>NC_073692.1:321281905-322481905 GCF_029784155.1 Uranotaenia lowii
GGCGCACTAATACCTGTCTATTATGTCGTGTCCGGTCGGGCTGCTACCGTCAATCCCTGCCATTTCGTTTGCCTCACATCAGGTCTTCTCTGCAATCACCTAAAAACTGACTCCTTTCTTCTATGAAGCAACGTTTGACCCTTTTTCGATGAAAAGCTTTCACAAATACCAATATTTTATATAGTGTGAGTGACGATATTCTACTCAAATTTTGTTAAATAAGGGCTCTTTGAGCAAGTCACCCATAGTCATCATCGTCATTGAGTTCTACACGTTTAATTTATTTTGTATATCGTATAAAGGTAGTTTACCAAGAATTACAAAAACTTAAATATATGGCTATACTAGTATTACGTACCACATATTAGACTGGCCCAAATTTGTATGGAATATTTTACAACATTTTTTTCAACGCGGCACCCTCTAGATTGGTGCATTTAAGTGAAAAAATGACTTTCTGAAAGTTTCAGGTCATTTGGCAGAAGCACGAGCTGGCGCAAAGGACTTGAAATTTGTATGCAGATTTTCAGCAAAATGTATGAAAAATCGACATTCTTTCACTCTTTTTATTCTAAAATATGTAACCAATATGCTAGAAAGCTCAGAAAATTCAAGAATTGTAGTTCAAACAATGACAAACAAGTTTGTAGAAGATTAAAAAAACATACGATTTGACTGTGATGAGTTATTTGCAAATGAATGTGTGATTTTATTCGCGGTTCATCGATATATCGTGAACGGTGTATAGGTGGATAACTAGCACTAACTTGATCGCATTGTCACAAAGTTGTAGCTTATTTCATAACAAATATCTGCAAAAAAATTGAAAGAAAGGTCACAAACTTTCTATTTGTTATTCTCATTGTGTGACGATGCGATCAAGTTAGTGCGATTATTAGCCCACACTTCGTTCACGATATATCAAAGAAATGCGATAAAAATCACACATTAAATTGCGGAAAACTCATCACAGTCAACTCGTATCGGATCACAATCTTTTACAAACTTGTTTGTTATTATTTGAACTATAACTCCTGAAATTCTGAGCTTTCTAGCATATTGGTAACATATTATAGAACACCAAGAGTGAAAATATGTCGATTTTTCATACATTTTGCCGAAAATCTCCATACAAATTTCAAGTCCTTTGCGCCAGCTCGTGCTTCTGCCAAATGACCTGAAACTTTCAGAAAGTCATTTTTTCACCTAAAATTTAGGGGGTGCCGCGTGGAATATAAGGATTTTTTTGTTGTGGGCCAGTCTAGTGGACATCCTTTACTGACATCAAGCGATCGTGTCTTCAGAATTTTATGCACCTGGAAAATTCAAATATCTCACTTTATGTCACATGAGATTCTTTAGTATTGTGCGTCCAATTGAATGAAGAATGGAATTCAATACATTGTAGACTATTTATCAATGCTTGCTAAAGCTTAGTTTACTCTCAAAAATAATCCTTTGGTTTGACCAGTATAAATCTAGAAAAAATGTGATGTAGTCTTAATTGAAAATTCGTGATAAAAATACAGGCTTTTGGAAAAACTTGGCTGCAGGCATTACACTTGAAATTTAAAGTGAATTTCAAAGGTATGCTTTTTTTAATTTATACAATTTTATTTAAAAAAAACTGTTTCGGGGTGCTACCAACTGATTACAAGTTTTTAGCGTGTGATTTAGTTTTCAAATAGATTTTCAGAATTGAAATTTTCATTCATTCTCAATGCTGATTGGAGTTTGAAAAGCTGTCAAACTTCAATTTGTAATTCTCAATTCTTAGTTTTGGAACTTTGTATTTGAATTGCATGTATCTCTTCACTTTTTAACCCTTTTTTTATTTTGTAAGTTTCCCAGATTTTTTTCCTCTGTACGACTCCAGGCCGGGCTAATCCGGGCAATCTGGATACATACATTACATACATTAAAATTATCGTTTTCGATAAAAAAATTGATGGGATTGAGGTGATGTTTCAAATATTTTTATGTTATGATTTTTATGTTGCTACGCGACAAGTTGTTAATATTTTTCGAAATAGTTGATTTATTCTAATACGATTTTCGAAATTTCAACTAATCAATATTCATAGAGGTCAAAAAAGTGATTGCGAACGCTTAAAATATAAATTACCTGAGGGTTATTTTGTTTGATAATAAAACAAAGGCTTTCTAGAAACTCCTTTTTTAGTAAATGATGAACTTGTTAAAACATAGTAAAATTATGCTTAAAAAAATACCAATTATCCAGTTTGTCCTTTCCGCTTGTCTATGAAAATCCGGATCGTCAACGGTGGAGGTCTTTTACCAAGGCCCTATGCGCCGAAGAATCGACGCGAGACATTAAGTAAGTAAGTAAGTATGAAAATCCGTGAGTCAGGTCAGAAGATTTCATTTTCGGTAAAGCACGATTTTAGCAATATGCGGCTCGCGAGCCACAGGTTGTTGTCCTATGCCCTAGTGTTATCTACACTCAAAATTCAGTCAATCATGATTCCTGGGCATTGGCTTAAGATGTGAACGCTATTTGCGCTTATACGATTTGTGATAGTTGGAGTTGTCCTCCCAGCCCAGCAATTTCAAATTCAACACAGTTCACTCCAAACCGAATAAAACACTTTTTTGAATCAAAAAAATAATGAAACGATAAATGAACCTTCATCTTCGATTTATCAATAAGCTACAGCTAAATGAATCTTAAAACCGTGGAAAAATATAAATTTTTCAAAAAATTATCATTTTGGAAGCATCAGAAATCTTTGGTCCATGTGTTTTTGATCTAAAAAGCAGTTAGGTCTGAAAGTTACAACTATTATGAATTGATTTTCAAGGAAAAAATTATCCTGAATTAGATAAAAGAAATGAATCATAAACATCGTCTAAAGACGTACAAAAATGCCCAATATTTAATTTCCGAATAAATCAATAATTGGATTATCTCAGTTATTTATAAAATAATTTGAACAAAATTTATGTAGAAGTGTAGCTATGAGTAAGTCTTAAATGTTTGCAGAGTCATGTTCCTAAGCCCCTGTGGTTTTGCAATTGAGGCGCTTGGGATCAGAGGGGTGCAAGTGCCTTAATGATAGTTTCGAGAAAATGCGCTTCAAAGTTGTGAAGGTGCTCGATTTTTCATATATTTTTCGAATTTGAGCAGTTGTAATTTAATCAAAAAAGTGTTCAAAAAATTAAAAAAAATCTGAGTTTTGCACCAGATGTACAAAAAATCCTGAGGACTTCAACTTTAAAAATTTGACAAAAAAAAATTCGATATGATAAGGCATTTCGTTCAAAAAAAGTTGGTTAGGATCATAAAACTAGGCTTCTTTAAAAATTTCAGTAAAAAAAATTGGAGTTTAATAAAAGGTTAATTTCTTCTAAAAGATGTGATGAACACATGAGAAGGGGATCGAGAAATTTAATTCACCCCTACAGTTTCGCCGGAACAACTCTCCGAAATATAATCCATAAGCAAATATTTGACAAATCTAAAGATTTAGCAATCTAAAGCATCAAAAATGGTTGAAATCAGAAATCGTTTGACGGAATGGCATGCATTTCATTTTGATTGTTCGGGTCGGGGTGGTCGAAAATTTTTCGCCTTTCCGAAAAATTTTCGATGCCTCATTAACAGTAAGCTCAAAAAAGCTCATTTTTGAATCCTAGTAACTTTTTTATCTTAACTCTAATCGAAATGCAGTCTTCGGTTGAAATATTTGTCATAACATAGGCTTCAAGAAACACTATATTCAAAAGAAATCGGCCGAAGGGGACCAAAATCATTGATGAAAAACTGATTTTTTAATGTTCCAGCCGAACGAACAAAATGTCTTCAGATTCCATATCAATTTCAGGTTCGTTGAGCGACCTCTTCCCGTGATCAAATCTGGCCTAAATTTGTCATGAGATCTTGTTCTAGGCCTATTTAGGATCAATTTGAGCTTGTAGCGCACAACTATTTCAAAATTCGGGTAATTTGGGGCACTCTAGTGTAGACTTTAAGTAATGAAATATTGAAAAATAGGATTAACATAAGCTTTTCAAACGATTCCTGGGTTTCTTGTTTTTATGCCATATCTGCTTTATGTAAAACATGAAGCTTTAAGAAGACTCCAACTGCAGATGTTGCATGAAAAAAAATAGAGAAAAACGAAAACCAACAAGCGGGTGGTAATCTTTATTTCCTCAGTCAATCTCCTCCCATTTTCGAGATTTCTTTTGGTTTTGATCGACGATCTGGACGTTCGGCCCATTGAAAGGCCACAGGGCATACAGCATCTTTCTTTCTGTTCTGTTTCAGGGAGGCTGGGCGGGTTCATTCAGATTATATCGTTCCTATGCACCGAGCGCAATGCAAAGTCAGATGCGCACGTCCCAGTCCCAGTCGGCCAGTAGAATGCAACAACTTTATTCAAAACAGCCAATAAGTCATAATTTTTCGCCAGTTCGGCACCTAGTGCGAGTGGTGCGTCGAGTTTTTCCTTCATCTTGAACGAATCGAAAGGGGTTAGAAGCCTTCAGTTTCTGATGGTGGTGGGCATTAGATTTTTGCGATTGATAAGATAGGAGCTTTACGCGAGATCAAACAGAAAGAACAGAATATTTGTTCAGCATATCGAGTTATCGTGAGAAACAAGAAATGAAAGTTCAATGACCTTAGTTTAGTTATTACTATTTTTATTGATAAAACATACAGATAGATTGTAGTCTGTCTTAATCTTCAAGAAAACGTATATTTCTCCGATGATGATGAGTAAATGGTTGTTGTTGAGAAAAAATATGACATATGAATCGATTATAATATCGATATTGAACCAAATCTCAATCATAAAGCTTAGTTCTTTTAGAAATGGGACAATTACGAATGCGTGTATCTCAAAAACCATTCGTTTGAACGCAATACTTTCTACGAAGAAAATGAAGGTAATGTTATGATATTTCATTAAAAAATTTGAAAAAAAATATTTACCGTTTTTTGTTAAAGAAAATTCTACTTTATTCTTGGTATCTCCCATTGGCCGGCGCACACTTTTTTTCAGTCATGGTATTGATCAGTTTTCCAACTTATACTTCGTAAAATCTATATTTTAGGTGGCTTCACCCTCCTTCTTCAATTTCTGATACTTTTCGGTCCAATACTTCTCTTTTAAAAGAAACTGGAAGCATATTATTGGATACAGTTGTTTCGAAATGAACAAATTTGATTATTTTTGACCACATTTTTTGAACGTTTTTATTTCGGTACAGGTTTTACAGCTTAAGAGCTTTGGAACTATCGAAAAATGGTTGTTTGAGGTTGGATTTCAATGAGTCATCACTAGGCAACACTTTCAGCTTATCGGAGAAAATTGTTATGGACATTTCAGCGATCTACACTTAGTTTTTCGCTTATTGAAAATTAAAAATGCTGGTATGAGACTTGACTTCCTTGATGACCCTTAACCGTTGTTGCCGATCATGTGCTTCACTCCAATGCTTGATTTGAACTTTGTGGACATTATTGACAGTGTTTTCATACTTATCCACCACAAAAACTCTGTAATTCTTTGAATAATCAACGGTTTTGTCAGCTATCAATTTGATAATGACGAATTTTAAAGGAAACTAAGCAAAATTATTTTTTTCTTTTTCTCTTGCATCGTACATATCTCAAAAACACGTAAATTTTAAATTTTGAAAAAAATTGGTCCAATAGTACTTTTTACAGGCAACAAAATGCGGTCAAAATTTTTGATATCCAATAACTAGTTAACGAGCTATAAGCAAATGAAAGTGTCCCATTTCTAAAAGAACTAAGCTTTAGTCCGTCAGTAGAGATATTAAATTTGACGCCATTCTACGGTGGCTTCCATTTGTTTCACTTTGTTGCTTTCTGGAGGTAATAAATTCAAAATTCATATAGAACGATGGATGATTTGATAGATCAAATATCGGAACGTCGCCTCCGCGCAATCTCACTTCAGTAGATCGACCAATCGCTCATGCGGCCAGGAATTTTGAATTGATTAATCATCTTAGTCGGTTGGCGCGTACGCTATCTTCCAATTTATCTGCTTTATTAGGGAACAGCTGTTGGCAACTGATATGAATATTAATTCAGCCGGAGTTCCTTTTACGAAGACTGAAGTCCCTCTTAGGACACTCATCCGGTCTGCTGACCTTGTTACGTGATTAGAATGCTTTAAGAAATGCAATTATATCTATCTCTCTCAAGGATTATAATCGCTGAACGGGGTTAATGAGATTGGTGTCTGCAAAATAGCTATTTGAAGGTACAAATTCCATGAATTCCATTAACCTAACGCGCTGCCATCTTACCGTAGATTTCACTTTCTAGCTCAAACACCCCCATTTTAATCGTCTTCTGTCATCGCGAGCGATTTGAATTGTGTAATCAAAATTATCTTCGAACGTTCAAGTACAAGCAATTTAAAGGTACAAACGCACCGAGCCGTAAGAGTTTTCCATAAACCGTATTTTCCATCTCTCTGTCAACAAACTGCATTTTTCCAAGTCGGTACATATGTCCTATGATGCTCGCGTAGACATTCGAACGGTTATCATGCAAAATTTATCGTCATTGGGGACAATTTTCCGCTCCGTATCCGAAAATATATCGAAGTGGCAAGTGAGCAGCATGTTTTTACTTTCCTTTTAACTTTCGCTTGGCTCAGCTGGGCCCTCGATTTTCTTGGAAAAAATCGACTTAGCCAATTAATGTCACTGGCAAATGTGCCGATCGGATTTGGTGGAACCATGCACAATTTGCTGCTTCAGGCGGCGGCGCACACAACAATATGACATAATCGGTTTAATGATTTTGGGCAAGTGATAAAACTGTCACTCAATCACCTGCTGGCGAGATGATGGTGTAACTGTTGTTTTTTTTTTTTACAAAATTCAATCAGAATTACTGGATTTTTGCAATACTACCAACGTTTTCTTGAATAATTTTTAGCGATGAAAATATTTGCTATTAATACTGCTATTTTTGACGATCGTTTATTTTCTATCCAAGATTTTTGTCAAGGTTTTGGGAAATTAGCGTTATAGCACAAAATGGTTACCTATTTATGCACCAAATTGTAAAAAAAATATGTTGATGTTGAATTATTCCATATGGGATTTTTTTCAGTGACAAATTTTATTTTCTAAGTCTCTAAAAAAACGCTGATTTTTTTCCGAAACTGGTTTTTTATACTTGATTTCTTTATGCTGGTTTGAATAACGAATTTAAAAATGTATTTTTAAAAACTACTCAACATCCAAGAAGTACTTCGACTTTTAATTTAAATGATTTTTCAAAATTTTTAGCCTTCGTTATACTTTTTTTTTTTTAATATTCGATTGGAAAATTTAAAAAAAAGTACTCAAGGCCCAAATTTCAAGTTCTATAGAAAAAATCTTATTTTTTTCATACTAGTGTGAGAAATCTTAATTTCCCAGTCCTTAAATCATATGGGATATTTAGGATGTACAAGATAAAATCGTCAATATGTAGTCAAAGAGTAAGCTTATTTAAATGTGTGTAGAACTAAGACTAAACACCAAATTTTGTTTTACTGGGATCAGCAAAGCCCATTGGAAAAATTTTGACCGAAAGACTCAATTAAAATCGAAGCCGCAGCACAGTGGTGGGTCAAAAGAGCAAAAAGTGGAACTTTTTTCCTAGCGCCTTTGTATTTCATGTAAGCTTATAGGGGTGCGATTACATATTTATTTCGTAGCATCTACGTGAAAATCAATTGGATAAAAATTATGTAGTTTTTCACGTAGCCGCTACGTGCGTATTATTTCGGGTGCATCAATTTGATGTTACTTTTATGTACACGCAAAATAATCTGCACGTTGCGACTACGTGAAGATGTATATATATAAAAATGAATTTCTGTCTGTCTGTCTGTTTGTCTGTTCCCTATAGACTCGGAAACTACTGAACCAATTTTCGTGAAACTTGGTAGGTGGGGGTATTGGAGACCGGGGAAGGTTCCTATTATGGTTTGAGACCCCTCCCTCTCTCAAGAAGGGGGGGAGGGGCCTCCCAAACATAAGACAATTTTTTGCATAACTCAAGAACCAATCAAGCAAATGGTATCAAATTTGGCATGAGGTAGTATTTGGGAACGAGGAATATTTCTATGAATATTATGTACCCCTCCCTCCTCTCAGTGGAGTGATAGGAAGGGGGGAGGGGGGCTACCTTACAATTTTTCATATAACTCGAAAACTAATAAAGATATTGGAACCAAATTTGACATGGGAGGGCATTGGAGCACATGAAATGTTTCTATGGTTATTCTTGACCCCTCCCTTTTTCAGTGGGGATATAGGCAGGGAGGAGGAGGGCTTCTATACATTCTATTGCATAACTTGAGAACTTTTCGAGCAAATGGAACCAAATTTGGCTTGGAGGAGTATTTGGGTACGAGAAAAGGTTTTAGGAATATATGATACCCTTCTCTTCATTTTGTGGAGAGAAGGAAAAGGGGGGAGGGGGTTCTTTTACATTTTTCAGCATAATTGGAAAACTTTTAAAGTATGTGGATCTAAATTTGGCATGGGAAGGTATTTGAATACGAGAAATGTCTCTATGATATTTCGAGAACCCTCTGTTCTTCCTGTGCGGAAATTTTAAGGTGGGAGGGTGCACTCATACAACTTCTTACATAATTCGAGAACTTATCCTTCAAATGGAACCAAATTTCGCTTGGTAGGGTATTTGAGTAGTTACGAGGAATGATTTTATGAATATTTGTTTCTATCGCCTCCTTCCAGTGGGGTGATTTGAAGGAGAGAAGGGGGCTCCGTTACAATTTATCGCATAACTCGAGAACTTATCGAGAAAATGGAAACAAATTTGATATGGAAGGGCATTTGGAATCGATAAATGGTAATATGCTTATTGAAAACTTCTTTTTCCTTCAATTGGGGATAAAGTTAGGGAAGAGGGGAGCTCTCATAAAATTGTTTTGCATAAAACAAGAACTTATCAAACAAATGGAATCAAATATGACATGAGAAATCATTTTGGTACGAGAAATGGTTCTACGATTATTTGAAACACCATATTTTCCCAGTGAGTACATAAGGAATGGGGAGGGGTTCTAATATAATTTTCTTGGTATAGAAGTAATCAATCAAAAAAATCAAATTTGATCTTGGAAGATATTTGAGTACAAAATATGTTTCTACGAAATTTTTCAGACCCTACTGCTTTGCAGTGTGGAGAGGTGAGGGACGGAAGGGATTTTATATAAATGTTGATGTATCGCTTAAAACTTATCAACCAATGTAACCAAATTTGATATGAGAGTTTTTGATAACGAAAAAATGGGATCCCTACCTTCTTCCAGCTTTTGCAGATGAGAAGGGGAAAGGGGAGCTTCACACAAGTTTTTTTTGGCATAAACCGAGCACTTATGATACCTACGAAAAAAAATTTAAATAACTTCTTAAAACTTCATATCTTTTTGAGGTGTTGCGATGCACACCGGGTCAGCTAGTTATCTATTATATAAAATTCTCTTGTAACGGTGTTTGTAGTACTACTCCTCCGAAATTACCCAAACGATTCAAATGAAATTATTTTTAGAATATTCTGTTGGCATGCGAATCGGTTTATATTGAATAAAAATAACAGAAAGTCGCATCAATTGTCCGTAATAATTAAATTTGTAGTTTTTTGAATGAAATTAAAGTCATGACATCCATTTTTGGAGATTTTCTTTACTTCGGGCGCCGGGCGATTTGTTTTTCGTCTCCATAGTCGTCCAAGGCGTCGCAAGCAAACGTCGAGAGAGGATGGTAACTATGGCATAGCATACTGATTAGTTAAAAAATATTTGGGCGCGCATTTCTAAAGCAAGCATAATTTCAATGCATGTGGTGGCCATATGAAGCCTAGATGTGTTTTTTTCTTCTTGATTCCTAGATCATTTGTACAGCACATAGTAATGAATGACGCCCAGATTGATATTTTGCCGATCAAATCCATACCATTTAAACAATTAAAAAAAAAACTTTTTGAAGTTCAGCAGAAATTGTTGTCTGAAAAATATGAATTTAGTACTGATGCATATAAAATTATGGTATGACTCTTTGCGGACATTTGAAAAAAAGAAAGTGGGAAAATTTACATACAATTTTATAATCCAATACCCCTAGAAACATTTTTCGAACATGTACAAATGTGCTTAACTGAAAATGTTTCGGGTGCCTTTAAATTTACAGAACACAAACAAAATCCATTGAAGATGAACAGACACATGAACTGAACAAGAGCCTGTCCATTAAAAAGGATTATAAAGGATTGATGTTTATTTCAAGGCCTAATGCAAAAAACTTTTTGATTTTTTGCAAGCATAAGTGAAAGTTATCAATTATTCATGTTCATGATGTTCACATTATTTCTTCATCTATTAATCGTTGAGCCCAAATAAACAATCTGACTAAATAAACTCATTTTTTTTAATCCTTCAGAAAACCTGTTTACAGGTTCACAGTTTGTTTACACAAAATGCAAGTACGTACTTAACATGAAAGTGTGTTTATGTTTAACATATTTTTGCTACATAGAAGAGATCAGAGATCCGCTTTTTTGTTGAAAAGTTTTTCTGTGATTGATATAACATTATTTTTTTTGATAGCAGAAGCAGAATTTTTTTGATAAGTTTTTATTATGACCTGAAAATGACGAAAATGATATGAACTCCTGTCATTTCACACAGTGGCAAAGCGCCTTTTAGTCATGAAACATATACCTACCTTTTAAGAACTATTTCTCCAAAATGATCAGAAAGGGTATGCCGAATGTTAAATGTGAAGCGGATATTCAAAATTATTAAATGTCTTTGTAAATGAAGGTCTTATGGTAAAATAGTGTTCAGTGAAATTGAAGTACCAAGAATTATTTTATTCTGGAGAAGAACTGCAGATATATCAATGAAAATTGATAAAAAAGACAAACAGGAAAAAGTATTAAATTCATTTTAAAGTCTTTACACTGACGCATCTGAAAAAGAGCAACGTGTTTTCACTTGCATCAGTAAATGGGACAAATTTACCATTACTCAGATATTTCTTTTTGAAAGAATATGAAAGTTGAACTGTGATGATAGCCGAAAGACACTTATATGTTTTTAAAGGTTTCGAGGTATATTTTCATGAAAACTTCCAGAAAAAACGAATGAGCTCATGGAACCATTGTAGCCTTAACAGATAGCTCTTTTCGATCTATTTAATTTTTTAAAACCTCAATGCTTCAGTTGGAATCTTAAAAAAAAACAATGGTTTAAATTGGCAGATATGTCCATTAGGATAAAAATGCGAATAAAATTGCTGTAATTCGGTTGAATATAAAAAAAATCTTATCATATTTTTTTCTTCTTTCAAAACCGATCGTTTTTTTTTATTAATTGGATAAATGTTCAAAGGAATTCAATTAGCACTTTTTGCTGAAATAAATAATAAAACGGTGAACTTTTTTGTTTTGACATGGTTTTGATGAAAATGTGGATATTATTTACTTACCACTGCTTCCAAGGGTGAAAATAGTGAACAAAAAGCTGCTTGAAAATGGTTAGTTAAAAAATCTTCTTTAATGTTTTTTTATTCCTTCAGTTCTAAAAAATATACCATCCGAAGAAACTCAGGAGCTGAAAGTACTGCGTTAAGCATAATATTGAGCAAATACTCCTAAAATGGTCCCGATCTTCAAAATTCTTTTTCCATAAAGTTTCATATGCAATAAATTCCAATTAATGAGAAACTTTTGATTTCGATTTAAACCTTAATGTGAACTCGAGCAAAGCGGAGTAAATCAACTAAATGGTATTCAATAAATGAAACATAGATACTATCAACATAAAGTCATTTATGGAACAAGTTACAAAGAGTGGTTTTTTAAGCATGCTGCATGAGGCTTGCCAAGTTTGATGGTCACGTTGAGTGCTGAAAAACTCAAATTTTCAACGGGAAGCTGATACCTGACACCATTCGGCAATATTCAAAGCATCCGAATCAAAGAAAAGTAGATGAAAAGTTTTCCTGTAATATGGTAATGTTTCGATAATCTATTTACAGACCCGTAGAATTGAGTTTAAATTTTTAGGTTTGATTCCGATAGAATTAAGCGTGACAATTCGAGTAAACGAAAAAGAAGGATATGTAAAAAAAACTAGGACATATTCACGAAAGCGAGACGCCAAGTTAAACATGGTAAGACGAAGTTTACCGGGTCTGCTAGTATATATATATATATATTTTATATCCAATTGACTTTCACGTAGCTTCTACGAACAAAACATGTAACCCCTCCCCTAATAAGAATAGGTGCTTCATGAATGTCATCTAAATTTACGTGAATTTAAGATGGTTGCAATTTGGTTTGATGGTGAATGTTACCTGAAATTAATTCAGTATCGAAATGTTATTTTAATCAGTTTCATTGTTTCCATTAATCATTCATACTATTACTATATTTAAAAAAGCATTTTACTAAATAATGAACTATGAATTTTTCGTATAATTGTTTATATTGCGGAATATTTTCAACTTAGAAATAGTTCAGTTGCCATTGCATCTATTTTTTCTGCTGCTGATATCGTACCAACTGTGTTGTTGTGCCTGTAAGGTTATTTAGTAAGAATTAAAATTTATATGAATATGCCACCTGTAATCTTGACTTACCGGTAGATGCATTTGAGGACCACCAGTTTTGCAACCTCCAGCCTTTCTCTGAAAGCCTTGATCCTCCAGCCGCTGCAGGATTGCGAAATACATCACCATCACGTCTTTTTCCTTCGACACCAGGGCCATTCTCGTTGTTCAGTTCTAGAAATAAAAAAAAAACAAATGAATAATTTAGAGAAAATACGAAAAATGTCTTTCTACTCACTGCACTGCTTGCTGTCTTCTGTTTACGGCAGTCCTCTCTCTTAACATCGATGTTGGGCAAAAAAACAGCGATTATATTCTTCCACTTCAATTCCACGCAAAGTTTGTGGGCACAAAGACTGACGAATGAATGTTCCATTTTTTTATCTTATAAGAATCGCATATGCTACAAGCCCGTTAAAAAAGCTCCAAACGGATTTCAGATCATTTACTTTGACTTTACGTGAATTTCATGCGTCGTCTTTGTGGAAGGAATGAAGTTATTACAAAATCACGTAGAATCGATGAGATGCAACAAAATCTTCGTTTACGGGAAAAATACCGTAAAAAAAGTTCTAAATTATTTTGGGTGTATGTAAGTATGTTTGTTATCCATCATGGGTGCACGGATTCACCGCACTTTCTGCCTCAGTATCTAGTTACAGGCATTTTTTTGGACTAATTAGTTCGACAAATCTCCAATGCAACGCGTACACCATACCCGGACCCCATGGCTTCATAAGGAGTGTATTCGAAAAAAATGCAACACTTAACTTTTGAATGCATAGATGGAAATTGACGAAGTTTATCTAGCTGACTTACAAATAGGTATGAATTCATTTCTACGAAGAAGAAAAGCTGACCACCGGTAAAATTAATAAAATACGGTGCTCAAATCGAGCACAAAAGATTTGGATTGCTTAATAGGAGATATTTTTTTAAAAACTGTAATGGACAGCAAAACGAACTTTTTAGCGGTCACCTGGCAGGATTCCAACCAAAATTTCCAAAATTTTCGTTGAAAAAAAATTGAAAAATGCAATGTCCAGTACTTGAGGTGGCTAACGATGGAAACTACAAATCACTTAGTCTTTCATAAAGATTGACACAATGATTGGATAAATAAATATACATAGAAAACTGCCTCCAAATGCCACTGTTTTCCCTGCAAAGCACTTCAATAGGACGCACAAAGTTAATAATCAGTTTTGGTTGAAAATGTGTTAGATGAAATTTCAGGGACTAGAAAAGAGAAAATCGATGTTGAAAAACATGCGAAAAAAATTCGCCTTATCTCCCGGTAGGACTTGAACCCAAATCTTGCGCCTCTCCGGGGCCCATGTATTAACATTCTACTACAGGAGACCAACCTGGCGTATGAATATTATACTGGTTGAGTGTCGATGTCTATCGGAATGAAGGGAATAGTTCTCCGATGTGATCATAATCATTTTTCTTGGTCTATTTCTATTCCCATCGTTTTCATCTTACGGTAGTTGGAATCAAGTTTGGACATTTTTAAGCACGGCAAGATTTGCATTGCCTTCTCATATCCTGCACGGGTTGTCAGTTATGATAAGAAATGATGCGTTTGCCGTATTTGGATATCCAGCCAATTTCGGTGTTTGGCACCGCCTTATTTCTATTTTTAAACTGCGACCCATAGATGGGTCTTGACTCATACATTCAGTCAGCGAAATGATGAAAAAACTTCTTAACTGCCATAAAAGGATTTGGCAAACCGGTAGGAGATACCTTTTTGGATTTACCTTTTTTATTCAGCTCAATTTAGATAGACTTCAGAATTATCTTTTTTCTCAGTGAATTTTGCCTTAATTTCCAACTCAATTCTGGTAAACTTCAACTCGCTCTGAAGTTTCACCTCGAAGAGGTAGAAGTTACCTTTTTTGCTTTCACGAGCTATCTAAGTAAATTTTACTTTTTTGTTATTTTCCGGAGTCCATATTTTACTGAGCAAGAGGAAATGAAAGAACAGAGAGCTTCTATGACTTTTTTTTCAGAAGTCAAAATTTTTCGCGATCCTCAGGAAAGTTGATCATTGAATTCAAACCTTCATTACCTATACGTTATTCCACAGTTCTGCCAGAAAAGTGCACAATTTTCTGTATTGAATTCAAGAGTTGAATAGAAACGAAAACTGATAGAAAAACACTTATTGCATTTTCTGATCCAGAGTCCCCCATGTAACCGTCGCACACAGGGGTAAAACATAAAAAAGGCGATCAAAACTATTTTCTGCCGAAACTATGCGTTTTAGACTTATAGTGTCTTGGAGACAAACGACCAACATTAGAAGGGCTATAAATTTAGTTTTTAAAAAGTTGATTAACCCACCTAGCAGTGAGTTAAAAAACTAACTTTTTAAATATCCATTTTAGAGCTATATTGTCTGAGAATATTTTTTAGATTGTACCAATTCTAGCAATTTTGCTGAAGAAGTCATTACTGTATCAGTAATCGTTTCAAAGTTATGACAATTTTTTTAAAAAATATTATCAATGTTCAGTTTTTCTTCAAAATAACTTTTTAATAGTCATTTTTAAATGGTTATATCTTCTGAGCTCGGACGAGTTCGATTAAATATTTTACAGTTTTCCAATTAGAAAAGTATCACCTTTCAAATAATGTACAACTCAAAGTGGCTAATTGTGATATTCATAGTGTAAATGTCAATAGAAGTGAGCCAAAAATGATGTTTTTATACTAATTTAAGCCCATCTACCATCTCAAGTCCAAGTGGTTCAAGTAGGCCTACTGTTTGGAATCCAGCCAGAAAAAAAATTTAAAAAAAAATTAAAAAAACATTTTTGGCTCATTTCTATTGACATTTACACTGTGAAGTTCACAATTGGCCACTTTGAGTTGTATATTGTTTGAAAGGTGATACATTTTTAATTGCAAAACTGTAAAATATATAACCGAACTCGTCCGAACTCAGATGATATAACCAGTTAAAAATGACTATTTTTGTTAGGTATGTTCAAGATATCTCGCTTAAACTTCAAACTTTTCATACAGTATGTTCATCAAAAGTGTGCAACTTTACTGTCTCTAAAACTCTCTAGAATATATTTTATTTGAGAAATCACTCGCAAAAAAGTTATTTTGAAAAAACTGAAAATTGGTGATATTTAAAAAAAATTGTCATAACTTTGAGGCGATTACTGATACAGTTATGACTTCTTCAGGAAAGTTGCTAGAATTGGTATAATCTAAATAGTTTTCTCAGGAAATATAGCTCTAAAGCTTAGTTCTTTTAGAAATGGGACAGTTACGAATGCCTGTATCTAAAAAACCATTCGTTTGAACGAAATACTTTCTATGGAGAAAAAGAAGGTAATGTTATGATCTTTCATGAAAAAATTTGAAAAAAAATATTTACCGTTTTTTGTTAAAGAAATTTCTACTTTATTCTTGGTATCTCCCATTGGCTGGCGCACACTTTTTTCAGTCATGGTATTGATCAGTTTCTCCAACTTATACTTCGTAAAATCTATATTTTAGGTGGCTTCACCCTCCTTCTTCAATTTCTGATACTTTTTTGTCCAATACTTCTCTGGAAACTGGAAACTGGAAGCATTTTAGTGGATACAGTTGTTTCGAAATGAACAAATTTGATTATTTTTGACCACATTTTTGAACGTTTTTTTTTCGGTACCGGTTTTACAGCTTAAGAGCTTTGGAACTATCAAAAAATGTTTGTTTGAGGTTGGATTTCAATGAGTCATCACTAGGCAACACTTTCAGCTTATCGGAGAAAACTGTTTTTGACATTTCAGCGATCTACCCTTAGTTTTTCGTTTACTGAAAATTAAAAATGCTGGTATGAAACTTGACTTCCTTGATGATCCTTAACCGTTGTTGCCGATCATGTGCTTCTCTCCAATGCTTGATTTGAACTTTGTGGACATTATTGACAGTGTTTGCATACTTATCCACCACAAAAACTCAGTAATTCCTTGAATAATCAACGGTTTTGTCAGCCATCAATTTGATAATGACGTATTTTCAAGGAAACTGTGCAAAATTATTTTTTTCTTTTTCTCTTGCATCGTACATATCTCAAAAACGCATTAATTTTTAATTTTGAAAAAAATAGGTCGAATAGTACTTTTTACAGGCAACAAAATGCTGTCAAAATTTTCAATATCCAATAACTAAGTAACGAGCTATTAGCAAATGAAAATGTCCCATTTCTAAAAGAACTAAGCTTTAAAATGGATATTTAAAAAGTAAGTTTTTTTTTCTTTTTTTTTTATTTATTTATTTTTTTTTGTCGTGTGAGGACCACCTTGTCGCCAGAGCGAATTTCATAGATTCCCTTCGGGCCCGAGGAAAACCACCTGAGGTTCCAGTGAGGGATGTGTTAGCTGTGATGGATTTGGACTACATGTTCGAAATATTTCTTTTCCTAAAAGCTATTGATCTTCAGCTGTAATTCTTTTTATTTTCATATTTCCCTTTCTATCCATCTTTGTCTTCTAAACAAGTGTTAAACTAAGCATACCAATTGTAAAAATGCAAAACGAGTTTGGCTCCTTAAAGCCTAGAGGTATGAGCCGTTTCAAATAAAGAATTTACAAAAAAAAAATAGTTTTTTTAACTCTCTTCTAGATGGATTAATCAATTTTTCAAAAAACTTATTTTATATCCCTTGTAATGTTGGTCATTTGTCTCGAAGACACTATAAGTCTAGAACGCATAGTTTCGGCAGAAAATAGTTTTGATCGCCGGGTAAAACATGAATTTTACCCCTGTGTGCGTCGTTACGAATTCCTTAGATGATTTTTCCATTTTGTTTTAATTGTTGTTTCGAACTGATGTTTTTCTATTCGTTAATTTACTTAGGATTAGGAAAATTTTAAATAAATGTTTAGAAGATAGGTTTTTTTGTAATTCCTTTATTTGAAACGGCTCATACCTTGAGGCTTTAAGGAGCCAAACTCTTTTTGTTTTTTTACAATTGTTTGCTTATGTCCAGGCATGAAAATTTTCATTCATTCACGTTGACAGTGAAATTCAATTTGGATCACTATACCCAAGAAAATATGATCAGTCATGGGTCATGTCCAAGGGGGGTATATAGTAGGTGTACTGATCAGCCGAATTTACGAATCAGCCATGCTGGTTTTTCAAATCGGCTACCATGGACACGTTGCGTTTGTTTACCAACAAAGCACTCAGTTTTCGTCCCGATAGCCGTATGTTTAGTTCATGGACGTAGAAAATTCCCGAGTATTTGGATTCTGCGTTATTCTGAACATTTTTCGAAGCTGTGCTCCAGAACGCGGAAAGTGCAGACTCGGCTATCTATCATCTGAGAGCTGATCACTATCGCAACGTTTACGTAAGTTTACTCAGCTTTTATGTAACGCTTTCGGAAGGACGGTTCCGGTGTTTGGACTTGCTGTTCGAAGATCCGCAATACCTATATCTACTACTGAAAATCTGAACCATGATGCTAATTCCTATTTTCATCCAGACTCAAACCACATCCGATCCGACTACTGCACGGCGGTTTCTCGATGCTGTACGAAAGTATCAGGAGAATATTATTTTCTGGGGCGATTTCAATAGCGTTCCAGAATGTGGCTTGAACCGGTTGATGAAGGAATGCTTTGTTGAAGACAAGAGTACTGTCTGGCTGAACAAAAAGGAACAGGCCGTTTGGTGTTACTTAAAGTGAACGTTTCTGCAGCTGCAGTGAATGTGAAAGTGAATGTTTCTGCAGTGAATCCGTTGCCTGCCAAGGAGGAAGTAAAGCTCTGCGATACACATGACACTTACCAAAATTCCTTCGGACTGATCTTTTTGAGAAAATATTGAACAATGATGACGGTTTGTGTTGTAAATTAACATTTTATTAAGTTATTATATTGAATAAAACCTAAGTTTCGGGAACATTTTGAATAAATCTGAATGTTTTTTCTCATTCCAACACACAGGTAAAACAGAAAGAGAAATTTTTTAGAACATCCGGAATGATAGGTAGGCTCAACTCCAGTGGTGGTTACAGCGGTGAGTCCTGCCACCGTAGAAATACACTGCGATGTTTTTCCGATTTGCTCGAATATCCTTACAGACACTGTTTTTGTAGACAGAAACATTACCGGCTTGTGCATTTGTCGAGGATGAGCTCGGATTGAACAATCCGTTGAATGATCGACTGTCTAATAATTGCCGATGCCATCGATGTGTTCTGGTGTTCACGGGTTTGGTTCGATGGTTGGGTGATCTAGGGGAAAAAAACCTGTTTGACGCAGGATAATTGGAAACTGGCTCGTATGAAAAACACCATGCAGCTCGAGCATGATTAGCTGGTTTGAAATTTCGGGTTCGTTAGTTGCCGGCTATCAGTGGTTTCATATAATTTATCCGAACAACTACCGGTGGCTGCTGGAAACTGGCTTGGGGACATTGAAAATCAATTATGATGAAATTGAATCGTCTTGCCTCAGTAAATAATTTTTTTTCCCTATGTTTATAAACAAAAATAACGAGCACCACCAACCCCCGCGCTCTCCTCGCCTACTAACTGTTAAAGTCAGCAAACCTCCTATTTCAATAACCTTGGGTCATGTCATGACAGAAATATTCCGATCATGTGAATGTGAATACCATTCATATTCACGAGATGTAAATATATGTCACGTATGAGAAGAGTGGGCAATGAATGAAATTTGGGAACGAAATGGAAATAAAATAAGGCGTCTAGGAAGGTCATTTTTCATACTTTTTATGCAGGTCTGCCCCAATGGGGCATCGGGAGACCATGTGTATTGGGCCTAAATCACTTCTTGTCCTCACTGTCCGACGGTACAACTTGACTGGCTGGTGGTGATGCTGTGCCTGCCGAATGTATAGCCGAATGCCAATGGGCGTCGTCTCACTTCGTGTAACCGAGGATTAATCTTCCGCCACACACTATGGTTGATTAGAATTTGCCGTAGTATAACATTTGAAAATCTGCTTGGCAAACAAAGTTGCAAAAAATTACATTCGTGATATTTCTCATGACCCATTTTAACTATCATGTCATGACCGATATATTGGAGATTTCAATGATCAAAGACAGAATAGAAAAATCTTTCTTTACCAAAATAATCATTCATAGCATGCTTTCATTTAAAAAAAAATCTTAAACAAACGACATGTGAGGAAAAGAATGGGTCACTAGTCGCAGTTTTTGGTTCATGACTATGACATTATCCCGTCCCTGCTTATGTCTAGATCACTTTTTGAACACTTTTTGAAGAGAATAGGATATAGATAGGGAAATATGAAAACAAAAAGAATTATAGACGTAGATCAATAGCTTTTAGGAAAAGGTATATTTTGAACATGTAGTCCAAGTCCATCACGGCTAATACATCCCTTACTGGAACGTTGTGTGGTTTTCTTCGGGCCCAGAAGGGAGTCTATGAAATTTGTTCTAGCGACAAGATGGTCCTCATACGACCAAACAATATGTCATGGTAACCTAGGCCACAACCGCATAAATTGCTGCCAACAATATTTATACGATAGTGTACCGCATTCAAGGAATAATGATTGGACATGAGATGGGAAAATAAACGAATAAAATTCCTACTCTGGTCCAATCTATTAAACCCGGGTTTAAGGCTTACCTTTGGGATAAAAAAAGATAGGTTTTAACAAATACAATTATTGTTAGTTTTAAATTGGGCGTGTGGTATGTTTGTCAACAAGTCTGCAACCAAGACTGGTTGCAAAGTCGAATGCATGTAGGTTGCATGCAAGGTGCAATAACCCGCCTAAGATATTTGGAGTGGAAGAGGTTGAGGAAGGAGTGAAGTATCGCGCCAAAAAGGGTCTTGGACTCTTGGCTTTTTTCCTCCGGCGTTCGTGCGAGTCAGAGTGTTCCCCAACAGCCAAGAAATTTGGAGTGTGTTTGTTCTTGTGCCATCCCGTTTTGTGTTGAGGAATCCCGTCATACGATTCGGCCTAGATTACCTGACGATAGTCCACGTCTAAACGTAAAAGACTTCGGCCTCTGGTTTCTCGGGGCTTTGAGTTTCTCGAAGTCTGTAATTTCCAAGGAGAGCCCTTCTCAGCGCGACGCCGTATCCTACCCGTTCGTCAACGCCAGACGAACTGCCACTTCGTGTTCCTGCTATGACATCATCGCCTTCACGGAAACATGGCTGAATGACCGCACACTATCAAGTCAGGTCTTCTGCCCTGATTACGCAGTGTTCCGCTGTGACCGCAGTTCCCGTAACAGCAAAAAGTCCAGTGGAGGCGGGGTGCTACTTGCCGTGAAGTCGAATCTCCCAGCGCAGCTCATCGACAACAAATCCTGGTGCGATCTGGAACTTGTGTGGATTCGCATTGACCTCGCAAACCGGAAACTGTACGTATGTGTACTTTACCTGCCACCCGATCGCTCAAGAGATGTTGCCCTCGCTGAGTCGTTTTCTCGCTGCATCGTCGAAGTTAGCTCTTTCTGCGCTCCAGAAGATGACTTACTTGTTATTGGCGACTTCAATATGCCCGGTTTGAAGTGGTGATCTCACCATGGTAGCTCTCTGTATCCGGACCCTGCCTGCTCTACTTTTCCGGCGCCTTCAAACATCATATTGGACTCCTTGAGTACAGCGACCTTGCGCCAGATTAACGGCGTGGTGAACGAATACGGTCATACGCTGGACCTTTGCTTTGCCAATGATGGATCTCGTTTACCGTTCATCGAACTCGCTCCTGCACCGCTAGTTAAAGTAGTCCCACATCACCCTGCTCTACTGGCATCACTAAATACATATCACATCACATCACAAATAACTAGGCTGATCGCTACAGTAGGAAAACCAGCGACCTTCTACCTCGACTTCAAAAACGCTAACTTCGATGACATCTCTCACATTCTGGCAACTATCGACTGGGTATCTGAGCTTGATCTGTCAAATCCTAACGCCGCTGCTGATACCTTCTCACACATTCTGAATTATGTCATCGATTGCCACGTTCCAAAACGCTCTAGCAGCGGAAATACGCGAATCCCCTGGATCACGACTGAACTGCGACAACTGAAGACTGCTAAAAGGTGTGCTCTTCGAAATTACAAGAAGCAAAAATCATCCTTCACTAAGGATATATACCGTAAACTTAATTCCGTTTATAAAAAAGCCAGCGAACGTTGTTACCATAACTACCTACGTCGCGTACAACGTAACCTCAAGTCTTGCCCAAAATCTTTTTGGAAACACGTAAAGAATCAGCGTAAGGAACCTGGTATACCTTCAAACATGTTTTTGGACGACATCACGGTGAACTCTGATCGTGGTATCTGCGATCTCTTCGCCCAAAAATTTTCCAGTATCTTCACTTCAGCTTCAACATCCCTAGAACATTTAGCTAGTGCTGTCAGGAACGTTTCGCCAGTGGGCTTTTTAATAAATGGTTTTGAAATTGAGGAGGCAGTCATCTATAAAGCAGCAGCGAAACTCAAGAATTCCTTTTCTACGGGTCCGGACGGGATACCAGCTGCTTTTTTGAAAAGTTTCATGCCTGTTTTGCTGACCCCTATTCGGCTCATTTTACAAGCTTCGCTTGATAAAGCCATCTTCCCTCTACTATGGAAGGAAGCTTACATGTTCCCGGTTCATAAAAAAGGAGATAGGAGAGATATTAACAATTACCGTGGAATCTCTGCTTTATGTTCTATTGCGAAACTATTTGAATTGGTGGTCTTGGATCCTTTTTTCACGTCCTGCAAAAATTACATCTCCAATGATCAGCACGGATTCATGCCCAAACGCTCTACAACAAGTAACTTGCTAACGTTTACTTCTGTTGTGCATGAGAGTTTTGCTGCCAAATCTCAAACTGATGCAATCTACACCGATCTGTCCGCTGATTCGACAAGGTGAACCATGAGATTGCCATCGGAAAACTCGAACGCTTAGGATTCTGTGGTACGCTACTGGGCTGGTTCCGCAGTTACTTAACCGGTCGTAAATTGATTGTTCGAAAGGGTGACACCTTTTCCAGGCAGTTCCAAGCCACCTCTGGTGTGCCCCAAGGTAGCCATCTAGGACCGATCATTTTCCTAATTTATTTCAACGACGTGTTGTCACTCTTCGACGTCCCCAAACTCTGCTATGCCGATGACCTAAAACTATTTTACACCATAAACGACCACGACGACATAAATTTTCTGCAATATCAATTTAACCTCTTCGCTGATTGGTGCGACCTTAACTGTCTGCCATTAAACCGCAACAAATGTGCAGTCATCAGCTTTTCTCGTAAGCGGCAACCTTTAATCGCGGAGTACTTCCTAGGAGACGAACCCATCTCACGTGTGAACCACGTTAACGATCTTGGCGTAATCTTAGATCAGCGCTTGGAATTCAAGGCACACACCAACTACGTGATTGACAAAGCATCCAGAAGTCTCGGTTTCATTTTTAGAGTGGCGAAGGACTGCAAGGATGTGTATTGCCTGAAAAGCCTATACTGCAGCATCGTTCGTTCCATCCTTGAATACGCATCAGCTGTCTGGTGTCCCTACTACCAGAACGGTGTCGATCGGCTCGAGACTATCCAGCGGCGATTCATAGATATCGATACTCTTCAAGCTCGCAGACAAGCAACACGTGCCTCATTCGTCGCGAATCGACTGTCCCACGCTACAGGAGGCTATTCCGCTTAGTGTACGACCCCGTGGTCTTAGAAATCTGGATCTTCAGTTGTACATTCCCCTTCGAATGAACAATTACGGAGCTAACAGCGCCCTCATCGGCGCAATGAGATCGTTCAACCGTTTCTCGGCGCATTTTGACTTCGACGTTTCGAGGGATGTTTTCCGAAAAAAATTGATACGGGCCTTGAGAACCCTATAGTTAGACTTAAAGTTATGTTTTTAATTTTTAATTTTAAGTAATCATTTGGATCAACATGTGATCCGTTGATAAGAAATAAATAACAAATAACACCCACCATTTTGGCAATCCCATCAGGACCCATTCCCGTTCCTGATCTGCCATCAACGATCCGCTATTGTTGAACCCAACACCCCGGTAAAGGTGAAGGGTCAAGGGTCTTCTGCGACTGAGCTAGGAATATCCGGCAGTTACTGGCCAATAGTCTCACCCAATAAGCTCTTAAATTCTGTGTACCTCAGCTGAATGCGAATTTGTCATTTTTTTATCAAGGCTGAATTTCTAGCCATATCGAGGTTTTAATTTTTTAACTGTTCGCCAACTGCATCGTTGGTATAAAGTCGCGAATGACACAAAGATATTAACACGGCTAATATCTACCTACACACTTAATCATTTCTCCTGTGGTCGGAACGATTTCGTCCTGTATTTTCAACAGCTGAAATTACAGGACGATTTCGGGACAGAAAAACAGCTCAGGAAAACAACTGTCAAATTCGCCTGTAGGTTCCAAACGGGTTTCTCCTGTAATTGCAGGGTGATTCTCCTGTGAGCACGTGACGGGTTCTGTCCGAAAAGTTAGGGAGTATTCAAATCGTTTCCCCTCTTCCCCTTATCTTACCTATGGACATTTCGAATTATTTTCAATAAATCAAATATTTTGTTTTATAACTCAATTTATTTAACTCCCGCTTTTCACTTTCATTCAAAATCACTACACTTGTCATATTTTTTTGTCGAGCCGTTGAAGAGCCGCTACGGGGATTTCAGCCGTTTGAATCTGATGGAAAACGGATTTAGACTACTTACACGGAACCTGCTGTCGGGACTATGGATGATAAGTATAGCTTTTGTGGGGCAAGCCTTCCGGTTTGGCAAAACTTTGATATGCACCAGCACCAGCAACCGGAACTTTTTTTTTTTCAAAATCACTGCACTTGGTTATTGGAACCGTTGGAACTTCTTGTTGGATGAATTGCCGCTGGCGCGCGGCTATTTATTGGTGTTGGTTGAGGACTAGTTGAGGAAGCCGGATTTTTAAACATGTTGGCGGCTTGCTTCAGCTTTTTCGGAATCAATCCGTTGTCGTCCGAATTCCGATTCGCTTATGCATTCGTATTTTTGAACACTGGACTAAATAATACTCTGGGCACAATATTTGTGAAGCAGCGTGCAGCAAAAGTTTTGCAATGGGATTTGCTTTTGAGACTCGTATTAACAGAAAGGGAAAGAAAATTTGCACAACAGAAAAAGGACAACAAATGTGTCCAACGTGATAGGGGAGTTGGGGGCATAATGGCCACCTTAAGGAAAACGGTTATTTAACCATAGAAAATAGCTATAATATGGAGGTTACATTATTGTTTCGTCTTCAGACACTTGAAGAGCCTATTCCCTAACGGGCTGAAACGTGAAAAACTAGACGAAAACGTTAAAAAATGCATTTTAAAAAATTTTGCCAAAAGCTGAAAACCAGCCACTGTGGAGGCATAATGAGAACCCCCCCTGAGGCAGTATGAGCATCATTAATCAGGGCAAGATGTGCGTTTTCTGCCAGGGAATCTAGCAGCGAATTCAATTCGATGAAGTCAGGTGAGTCGTAGATTCATCAAACAAAGCAATAACAAAATAATCTAGGTCTGTTTGTAGAATACAAAAACAATTCACGCACGCTCATACATTATGTGCTTTGTTCAGAGGATGATGCTACTAGCCGTGTAATGTAACAATAAAAAAATCGATCATGAATTGTAAATGGAAAAAAATCACCTCGAACAGAAATCTAACGCTAGTCTTTTGATTACTCTCCGACACCTTACCAATAGGCTAAATCGTCGGATGAAAACTAGTCAAGGTGTGGCGCATCAATTTTAATTCGCTGCTAGATCTACGGCAGAAAATACTCATTATGCCTCGATAATATGGTGCTCTATATGCCCCTAGTCAACAAATTTAAGTAAAAACGTGTTTTAAAATTGATTAAAGTGAAAAATCAAAAATTTTATGATGGTAAAAATTGAGAAACATGTGTACATCATGTTGCAGTGCGTACATTATAGATCAAGGTTATTTTAAGATCGTAAGAGCTTATTTCGTGGTGCTCAAAAATTATAATATTTTCGTAACTTGAGAACCAAGCTAGTTTTTTTTTAAATATCTCTGTAAAGATGATAAGGAGATTCCTTTTTTTGTGAAAAATTAATACTATAGGAAGTACGAAACAAATCCTCATGAAAATTTATTTAAGAAAATACGCACTTTCGTAGAAAAGCGTAGTTCTCATTATGCCTCGGGTGCTCGTTATGCCCTCATCTCCCCTACAGGAGAAGATTGATCGTTATGCAGGGAATTCTTTCGTGTTCCTGTGCACTCGTAGAAATGTCATCTCGGTTTTCAGGAGAAATGAAACGTCCCAAATTTCAGGAGGATTTCCATTCGAACTTCGTGTAAATTAAGCAACTCTCCTGTGGTTCGAAGAATCAATATCACGAGCGGAAAAAATGTAGTCTTAGTGTGTAATCGATAAAAAAAAAGATTTCGTATGATTGAGAATGCAGATTCTTTTTTTATTGCAGTGTTTTAACAGTTGTACATTGTGTATTCATTCACGCCTTTGTATTATTTTCATCAATTAGTAGATTTGCATTGAAAAAAAATACCTTGTCTTGTTGTCTTCGAGGCTCGAGGTTTACTCTTGAGGGTTGAGATCGTCACATTTAGCGGTTATAACGTACCTGACTGAATTTTTTGAAGAGCATTACGATTTTTGTTATCTAAATTTCAAAGATGAAAATGTATTTTTATTTGCACATGTATTGATTATTTCCACAAGGTTGCTCTTTATGGTTCAGAGTGGTGCCCAATCATCCCCATACAGCGACTTCCAGATGGAACATGTTTTTTTAGTAAATATTTTAAAACGCTATTTTGTATGGTCCAATACCACAAGGAGCCCTTTATAACCAAGTTATAGTTTATTGAATGTTTAGTTTTAAGAGGAAAAAAAATTTAGTGAGAACTTGTTTAAAAATTTAGGTATGAATAAAAACAATTATTGACAATGCGTAGAAATCTGACTCTAGCAAGCTTGTAACGATGATGCTGTCTGACTCATCAAAACGCGTTGAACAGAAGAAAATGTTCACCTGTGTTATTAGGCTTGTGTACCTGTAACTATCATCCAACAACTAGCACTTGCAACTGTCTGGCTAGCCTAGAGGAACATGTCAGACGTCACTCTACATGGCAGCACGTTGTGATAATTATTGCAAAAAAAAAAATCAACAACAACAACGTCATGTGTGTTGTGTCAGTTGTGTGCTCGAGAAAACCAAAATGGCCGCTAGCTACTAGTTATCCACACAAGTCGGAGCATCGGCCAACATTCACCTAACCGGGTAAGTACACCCTCGCTTCGGCAATCGTCATGGCTGGATGGCACCGACAGGGGTTGATGGAATGGAAATCGAAGTTTCCATCGCTAGATTTAGTTTAGTCAATACTCTCCCGGCTCAGCTTATCCCCAGCAGCTGAGTTGGGTGTATGCGTATTTTAGTACTTAAGTGAGCACTCGGCCGCCTACTTCTTAACTCTCGGAGATTGGGCTTAGCAGGCGAGAGTTTTAAAATAAAAACACCAGTAGTGCGTGCAGCTATGTTACGCAAGTAGCACAATTATTCACGGGTAATAGCACTTTTGAAAGCACCACCAGCACGCATGAGTTGTTGAACGACCTGAACCCGACGCTGCCGATAGTATTTTTTTTTCCTCTATTCCAGCTAAAAACATTAGATGCCGATGCTCGACAACTCGCGCAACTGCTTACTTACTTACTTAGCCCTAGTAGGTACGCGTGGCTGATGATTTCCACCGCAAATCTGCTGGGCTTTTCATGGGTTGGATGAACAACATCAAATCACCCCCAAGTAGCGTTACATTAGCCCCTAATGGACTTCATCTCTGATGGGTTGTTGTAGGTAAATCGGAGCAGTCATAATTGTATTGTACCTTTACAAACTTTCTGCCGGCTAGCGTTAGAAAATCACGGTGTCTTTGTCCTGGAGACAAGTTGTAAAAAGGTTTTCACTAAAAGCTGTTTAAACCAATTAAAAGTATTATACTTCGTTAATAAACAAGCGTATAAAAATTACAACTGTTGTAATAAGGTATTAGGTAATCTCATTTTTACCTTGTGTGTCTTGTGATCCTAATTTGAAACCTAATCTTGATCTTAAATCTTATCCATATTCTGATTCTGACGCGGAATCGTCTCACTACATACCTGTAGGGGAAAATCGGGTAAGACGGACGCACTAAGGTAGAATCGCAATAGAAAAACAGATATTGCTTTTTTCATCGTAGTTTTCGTGCAGATGGGCAGTTTAGGCTGTTTGCTATTGCGTTAACTATTGAAATAAGTAAATTTCCTTCATTAATACTGTTTTTATAGCAATCTAAAATATTCTTGCCAATTGCACTTATCAGAAAAGGTCGGATAAAACGGACACTGCGGAAAATGGTTCAATTTGCTGAAAAAATTGCTGTTAAAGTAAATGCTTTTGTGAGTTAAGTATCTGAGAACATTTTAATCAAAATGGAATCAACTGGTCCGAATCCACTAGCGAAATAACGTGGTTTTCGGAATTCCGTAACCCCCCAGCACAACATATACATTGCTTTAAAAAATCATATTGAAATGCTGAATTCAATAGTCATGCAGTGCATCCTAACACATTTTCACACTATAATCTGCAGATTTCAGAATCCACGGACCATTATTGAAACACACAACCTCCTCTTTCCCGGTGAAGCTTGTGAGTTTGCACTACAGTCGCTCAAAGAAAAAAAACTTGCCACTTGCTCGATTTCAAACCACTTGCTTAAAACAGGTACATTAAGAAACAATCTTCCTCAAGCCCGTTTAAATCACTTCCGGTGATCAATGATCCAGTTGACTTCCGGCTACTCGTTGAACACTTTTTTGAAGAATTCATCAAATAATCAGGCCGCCGATGGTGGCCTAGAGGATAGCGTTCATGTCTTCTAAGCCATAGTTCATGAGATCGAATCTCGATCACGGCACACATAGTACTCTTTCTGTGGTCTGGTGGTTTTAGCATTTGTGAGATGCTAGCCATCATATCCTTGAAAGATGTACGCCTTAGAGTTAAGTAAATTAGATCTCTTCAAAGAAACATGAAGTTTCACTGAGATCCTATATGTGTGTGTTCGTTTTTTTTAAATCACAATTACAAAAATCAATTATATAAAAACAAATTCACAGACCCGAAAAAAACACGTGCGGTGTCATCAAGACAACGCCTGCTTCTCTGATGTTCTTAATCATATTTTGGAGAAAAATTGAGAAATAGATTGAATTAAAAAAAAATTGAATTATATTATTGGAGAGATCAAGGCCAAATAGAACGTTTTACCCTTTTTTTTAAAGAGAAATGAAGAGAATAAAAACTATGTTAATGTTTTCAGTAATTTTGATTGAATTATTCATGTAACCATTTCCCACATTTGATCAGAAACATCCAGATTTGAATGATTAATTATTATTAACGATCGCTTTAAAGTTTCGAAAATTTGAATAAGGAAAAATTGATGAGAAATTTTGAAATTCTAAACAAGTTTTTGAATAAGTCAATCCATGTTAATTTTTTAAACTAAAAAGGACTAATTTTGTAATAGGACTGATTAAATTTTTATTTTGAATTGGTGAAATAACGATTAGTTTAAAAAAATATTGAAAATCACTCTATCAAAATTACGAAATGTTTTTTTGTGGCATTATAAATGTGGCACGAATGTTTATGAATCTTTTTTCACATTGACAACATTGTGGTATTTAACCCTTTGTTTCATGATTTTTTATTTTACCTTTAAAAGTTTTTTAAACAGTTGGAATTAATGTGTACATCAAGAAAAAAAATTAATATAAAATTCGATTTTTCAATTATTGCAAATTTGTTACTTTATGAAACGAAGGGTTAAGTTAAATTTACAAGTTTTGATCAACTGATTATGGATAAAATATGAGAATACTTAGCTTTAACGTTTTCCGGATACCAAACATCAATAAATGACCCCGAAGGTTTCATCCCCGATTAGTATGAGCGGCCGACAGCATTCCAGGAAGACAGGACAAATAAACTTTTGAAATGAGCGTTTGAGACCTCTTGAAAATATCTCCGTCTTGTAGGGCTGATACCGGAAAACCTTTGGTTTTGATTTGAAATTAACTTCAGAAACACTTTAACTAGGTTTATAATGGAATTTGAACGGTCTCGAAAATTTTCTTCAGAAGTTAAACACGTCCGTCATCGACGGCCACAGCCTACCGAGTCCCAATTTAAGGTACATCAAAATTCTAAATATCTAAAAAAAATTATCATATACTGTTTGAATTATGAAAAATCGTTTTATACCAATAAATCAAAATCGATCATTTTTGTTACGTTGAGGCTAATACAATCATAGCTCATTTTTTTCAAAAACGTTCGAAAATAAGAAATTATTTTTTTTTAAATCTGAAATTTATGTATCTTTTTTATTAAAAATGCCATGACAGTTTCGATATCTTTAATTCAGAAAAAAATATGGGCGTTTGAGAATCTCAAATTCAGATGCATTCTGTAAAAATCTAAGCTCGCAATGAAAAATAAACCAAGAAATTGAAATGTAGTATTAGATGTAGGCAACAAAAATCGAATTTGTCCAGGTGCACATCTGAGGGACGGGGGTAGGGGTTGCCAAATGTCCACATTTTTCGGTCCAGTTGGTATCTAAACGGCCCCAAAGGCAATTTAACACTAAAAGTCTCAAGTCTTTTTTACTTCTAAAAAGTATCGAGATATGTTGATCCATCAAACATGGAGCCAAACCGATCTGCAATCACTCATCTAATATATAGGGGAGAGTGGGGATACTTGATCCCCTTTTTTTATTTTCACCATATCTTTTTGGAAAAATTTAGCAACTCGCCGTCTTTGACATTTTGGGACAACTTGTAACTTCAAGTTTCTATGCTCCAAAAATTGGAACGATACTTGAACCCGTTGATGAACTAGAAGCATTTTCGTGAGAGTAAAAAAATTGCGATTTTTCTGAAGTTAGGGGAGACTTGATCCCCTATTGAAGGAGACTTGATCTTTGATTCAGGAAACCCTAATCCTTGTATAAAAATTAAACAAAACCACATGATAGAATGTTAATTGACTATTTTGGTCATGTTTGTTCTCATTTCACAATCTATAGCAGACATAAGAAGAAAATTCTAAAACTTTGTCTCAACGCTGATAACATTGCATACTTAAAGGCGCAATTTTTTATAACTAAGAGAAAATTAATTATTTTTGCTCTTTTCTTCAGACAATTGTTTGATAAATATTAGTTTTTGGATAAATATTAGTAATTTCGTAATCAGCAATCATAACGATCAATTCAGAAGAAGAATATGCCGTTTGGAAGGGGGATCAATTGTACCCAACTCTAGGGGATCAATTGTACCCATAATCAACATTTTAGAAAACTTTTTCTGAAAAAAGTTCGGAGTTTTCCATTGATTTGAAAATATGGCATTATGAAGTTCATTTTACGCTCGAACGATTGATACATTGGAACAAATATTTTTTTCATAATTTTCCCATGTAAGGAACATTTAAAAGTGATGAAAAAAGATCTTCAAGTTACATTTTGTGAAATTTTTCAAACAAAGTTCAATTACTCAAACAATTATTTTGTTAAAATTTTTCAAACTACAAGCATTGTTATTTTGCTCATTTTGGCACATTTTTCTAGAACATTTGATCTTTGTAAGACATTCCAGTTTCGAGATATAGCAAAGGAATCAAGTATCCCCAGGGATCAAGTATCCTCACTCTCCCCTAAAGATGAGTTGGACTATATTTGTTTGTATGCACCTTATACAAATCCACACCGCTTAACCGATCAGCCTGAAATTTGGTACAGTTATGTGTTTGAACCATGGTAAGGTTTTTAGTAATAGTCTTGAGCCCCTCCCACCTAAGAAAAGAGACCCTCCAATACAACTTTCGGTTTTATTCACACATACCAAAAGTCATGGCACCCATTTTGTCAACCGACTTTTTTCCCCTTGGCGGGTTGTTTTCACGATCACTATGGGCCGGGCATTAGAAACGACCGTCCAGAATTCACATGTACTGGAAAGCAAATCCAAGCTTGCTGAGCATTAAAGATTTCAAAGGGAAAATTTTGGCGGGTGTTTTTTGTACATTCTACTGCTGAAGGCACGTGGTACTGGTATGAGATTCTTGGATGCAATAATGAGCTTACATATTGGATTTAAAAATACAACTAGCCTGTTAAGTATTTATTGACTAGAATTGCAGTGGTTTTTAATGTGCTGAGGGACTTCGAGAGTCTACAAGAATATACAATGAATACAATGAACTAAATAGTGAACAGTGAATTTTTAGAATCCCTCCTAGAGAAAGACATAATAAAAAGATGCATAGTTCAAAGTTGAAAGCTTCAATTTCAACGTTTTGATAGCCGTCGGAAAATTTAAACGGGGGATAAGGAAATTGATAGGATAATGGAATCTAAGATTTTTAGTTTTATACATTCAAAATTCATTGGTCAATTTATTATTTCAGAGTTAAATTCCGTTATCAACGTGTTCAATTCTACCATCCAATTTTGAGAAGGCTTATTGTAGAACCGTTTGGTACTGCGAATTCAAACAAAAGACATCTTCAAATTTCAACATTGATCACTCTTCACAATAATTAATGGGATGATTGTGTCCAAGAATAGGAACATTGAAATAAAACTCAAAATAAACGTTTTTCATAATTTTATAATGGTAACTTCGGTTAAGATGATTCGTTTTCGATAATTTAAAAAAAAAACTATTAGTGGAACTTTCAACATTTAAGAACAAGTATTCAAAAACCATTGTAAAATAAAAAAAATCGAAAAAATTAAAAACATGAAAAGTGAGTAACTACATGGTTCAAGAAGATTTGGAAGTTTATTTTGAAATTTCTACATGTACAACTACGAAAATAATACAACATCTTAAGGAAACATTGAACTTATAATGAAAAATCATCATGCCAGTTTTTTTATTTGTAATATTTTTAATTTGTATTTCTTTTTTTAATTTGTCATTAGTTGAACGTAAATAGTTAAGCAATTGTGTAATGTTGTTTTGAATATATTTTTTTTTTCTAACTTGTTATTTTTAAGCTATCAGGATCTCTTAAAAGGAAACATATTTACAACTGAGACTGAGACCCCTACTTTAGAATAATACTTTAATCTTCATAAACATTTCCAAGCATTAAATATATTTGTGTTATCAACATATTTAAATTTTTGCTCGCGTTCAATTGTAAATTTTTTGTTGCCAGACATGTTGAGAACTGGAGTGTCCATTAACAGGGGACGCAGATGAGTTTTCTGGTATGGGGGGGTGTGACGGGCCAAAAAAAATGTTTTTCTTTCAAATAAAACTTGAACCTATACCACAGTACATGGAACTATCTTGAAAATTAAGATATTTTCATTAGATGGGAGGTAGGAAAAAATCATAAAAAATTTATCATTTGAAAATAAAAAACATAAGACGAAATGAAACGAATAAACGCAGTGAAAACGGTGATCCGCCCAAAAAAGAATGAAATCGTCTGCTTAGCGATAATCGACCTAATTTTCTACCCGGCACCATTTTCGATCACGTTAATCGATTTTGACGAAACTTGGCCAGGTACCAAATCAAATATTTTTACATCTTTGGACCATATTTCAAGAGTTTTCATTGAAAAATTGTCCAAGATACAGTAAATTTAGTGAAGCAATTCCAAATTTCCCCTTTTACGGGAATAGCTGTATCTTTGTTTCCCGTCATTGTAAAGACTTCAAATTTTGTAGAGCGTTAGTTGGACAGTTGAACTAGGTTGTGTGAAAATTTCATGAAAAATTATCAACAGAGAGATAAATGGCAGTTTGTCAAAGTTGGAAGTGGGTGCGCAGCTTCACTCGATTTCATTCTTTTTTGAACGTAACGGTACATAGTAATTGCAATAATATTTCATGCAAATTTTTACAAAATTGATGTTATACCTTGCGTGGTTGAAAATACTATAACGCAGACATGGTAAAGTTATCATGACAACGTCTTTGAAATAGCCACATATTTTTTTCCGTGTATAGTCACACACAACTAGGGAAAGTGAGCCTTAACTTGGCAGCATCTTATCTTGACATGCCAAAATACATTTTGGTGATTTACATGTCAAACATAGTCCTAAAAATATAAGGAAAATCAAACATAGAAGAAAACCAAATACCTCAAAATTCGGTATTATTTGCTCACAATTAAATCCTAATAACTGTGTAGTTATTTTTTAGTATGATAAATTGCATTAAAAATTATGATCATCGAAAAAAAAACGCTAAAATGAACCTACCTTTCAGGTTAATTCTAAGATTGGATCCTTTTTTAAATCAGTTTATTATTCAGCTCCAGCGTTAAAAATAGGTAATTTTCTTTTGTCTGTTTGTTTAGTTTTTTTTTTAACATATTTCCTTTTGATTCTGGCGTTCAGGAGCCACAAACTTAAATTCGAGATAATGAGTCTTGATCCAATAACTCGTAAATGCATAGACGGAAACCCGCTGTTAATGTTTACTCCTTTTCGCGATAGAAAATTTCCCATAGCCTTCAAAGTCTTTAAAACAAGGAATATGTTCCTATTCCTTCACATGGGATCGATAATAAGGACAAATGAACGATGAGATTTGTTCTCGATTTCAGCACGATTTGTTACGTGCCCCGTACAAGAAATTGCTTCGGGGACGCAGTCGGAGGGTTCATATCTCGATGTTGATGGTTTCAGTTCAATTTGCAATATTCGGTACAAGAAAACGGACCTAGCATAGCAGCAGCGCATAAAGTATACACGCCTTGGCAGGGGTCACGCGCTATTGTACCTCTACCAATCTTTCGAAAAACCCGGAGATGCAATCATCGATTGACGAGGCTCGATTTGAGCTTGCTGATGGGAAAATGTTTTCTTGACTTTGCCCATGCGCGTACAAAGAAAGAAAACCTCCCTATCGCGCGCCCGCTTTATCGAACTTACATCCTGTGGCCGCAAGGATCAAATTCCGGGGCCAAAATGTCGAATAAGTCACATATTACGGGCAATCCAATGGACCATTCGTACAATGGTTCTATTTTGACAGAACGCGTCAATGTCGACAATATGATCCGGGTTTGACAGCTTCTGTGTGTGCTTTCTTTCCTCGCCGTTTCTTCATCTCTAAATACCTTCTTGCAGACTTCTCTGGCTGACTGACCTCTTGCTGATTCTTTACGGTCTGTTTCTTCCAGTCTAAAGCATTTTGATTGCTTCAAAACCGTAAGACCATTCATGAACTTTCGCTCAATAATGGTAGCAGCAGCAAAAATACGTTTGCAATGACTGGATTTGCTACAAAGATCGCATCTCAATGAAGTGTGCAGGGTGGTACAGATTTTGGCCCCCGCGTTAATTTAGGCATTTTGAAATTTTAATATATGCGCTACATCTAGTATGAAAATGTAAAAATAAACGCCAAGTCGCAAACTGTTACCTATGGCTTGAAACGACGGAGAAGAAAGTACCTTATTTCAGATCCAAGGCAAACATAAAAGCTTCCGGTTCCCACGGTTTATTTAATTATACAGTTTATGCTTATCTGGAAGAAGCGCGCGCCAGCTAGCTTTTCCGTTTTGGCACGAGACTAACCGATGAGCAGTTTGTTTTAAAAAAGAGAATGAAAAAAAATTACAAACATTTCAACTATTTTAGAGAATCCACATTCCGAACAGAGAAGGTGTTCGTCAACACTTTTTATGGGACGTCGACTGCATTAAGGGATCAGACGAAAAACATGATTCACATTTTCATCGCTAAATATTTACTTATCATGGCAGCGATCTTTCTCTCCTGGCAATGAAGGTAAGCGCTCTTCTACGTATCCACTATGAATGGAAAAACACTTTCCCGGCCCTGAAATTGGGTCAACCTCGGGCTCGTAAACTATGATTTTGCTGAGCAATGTTTCATGAATAAATCGGAGACTTTACGCTAAATTTTCGTACAGAATGATTTGTTTTGATGTGAGAGGTCAGTTGGAAAACGTGTTTTTTTGAAAATTATTTATTCGTTGGAATAACATTTGAAGCTTTCGGTCTGAGCAGCGAAGTTCGCTTTCTTTTCGAAATGATCGAGGTTTAATCAAACAAACATAAACACATGAGGGATCTCTGTGGAACTCTTTATTTTCTTAAAAAAAAATGCATTTACTTTACTGGTTTTACTTTTGTCTTATGTGTTATGTCTTATGTGTTATATCTTATGTTTTATGTTTTATGTCTTATGTCTTATGTCTTATGTCTTATGTCTTATGTCTTATGTCTTATGTCTTATGTCTTATGTCTTATGTCTTATGTCTTATGTCTTATGTCTTATGTCTTATGTCTTATGTCTTATGTCTTATGTCTTATGTCTTATGTCTTATGTCTTATGTCTTATGTCTTATGTCTTATGTCTTATGTCTTATGTCTTATGTCTTATGTCTTATGTCTTATGTCTTATGTCTTATGTCTTATGTCTTATGTCTTATGTCTTATGTCTTATGTCTTATGTCTTATGTCTTATGTCTTATGTCTTATGTCTTATGTCTTATGTCTTATGTCTTATGTCTTATGTCTTATGTCTTATGTCTTATGTCTTATGTCTTATGTCTTATGTCTTATGTCTTATGTCTTATGTCTTTTGTCTTATGCCCTATGTCTTATGTCTGATGTCTTATGTCTTATGTCCCCCCCCCCTCCCTTCGGAATTTCCAAAATCCCCGAAGGTGGGAATAAATAAAGTTTGATGTATTTGATGGAAATTTTGAAAAAATTATTAAATATTCGAAAGATTACAAGAGCAAACAACAGATTGAGGAAGATGGGAATTTTATCACTTTTTGATTTCTCGATTTTATTGAAGTTTTCGATAAAAAATTACTTGATTTATGGGTTTTGTGCAATGATATAGTATGCAATTTTATTAGATTGTGTGCAGATTCGTGCAAGTTATTCCAATTTATTTGTTTTTCGCATGATTTTTATTACCCACCCCCCCCCCCCCCCCCCCCCATCGCGATGTTCCAACTCCGAGTGACAAAAGAAGGATTCGAAATTTGTGCTGGCCTATAAGTTATCGAAAAAACTAGAGGTTATTGAAAAAAAATTGATATTTGGAATCAGCGCCCTCAAATTATTCAAAATAAGTTCTTAACTTCTGTGCACTTCGGAAAATGTGAATTTTGTTGCCTACGGTCTTCCTTTCCAATTCTATTTCGCCAACTTCCAAAACAGGTGACACAATCGCGAAAGAACATTGCTCGATACCCACGATACTCAACCTCTTAAGAACTTCTGCGAGCCAGGAGGTCAATTAATTTGTGTATTAATGCTTTTCCCACGTTAGAAGTTTTTTTTTTCGCTGACTGTGTAACAACCTTATAAGCGGATGTCCGCTGTGCGGGATGTTCATACTTTGACTTGGAAGTTTTTCTGTTTAACCATTGCATTGCCATCATCTGATCGACAATACGGCAGCACAATCGACGAGGACCGGTGTTACTTTCACGTCTCTGCCTACCTTCAAACTGTTAACATTAGACGGGCTGGCTGGCTGGCACATATGGAAGTATCGACATAATCTACACGGGAAGCTAGGAACCTTGACCCTGGAGGGGGTCTCCCGGTGCTAAAAGGACTAAGAAAGTTCTCAACAGAGGGCAAGAAAAGACGTCGTCAATTGAAGGGGTCGTACCGAAGCACTTTGAGCATGTTTGGTATCGTTAATTTGGCGTTCAATTAGTCCGGTTTGTATGTCGGTCGCGAGAGGGATGAGGGACTGCCGATTCGATAGATCGCCAAAAAAGGGGACTGATCGAATTATTCGAAGGCAGTAAAAGCTGGTGGGAATAGAGAATTATAATTTGAACCATTCGGGATAAATGTTGGTGAGAGTTTGTTCATTATTACCAGATTTTACTCAGTGAAACGGCACGATCATATCAGTCAGTAAATTCACGAACAAATCCCAAATGTGAAGAAGGCTTTTTTGCAATGGCAACAGGACTGCCCCTGGTTTAAAAAAAGGGAATGAACGTTTGCATGAGCAAATTTGAACATTTACAATTGTATGGGGAAAATGAATACTTTGTTCTGAAAAATCATCATAACTTTTTGTTTCTTTTGTGGAACCGAACATACTAACTTTGTCCAAGACTGAATGTTATTAGGAAAAAATATTAGCTGTTGAATAGGGGCATGGCTTCTCGCATAGAAAAACTATCAATTCAGTTGGCATCTATGCTGGTGCCTAGCGAGGGTTTGCTTGCTAAGTAGTCGCTAGGTGCTCGAAAATTATAATTTTTTTGCCACGTGAAAACCAAGGTGGATTTTTGTCTAAAAAGAAAATCCTACAGGAACTATAAAACTTATACTTTCAAATATATAGCTAAGTTAGCAAGTCAGTACTCTCCCAAGTCGATGTCCGCGAGTTCGAGTTCAAGGGTATCGAATACGGTTGTACCGGGTAAGTTTTTCAATAACTGTCCGCCAACAGAAACTTTGATATAAATTCGCGAATGCCATAAAGATGGTAAAACGACTAGGGGAGAAGCAGGCTATATGCGCCTTTTAAGCAGAATCCTGATTTAATCAAATATTACATCGAATAAAGGGTGCTACGGTCAAAATTTGGTTAATATCAACTTGACGTATTTCTTTCAATTTTGCATTTAAAAAACCTGAACACCCCTCATTTTGAAGGTGTGTTTGTGTAGAACAGTGGTTTTCAAACTTTTTTCATTCACCGCCCCCTTTTGCAAAATTTTCGAGCTCAACGCCCCCCTGAGCAAATTTTCAGAAAATCTATTGAAAAAAATGAGAATTTGGATAGTTAAAAAGCCATTAGCTTTTGACTTGATGTTGTTGTAAGGCTCAAAATTCATTTAAATCTATATGAGGCCCTCAGAGCCAAAAGGGTATTATAAGTGTGAAAATGGTCGATTTTGATTTAATCATGTCAATCGATTCTGATGTTTCGAACTATATTTCATAATTTTTCAGATTTTTAGAATTTTATTTGCATACTATTTTATTCGAAAAAAGAGCTTTTTTTTTGAAAAATATGTGGGAATTAAAAGCGTGTTTTCTCGAAATTTGCTTTTATTCGCTTTTAGCAACGTACTCGAGCCGGACAAATCCGAGATATTTTATCTAAGAACCTGGCAAAATCCGGGCATTTGATTTCAAAATTGTCGACCAAAATCCCGGATAATATCCAGGCAAATTTTCTCAAAACCCAGGAATTTCTTAACAAAAAATCAAGAAAAAAAACTTGAAAAAAAATTTTCGTCATAATTTATCAGCAGTTTTTATTCAGGCATTCAAAAAACTTTTCATGATTATTTCATTAAAATTTGCTCAGAAAAATTCTTTTTGGAAGCATAAATAAAAATTTCAAAAACACCATTTGACACATTCCACCGTGGCGTGAAATCGCTTTTCCGGGCTTTTCTGCACTGTTATCATTCTAGAAGTCAACCAATTTACTCGAATATGAAAAAAGTTGTAGCAAACGGTCGCAAATTGAATTTCCTTCAAAATGAATATAATTTGGTAATTTTAAAATTTAAGTTGTTTTTGTTGTGATTGATTACTTTTGTGACGTGAATTCACGCAAGAATTAACCATTTCGGACTTTAGTACATACATCTTTGATTTCCTGTTCTCTCTGTGGAAATAGAATATCGGTGTCTTCAAATGAATTGTAAAGAAAACAATTACCCACAATTTGATGTACAGAGCTTTTCGATTGAACAACAACGAACGAAGTTATGCTTATTTCAAGTTGTGACGTGAATTCACTCAGTTCAAACAAAACAGGGTAGTTGACTGAATTCACGTCACGAAATATAAAGTTATACTGTGGTTATACTGAACCATTCTTTGGAGTCTTCAAATATCAAAAATGGAGTCTTTCAAAAACGATATTTTGTTGTTCCGACTTTTATAATCATAAATTTTCAGTTTTTGCACCTAACTTTTTCCTTATTTTGATTGTCACTTGAATAGCAACATATTGAGGGATCATATGTTAAAATTACTACTGTCTTCATTTAAAGATTCACAAAAAAAATATTTTTTTTCCAATCTTTTTGTATTGCTATTTAAAAATAATGAACTTATTAAAAAAATCAACTAAATTCTGCTCGATTTGTAAAAATCCGACCATCTGGAGGGTCAAAACAGCTTTCAGAGCACATTTTTCACATTTTTCAATTTAACAAAAAATCAAATTTCGTGACGTGAATTCACTCATTCGCGCTCTTGTAACTCAGCTAGATTCCAACCGATTTCTATAAATTTTAGAGTTTTAGAACCGTCTTATCATTTTCAAAGAAAATCTCATTTTTTTTATTTAAAAAAGTCTGAGTTTTCTCGTAAATTTAAAAACTTCCCTTTTTTGTGACGTGACTTCACTCATTTGCGACTGTTTTTGTTCGCTTTTCAAACCAACTACATTGAATATAAACAAATTCTTTTTTCTACAAAATGAAGCCGTGTTTTTTGGCTTCTGAACATACTGAAAATATTTTCAAAAAAAAATCATCCGTATATTAAAATTAATGATTTTATAAAAGTTGTCAAAAACACCACTTTTTTCAACAGAAAAACTGATTTTCAAAATCATCTAAAACATGTGTAAAAAAACTTTTTTCTCTTTTTTCCGTTGGTTTTGTGTGATTTGAATTATCAAAATTTTAGACAATTTTGAGATTGAGATGATACGCGAACGGATAAAAATCACTTTTGAGCGGTACAAGCGCGTGGAATGTATCATTTGGTTTTATTTAGGGTGAGTGCTCCTACTTTGGACCTAGAGACTACTTTAGTCCTAAAATGGCGAAAATCGGAAATAACTCATTTCGTATGCATAGATTCTAGAAACTCTTGTGCAAATAATGAATTCTTATTCTTGCTTTATCCTATCATACCGCTATTCGCCATAATAAGTTATTCTAATATGTTGAAAACTTTATTTAAGAAAAGTACTTTCTCCTCAATGATAAAACAGACATCTTAATTAGCAGGATGAATTTCTTGATATCAGAGAGATTTTGAATAAATCACATTATTTAACAGGCCAAGCCTCATTTTAAAGAAAAACTACCCTTGCTGTGATGAGTATGAACAAAACTATCTATTTTTCCTTTAATAATTGAAAATCTTTGGAAAACCCGGAAAATAGGTAAAGGGTCTAAAAATAGGACACTTTCGGCCATGATGTTCCATTTTTAGACCTGACATCAATTGTTTCAATACTAACCATTCAATTAAGATACAAATTTTCATAAGGGCATACTTAAGAACCTATATTGAGCATTTCTAACATTTTTGTCAGCTTTAGTTAAATAAGCTAAATTAAACACAAAAAAAACCTTCTAGCTATTATGCTGCTGAGAAATGTGCTAATGAGAAAAAAAATTGAAATATTCATAACAGAAATTAAAGTGTATATTTGAACCGGTCAAAATCCCTTACATAATTTCATGGTGTTTTTTATTTAAAATAAAATATTTAGTAAGGTTTTTGAAGTTTTTTCGAGAAATCTTACTTTTTACTGGCATTTTAGATCTAGGTCCAATAAAGGGTACAAGTCTAGTACCGAAACAGGAACAGTAGGTTCAAAGTAGGAAATTTTGATCATCCATATCTTCGCAAATTTATCAAAACTAGCAAAACCAAGGATTAAAATTCTCATTGAAACTTGCAGATAAGACCATTAACTACTAATAAGTTTTCTTAAAACAACAAAACACCCGTCCATGTATGAGAGAAACATGGGTTTATATAAACCACCGCTTAAAGGGTCCAAAGTAGGGCAACTAACCCTAGTTTGTTTTGGCAAATGAAGTGAATAATTCCAGGCAACCGGGCCGGACCGGACTTATGGCGATTTTTTCAATAAATATCCGGGCAATCTGGCTACCTTAGCGTATACCCATTAGACCGCTGCAAAAAATGACTTTTTGCTCCCATATGTTTTTTTTATGCCTTTTGGGTCCCCAAGCATCAGTGTAAAATTTGAGATGATTTGGTTGATTCCTGAGTTAGCGCAACGCTTTTCAATTTTGTATGGAAATTTGTATGGAAGAAGAAATTTTTGCACATTAAATCATCCAGAAAATTCAAATAAGCTTGAAATGAAATCGGTCTTTAATTTTTGGTTTTGACTATTCTTAAGCTTCATTTTTTGCTTACAAGACAAGCAGCTAAGAATTTCATGGAAAAAGTTATAAAAATTTCAAAATAAAAAATCTGAATCCACTGAAAAGTATTCAAAAATGGCAGACTTTGCTTGCTAGAGCTTTTAATAATTCCATGAAATGTTATGGCAAAGTTATATTAATCAATAAATTCTCTGGCAATGCAAAGCAGTTTTTTGAGATTTTTTATTTCCATCTTACTGTTACACAGCTTGAATATCTTTTCTGGGGTACAATTTAGGTCTGTGCTTTGTTCGCAAGAAATGTACTGCAAGAATCAAGGAACATTTTTCATCCAAAGTTATATTTTTTTTAACTTTCAGAAAATCTCTGGCGATTTTTGAATGAAAAATTTTGTTTACCCCTACAAATTTCCATACAAAATTAATACTCGTTGCGCTAATTCAGGACTGGATGAATCGCAAAAAAAAAAAAATTATTGCTATTTCTGGCAGAAAAAACAACCAAAAAAGGTTATGAGAGGTGTAAGAATTTAAGAATTTGAAGTTTCCATACAAAGCTTGCAGCAGTCTAATACCCATTTGGTTCCAAGGGCCTCGTATTGCTTCCAACCTCCAGTAAACACTTAATTCTATGTAAAGTTTCCTGGACACTTACTTAAACTGATAAATAAGTTTGATATCAATTCATATATCTTAAATTTAGGTTAACAAAATTTTCTATTTACCATTAATTTGCATTAGTGTTGAAAACTAAATTGCGTTATTAAATAAAAATACTTTAAAACTGGTCAAATAACGTGAGAATAGTATTACTTCTCGATATCTGAATTTGAGTCCTAATCAAAAATTCACGGGTCTTAAAGTTTAAAAAAGATTCTAATAACTAAATCCAGGCAATGTTCGTGATAACCGAAAAGATTAAAAGTTTATCCATGGCAAATGGCATAATTGGTTTTTTGCACCGATTGAAATCGAGATGAACAAATAAGAACTTTAAATAAAAATTCTCTAATCTAAAATAATTCTTACACAATTTCTTTAAAAAAATCCATCACTAAATCACAGATAACGCCTTTGAATACAGATTTTTTCAAAGGTATTTCCTGTTTATCAGATATTTAGAGACAATACATTTTAAAGATTATCAAGCATTGCCATCTAAAATTATTCTTGTTTCCAAAATATTCTTATCAAACAAGATCAACATGTAGAGCGTATACAAAATCAGTGACAAGTGGCCCTCAAGGGGGCGGTAGGGACCACTTTGAAAACCACTGGTGTAGAATGTTGCTCCTATTTTGATTTGGAATTCACTCTTCAATTGTCAAAATGCCGTCCAAGGAAGAAGAACAGCGTATCAAAATTTTGCTCGCGGATCGCGAAAATCCGAGCTACTCGCACGCAAAGCTGGCAAAATCGCTAAGAGTTGCCAAATCAACCGTTACAAATGTAATTGAAGTGTTCGGGGAACGTTTGTCGACAGCCAGGAAGTCTGGATCGGGGAAAAATCGAAAACCACTGAGACGACAGAGAGAGTTGCCGGTAGTTTCAAGCGAAACCCTAACCTCTCTCTCCGAGATGCCGCAAATAAGCTGGGTGTATCGTCTACAACCGTGCATCGAGCCAAAAAACGACTATCGACTTACAAGAAGGTAGTGACTCTAAATCGCGATGATAAACAAAATACGTCGGCCAAAGCGCGATCCCGGAGGCTGTACACGACGATGCTGACGAAGTTTGACTGCGTGGTAATGGACGACGAAACCTACGTCAAAGCCGACTACAAGCAGCTTCCGGGACAGGAGTTTTATACGGCAAAAGGAAGGGGAAAGGTAGCAGATATTTTCAAGCACATGAAACTGTCAAAGTTCGCGAAGAAATATCTGGTTTGGCAAGTCATCTGTACCTGTGGCTTGAAAAGCAGCATTTTCATAGCTTCCGGGACTGTCAACCAAGAAATTTGCGTGAAAGAGTGTTTGAATAAACGTCTGCTGCCTTTCCTGATGAAACACGGTTGTTCCGTACTGTTTTGGCCGGATTTGGCATCTTGCCATTACGTTAAAAATGCCATGCAGTGGTACGCCGCCAACAACGTGCAGGTGGTTCCCAAGGACAAGAACCCTCCCAACACGCCAGAGCTCCGCCCAGTTGAGAAATACTGGGCTATTGTCGAGCGGAACCTAAAAAATACCGAAAAAAAACTGCTAAGGACGAGCAGCAGTTCAAGGCAAACTGGCTTTCTGCGGCGAAGAAGGTGAACGGACAAGGTGGCTGTACAAAATCTGATGGCAGGGGTTACGCGTAAGGCCCGGCAATTCGGATTTGGAAAAGCGGAAGCCTAACTGAATATTTTTCCCGAATTTTTTACTCATTAAACTTGAAAAAGAAATTTAATTTGATTTTTAAATAAACGAATTCACCAATTTACATGCGTTGTCACTTGACCAAATTTTGACCGTATCACCCTTTATGTGTACAGATTCTGTATACATATGAGCAGAGATACATTGGAGTAATTTTTATGCTGAAATCTGCTTCAGTTTCCGCATGGCTGGATTAAGCCATCGGATGGCCAGAGGCAATTTTTATCGGGGCCCTTGTGAATATTTTTTTTCATATGCCGTCCCAGAGAGTGAGTGTGATAATTTTAAAATAAAAGAGCATGAGAATCGATAGTATAAAACTTTAGTTGGAAAAGTTTCATTTAGAATTTTGAATCTCAGAATGAAATCGGAATGGGAAATCATTAGAGTATTGCCGATTTGTCTATAGTACGCCCGAATGCATTGTGTTGCCAAAATTAAAAGGTTTTTTTTTAACTTGTTACTAAAAATGAACAATTTGTATTACTATTTGAGTCGTTTTCCGTCAAGTTTTGACAAGTTTCAGCCAATTTTTATAATTTTTTTTATCACGTTTCAGACACATTTTGATTTTTTTCTTTTAAATGATTGTTGTCATATATGAAAGCGGCAAAAAGAAGGTAATGTTGTTTAAAAAATTCATCCATACCAATATCAAGCGGGTTCTGTATCCGGTATCTTAAAGTAAACGATTGTTATTATATTACGGGCAAACATTGGGAAAGAGTTAATCATCTGATCGATCGATTTAAATCCAAATTTAAGTTGAGTTTTATTCATAAACGTTATAACTATCTCCAAAAAATCAGTTTAAAATAAAAATAAAAAATGAGACTTTAAAATTTTTTTAATTTTTTTTGTGAACGCTTGGTTTGTGCTTCACCAAGAATAGAATAATTATGTCGTTCATGATGATTGTGACACTTGGAAAATGCTTGATAAATGTTTCAGAAAAGTGGTGGCTCAATAGCGGCACGTTATCCAAACAATCGGGAAAATTGTGCCTGCACACAAAGTTTTCGAGGCCGGATTTTAGCAAAATTTTGCTCAAATTTGACCAGCTAAAATTTAGCAATCAATTTAGCAATTTTTTCGAACTAAATTTTTAGCAAACGAGAAAAAATTATGCCACCACAATTTTTGCTCACTTTTTTTAGCAAAAACCTGAGGAAAAGTTCGGCCCGGACCTGAAGATTTCTATATTTATTGTTTTTCTTTGCAATTTCGGAGAGATTTTTTTTTTGTGATGGTCCCATAGGCCCATTTTGGTCCTTCCTCCATCCCATACACTTCTTTAGGAGTGGGAGGAACTATTTATCCTCTGGATAGTTATGTTTACATTATTTGATCAATTCTTGTACGACTTGTTTGTCTTACTCCCGCGTATGTCCATCACCGTACATTTTTTGGTTGTACTCCATTTACCCGAAAACCATTGCCCAGAATGAAAAATCCCCAGAATTCCAATCGCCAGAAAGAACCATTCCCCAGAATTTTTTTCCCCAGACGAACCATTCCCCAGAAAAATTTTCGCCAGAATGTACCATTGCCCAGAAATTATTTCACCAGAATGAACCATGTACCAGAAATTTTTTCGCCAGAAGAACCATTTCCCAGAAAATTGAAAATAGTTATCCTTACTAGAAATTATTTAAAAAAAAAAAGAATTGTTACAAAAAAAAAGGGGTTACATAACTTTATTCTTTTGCGGCAAAGCCGCAACCAACGAGGATGAAGGGGCTGAGGCGGCACAAAGCCGCCGAAGCTCCCAAATACGAGGAGGCCGCCGACCCGCCGTCGGAAGCGGCGGCCCTAAGGCATTGGTCTAGGTCTGCCGGGGCTTCCTAGGTCTGCGTGAAAGCTAGGGGTGATCCCTTAGCCCCGTCCGCCACGCGACAGCGTGAAGGACAAAACGTCTTCCAAGTTCGAACGCGCAGCGTGAGGAGTCGGATACCAAAACGGTTTTTAAAGGACCATGGTAAGCATTGAATCAATAAAAGTACCCAAACCATAAACAAATCACAGTATTGGTTATAAAATAAATTTCGTTGGAAAATTTCAAAGTCGTAGTTTCATTTAAAAAATCATTTGAAAAAATTAATTTCGAATCATATGAAATATTCAAGAATTCATTAGAAAAAAAAAAAACAAATAAAAATACTAGGAGAAAAAATCTGGGATTTGTGCCATTCTGGTAAATGTTTCATTCTGGGGAAAAAAAATCTGGGAAATGGTCCATTCTGGGAAAAAAATTTCTGGTAAATGGTGCATTCTGGGGAATTTTTTTCTGGGAAATGGTTCATTCTGGGGTTTGATTTCGGGTATTTGTCATTCTGGGAAAAATTCATTCTGGGCAATGGTTTTCCGGTAAATGGGATACAATCACATTTTTTATCTGATACTTCTTCAGATCATCATCACATCCATATGATCCTTTTTAGGATTGGTAATTGTTTCAGATTGACTGTTTAACGTATTGTATTGTCAGTTTCTTAAAGACATTTAAGTTCGAACTGTCTTTGATGTTCAGCGGCAGGTTATTATACATCTTCAGTCCGTTGTAGATAACAGAACGTTTGGTCATTTTTTTTTTTCGTGTTTGGTAATCTAAAATCTTGAGCTCTTCTTGTATTGTATCTGTGTATACCAATACCATACTGCAGACCATCCAATAAATAAGATGGTAACATTCCTTTCTTCATTTTGTGTATGAAAATCAAACTGCTGTACGCAATTCTCTGCTTAACTGTCAACCTTTGCAGCATATCAAGCATAAGAGCGCTTGGAGTATATCGATTGCATCGTAACACTACTCGTATTATCTTGTTTTGTATTCTCTGCAGCCTTTTCGTTTGTGTATCTGATGCATGAAGCAGTATGGAAGCGCAATAGTCAAAATGTGGCATAATAAGAGATTTTACGTAGATAATTTTTGATCATAAAGTCATATATCTGCTTATCCGACAAAGTATTCCATATTTCATGGCAATCTTCTTGACAGTGTAGTCGATATGGGCTACGGAATTCAGCTTTTCATCTATTTGTACTCCTAAGTATTTAAATTGGCGTACTCTTTCGATTGCATATACATCGATAAACAGATTAGAACTAGCTTCAGCGTTGCGATTTCCAATAACCATGAAGTAGGTTTTAGTAAGATTCAGACACAACTTTCTGTATTTCAAAAAATTTGCAATATTTTTTAAATCCGCATTAGCTTCTCGTATAATGAGTTCTAAATCATTACCGCTCCAGTAGAAGACTGAGTCATCCGCAAATAGTTTGAGACGACCGTACTGTTAACATTTTATCATGTCATTGATGTACAAGATAAATAACAGGGGACCCAACACACTACCTTGGGGTACAAGGTGGTATTGTTCGATTATTGAATAGAATAAGTTTCTTTTTCAATTTATTTTTCTCTTTATTTTGACACTCCATTTAACACTTTTCGTAAAATGGAACTTATTTTGTTCAGATCCTGGGAACGTACCTACATTCCGGTGAGCAAAATGCCAAGCGATCAGCATCGGGGTTGTGTCGGACATGCATTGAAATTCCAGCTGTGGTCTCTTTTGATTTTCGAACTGTTGCAATAAAAATCCGGAGCCCCGCCGGCAGCAGCAACCTAATAGAAAAATTTTGCACTTCTTGATCGACTCTTACCTGTACACATCCAGTATCGATTTGGCTACCATTTTATTGTTAACTTAGCCACTAAAAGAACCGCCAGCATCGAATTTCCGGAACGGCACTGAATCACGTCGGTTTGTTTTTTTTTGTCTCCAACGGCAGCGGCTGCTGTCTAGAAACAAGGCGGCTAGAAAACCTACGTTTTACTAAAATCAAGCAAGATAAACTTTCTGATTACTAAAATAAAGTTAATTCAGCTTTTTGCTAATTCAAAAGTAAAAAAATATTTTTGCTAAAGGAAAGTAAATGCTGGAGCCCCGAAAGTTTTGTGTGTACGACTGCAAATTATAGTAGCTTTTCCAAATATCGCAATCAAAAAAAGTTTCAAGTGTGAACTGAAGAATTGTATCGTGAAATGTGGAGAAAGATTTACAAAATACATGGTTTGATCCGCAGTGAAATAAAAAAAAACTTGACATAATAAACGAAGAGATAATGTTGTTTTATTTATTGTAAAGTAAGCATTTCATGTTGAAGGATTTATCCGGACTAGCTCGGATTTTCAAAGAAAAATTTGAAAGAAGTACGATTTTGTTCACTTTCCCCATGAATCTCGGTAAAGAAAATTGCATTTTGCTCGGATTTGTTGTCGGGTTTCGATTCGAGAAAAATTTGATATTGAATATACAGATTTTTCAAGTTTTTCTAAAAAAACATTCATATTTGGCTGGCCTGGATACGTGCTTCGAAAAATAGGGAATGATTACACTAGGGGTTCTCCTAAACTTCAAAAATTGGAAAAAGTGTTGCGGAACCTCCGTAAAGAGTCCAAGTGGCCATTCCGGTCCAGGATTCTTCTAAGAAGCTACGCCCGAAGCAATTAACCACACCGAAGTCTAAATCGATAAAAAACATAGAATCGTGTAAAAATGGCCGTCTGAAAAAATAATTCAGCGTAATCAGTTTTTAATTAAAATCTCTTAGGCTGGAACAAATGTCATATTCTTCTCAGCCCTCCCTCTCCCCTTTTGAAATTTCCAAAAAAAAAAATCTAAGGGGGGATTAAATAAAGTTTAAAATATTTTATGTACATTTCGAAAAAAAATCAACTATCTGAAGAATTACAAGACCAAAAACAAATTGTGGAAGATGGGGGTTATTTTAGTTTTATATTCTTGATTTTATAGAATTTTTCGATAAAAAATTACTTCATTTATAGGTTTTATTTCAACGATATGCAATGCAATTATGTTGCATACAAGGTTTGGTGAAATTTATTCCAATTTATTTGGTGACAATTTTTTTTTTGCTTTATAAATTTATACATACAAATAGTAAAAAATGTGTATTTACTTAGAAAAAAGTCGAAGAATTTGTCTATCTCGTCTCACTGGTGACCGTAGATAATGAGTACAGCCGTGAGATTAACCTTCAAAAAAGTGTGTAGAATTTCAAAAAGCTCACAGCTAGAGATTTACTGAATACTCGGCGCCGGATACCGCCCAAAAACCTTTAAGCCGAATAGTTGAGCTTAGTATTCGGCCGAATAGGCCGAACATTTATTATTCAAATTTATAGATAACAGACTTGTAAATTTTTTCAAATGATTTTGGATAATTTATAATATATCCAAAACTTATGTTGTAAAAGCTACACAATCATCAAAATTTTATGGCTTCATCAAAACATCTTAGGTGTACCCGTGTATCTTTTACTGTAGATCGTACAGGAGAATGCTGACGGGTATCGCTTCATACCTACTTTGATTATCGTTTATTCCGGATTTTCTTGATATATCCAGGCTTGCCCATAAATCCAAATTTAGCTTCGAGATAAGTCAAATCTGGCCGGGATGCTAAATCAAATAAAAACTCAAATATCTCTTGGAAATATTTTGGATGTGTTCAATGACTTTTTTTTTATTTTAAAAAATGTGCATAGATTATGCCCTTTTTTTAAAATAATTTTTCGAAAATCGTTCTGATCGTGTGGATACGCGTAGTTGAAAGTATGGTATGCTAAAGGTTTAGGAACATCTTGTTTTTCTTAACAACTATATTAAAGATATCTTGTCGGGCTGGAGCTCCAACTGTATGTAAGAACAAACCATGATTTCAAAGGATTCAACGCCATTTTTTTTCAACTTAGCCAGTAGGTGTCGTTACCGGTACTAATATTTTTTTCATTTTTTCTACACTCTCTACTAATGACAAAAGCATTCAAAAACAAATCAATTTTTGTGAGTTTTAATCATGAGTATGAAAATAGTAGAATTTTTAGGATTTTGAGTATGAAAATAGAATAATTATTTCATAATACAAATTCAACGAATGGTTTAGTGATAATTTGTTCCTCAAAAAATTGTATATTGGAAGCATTGGTAAAAAAAAAATGTGGTGTTACGTTGTTTCTGTTATGAGAATAACAGAAGGATAGAATATGAAATTGTAAAATTTTGATGTCGAGTTGGTTCAAATCCCATAAAAAATGTCATAGGTTAAATAATATTATGTAGGTACGAATTTATTATAGGAACTCTAGAACCAAACTCTCACTACGTTCATAGAACATTGGAATATTTCGGAGGGGCCAAATTTCCTTAAATTCTCATAAACTGTCTGGATAATTTTGATGTAATTACTTTGGTCTGATGAAGGACTCATATTCGATATTTGGAGCACAGATGTTAACAAAATTTTTTTTGGAATAATAACTCATATTAAACAATGGTATGCATACTCATAATTAAACTTTGTCTTATGTTTCCTCTAACTAATAAATAATTTTTGCTCCTTTTCCCCAACAAAGCCAGTAGCTCAATGCAAAACAAGTACTAGAAGAGACAACATTGCCAATAAAAAAAGATACGAGCATATTAATGAAGTTGCGAATTTTATTTAGCTGCTTTTGCTGCACCCCAAAAATAAGAAAACTAGCTAAACTCTGTTTTATGCGATCTGGAAGTCAATTTTGGGTTGTTTCTGTTCTGAGATTTCTCAAATGCTGACAATCAAAATCGCCGAGTTACTTAGCTAAGAGCCACTAGATGGTGCTGTTTTTAGGCTACCTAAACGGTTTTAAAATAGCCGACCTTTGGAATTCTTCCCACGAATTCGGCAGATTTTTGTTCGGGCCCGTTCTCTGGTTCTCTGTATAAAAACTAGCAGTGATAAACTTTTATTCATTTCTTTATTTTTGCACTACCGAGGCAGTCAACATAAATAATTAGTAGATATTTTTCCATAATGCAACCAGACGAAAGTGAAAAGAAACTTTAACAGCAATTTTCTTGAAACATGCCAAACAGTTCATGTGACCTATTCAAAACTGACCTAAATTTAGTTATTTTTTCTCAGTTTGGTTTTAACAGTTCTCTTTGGTATGTTTGGAGACATCTGGTGGCTCAGCCAAAAAACAAAAATTGATTCCAAAGTATCGTTGGAATTCTCTGTTCTCTGTGGTTAGAGCAGGTTGCCATAATTTTTTCCACTCCCATCCGGGCCTAGCAATTCCGGGCATTTTTTCAAAAAAACCTGGCAAAATCCGGGCATGGATTTCAATTTTTCAAATTCAAAAACCGGGCAAAATTTAGGTGATATTATATGTAAAAGCAAAGAAACAATGCAAAAAAAAAATGAAATTAATATTTAATTAATGTAATTGCAGACTTCCAAAAAGTTTTTGGAACACTTGAATATTTAAAGATTTATAAAAAAAATCAGCGAAATTATTTGAAACAACCGTTGAAAATTTCCATACCGTTAATCGATTTTGCTGAAACTTACTCAAAAATTTTGATTTTTTTTTGGTTTCTTTGAGAAAATTGTGAAAAAATCCGGGCAATATCCGGACTTCTTTTAAGATATCCGGGCAACCGGGCCGGACCGGACTTTCTCGAAATTTTGCATCAAATATCCGGGCAAACCCGGATAAATCCGGGCAATCTGGCAAGCATAGGTTAGACCAAGTGGAGCGTGATCTGGCGTATGTTGGATGCCCGAGAAGTTGGAGAACGGTCGCCATGGACCGAGTGAATTGGAGGAATATTGTTCATCAGGGTTATGTCGGAAGACGGAACACCAAATAAATGAATAAAAAGAAATAAATGTGTCTTAAAAATGATACAAATAATAAAAAATAAATGAAATTTGTCAAATATTGACAAAAAGTGATGCTAATTATTATAACAATGGTTTACTTATGAAAACAGGTAACAAAAAAGTTGAGAAAAAAACGAACGATTTTGGTAACCCAAAGTGTTAAGGAATGTTGCCAAAAACGGAAGGCCTATATATCATCAATGATGTACTGGGAGGAATTTTAACATTCAAAATACAATTTTTAAAATTTCATTCCAGATTGGATTTATGCAGCATAATCACTGGCTCTTGACACTTTTGCAAGCATAAATTCGAGCTAGCAAAATCTCTCTGAAACTCCACTTGTGCGTAGCGTGTTTGTTTAACGCTTATCTGCGACATCATACATACAATATTTATGTACCTTATACTGATCCAAGAGCTATTTCCTAGACAACTTAGCGTTATGCAAATTAAATCATACTTGAAAGCTTTTCAAGCTATTTATAAAATTCTCTAAACTAGTTGTTGTGAGTAATTAGCTTCTCAATCAACGTATGAACCTCTACCCTAAAGCTTCAATCAATTTGTTCAATCAAAAAACAAAAAATACAAACCAGGAATCCCCATTTCAGCTCAGCTGTCGATCGTAAGTGGCGCAGATTCAGGTCTATGTCCATTAATTCGCTCTCAGATCTGCCCAACTAAGGCATCTGTGCCGCCGACGCCATGGCGTCTGTTGTAATCTGTCATTCTACGAGAACAACAAAAAAAAATCTCATCGCTGAGTTGGTAGCTGGAACAAGGAAGTTCTACCGATTTCTTTGTCCGATGCGCGACAACAAGCCCGTGCTGGGTGCGTTTGCCATCGTTCAAAATCTCGCGACGCGGACGCCAGCCCATTCTAGCAGAGCTGACGTCTCTGCTCGGATTCTTATACTCACCACCGCTCACATCCCGAACCATTAATCGGTTTAGCCATTTTAGTAAGTGCCATTCATAGGTCAAGGTGTTAGTCTGTCGGTCTTGTCAGGATTGCGTTCGAGTCAAGAATCGTTAGTCGTTGAAATTTTGCAAAATTCCTGTTCGAGCTATGCCAAAGTTGTGGTTCATCATAGTTTCCGTAATTCTGTTACATTTGGATCCTTGTTTGAGCGCAGGTAAAGCTTTGTATGACAATTATTTCGATGGATGTTTGTGACGCCTTATTCGTTTGACAGATGGACACTGCATAACTTCGAAGGCTGAATCAGGAAAATGTGTCCACATAGACCGATGCCCTGAGCTTAAAAAACTAGCGTACAGCCCAACTATTTCGGCGGCAGAGCGAAACCTACTCAGAATAAGTATTTGCGGTGAACAAATGGTAATATCGATCAATGGACAGATGTAATTTAAAAGCGAGCGTAAACATTTTTTTAATCGTTTTAGGTTTGCTGTGCGGATCCTCTATCACCGGCGGAAAACCCGATCATCAAAATGAATTTGGATGTATCGTCGGAAGACTACAGGATGCAGCTACCGGATCCAGATGATTGTGGCGTAAATCCTCCCGCAGATCGCATTTATGGTGGTGATATTACGGCTTTGGATCAGTTCATGTGGACGGTGGCCCTAGAATTCGATGTAAGAGGGATCCGATCCGTTAAATGTGGCGGTACCTTGATCAACTATCGATACGTCCTTACAGCGGCACATTGCGTCAAGTTTGTGAAGCCAGAAAAGTGAGTAACCATTCGTTGTGCCTCGTTTGTCACCTTCATAACATAATTTACACTTTTTCATGCGAATTCAATAGATATATTTCTCTCGAGAACATAGTAGGCGTGTACTAAATCGTCAACACGCGTTTTTTCGGCTCCGCAAATTTAATAATTAGGTATTCGATAGAAAATTAACAAAAATTACTAACCTGCTCGGTCTTTCAGCGCCATTCTTGCATTAGTCCATGCACCACTAAGGCGGCGAGAAATGTTATATATGTAGTAATCGTATATCTCCCATGGCGGCGGTTCTTTCTTCTTCTTAGGCTAGAGAATTTGTTCAGGCTCTCTTGTCCCGCCTACAACCTCGTTTACCTGCCTTTTCCAGTTCCGCATATCGTAAGCGGGTGCTGCGAAGTAGTTCCACCTCCCCGTGGTGCAGAGTGGAAACGTGTCTGCTTTATGCAGATGTACGGCCGAGAGAACTACCCCCCCCCCCCCGCCCCCCCTTTATGAAGACCCTCGCTATCTAACACTGATCAGGGCAATGGAATTACTATCGGAAACCGACTCCATTTGGTGAAGGTGTAAAGCTTAACCGTGCCGATGTACCTGGAAGGCTGGCGGGTTGTTAAGTCACGCCAGTCTCTAACGGTTGCCTGTGGGGCACCGGGACACACCCCACAGTATCCCAGTCCTTGCTGCGCTAAGCAGGTCACTGGCGCAGTGGACCGTCTCTTACCTAGCTACTCGTGGGATTCAAAATGAGCAAAAACACGAATAATATAAAAAGGGACGGAACGGACAAAGGCGAGAGCCCGAATCTGTTCGGCGGGAGTAGCCTCAGGCGTTCACCGCTTAGGAAATCTGCCAACCCGGTGGACCCGACGGCGGAGTCGGTGGAAACGCCGAGCGAGGTTCGAGCGGACCCGTACGAGGAAGTACAGGAAGCGCTGGAGGACCCACTGAGCTCCCCGGAACTCAAGATCCGGGAGCTCCGGTATAGTTGGTCACGGCCATGGCTGGCATCGCTGACCTTGTGGAATGTGTGAAGGGGAAGTCCAACATCAACAAGGAAATACGCGAGAAGCTAGCCAGGGTGATGCAGCTTTTCATCGCAGCCAACAAAGCTGTGGTGGAACGTCTTGCGGAGCCCGAGGCCAGACCAAAGCAGCGAGGGCCAGCAGAGACCCCTCTGAAGGCGGACACTATCCGCCCGAAGAAGGTCAATGCCTTTGCCCAAACAGAGGGCGGTCTTGCGTTTGGTGGCAACAGCAAACGTAAGAGAGGGTCTCCCGGGGAACTCAGACCCGGAGACCCTAAAAAAGAGCAAAGTATCCGTATGTCCGGCAGGATCCTGCGGCCAGCGCTTCCAAGCGGGCGGAAGGCCCTGCAGAAAAGTCAGGTGAGCCGACGAGCGCAATTACCGGATGGCAAACGGTATCGCGCAGAAGGGGAAGGCCCAAAGGTACGGAGACGAGAAAAGCCAAACCTCGACCCCAACGACGCAAACGTCGCGTCAGGGAGAGGGGAGAGGCGATTGTCGTCAATACACGAGGACCTTGCGGACATCAAGAAGGCTCCTTTTCCATTTTCGGCTGATGCAGATGTGGTCAATTTGATTTTCTATTCGGCCATCTCGGGATACCCAAGTGACCTTATGTGCTGGTCGATGGGGGAAGAGCGATCTACCGATCACCATGTTGTTGCCAAAAAACTCTACAAATTGCTCTATGTTTTCGCTCATCTGTTCTAGACCACGGCGCCCCAAGATGCGCTCAAAGTGCTGATTCTAAGAGTCAATCTTAGTGTTGGAGTCGTCTTAGTGGATTTGAAAATCACCCTTCGGAATTTTCTCAACTTCCTTGTTCAAATGACTGCAAATCAGCTCTTCCTCCTGCAAATCGGCAACGTCAGATGGCGCATAACATTGGACCATTGTAAGGTTTCTAACCCGTGTTCTGAATCTTACTACGATTATTCTTTCGAAACCAACTCTTAGCTTCTCTAGCAAGTTGAGCCAGCTTATCTGACTGGGCAATGGTCAAAACATTCCAAGTTCCAAATCTAGTTCATGTTTTCATGCTGAAATTCGTTGCCAAAGTTCCAATTCGATTAGATGACCTGAATGCATCATCAAAGGCAAGATTTCAAAGCGATTTCTGTCTAAGTTGAATAACAGCAGCTGATCGTCGTGTTCTCAGAATGAAACTCTTATTTCGATTGATCCGGTGTCCAGTTCACGAAAGGACCGGAATATTTCCCTTGAAGCCTAGGGTTGTTCCAGAGAATGTGATATTCAATTTTACTACTCAGCCTCCACCCAAAGTCATGGTATTTGAAGCGTTTACTTCGGATGGATTGAAGATGCATCCTGTTTTCATAAAAGCTGGAATAAAAGTGAATACTGAAGTCTACGCGGACATTTTGAAGAACCAGATGCTTCAGTGGATTCGGACAAACTTCGGTGAACCAGAGAATGTTGTTTTCCAACATGATGAAGCCCATGCCATACCTCGAAACGAACCCAAACCTGGCTGGAGAAAAATATGAAGTTTTGGCCTCCGAGCAGTCCGGATTTGAAACTCTTCGATTGTTTGATAAAGGCGTATGTTCAAGCAAAACCCAGTGGACACTTTCACTCCAGTGTCCATTATCTGAAGGTTTCCATCTCTGAGGCGTGGGTTTTACTTTCAGTGGCTTATATTTCGAAGGTATGCTCCCGATACAGATCTCGGCTGGAGAGAGTCGTTTAGAACGAAAGCCATCGAGATTATGCTTTTCTAGATTTGAATCATGTAAATATGAAGAAAAGTTTTTTTTTGAACCTTGATGACAGATTTTCGCATTTTTTATGGGTCATACTGTATCTACACCTAGGATTGACAAAGATTCACAAGATTTCATGTTCTAATATTCTTTTATTTTTGTTTTTAGCCTCATTGCGCTCATTGGTGAATACAACTTGACGAGCAATCCGGATTGCGACGAGTACAACAACTGCAACCCGAAGGTTTTACGAGCCCAGATTCAAACCATAACGATTCATCCGGAATACCGAAACAGGCAGAAAGCTGACATAGCCCTGCTTAAATTGCGCCAACCGTTGCCCGAAAAATATACGAAAATTATAAATCCCATCTGTTTGCCTCATTCTGAAGCTTTGCGACGAAATCTTTTCACGCATCATAACGCCAGCGTCGTCGGCTGGGGTGGTCATGAGGATGGTAAGTATCAAAACAAAATTCATGATCCTAGGTTACCAGTGTCCCTTATTTATTGTTTTTATTAGGTATCAGCAGCGAGGTAAAAAAATATGCAAGTTTAGTAATAACAACCTTGGACAGCTGTAAAAAACAATACGCGAATTTGTACGATACTCGAAAGTTGACCGACAATCATCTGTGTGCGAGATCAGTTACCGATGGATTTGAAGACGCATGCAAGGGAGATTCGGGGGGTCCCTTGATGGTTAACTATGGAGGAAATTGGTTTTTGGTAGGAATTGTGAGCTTCGGGACAGAATGCGGAATTGGCAAAATACCAGGTATCTACACCAGAGTTTCCAGCTTTATGTCTTGGATTGAGGAGAATTTGGTGGAATGAATTGAAAGCAGGAAACAGAATTCAAATAGGTATACCATTTAGTTTCATAAAAACATTACATAATAATCAACTGTGTTTTGCACATCTTCGAAAGCATTATTGGAAGCTGTAAATTAGGATAGTATAGCTTGGGTTATGGCTATCTTCTAGTAAACAACTATTTTCAGTGGCATTTATTGTGTTTTACTTTGTAAGAAAGGTAGAATTTTCAACTTTTTGCACAAAATTATAATTAATGTATCCTGAGCCGATGTCCGCGAGTTCGAGCCCAAGAGTAAACATCGAACACAGTTGTACCGGATAAGTTTTTCAATAACGATCCGCCAACTGTAACGTTGATAAAGTCGCGAATGGCATAACGATGGTAAAACGACTATAATCGAAACAAAAAAAAAATAATTAGTGCATAGGGGAGGAGCGGGCTATATGCGCCTATTAAGCAGAACACTGATTTAATCAAATATCACGTCGAATATGTGTACAAAAACTATATACACGTGTGCAGGCATCTTTTTTCTATACAATAGAGTAATTTTTATGTTAAAATTTTCTTCTGTTTCCAAGAAAACGATTTTATTGTAAGTGTTGTCTAAAATGCCGAACCTCAAACCGTGCGGGCTAAATGCGTCTATTTATGTTTTGCACAAAATTTCTGTTTTTTGGGCAATATTTCCGCATAATTTCATTGAAACTGCTAGAAAGTAATAATTTCCGTACGACAAAGCTGAAGTTTTATAAAAATCTATGTATATTAAAATTTCATGGAATAAAACAAATGTTAGGGTTTCCATACTATGGAGGCAGTTCATCCATGAGAAAAACTTTATCAAATCTGTTTTTAGATCTTCAATTCTCTCTTAAGATGTTTTTCAGAGCTTAGATTTGAAGGTTCAATGATAAAAATCATTTATTTATTCTATTTAACCTGTTATTTTAAGATGGTGGCATTTTACAAACATGATGGGGGCATACAAAAACACTCTATTATTCCACTAAATAATCATTATTAAACGTCCACAAAAGCTGAAATATGTTTAATTTCTTAAGTTCATTTGAGTAAGAAACAAAAACCATCCTAGTTTTTGTTTTAAACTTCTTTACGTATAATTTTTAAAAGTTGAAATATTACATCAAAATGTATCAAAACCTTGTATGATTTTTTCTTTTTTTTTTGAGTTTATAAATTCATAAAATTCTTTCTTGCCTTATGTTCTAAGCGTATCACCTTCAAAATGCATTGGTCAGATAAGCTGTCTAGTCAGCCATTTCGCCAAACAGCCGTAGGGTCATTTAACCCGATAGGCCCATTTAGGAAACCTTTCCCCTAAATCGAAGATAGGTGGTTGGCGTCGTTAGACGGTTATCGCAGAATCACTCTTGGTGTGGAGTATTGGGAAGGAGCAGCGATGTACTCTGAAATACTGGAGCTCTGGCCAAAGATGCGAGCGTTTACATTTATGTATGTATGTGTGTATGTTGATAATCTACCAAGGGTTCGAGGATTCACCGCAGTTTGACCAAAGTATTGGTTCACGAACAATATATTATAACTATCATAATCAAATAACTCTAAACTCCATACCCGGCACCATGGCTTCGTGTGAACAGTTATGCAGTGAATGCATAATGTTTAACTGTAAGTATATGTTTGGACACAAAATTCAAACAGGTACATTCCACAACATATTTATCTGTTTCGAAAACGATGTAGGCTGCATAATAGACTGAGTCGATTTGGGGTCATTTTTGAATTTCACAAACCCTGGGGTCTCAAAAGCTTCGTTTTGGTCCAAAACTCATCCATGATTTTTTGCAGAATTTTTAAGTATCTTTTACATGAGTAAATTTGGACTTTTAGGTTTGTATGGGAAAATTGAATATTTTGTACTGAAAAATCATCATCATTTTTGTTTCTTCTGTACAACCAAGCCTGCTAATGGTTTTTGTGCCAATTTATAAATTTCCTAAAGGAAATTTTCCGCTGAACAACTTTGTCCAAGACCGTAAGTTCGTATCTTTTTAGCCAAAAAAGTTATTAGCTGTTTAACAGGGGTATGTCTTTTGGCATTGATAAACAATAAATTCAATTGACACCACTGCTTGTGCCCCGCGAAGTTTTGAATGAAAAGTAGTCATACAGTTCTTCGCAAGGCACTCAGCAGTGGTGTCTATTGAATTTATTGTTTATCAATGCCAAAAGACATACCTCTGTTGAACAGCTAATAACTTTTTTGTCTAATAAGATACGAATTTACGGTCTTCGACAAAGTTGTTCAGCGGAAAATTTCCTCAAGGAAATTTATAAATTGGCACAAAAACCATTAGCAGGCTTGGTTGTACAGAAGACCCAAAAATGGTGATGATTTTTCAGTACAAAATTTTCAATTTTCCCATACAAACCTAAAAGTCCAAATTTACTCATGTAAACATTACTTAAAAATTCTGCAAAAAATCATGGATGAGTTTTGAACCAAAACGAAGCTTTTAAGACCCCAGGGTTTGAGAAATTCAAAAATGACCCCAAATCGACTCAGTCTACTGCATAATGCTATTTTAATGCTTGGGGTTACAGGATCTTAGTATTACCTAAGATAACATTTTACATTTTACAAAATTTAGTTTCTTCGGTGTCTATTGCCATGAAAAGCACTTTACAGCTGTTGTTTAGACATAGTAAAATTTATGATTTTGTAATTTTTATTATAACAATGCATCAGGAAATTTATTGGACTACTTTTCCATAATCAGTTCGAGCAAATGTTAAAATGAACAGGTTTCTTGTTATTAACGGGTGACAAGAACAATAAAAGTTAAATTGATTCAGTAAATAAGCAGACGGAACGAGCTCACTGATTACGCGTTTACAAGAGATTGCAGCAAATTCTTACATTAATTACGATACGTAGCTACATATTTGACTCTGAGACCATTATAAATTTTGTAAAGCAAATAGAACAATTTTTGTTGGCCAAAGGTGCGAGTACATGGGCATTTTTTTTTTTTTTATGATGGTCCCACGGCCCATTTGGGTCCTTCCTCCACCCCATACGCTTCTTTAGAAGTGGGAGGGACTATTTATCCTCTGGATAATTATGTTTACATTATTCGATCAATTTCTGTACGACTTGTTTGTCTTACTCCCGCGTATGTCCATCACCGTACATTTTATTTTTATCTGATACTTCTTCAGATCTTCATCACATCTATATGATCCTTTTTAGGATTGATCATTGTTTCAGGTTGACTGTTTAACATATTCTATTGTCAGTTTCTTAAAGACATTTAGGTTCGAACTGTCTTTGATGTTCAGTGGCAGGTTATTATACATCTTCAGTCCGTTGTAGAAAACAGAACGTTTGGTCATCTCTTTTTTCGTGTTTGGTAATCTAAAATCTTGAGCTCTTCTTGTATTGTATCTGTGTATATCGATACCATACTGCAGACTGTCCAATAAATAAGATGGTAACATTCCTTTCTTCATTTTGTGTATGAAAATCAAACTGTTGTATGCAATTCTCTGCTTAGCTGACAACCATTGTAGCATATCAAGCATAAGAGCACTTGGAGTATATCGATTGCATCGTAACACTACTCGCATTATCTTGTTTTGTATTCTCTGCAGCCTTTTCGTTTGTGTATCTGATGCATGAAGCAATATCCCAAGCAACCAAAAGTCACATATTCAATTGAATGAAGACTTTGATAGTTACATATTGGCTGACAAAGAGAATCAACTGCCCAATTCCCTTAAGTGAACATTATGTACTCATTCATGAACTTAAAAGCTGCAAAAGTGATTAATATGTACGTTGTATGTGACTTATTTTGCCCAATTCCCTTAAGTGAACTATATGTACTCATTAATGAACTTGAAAGCTGCAAAAGTGACCTATATGTACGTTTTATGGGACTTAAGTCACATAAAGTGCACAAAAGTGCTCAAAACGGGATTTACTAAGTCACATAAAGGGCACAAAAGTGCTTTAAACGGGATTTACATAGTCACAAAAAGTGCATTGGAGTGCTTTCTAAATCAAATCACCACATCGAGTTTTAGTTTCAGTTAGAACAACATCTAGGCGTGGTCTAGTGGTAGCGTGTTCGATTCTCACCACGAAGGTCGGGGTTCGATTCTCAAGCCGGGCAAGTTTTTTTTCAATAAGTTATTTGGTAATTGAGTGACCATTCTGATGCGATATATGTAGGAAATGTAGGAAAGAAGCAATTGAGCAATAAGTCGAGTTTAGAATCCGGTGCGTGGCATCATGGCGGCACCATGTACAGAACAAAGTAAATAATCAAGAGAAGGTGATATGAACCGATGCTAAGGGTGTAGTTAAGATAGAGATAGATTTTTTGCTCGTTTTACGATTTTTTGGAAGCTTATTCAGGCCGCTGGAAGCTGAATAGAAAATCATTAAGACTTGTTTTGGAACTTGAAAGTATCCATAAGAACTTAAATTTTGAGCTGCATAGAACGGATTTCATATCAATGATTAGGCTGAGTAAGCGTTTTTGTACCTGTTTTATGGGACTTTTGGTTGCTTGGAATGGTAGCGCAATAGTCGAAATGTGGCATAATAACAGATTTTACGTAGATAATTTTTGACCAGAAAGTCATATATCTGCTTATCCGGCAAAGTATTCCATATTTCATGGCATTTACTCGATTATTTATACCCCAACAAGCAGCTTGCAGATTTGTTGTGATATGGGCCTCGTTGAACCATAAATGTTTGAAAAATAACCATAATGGCAGTTTTGTGGGTTAAGTCGTTTTATGAGTTTTCAGTGAAAACTCATAAAATGAGATTTCAAGGAGAACTTGGATTATGATTATTTTTGAAATATGGTCGAAAAAAGTGAAAATGAGCAAAAATTCAAAGGGAAGACATTTGAATGCATGTAGAGCGACTAGAATCAATCCGTGTGTTGTAAATCGAGTTTTTGTTTCAAAATACATTTGTTGATGTGATTATGAAAAACAAAATAAAACTTGAACATTTTTTTCTGGTTGGCTTCACCGATATCTTCACTTTGGATGCTAGCAATTAGTGAACCTTCATATAAGAGAAGCGACATCTGATCCCTCTTAAAATAAAATATGTGGCAACATCGCTGAAATCTTGGACAAAAAAATCCCCAGCACTGTTTTCTGGCTCAATGTTCAAGCTCTAAAGTGAACGCTCCTTCAATCCAACAAAACAACATTGAACTCGATGCCCGAAGGATCGCGATAAACGGTATGAATGACTTGAATTTCGTTAATAATAAGTTAGTTTTCTAACTAGGAACACGATTCACCAAAGCATTGAAAAAATTGCACCTAATCATAAACTCATATGACCAGCTTAAAAATTATATGTTTCAACTATAACAACAATCACAATACCTTCCTTGGTTGAGTTTCTAATAAGAAAGGTAAAAGCTCTGCAACAAAATCGATCGATTGGAATCAAGGGGCTGAAAGAGAAGGAAATTGCCGAACTGACATTTCAGTACCGCACTGACGTTTTGGTTCCAAAATGCCATTGAAATCAAAGGGAAACTGACGTTCTGGTTCCAAAAAGTCGGTACGGTCCGTTTGTATGTGATTTGACAGTTGCTTCAGTCCTTTGATTGGAATGGATTTTGACAGTTCTTTTGCTCGATTGGAATTTTGTGTTTCAGATGTCACTTCTCTTATACCGTATTTGTTTATGCCGAGTGTTGCACTAGTGTTGCACTGCAGCACCACTAGGTGCTGTCAAACTGTTTGTTTATTCGGACGGTGTTGCACTGGTTTTGACCTGGTGTTGCACTGCCATCGGGCGGTGTTGCCCCGAAAATTTTGTCAGTGTTGCGAAAGAGCGTGTGAGTGAGCGAGGTAGCAATACACTGGCGAGGATTTGTGTTTGTTTTTATCGGGTACGGTGGAACACTCCACGAGTGGAGAAAACAAATACAGTATTATATACAGGTTCACTACTAGCAATGCACTATTTTGTTGCATTTGCAGAGCTGATCAGGACCGATGCCATCATATTCGCAAGCGCTGCAGCCTCCTCCCCGGTGATTGTATACAGACTCAATCCTGTATCCGCTTCAACAGTTGTTTTCTAATCGTAGGTTTAAAATCGGAACACTCGCTAAGCAAACGGAAGCGCTTATTTCATTACTGCCATAGATATACAGAAAATTTTTAGTATGATGAAATGAAAAAAAAATTGGAAGGATTGAAATAGTTCAATAAAACATTAAAAATCCTTAACTTTCGATATAACCTATATCAAGGCAAAGCAGAGTGGTTCCTATCAAATTTGATAAGGTATGAAATTTTTCCACCATCGAAATCTGATTCTTTTTTTCCACATAGCTTAGCTGATGATGTTGTCTGATCATGCAGATCATTAAGCGAAAGCCCCTGATCTTGTTCGTCTTGTGTTAAGACTATAGCGCACCGACTTTTCCTATAAATTACAAGATAAAAAATAAGGTTAGAGTCATTTTGAAGAACCCTTCAATTTCATTCAATTTCACTGTTTTTATTCAAGAAATACTTACATGTTAATTGAATTAACAGATTATCCTTATCTAAAGTTGTACATTTAAACAACAATAAACTAAAACAGCTGATTGGAAACAGCTAAATTAGTGGAGCCATAAAAAGCCATAAAAAGCCATAAAAAAAAACAAACAAGTCCTTTGCAAAGATGGCTGCTATTTTTCAGACATTTTACGGTTGAAATTTAACAATTTCTTAACTTTGCCAATAGAACTTCTAAAATGCCTAAAATTGAACCGTATACTACGGTTTAAAAACAACAATTATGGCAATTCGATCAAGAATCTCAAAAAATGGTTCAAGAAAAGTCATTAATGGTTGAAAAAATTTGAGCGTGTGGGCAACCAGAACAGAAACCAATCCGCGGAGGATAAAACCAACATAATCCAATTAAGTGTTGTGAAGAAAACTGCAAACATTCTTCAACTGGACTTAATTATTCAGAAGGGTATCTATCAGAATCTTACTTAGATCTTAATTTAGAACTTCCCAAAAAAAATTGAAAATTAGGTTCATTTTTACGACTTTAAAACACACTATTTCAGATTTCTAAAATTTATATTTTTTTATTTTGATGCGTTTGGATTTTTTTTTCAAATAAATTTAAAAACCAAATTTCAAAGCAACATAACTCTATTATTTTTCAACGGAAATCTTAAAGTAGCACATAAAAACGCATTGAAATTTTATCAGCTTTTCAAATGAAATATTTAATTTCAAGTAATTATCTTTAACATGAAAAATTGTAAATAAGTTTCAAATTGGTATCTTGATGAACCGTTTGTATCACTGAATATTCTGCAAAAAATCCCTTTGTATAACCCAATTTATGAAACAACTTTCATCTGAAGACACCAAAGTGGGCCAGCAAACTTGTTTAAGAGGTATGAAAAAAATAATGACAATAAATCTGTAGCACTATTTTTTTTTGTGCAGCAAAACTGTTTTCAAGTTTCAACCAATACATTAAGTATCATACAGTTTAAGAGTTATGGAGCTAACCAAATCTTGCTCGAAAAATAAAAATGATAGAAATATGAAAAAAATTATCTGTTTTTAAGTTGTAATAGTGAATCAAATTTTTAAATTTGGGTTTTTTTAATTCTCTCCGTTATTCATGCGTTTCAAATTTGGGAAAGGTCTGAAGGACCCCAGCGCCAATTGTCAGATACAGTTGCGTTCAAAAAAGAATGAAATCGCGTGAAGCTGCGCACCCGCTTTCAACTTTGACGAGCTGCCATTTCTTTCTCGGTTGATATTTTTTCATGAAAATTTCTAACAATCTAGTTCAACTATTCAACTAACACTATACAAAATTTGAAGTCCTTTTAATGACGGGAAACAAAGATAGAGCTATTTCCGTAACTAGGGAAATTTGAAATTGCTTCACTAAACTTGCTGTATCTTCGACAATTTTCATTAAAAAATCTTGAAATTTGGTCCAAAGATGTAAAAATCTTTGATCTAATACTAGGCCAAATTTCGTCAAAATCGATGAAGGTGATCAAAAATGGTGCCGGGTAGAAAATCAGGTTCATTATAGGCCAACATACAATTTTATTCTTTTTTGGACGGATGTTTGTAAGGAAATCATCATAATCCATGTATTCTAGGTTTTTTTTTTCACAAAATCAAAATTTATCACAAAGAAAGTTATAAATTGATAGAAACTTCATTCCTGCTTTGCTTAGAAATAGAAATTGTTACAACAGAGCTGGTATTGAAACACAAAGCGAATAGTATACTCGCTTTAATTGTGTATCAAATTCGTTTATCGGAATAATTAGCAGGTCAATTCTGAAACTCTGTTCTTCTTATTTTGAACTCTGTTGAAACATTTTTTCTTCCGAAACAAAGCACGAATGAAGTTTTTATCAATTTACAATAGTCTTTGTGATAAATTTTGATTTTGTTGAAGGAAAAACCTAGAATACATGGATTACGATGTTTTCCATACAAACATCCGTCCAAAAAAGAATGAAATCGTATGTAGGGCTATAATGAACCTGATTTTCTACCCGACACCATTTTTGATCACCTTCATCGATTTTGACGAAACTTGGCCTGGTTTTAGATCAATAATTTTTACATCTTTTGGCCAAATTTCAAGATTTTTCAATGAAAATTGTCGAAGAAACAGCAAGTTTAGTGAAGCAATTTCAAATTTCCCTTTTTACGGAAATAGCTCTATCTTTGTTTCCCGTCATTGAAATGACTTCAAATTTCGTATAGTGTTAGTTGAATAGTTGAACTAGATTGTTAGAGATTTTCATGAAAAAATATCAACGGGGAGAGAAATGGTAACTCGTCAAAGTTGGAAGTGGGTACGCAGCTTCACGCGATTTCATTCTTTTTTGAACGCAACTGTAACAAAAAAAAATCCTTTGTACATACATAATATTAATATTCAAGCTTTATTGTTTTATGAACACCTACCACGAAATGAAGATTTAATTAAAAAAAAAACTATACTTTCATTAATGATTACCTTTGGAATGCATTGCTTGATACTACCTGGTTATGTTAAAATTTTGTGGCGATCTCAAGTGGTTTTTGATATAGCGTCTAATGAGTTCTTTGATCAACATTTTTGGGCAAAATTGTGAAAAGAAAGTCCCTCTGAGAGACCCCAAAACAGCCGGAAATCAAACTATGCGACCGAAGTTCATGTGATAAATCATTCTAGAAATATAAGGGACTAGACCGGGTCTGCTTTGCTACACCTTCCAAAACCAATGATATTTTTGGAAATTATTTTTTCGTGAGTCAAATAATTTCAATTAGCTCGATAAGTTCTCAAGTTATGCAAAAATATCGGAAGGAGGTAGGGGTCTCAAATGTCAACAGAATCATTTATCGTACTCAAATACACTCCCTTGTAAATTTTGGTTCCATTTATTTGAAAAACTCTCGAGTGCGAAAAAAAAGTTTGATCACCTCCTTTCCCCTTTTTAACCCGTGAGTGGAACCAAATCACCAGAAAAATATTTCTTGTATCTGTATCTGAATAAATATTCTCCTTTAATATTTTTTTTCCATTTGTTCAATTAGTTATGTCAACAATTGTATAGGAGCTCTCCTCCCCTCTTCCTATCGCCCCAGTGAAAAAAGGAATGAGCTTGAGACTGAAATGATTATTATAAAATATTTTGTACTTAAACATTCTCCACTACCAAATTTGGCTCAATTTTCATGATTAGTTAAAAGTTATCCATTGGAAAGAAGGAGTGATTTCAGAAAAAATATTTTTCTTTCTAAAAAGTATTCCCATGCTAAATAAGGCTTCGCCATCTGTGTATTTTGTTCGTTTAAAAAAATGGAATAAATTTTATAAATATTTTATTGCATGCCACAAAATTGCAAGCTATCAATATTCCAAAAAAATCGAAAAGCCAGGTTGTTTTGTTACAAAAATTTAAAGAAATCGAGAATTAACAAAGTGAAAGAAATCCAGTATTCCACAATTTGTTTTTTGCTCTTAGATTTGTTTTGTTTTTAGTATTTGTTTATCGAATTTTTAACAAAATACATTAATCTTTATTGCCCCCCCCCCCCCCCCCTTCGAGTTTGTCAGTTAAATTGAAGGGGGGAGGCGGGAGTTTCTCTAGACAATAGGGTATTTTCAAGGAAGGTTCCTATTATGGTTTGAAATCCCTCCCTAAAACTGAAAGGGGGGAGAGCGTCTCTCAAAGAAAAGAAAAATGTTTGCATTACTTAGGAATTCTTAGGAATTTTTTTATACACTTTATTAGTTTCTTAGTTTCTGTGACGCAATTATCTTGCAGAATTTGAGAATTAGAAATAATTAGATGATTTAACCGGTTTTCCGTTTCAAATGATATCTGTACCTGCGCTTCAGCAATTTCAAAACACATCATAATGTTCTAAACAATTGTAGATCTTAACTTTTTCCAACTTTGTTTCCAATATTGAAAATTGTTTTATCTTACCTACAACGTTTCAGATTTAAAAAAACTGTTTTTCAAGGTTTTTTTAATTTCATTGTAACTCCTTAGAATGAAATTGTAGAATTTTGACTTGTTCAGCAAAGTTATGTATTTTGTTAAGATAAACAACTTTGTAGAAAAAACCAAAGCTCTGAAATACCTAACAAAAAAGTTAGCTTTTTTATCTTGCTACTGGTGGACCCCTCGACTCTATATTTTATTTCAAAGTATGTGCCTTGTAAAACTATGCAATGTTGTCGAAGACATCAAAAGTCTATCTTTCCATCCCTGGGCGCTATTAATTTAGTTCCGCTAGATTGATGTTCTGTACCAGTGTGCAGTGGTGAGAAAGAAAGGGAGAGGGGGTTCCCTGGGAAGAAATTTGGATACGAGAAATGTTTCTATGATATTTTTAGAACTCTCTGTTCTTCCATTGGGAAAATTTTAAACGATTTTTTTACAATACTCGAGAACTCCACCGATTGGGACCAAATTAAGCTTGGGAGGGTATTTGAGTATAAGGAACGTTTCTATGAATATTTATTCCTACTACTTCCTTTCAGTGGAGTGTCAATCAAGCTAAGCTAAGCTACTACTTCCTATCAGTGGAGTGATAGGAAAGAGAGAGGGGCTACTTTATAGTTATTCACATAACTTCAGAGTTTAGAGTGGAGCCAAATTTGGCATGGGAGGGAATTTGGATACGAGAATAAGTTATAAGCTTATTTAGGATTCCTTTCTCCTTTAATTGGGGATAAAGTTAGAGAAGAGTGAAGCTCCCATACAATTGTTTTGCATAAACCAAGAATTTATCTTACAAATGTGACAAGAGAAATCGTTTGGGTACAATCAATGGTTCTACGAAAGTTTAACACACCACTCCGCTTCCAAGGAGTACACAGGAAGTAGGGAGGAGGCCCCAAAACAATTTTGTTTGTATAACTGGAGAATGAATCAGGCAAAAAGAATCAAATGTGACATGGGAAGGTATTTAAATACGAGATATGTTTCTATGAATGTTACAGACCCTTCTGCCTTGCAGTGTGGAAAAAGGAGGATCGGAGGGGGATGTATTGCTTAAGGGGGGGGTAGGGTCTAACGGGTATAAAAAAAACACCATTTTCACGATTTTTTTCTAGAGCTATCGTTCAAACAAATGTATTTAATTTTTTTGCATTATACAAAGCATTGTTCAAAGAACATTTAGTAATTTTTTCGTAGAAAAATATTGAAAAATGAGCCGGTGACGGAGCACTTTCGAGGATGCCTTTTAGAAAAACAGGATTTGCGGTGGACACTGTATCTCAGCACAGAATCATCTGAAGTCAAAAAATCAGAGCAAAATATTTTTAGTAGATGTTTTTCTGGACCCCAACGTTTTTATTTAACTTAAAAAATGTTTTATGAAAATTTTGTGGCTGTTTGAAGTTAAAACTTCGATTTTTCACGTAAAATTCCGCCATTTTTCACCTGTAAAATCTCCCCAAAGTAAAAAAAACAAAAAAGAAAAACGTTGGGGTCTGGTATTTTATATGTTGAAAACATGTTCCAAATTTGAAAAGAATCGGATAAGTAGTTTTCAAATGACGATGTCCACGGACTTTAAAAATGTGCTTTCGAGAAAAACGCGTTTGAAGTTTCTGCTCTTGCTTTCTTGCAGTATTAGATAGGAGGAGATAAAGGCCTATAATTTCTACAGTTTTGCTCCAATTGACTTGAAAATTGGACACAACATTCTTGAAATGTTTTACAATAAGAAAATAAAAAATAAAAAAAATCGATTTTTTTAAAGTGTCTGACCCTACCCCCCCCTTAAAAACTTATCAACCAATGGATCCAAATTTAAAATGACAGGATCTTTGATTACGAAAAAATGCTATCTTTCCAGCCAGTGTTCTGAATATCACTCATTTTCAATGAATGTTTCTGATTGCACTTCGCAACTGAACGTACAGCAGTCGGGTTTCGTTATTGATTGCTACTGGACCTACCCGATCATCGATCGTTCAATTCATCGCTAAAATACAGATCACCTCGTACGATGCTTGCTGTCAAAACAGTGCAGCACCATCATCAAATTGGAATCTCACCAATGCGCAATGCATATGGCGAATCTTGTTGGTCTTCGATCAGGAGTGAATGGATCAGGCAGTGAGTGAGTGATACATGAAGCCGATCATTGGCGAGATGGGCTCACTGGCCCCAGCCAACAAACAGCAAAGAAGCCGATCATTAGCGTATTTTGTTTGATTTGATATATAGCAAATTAATAAATTTATTTGTTGTTATAACGTTTTTTAACATCAGTATGATCAAAATCAATTTGAAGTTGTGTGAGAATTTATGGTGCCCCGCAAAACTGTTTGATTTTTCTCGTCCTGCAAAAAATAATTTTGAATTTCATATAATTCAGGCTGATACTGAGTGAGCTACATTCAGAATGGATCAGTTTGTATCTCACTCATCTCCGATATGCGATGTTTGCTAAACCGATGATTCTGAATGATGCGACTCGGTTTGCATAGCTGATAGGAGCGCTGATCGAGATTGCATACCAGCCAGGCGAAGCAGTTGCGAGAGGCGCTATCCCATTATACAATCTGAATTTTTCAACAGGAAACCCATCCTGAGTCCTGAGTGTTTGTTTTGATTGATTTTCGGAAGACTGTTTCCAGCAATCGAGTACTAGTTAAGGGGGGGGGTAGGGTCTAACACTTTCAAAAAATCGATTTTTTTATTTTTTTATTTTCTTATTGAAAAACATTTCAAGAATGTTGTGTCAAATTTTCAAGTCAATTGAAGCAAAACTGTAGAAATTATAGGCCTTTATCTCCTCCTATCTAATACTGCAAGAAAGCAAGAGCAGAAACTTCAAACGCGTTTTTCTCGAAAGCACATTTTTAAAGTTCGCGGACATCGTCATTTGAAAACGTCTTATCCGATTCTTTTCACATTTGGAACATATTTTCTACATATAAAATACCAGGCCCCAACGTTTTTCTTTTTTGTTTTTTTTACTTTGGGGAGATTTTACAGCTGAAGAATGGTGGATTTTTTCGTGAAAAATCGTAGTTTTGACTTCAAACAGCCACAAAAATTTCATAAAAATTTTTTTTTTATAAAATAAGAACGTTGGGGTCCAGAAAAACATCTATTAAAAATATTTTGCTCTGATTTTTTGACCTCAGATGATTCTGTGCTGAGATACAGTGTCCACCGCAAATCCTGTTTTCTAAAAGGCATCCTCGAAAGTGCTCCGTCACCGGCTCATTTTTCAATATTTTTCTACGAAAAAATTACTAAATATTCTTTTAACAATGCTTTGTATAATGCAAAAAATTTGAATACATTTGTTTGAACGGCAGCTCTAGAAAAAAATCGTGAAAACGGTGTTTTTTTTTTTTACCCGTTAGACCCTACCCCCCCCCCCCCTTAAGCATTAGAGACTATATAATACGAGAGAGGTTCGCAAACGGTACGTATAGTTCGAGACCCTCACTTCAATCTCGAAAACTTATCAGAAAAATGCAACGAAATGAGACGTTATTTAGATACCAAAAATGTTTATAATAGTTCGTGAAAGGGGGAAAGGGGTGAGGAAACCATTCCAGTAAAATATACATTTTGGCATAATTAAAGAATCAATGTAAAGCTTTTCAAAACAGAGAAGACATTTCCAGATCTTTGAAAACTAATCTAGAGATCAAGTTCAAAAAATTAGATTAAATATTCTTCGTAGTGCAATTCGTAACTCCAGTTGTAAGCTCTCACTTCAAAGCGGTTGCTTCTGAACTATGTTGAAATTTAATTCAAAATGATGCCAACAAAAAAATCCAAATTTAAATAATTTCCTAAAATTTCATTAATTTTTGGATGGTGTAGCAAACACAGTCAGCTAGTCACTTATATTTTTTAATAAACATTAATTATTACATTACAATGATATACAAAAATTTAAGAAATACATGAATAACCCCATCTATTTTCAATAACCTAGAAGCTCTCCAACGTCACCTACCCACTGAGGTAGCCAGTTCATCAACACCATCACTGCTGTGATTTGGCTGACTGCTCTCTGTTGTGATGTTACCGTAATTAATTCCGCTGAACTATATAACGTTGTTTTAGGTATAGCTACTCGAAGGGGCCAGTGCCATGTAACGTCGTCGTCGTCCAGTTGAGTCAAGTTGAAGCTGGTGCTGTAGGTTTCTACTTTTAAGAAAAACGCGTTGATGTACTTCTAATAACAGTAAATATGTACCTCTACCTGGGTTGTTATATACTTAGGGGCTGTTGCTGAGTAATCACGACAGCTCTCGACCGCAACCAGCAGAAAGATAACAAGAGCAGCAGCAAACGGCGACGTGTTCGGAAAACTTCCCTGGAAAAACCTCAGCCACAGAAAGAGATGATAACGCATGATCTCGCGATCATCTAAGATCGAGAGAAAATTGAGAGACCTCTGACAAGCGAGCGGTGGAAATCTCAGTGTCGGTTTCCAGGTACTATTGCTGTCCCGCTTTGCTAACTCCGGTGATCCTTGTCTGGTTCCCTGTCTCACCTGTTCGGTTTGAGTTTCCTATGGTTGTCTCACTTTTGCTTGCTTCGGTGGTGTCGTTAGCGTCTCGCTCGGTTCTGCGCTGCGCGCCACAGGTGAGCGATACCTCACCTGGCGCCGTGCCGCGCCTTACTTTGGGAAAAATGAGAGCAAACAGAGACTCCAGCGTGAGCTCGCTGGACGAGGGCCTCTCAATCGTGGAACGACGCGCGCACGTATCGCACGTTGGTTTTCGAAAACATTTCCCTTTCGAGTTTAGTTTCCCAGGAATCGCAATCTACGCGCGCACAGTTTTCTGACTGCGTTCGGTGCACTTTAATCGTCGTCGTTTTTGTTGTTGTTTTGTGGTTCTGCAGTTTATTATCATTATTTCGGTTACCTTTTTGTGAGCGGGCCTTCCCGAAAGACACCCCGAGGATCGTCACAATTGGGTGGTTTCGGTCGTATTCTTAACGAGTAGCGAAGCGAGTGTGAATGGATGTTCGCTCAACCTTGCCCGAAGAACGGTGAAGAAGTCGTGAATTGAAGTTGGGTGTGTGTCAAAAAAAATATTTTGGGTTTTGCGCAAGTGACGACAATCGCAGCAAGCGAGAGAACAGCCAACAAGCAAGAAAACGAGTAAGCAACCGAAGTAAGCAACGAAAAAAGTGCCAAAGTGCGATACAATCGTGCTTTTTGCTTAATTGGATAATTATCGCTTGGCTGATCGCGCAGGAATCGATCGCCGGTGACGGAAATGTGCTGTTTTGTGTGAGAATTGGTTTGCAGTCGCTTGAAGCCGAGTTGTTGGCGTTGAATGGTGGAACGAGCGCGAACTAATCCGAATCGCGAGTGACGCGTGGATTATGGTATGCGCAGCACCTGTCGCACGGAATGTACTACGCCTGGCAATAAACGCACCGACACCAATCGTGATTTAGGAAAAAAAAAATTGAAAAAATCGTGCCCCTTAGAAAAAGGATTGAAAACCAAGTGACAACTTAACACGGTGTAATTATCTGTCTGTGTGAATTGAATGTGTTGTGTACTACAAAACTAACTGAAGAATTCAGCAAATCATCGGAATTGGAAATGTGATCGTGTGGAATTCGAAGCAATAAAACCGAAATGGCCAATAACAACAAGCAGTAACAACAACAGCTGATTGCCAACTGATTTGAAAGTGCGCAAATTTGAAACTACTGAATATTCAAAAGCTTAAAAAAGTGCAGTGTTACAGAAAAAAAGGTTGCCGGTAATTTGGCAAATTGTTTTTTTTTTGTGTTCTAATTTGAGAACCAAGTTCAGCGAAAGCATTGAGCATCCAATTAATAAAATCGTAGACAACGACAGTGACCTGGAAAAGTGGAAGTTTTGTGTGCTAAGGTGAGAGATACTGATCGATCCAAAAGTGCAGTACAGCAACAGTTCGATTGAAACCTATCGAGGAAGACTTTACTATCAAACGAACGGAATGGAGTCCGATGGAGAACGTGATAACAACGGCTATGGCCATTACAAGTGAGTGTTTATTGAATAACTTTGCAATGAAAAACATTTTGAAGGGATGAGAAATTTTGCAGAACAAATCACCGACGGCTTATTGACTGTAAACCACATCAACATAGATATAACACTCTCAATGTTTCCAGCTATGAATATGGTTGAAACAACCAATAATCGGTCAATATCTGAAATATTAATCGTTTTATCGATAAAAAAGGAAATGTTCTTCAAGTCCGGAGTCCGGATAACCAGTCTTAAATTTTTTTTTTTGGAAATCCATTCAAAATTCAAAATTCAAAAATTTTGTGAAATCTGTGAACATTTTAAATTTCTGTGTTGTGTGACACAGATTCTGCGATGAAAATTTCCTCAAAACTCTTTTAAATTACAGATTTTCTGTGATTTTCAGCAACCTTGATCTAGAGATAAAACCGTTCAGCATATTTTATCGTTTGAGTGACGTAAAAAATCGATCATCCAATATTTTCTGTACTCAAAATCAATTTTAAGCTTAAGTACACCTGGTTTTTAAATGTTAGGAACTAAGTCAAATATAGACAAATAAAATATAAAATAAAAAATATTTTTGACCTACTTGAAAAAATGAGATCTTCCGAAAACTTCAGGCATAATGTTAATCAAATCAGTTGGCCTATGATATTTTTATTACTGATTTTTATTTTTATTTAAATGTTTAGTTACTAAGGGAAACCGCTGTTATTTTAAGGGGGGGGGTAGGGTCTAACGGGTATAAAAAAACACCATTTTCACGATTTTTTTCTAGAGCTATCGTTCAAACAAATGTATTCAAATTTTTTGCATTATACAAAGCATTGTTAAAAGAACATTTAGTAATTTTTTCGTAGAAAAATATTGAAAAATGAGCCGATGACGGAGCATTTTCGAGGATGCCTTCTAGAAAACAGGATTTGCGGTGGACACTGTATCTCAGCACAGAATCATCTGAATTCAAAAAATCAGAGCAAAATATTTTTAATAGATGTTTTTCTGGACCCCAACGTTTTTATTTAACTTAAAAATATTTTTATGAAATTTTTGTGGCTGTTTGAAGTAAAAACTACGATTTTTCACTTAAAAATCCGCCATTTTTCACCTCTAAAATCTCCCCAAAGTAAAAAAATCAAAAAAGAAAAACGTTGGGGTCTGGTATTTTATATGTAGAAAATATGTTCCAAATTTTAAAAGAATCGGATAAGTAATTTTCAAATGACGATGTCCACGGACTTTAAAAATGTGCTTTCGAGAAAAACGCGTTTTAAGTTTCTGCTCTTGCTTTCTTGTAGTATTAGATAGGAGGAGATAAAGGCCTATAACTTCTACAGTTTTGCTTCAATTGACTTGAAATTTGACACAACATTCTTGAAATGTTTTACAATAAGAAAATAAAAAAATAAAAAAATCGATTTTTTTTAAGTGTTAGACCCTACCCCCCCCCTTAATCGATTCGGATTTTTTTTACATTTTTTTTTAATTTTCATGTCAATATAATAAAATCGTATTAAAATATAAGATAAAAATGGCTCACGTATTTTTAAAACCTTCAAGTCTTCGAAAAAATAAAAAAAAAAAACTACCGTCCAGGGAATTGATAAGTTTTTTTTAAATCTCCGCAAAAACGGTCTGTTCAGTAGAACGCTACTATGGTAAGAACATAGATTTCACAGTAGGAAACATATAATTAGTGTTGCCGTTAGTTAAAAAAATAAAAAATATAATAAATATTTCAAGAAAATAGCAGGACACAGCCAAAAAAATGCGAGACATTTTAGACTTCCATTGAAGAAAGTTCCTAATTGGCAGAAAAAATTCACCAAAGAGTAAACATTTTTATAAAAGAATGGAGTTCAATCTGTTGGAAGAACACTCGCCTAAATTTCGAGCTCTAGAGTTAAGTCAGCCGTCTGGCCTATCAATGAAAAAAAAAAAACAATAAAATAAAAAAAATTGAGAAAATTAAGACAAAATCAGAAACTTAGTGACAAATATCAATAAAAAAATCAGTATAACTCGCGAGCTTCTTGCTTCAGTATATTATCTCAAAATATTGCAGCTCAAATGTTAGGTTTGCTCTTACTTACTTCATATTCCTCTTAATTTAGAATTGTTTTTCTAATTATTTATTTCTATTCTTAGAATTTTTTTAAAAACTATAAAGATATTGTCAAGATCAACTCAAGATGAACTCTGCTTGCTAGATTTAGTATTCACTGACGAAATAGACTGAAACGTATGGACAACTGGTAAAAAAGTTTTAATTATTCCAAAACACGCCGAAAAAAGTCGATTTATATTTAAAATCTATCGCGACCTGTTAACAAAAAAACCCTTTTTTAGTAAAAAAAAAAAGTATTCATGTAAGATGTAAGTAGGATTTAATGAGGATATTTTTTGTTGATACTTTCAGTTACTGACTATTTAAGTTTGAAAAAAAAAACAGGACATTTCTACTTAAAAAACGGAAGGAGAGAAATGTAAAAAAAACACATGTTCACAAAAGCGAGACGATTGACAACTCAACATTTATACCTTTTCCATAGTTGATCTTCAAAGATAAACAATATTTTTTGTTTGTTTTGTTGATATTTTTATACAATCTATATGTAATGATTATCAATTTTTATGTCCTTGAGTGCAATTTATCATGTCTTGTAATGTATCAGTTTTGATGAACATCAGTGTAAAATTGATCGTTATTTTTTTTCTTGTTTTGAGCTTAATCCCATCCCTTTTAAATGAAGAGCAGTAGGAGATTCAGTTCAATAAATTATCCTTTTAGTCAAAACATGCTTGTGTATGAAATTTGACGAATATTTCTCTTAAAAAACTGTTTTTTTTTGCCGTATTTTACATTGATTTTGTCATGAAATTTCTCTTTTTGAATAAAATCACCAAATCCAATAAATCATATTGTCAGAACTTACTTGTTTGACGAATTTCAAGAAACTCCGTGATGAAAATTAGTCAAATAGTCCAAAATACATATTCTTTGATTAAACATCTGTTTAATCAAACTGTTTATATTCTAAAACAAAAACTAACTTCCCTCGAATACGAATCTAACTAGCTGGTCGCGTAATTTGTCTACCCCTTAAGAAAGTTTAGTAATCATATCCAAATTAACATCCTACCGAATGTTCCACGTGAAAAGTACGATTTTTGTTGAAATTTTTTGTCAAAGTAGCGACGCAAGCCCTGGCACCTTCTTTTTGGGGTGACTGGGTGATAAAATAGATGAGAAATTTGGCGCCATGACTTTTATTTGATTCAAATTAAAACAAATTTAATCACTGCGGGATTTTAATTTAACTATATGCTATTCATTTGATAAAAAAAACTATTCTCATAACTAATCAATATTCTAAACATGATTTCGTGAGCATCAATTCAGGCATTTTGGAGAAGAAGTAAGACTGACAACGTTTCACTACAACTTTATATAATAGATATGTGAGACAACAAGGATCAGAGGTTTAGAAAAAAAATTTTTTTTTGAATTCGAAATTTGAATTTTGAGTTCGGAAATTATTTACATATTCATTATTTTTTTTATATTTGTGTGCATTATTTTAGTAGGACTTTTAATTAAGATTAATTATTTAGAAAACAAACATGCTTTAAGATAGACGTTTTTTTCTTAAATAATATAATGCACTTCAAGTGTTTGGTTTCTGAATATCCTTGATCTTCTTGAAAAAAGTTATCAATACATCAGGGTTTCTAGCGAATCGGGAATACCGGGAAAAACTATGGAATTTTATCAAGAATTTTGGCATATCACCAGAAATTTTTTCACAGAATTTAAAAAATGTTTTTATATTTATTTCTAGGTGTTTGAATAGCTTTCGACAGTCTCGATATAGATTTGCCTCATAAATACTTATTTTTATTCATTAGTGAACAAACGAAATTTATTCGCTCACTCATTGAACTAATTGTAGACCAAACAAGAGATATCTCGTTTTATCGCTCTCTGAGTTTCTGATATATAGAGTGTCGAATTTTGGTGTTTCTTGGTGTGTCCTTAATGTTTTAGTTTTCGACGGCAAATGATTTTGTGTTCAATATACATGTTCCATTAAATCTTGTTAGGCAAAAAGTAAATATTTTGGCAGCGTGAGACGTTTTTATGCAGAGTGGCATTTTTTGACGAAAGGAATTTCTTTTTCGCTGTGTTTGTGTTTTTCTTTTAAATTGGGCTGAGGCAAAAAGGCATCATATCACCAGTGCTTTGTTTTTGAATCTTCCTTAGTTAAACTTTTGCTAAAAGTTTCCTGAGCTGGAAAATATGTCTAATTTATGTAAAAATTGTGTCTTAAACAAGTTCCTGTCAAAATCTAAGGTATCTACACTGAAAACAAAATAATATCTTACATTCAAAAACTCCAAGTTGAGCCATGGCTAAATCACGATTTTCCATATATATTTTCACAAATCTTTAGTTCAAATGAGTAGAACAAAACTAAAATTTTTAATTTTTTTTGTATGAAAAAAAACATGTTTTTACTAAAACATGCCTTTGAGTTTATAATATTTATATTATAACTGTAGTTATAAAATTACTATTTTTTTTTGCAATCTGATAATTTAATATTTTGTTAGACATATCCCCATTCAAGTTGACAAGCTGATGTGATATTTTATTTCGATATTTTTTTTACATATTACGAATACAAACTATAATTTTTTTATTCAACTCTGTAAACAATTCAGAAAAACTGAAATTTTCATAATGGTTCAAAAAACTCCAAAACCATTAAAATTTAAGATCAAGGTAACTGTATTTCTTTTCGCACAAATGTTGAAATTTTGAAGCAAAGCAAAGAATAGATGCTATTTTTTTTAGGTTCGTACCATAATTTTTTGAAAACCTGTCATTTAGATGCGGAGAGACTACGTGTTAAAAGACGCCAGTATTTATTATGAATTCATACCGGTTAACAGGTGTTGGGAAAGAATTTTTAAGGAATTTTAGGGCTTTACATTGAATTTTATTTATCTATCACGATTTTTAATTCAAAACCCAGTATAACTAAGCACTAGGAAAATTATAATTTCTAACCGGGTTAAAAATCGAGAAATACTTTTTAACTGCAAAACGAATTTTGAATAGTGACTTTCACGAAATTACAGAAAAAAAATTCTATATCTTTATATCTTCTATACGTATAAAAATGCATGTTTGTCTGTCTGTCTGTCTGTCTGTCTCCAAATAAGTGTTTTTGGGGCCGGAGATGGTTTCTAAAATACTTTCAAACGACTCCGATTTAAAGGCTCCCATACAAAATTAATAAAAATAAGACATTATTCCAAAAATTTTCAAAAACAATTGAACCGATCAGCGTGTAACTTGGTGTGTAGACGTTTTAATGACTGGGAATGGTTTTCAAAATACTTTCAAACTCCTTCGAATTCAAGAAGGGGGGGCTCCTTTGCAAAATTAACCATAATTTAACACCATTCGAATAATTTTCTTAAAATACTGAACCGATCAACGTGAAATTTGATTTGTAGCCATTTTCAGGGCCGTGAATGGTTTCTATAATACTTTGAAACCACTCCAAATCCAAAAATGGGGGGTTCCCATACAAAATTTACAAAAATTTGACACAATTCGAACAATTCTCGTAAGCTACTGAACATATCAACGTGAAATTTGGTGTGTAGCCATTTTCAAGACCAGGAATGGTTTCTATAATTCTTTAAAACCCCTCCAAATCCAAAGATGGGGGGCTCCCTTAAAAAATTAACAATAATTTGACACAATTCAAACGTTTACCGGAAAATACCGAACCAACCAACGTGAAATTTGGTGTGTAGCCATTTTTGAGACCGGGAATAGGCACTTCAATACTTTCAAACGCCTCCGAATCATATGGGTTCCCATACAAAATTCCAAGAAATTTTACACAATTCGAATAATTTTCGGAAACTCCTGAACCGATCATCTTGAAATTTTGTTTATAGCCGTTTTTGAGACCGAGAATGGTTTATATAATAGTTTCAAATTTCAAATCCCTCCAAATCCAAAAAGGTGGTTCTCTCACACAAAATTAATAAAAATTTGACGAATTTTTAAACAATTCTTGAAGGATTATTGGTAAAAATTGATAAACGTAAGCGTGTTAACTCAATGAGACGATCTATTGAATTGACAAACAAGTTTTGACCAAATTGGATGATATTGTGTTAAAAGACGTATCCTATTTTAATGAAAGAAGACCCTCATATTCAATAAATGTAACATATATATTATTAACAAAAACAATGTCTTAGTGTTTTAGTGTTCAGTGTCTTAGTGTTATTATATTGTAGGTCCCTCCTATTTTTTTTTCTTGATGGTGGCTCCCTCAACCATCAAACTATAAAGTTATTTTATTTATTATTTATTTATTATTTGTTTATTGTTCTCGGTCTCCGGTAACTAAACATCACGCAGACTGATTTTCTCTTAATCTACGCTTAAAACTATATTTACTTATATTTAAATCGAAACATGAATACACTTGGTTAAAGAGCTTACAAGAAATAACAAAGGGGTAATGTTTAGACTCAAAACAATCTTAAAGCTCAGATGCCATGAAAAGTAGTTCGCTTTAAATAATGTTTTAATCTTATATAAAAGGAAGTATATTTAAACTAAGATAATTTTAACGCACTTATTTTTTTCCAAGGTAGCAAAGCACACCGGGTCAGCTAGTATCTATATATTTTTTAAATTTTTCAATCCAAAATTATAACAGATCAACTTTTAAAGAATATAAAAATTGTATTCGCTGCTAATGACCTTTTTCAATGGAGATTGATAAGTAAAAATAATTTAAAAATAATATTTACTTACTTTTAATGAATCACATGAAATAGTTGAAAATATCATAAGTCATACTCAATTTTGGCACTCTCGAAAAAATGTCTATTTCTTTACTTTTTTTATTTAACGAGGTACCTGGTATGTGTATAAACATTAGAATAAAGTCAATAGTATGTCAACTGTTTGATTTATCAAACTGATATTAAAAATTTCAATGGGAAACTCTTTTGACCGCGAAAAGGCAATATTTCGGTTAAAATAGGTATGAATTGGGTGCACTGTATACTCATTTTTGGGAGCCACTTTATATATGTATAAAAAAAAAGTTGTTTAGCGGTTTAACATTTTTATTCAACAAATCAGGGTCGCGCCATTAAGATTATCCAAAGAAATCCTTTTTTTTGACAAAAAAATCTGTTGTACAGCGAATTCTGACAAAACTCAAAATATTTGATATTGATGTATGTATTGGGTTATGTGAGAAAATTTTCATTTGTTAAAACGTAAAATCAAAATTGAATTTATTTACAAAGGTTGATCATTTATGTAGTTCTGTTTTATTTTTGAAAATGGAAATGGAAAATGGAAACACATCTGTGAATTTTTTGTAAGTTCTGTGATTCCAGCAATCTCGAACATAAGGTGTGGGAAATTGTTAAGAGAAAACACTGATTATACACCGACGGCTACAAATAGTCAATCTTCACTCAAACCGACCAAAACATTGACTAAACATTCCCAAAAACCTTTAAAAACATCTAGCGAAGGGGTTTTCGACACTCTTCTGTAAATTATTTGTCGTCGTCGTGCTTTTTTTTCCTCTGTCCTGAGCCCCAAAGGAAGTAATACAGGGAACGTGTACGCGACGTACTGCAAGGGAATAATTTGAACGTATTGAGGAACCATCGCCCGTTTCTGGCTGAGCTGGGCCGCCAATTTGTAGGTGAAAAATAAAAGAAAAACTAAATTTGGTCTTGCAAGGTTCAACGGGAGAATGCTAAAGCAGACCGCCGAAAATCCGTTAGGTGAGGTTGCTTCCCTCACTTTTTTCGGGGGGATTTTTTTTCGAAAGCGTTGACCTAGTCGGTTGTGCTAATTTTGCGAACCTTTCCAAATGGTCAAGTTGGAAAACAATAATTGACACCTTGATAGTCTTTGAATCAGCGATGAGAAGTTTTTTTTAGATTTTTTATAATAGAATAATAATCGCTCGTTTTGCGACATTACAACTCTTTTATCTCGATTTGTATCACTTTGATGTCATTGACAAAGTTGTAGCCAGCGAATTTTCCTATTATTATGTTGTTGACATGTAGAGTTAGAATAAAGCTAAAAATACGACAAGTGATTTTTCAGTAATTAGTATGATTTTGCCATTAAACGGCTAAAAATCTTCAAAAAAAATCAAATGTTCTAGACCCCACGATGAAGTTTTTTCAAATTTGGGCTCAAATGAATGGGTAAATTCCCAGATTTCGAATGATGCAAAAATTAGCGATGCTTATTTTGGAAACATAAAATTTTCTCCCAGAGACATTGTGTTAAACTTCATCAACTTGAGAATGAGGCTTTTGAGTCATTCGGTAGGACTGACAAAATAATTTGTAAGATTCAGTTTTGGTTCTGTTTATTTTAATTTGTCTAATGTCTTCTATGGTATACTTTTTTACCAATTCTGGAGTCTAATCACTTGTATAATTGATCCACAACTTTCGTAATGAGAGTTTTATACGCAGACACCGAACTGAGCTCGTTAATTAAATACGGGACTATCTTGTTCTCAATATACTGAAACCCTAAGCCTTTCAAAATGTAATTTGGGAAGCAAATAGTGAGAAGTGCATACTGGAAAGCAAAAAAAAGTTAATAGGGAGAGCAAGAAGGAGAATAGCGAAGATCGCATGGAAAAAGTGGGTCCCATAACACTGACACATACATTTTTTCTAAATATTTCTGACTACGAATTCGTTCAGAAGTCGAAAAACCATGTTTTACAGCTCTTCCGCCTTCTTTTTACTCACAATCGCCTATATTCAAATTTTAAATTTTTATCAGGACTATTACGATAGAGTTACTCTTCAATTTTCAAAATACTTCTAAACATTTCATTAAACGTGATTCCTTCTAAGAATTCTGAATCATCGGTTTACACAAAAAAAATCATTAGACCTTTTTACTTAGTTCCCTAGTTGTTGAAATGTTTTTCAACCGCCTCAATTGCTTACATGGAAATTACTCAATCCGAGTCGCGACCCTCTATAATCAATGTGTGCCAAAAAAATTAAGATCCCAAGTTCATAACCTGTTATTTACCGATAATCGTAGCACATTTCAAGGCTCATGATCGCCCAACGCGTCAAGGTATAGAACACGTTTGGCCCCTCTAATCACGGCGTTCCAGAACGCACCGAATGCTTTTCTACCTTCAATCAATTCCAGAATATTGCGTCGCGTTTGGGCATAACCATAATCAAGAAATATGCGTCAACCCGGGTTCGTCACATCCGAAAATGAAAAAAAAAAAAAAGATTCGCACTCGGGATGGACCCCTGCGACAACGATCAATCACTGGCTCCATCTCTTCATGGATTATGTTGGTTTTTTGAGTCATTTTCATACCGATGATCGACGGCAGACGACGCGTGTAGAAAACGATACCGCAAAACAAACACAGGAACCCCGAGTGTGCTCCAGGGTTCTGGATGGCTCTCGTCGGGATAATTTGTATAATTTTAGCATAAAACGAAACGAGACACGACGCGATCAATTGTGACGATGATGGTGATCATCATCGGCATATGACGGCGGCCGCACGTCGTCACCCGGCCGGTTGGATCTTTCCTCAGGATTTACCCGGGAACTCATATGTGCCGGTACACCACCAATCACTCTTTGGAGGACTCCACGTTCGTCCAGGAGTCTTCGGAGCCGATCGTTCAGATAATTTCGACGGTGATTTGTACGCAGAAAGACGATCATCACACGCGCGCCCCCTGATTATAGGTTTATGGCAACGACGACGTCGCGATCGTCTCCAAGCCGGCCAAAGGGAATCTTTTTCGGCAGGAACCGCCCCGGCAGGAAGTTTCCAGTCAAGAACATTCTCATTAGAGGCATCGTGTCGTGACTTGCGGGACTTTAAAAAAGTACACAAGACACGACGGGCACCCGGCACAGTGTAAGCCGACTCGAGAAATTCGACGCTCCCCCTCGAGGAGAGTGGGCCAACGTGTGAGCAAATTTACACCCACGCGCTCGTGCCTCCCGGGGGTCGATTCGGAGTCGTTCCGGAGCAGACCGAGGCACTGGGGCGTTCGCGTCATCTTGGTCTGTCCATGGGACACTTATCTTGTCTGCGGCTGCTGGCGACGACGAACACGACGATGATGATGATGATGTCGTGGAGACAGCAAGTCCTCGTCTTCGTAGACAGACGTATGGCTAGAGCTCACGGTGGCAGGTAATGGTCGGGACGTGCCGTTCTGCTGCCTTAAGGTGAAGTGAGAGGAGTTCTAGACTGCTGAACGACATGCATGCATACGATGTTTGATCCGATCGATCGGATGATGTTCTACAAGTGATGGAACAACGAGGAGACGAGATATTGAATGAAACGCACTTTCGAAAGAAAAATGTTGTGTAAAATCCTATCTCTCCGAATATTGTTAGCTAACTGACGACTGCTCTCGGCACGACATTTCAGCTGTCGTGTGTGTGAGTGTAGTACGGACGATTATGAGAGAGATTATCAACTCAGACAGGCCTATCGGCCGAGAGAGTATCGCACTCACAACATCGGCTACACATCTCCCCCTTACACAATAATGCAAAAAAAACGGAAACAAAATGTTTGGATGCAAAACTTCTCACCGAGAATATGCAGACATAAAGGGTGATACGGTCAAAATTTGGTCAAGGTAAAACGCATGTAAATTGGTGAAATCGTTTATTTAAAAAATCTAATTAAATTTCTTTTTCAAGTTTAATTTGTATAAAATTCAGGAAAAAAAATCAGTTAGGCTTCCGCTTTTCCAAATTCGAATTTCCGGGCCTTACGCTTAACCCCTGCCATCAGCCACCTTGTCCACTAGACTGAGTTGATTTGGGGTCATTTTTGAATTTCTCAAACCCTGGGGCCTTAAAAGATTCGTCTTGGTCCGAAACTCATCCATGATTTTTTGCAGAATTTTTAAGTAACGTTTACATGAGTAAATTTGAATTTTTAGGTTTGTATGGGCAAATTGAATATTTTGTACTGAAAAATCAACATCATTTTTGTTTCTTCTGTGGAACCAAGCCAGCTGATGGTTTTTGTGCCAATTTTTAAAATTCCTAAAGGAAATTTTCCGCTGAACAACTTTGTCGAATATCATAACTTCGTATCTTTTTAGACAAAAAAGTTATTAGCTGTTTAACAGGTGTATGTCTTTTTGGATTGCTAAACCAAGAATTAAATTGACACCACTGCTGGGTGCCTAGCGAAGTATCGCAAGACCACTTTTCATGCCATACTTCGTGGGGCACAAGCAGTGGTGTCAATTAAATTCATGGTTTATCAATCCAAAAAGACATACACCTGTTAAACAGCTAATAACTTTTTTGTCTAAAAAGATACGAAGTTATGATATTCGACAAAGTTGTTCAGCGGAAAATTTCCTTTAAGAATTTTATAAATTGGCACAAAAACCATCAGCTGGCTTGGTTCCACAGAAGAAACAAAAATGATGTTGATTTTTCAGTACAAAACATTCAATTTTCCCATACAAACCTAAAAGTTCAAATTTACTCATGTAAACGTTACTTAAAAATTCGGCAAAAAATCATGGATGAGTTTTGGACCAAAACGAAGCTTTTGAGACCCCAGGGTTTGAGAAATTCAAAAATGACCCCAAATCGACTCAGTCTATTGTCCACCTTCTTCGCCGCAGAAAGCCAGTTTGCCTTGAAGTGCTGCTCGTCCTTAGCAGTTTTTTTGGTCTTCTTTAAGTTCCTGCTGCTCGTCCTTAGCAGTTTTTTTGGTCTTCTTTAAGTTCCGCTTGACAATAGCCCAGTATTTCTCAATTGGGCGGAGCTCTGGCGTGTTGGGAGGGTTCTTGTCCTTGGGAACCACCTGCACGTTGTTGGCGGCGTACCACTCCATGGCCTTTTTACCGTAATGGCAAGATGCCAAATCTTCAAACACTCTTTCACGTATCTAAACTTCTTGGTTGACAGTTCCGGAAGCTATGAAAATGCTGCTTTTCTAGCCACAGGTACAGATGGCTTGCCAAACCAGATATTTCTTCGCGAACTTTGACAGCTTCATGTGCTTGAAAATATCTGCTACGTTTCCCCTTCCTTTTGCCGTATAAAACGCCTGTCCCGGAAGCTGCTTGTAGTCGGCTTTGACGTAGGTTTCGTCGTCCATTACAACAGTCAAACTTCGTCAGCATCGTCGCATTTTGTTAATCATCGCGATTTGGAGTCACTACCTTCTTGTAAGTCGATAAGCTCGTTTTGTAAGCTCGTTTTTTGGCTCGATGCACGGTTGTAGACGATACACCCAGCTTATTGCGGCATCTCGGAGAGAGAGGTTAGGTTTTCGCTTGAAACTACCGGCAACTCTCTTTGTCGTCTCAGCGGCTTCCGGTTTTCGATTTCCCTCCGATCCAGACTTCCTGGCTGTTCCCTAAACACTTTAAATACATTTGTAACGGTTGATTTGGCAACTTTTAGCAATTTTACCAGCTTTGCGTGCGAGTTGCTCGGATTTTCGCGATGCGCGAGTAAAATTTTGATACGCTGCTCCTCTTTCTTGGACGGCATTTTGACAACTGAAGAGTGAATTCCAAAATCAAAATAGGAGCAACACACACACAACTTCAAAATGAGGAGTGTTAAGGTTTTTTAAATGCAAAATTGAAAGAAATACGTCAAGTTGACATTGATGAAATTTTGACCGTATCACCCTTTAATCAAACTTCAATCGGAAATCCCATCAAGATTATTTTTTTGATATTTCTTGATTTGAAAATGCTCAGAATTTCCATCACGACTAGAAACTCAAACTTTTTATTGGAACTTCCATTGCAATAAAACTTCAGTCGGAACTCCCTTCACGACTGGAAACTCAAGCCTTTGATAGGTGTAGCTCTCGTCGCTATCAAACTTCAGTCGAAATTTCCATCATGACTGGAATCTGAAGCTTTTCTTGGAACTCCCATTGCATTCAAACTTCGGTCGGAACTCCCATCTCAACTGGAAAACTCCAGCCTTTGATTAGAACTCCCATCGCATTCAAACTTCGGTTGGAACTCCAATAACGACTAGAATCTCAAGCTTAAGATTGGAACTCCCATGCCAACCAAATTTCAGTCGAAATTCTTATCTCGAATGGAAAATTTATTAGTTATCAACGTTATCAAAGAAACAATCAGAAATTTTTCATGTTGGTCATCTCAAGCCAACATGAATTATGTTAGTCCTCCTGATCCAACGTAAATTCGTGAAGAGAACCTTCAAAACACTCCTCATGTTGGTCCCCACGATCCAACGTGAATTTATGAAATGAACCTTCAGAACACTCTTCGTGTGGGTCCTCCTGATCACAAGTAAAATTGTGAAGTGTACCTTCAGAACACTCCTTATGTGTGAAGTGAACTTTCAGAACGCTCCTCATGTTGGTCATCCCGATCCAATGAAAATTCGTGAAGTGAGCCTTCAGAAAACTCCGCATGTTGGTCCTCTCGATCCAACGAAAATTCGTGAAGTGAGCCTTAAGGACACTCCTCATGTTGGTCCTCTAGATCCAACGTAAATTCGTGAAGTGAACCTTCAGAACACTTCTCATGTTGGTCATCCCGATCTAACGAAAATTCGTGAAGTGAACCTTCAAAACACTCCTCATGTTGGTCCCCCCGATTCAACGCAAATTCGTGAAGCGAACCTTCAGAACACTCCTCAAGTTGGTCCTCCCGACCCAACGAAAATTTATGAAGTGAACCATCAGAACACTTCTCATTTCGGTCCTCCCGATTCAAAGTAAATTCTTGAAGTGAACACTCCTCAAGTTGGTCATCCTGATCCACCGTAAAGTTATGAAGTGAACCTCCAGAACACTCATCATGTTGGTCCTCCTGGTCCAACGAAAATTCGTGAAGTTAACCTTCAAAACACTTCGCATGTCGGTCCTCCCGATTCAACGCAAATTCGTGAAGTGAACCTTCAGATCACTCCTCATGTTGGTCCTCTCGATCCAACGTATTTTTGTGAAGTGTACCCTCAGAACACTCCTCATGTTGGTCCTCCCGATCCAACGTAAATTCGTGAAATGAACCTTCAAAACACTTCTCATGTTGGTCATCCCGATCCAACGTAAATCCTTGAAGTGAACCTTCAGACCACTTCTCATGTTGGTCCTTCTGATCCAACAAAAATTCGTGAAATAAACCTTCAGAAAACTCCTCATGTTGGTCATGCTGATCCAACGAAAATTCGTTAATTTTACCTTCAGAACACTCCTCATGTTGGTCCTCCCGATCCAACGTAAATTTGTTAAGTGAACCTTCAGAACACTTCTCATAATAGTCATCCCGGTCCAACGTAAATTCGTGAAGTGAACCTTCAGATCGCTCTGCATGTTGATCAACCCGATCCAACGAAAATTCTTGAAGTGAACCTTCAGATCACTTCTCATACCGGTCCTCCCGGTTCAAAGTAAATTCTTGAAATGAACCTTTAGAAAACTCCATACGTTAATCCTCCTGATCCAACAAAAAATCGTGAAGTAAACCTTCAAAACACTTCTCATGTTGGTCCTCTCAATTCAACGAAAATTCGTGAACCTACAGAACAATCCTCATGTTAGTCCTCTCGATCCAACGTAAATTCGTGAAGTGAGCCTTCAGAAAACTCCTCATGTTGGTCCACCTGATCTAACAAAAATTCGTGAAGTGAACGTTTAGAAAACTCCTCATGTTGGTCCTTCCGATTCAACAAAAAATCGTGAAGTAAACCTTCAGAACACTCCTCATGTTGGTTCTCCTAATCCAACGTTAACTCGTGAAGAGAACCTACAGAATACTTGTCATGTTGGTTATCCCGATCCAACGTAAATTCTTGAAGAGAACCTTCAGAAAACTCCTTATGTTGGTCCTTCTGATCCACCGTAAATTCGTGAAGGGAACCTTTAGAAAACTCCCCATGTTGGTCCTTCCGATCCAACGTAAATTCGTGAAGTGCACCTTCAGAACACTCCTCATGTTGGTCATCCTGGTCCAACGTAAATTTATTAAGTGAACCTTTAGAACACTCTTCATGTTGGTCATCCCGATCCAAACTAAAATCTTGAATTGAACCTTCAGAACACTCCTCATGTTGGTCCTTCCGATTCAAAAAAACTTCGTGTCGCGAAGTGAATTTTCAAAACACTCCTCCTGATCCAACGTAAATTTATGAAGTGAACCATCAGGACACTCCTTATGTTGGTCGTCCCGATCCAACGAAAATTCATGAAGTGAACCTTCAGAACACTCCTCAAGTTAGTCCTCCTGATCCAACGTAATTTCGTGAAGTGAAACTTCAGAACTCTCCTCATGTTAGCCCTCCCGATCCAACGGAAATTCGTGAAGGGAACCTTCATAAAATTCCTTATGTTGGTCCTCCCGATCCAAAGAAAATTCGCGAAGTGAACCTTCAGAACACTCCTCAAGTTGGTCCTCCTGGTCCAACTAACATTTATCAAGTGAACTTTCAGAACAATCGTCATGTTGTTCCTCCTGATCCGAAGTAAAATTTCGAAGTGAACCTTCAGAACACCTCTCATGTTGGTCCTCCTGATCCAATATAAATCTATGAAGTAAACCTTCCGAACACTCCTCATGTTGGTCCTTCCGATCCGCCAAAAATTCGTGAAGTGAACCTTTAGAAAATTCCTCACGTTGGTCCTCCGGATCCAACATAAATTCTTGAAGTGAGCCATCAGAACACTACTCACGGTGTGGTCCTCCCGATCCAACGAAAATTCGTGAAATGAACCTTCATGTTGATTCTCCTGCTCAAAAGTAAAATTGTGAAGTGTACTTCTAGAAACACTCCTCATGATGGTCCTTCTGATCCATCGTAAATTCGTGAAGTTAAACTTAAGAACGCTTTTCATGTTGGTCCTCCCGATCCAACGTTAATTTATGAAGTGATCCTTCAGAACACTCCTCATGTTGGCCCTCCTGATCCAACGTAAATTCTTGAAATAAACCTTCAGAACATTCCTCATGTTAGTCTTTCTGATCCAACGTAAATTCGTGAACTATACCTTCAGAACACTCCTCATGTAGGTCCTCCCGATCCAATGTAGATTCGTGAAGTGAACTATAGAACACTCCTCATGTTGGTCCTCCAGATCCAACGATAATTCGTGAAGCGAAACTTCAGAACACTTCTTATGTTGGTCATTCCGATCCAACGAAAAATCGTAAAGTGAGCCTTCAGAACACTCCTCATGTTGGTCCTCCCGATCCAACGAAAATTTATGAAGTGAACCTTCAGAACACTCCTCATGTTGGTCACCCCAATCCAACGAAAATTCGTGAAGGAAACCTTCAGAACACTCCTCATGTCGGTCCTCCCGATCCAACGTAAATTCGTGAAGAGAACCTTAAGAACACTCTTCTCGTTGGTCATCCCGATCTGACAAATATTTATTACGTGAATCTTCAGAACACTCCTCATGTTGGTCCTCGTGATCCAACGTAAATTTATAAAATCAACCGTTGTTCGATGGTATCATGAAACATCTTTTTGATTACTTAACTGAAAGTTTATTAACCACAAAGCTATAATATCTCTGTTATAAAGTTTCTATAGATTGCATTTTTTTTTAAATTTTCTATGAAAGGATTCAAAGATCTGTTTTTATGCTGTGGAAATCTTTAGATTCTTCTTAGATTTTACGTTTCGCGTGTATGCGCGTATTACTGAGATCGAACTTTCACTTCATTTAACAAATTGTACGTTATAGAACGCTGCGATATTTGACATAAATGGCTGCTTCCATATGTTTTTTATCTTTACGTGATCATCAGCTAAGTATCGATGTTAAAAATGAGATCAGTGAGTTGATTTCTGAATAAGAGCAATGAGTTGGAATTTTCCATGGAAATTTTTATAGATATATTTTCATACAAATATTTGAATGATACAAGTAAAAGGTGTATACGATTTTAATGGTTTTTTTTATTGAAACCCCGTTGTTTAATTTTTCGATACAACTGGCGATTTAACAGATGATTTTTTTTTTAAATTGTAAGAACACATATTTTTATTAAATTCAAAACATTCATTCCGAATGATTGGTAAAACTATATCCCGAAATTTTTGGATATTTTGAATCCTCCGTGAATTTTGGACACCTGATCGAGGGTTTTAACCGAACGGAAGTACCCTAATTATCGGAAATGAACATTTCATGCTGCCATCCGGATGACTCCCTAATCGATATGCACGATACGTACAACATATTCACGCACCAATGCGGGCAAGTTTTTGGTGGGATTCGAACTTGCGTTTGCCCATACGCAAGCCAGAAACTCTACAAGGAACGACATAATTACGAATTACGCCCCAGCAGCTACAGACCCTAGCCGCGCATGGGGAAAAGGAAACATCAACTAGCTTTTTTCAAGTTATCATGCTACCCAACCTCGCCTTTCAATCGTCCCCTGGAACAGCCCGTTCGAGTTCTTCCAACTTCGTTTTTTAACCTTCTTTCATCAACAAAGGCGGACGGGCGGCACCTTAATTTGAATGAGGGTCAAAGTCATAGAACATCAAAATCAAGGAAGATCAGCGAGGCGTGAATGTTTTTTTTTTCGCCCAACTTCTTCTTTCTTCAAATGCTGGCACAAAGGATGAACGACGACGACGACGAAGACGAATCATCATTATTCGAAGGTGACGGGACCCTTCGTTGGTTTTTTCGCTTACAAGAACACCAACTCCAAGTCTGGAGTTTCAACGAATTTTTACTTTGGGACCCACAAATTGAACAGTTTTTCGGTGAACTTGTCTGCATTTTGGCCACTATATTGAGCTCATTTCACCATAAATCTCTTCTTTGGGTTCAAAACGGCGGAATCTGTCCTCGAAACGCGTGTCATTCCAAAAGTAGTTTCTGTCTCCTACCTCAGAAAACCCTTTTCTGTGGAATACAGCAAAAAAAAAACAGAAAAACGATCGATCCCATTTTGAATCTCTTACGGTCGATCGAATTCGGAACGGGTCGTCGCGCAGCACGGGGAGAGATCATCGACGAGGGGGTTTTGTGTGCATAAAAATACGAGGAAAATATATAAATAAAAATGCATTCGTCAGGCGGCTTTTCTGAATTTTTCCTTTTTTTCCATTCTAGAAGTGCAGAACTCTGGGCTGACAACGAAGCAAAAAACTAACTGGACATGTAGCATGATGCTACCCATAAAATCAGCATAAAAAATAAGCAAAAGAATATCAAATAAGATGCCCGTTTCCAATGGGAGTTTTGAAAAAAAAATCGGAGCAAAACAGCTCGGCAATATTGGTCCGTTGCAAACCGGCTTCTGGATTGTTAAATGGTGGGGACAGTTTTTCTGGCCGATCCTTGTGTATATTTTTTGTGACTCTTACAGATCTACCCGCAAAGTACCCCCTTGAAAATGTTGGTATTGACGATTGGTATTGGATATTGGAACAGTCCGCAAATTATGCGTTTTCAAGTACTGAAAATTTGAGCTTCATAGAATTTTGCAGTTGAATCAATGACTCTATGAATTCTAAATGAAGCCTAAATTTAGTCGACTTTGTCAAAATCGATATGAGAATAAACATTAAAAATTCCTAAAAGATCAGTTAAGGGCAAAATGCTATACAGTTTAGCACTATGAGATCTATGTGGGGTTATCGTTTATTTCAGAAAATTTCAAATTGTATGCTTTCTAATTTGTTTAAATTTCAGTAAAACGCTATGTATGTATGTATGTATATGATCTGGGGGAAAATTTTTTCGTAAATGGTGCATTCTGGGAAGAAAATTTTGGAGAATTTGTTCTATCTGGGGTTTGATTTCGTGTATTTGTCAATCTAAGAGAAAATCAATCCTGGTAAATGTATTCAGGCGTTAGGGATATAATCATCTTTTTAACCAGGCATTCAATGGATAAACATTAGTTTTTGGATAAATTTCTAATTTGTTTAAATTTCAGTAAAACGCTATGTATGTATGTATGTATATGATCTGGGGGAAAATTTTTTCGTAAATGGTGAATTCTGGGAAGAAAATTTTGGAGAATTTGTTCTATCTGGGGTTTGATTTCGTGTATTTGTCAATCTAAGAGAAAATCAATCCTGGTAAATGTATTCAGGCGTTAGGGATATAATCGTCTTTTTAACCAGGCATTCAATGGATAAACATTAGTTTTTGGATAAATATTAGTTATATCGTGATGAATTGTGATCACCATTTACTTAGTTGAAAACCATGTCTTTTTGAACTCAAGAGATCCATCCCATAGGTAACATTTAAGAAAACTATTCTAGAAAAGTTGAGATAAACCATTATTGCTCTGAAATTGTGCCATTCATATCATTCTTCAAAGATTGAATTTCTGTCTGTCTGTTCCTTATAGACTCGGATAAAACTGAACCGATGTACATGAAATTTGGCAAGTGAGGGTAATGAAGGCCAGGGAAGGTTCCTATCATGGTTTGAGATCTTTCCTTCTCTCAGGAAGGGAGGAGGAGGCCTCCCAAACGAGAGACGAATGTTTGCAAAACTCAAGAACCGATCAAGCAAACCGTTTATATATTATTATGTTGATATATTACGTTATTTACGTTATTATTATTAGGACTAAACAATCACGATCATAACTAGAAATATTATAATTTTTACTATAAAAGTGTTCTTCTTCGATGTATAGTGCAGTTTAAATGTTTGTTTATGCTTGAGAAATGAGCGTCCAGATTTCATGGCTACCGAGTAAGGGTATACCACACCTGCGATGTTGATACGCAATGTCGTCAATAGATGACAGTGTAAACGTTTTGCTAAAAATCGCCCAGATTTTCTTTAGAGTGTGCTGTCTGTTTGTCTGTGCTTCATTATGCATTGAATTATTTTCATAAGATTTCAATAAAGGTAGTGAAACAATTTTTTTGCATGACCCGTTAAAAATATACGAAAACGCTCGAACTTTGTAAAAAAAATTGAAACTTTTCCTAGTCGGTATACGATTGAATTTTTAAAATTTTCCACTCCGGGAATATTGCAATTAAATTTCCCATTAGGGTGATTAATTTTCCAATATACGCTCCTACTGGCAGTGTAACTTACTAATCTTCAATTTTTAACATTATTACTTTTATTCAATGTTAAACCTATTACTTCCTATTTTTTCGCTGAAAAAAATCACAGAACTTTGTCTTACTTTACATATCTACCACTTTAGTTCTACGAATAACTTTATTTCTTGAAAACAGTCTTTTTTTTCTCCAAAATTGCAAAACCACATGGGCCACTTTTTTTTTAAATGAACACACACATATGGAATCTCAGTGAAACTTCATGTTTCTTTAAAGAGATCTAAATTCTACTTAAGACTAAAGCGTATATATTTCTAGAATATAATGGCTAGCATCTTATCAATGCTAACACCGTGACTATGCCGTGACTGAGACTCGATCTCATGACCTCTGGCTCAGAAGAATGAAACGCTATCCTCTAGGCCGCGGTCGGCGGCTTATGTCTTACAGGCACTTAATTACAGTACGTCGTTTTTCCAAACCTTCACCGTTTTATATTTCTTTTTTTCTGCCTTACAAAGGATCTTTTTTTTCAAAAACAAAATCCATGTTAAATCAATTTTATATTTTTCAAAAAATAGGTCTATTTTCAGTTTTTTCACGTTAAGGTTTTCTAAGATGTAGCTTTTGACAACTGCTTGTCAAACAGTTGCCATTAGTATGGATTATTAGATTAACATATTTTGAATCATTCTGCGCAAAAAGTAAGTTAAAGTAAGTCTTGTGTCTTGGCTTGGGTTTAATGCCGATTGAAGTAAACCCCGTCTAAAAGCGGGTTTTAGAGTGTTTATTAAATTCAATTTTTCATTTTTTTTTTCATAAAGAAACAAATTGAAAACGGACATGAATAACATAGAAAGGCAAAACAAATTTTTAAATCAATTTTCCGTTCCCTATGAAACAAGATTTTTTCTTATTTTTTTTGTTTCGATTATAGTCGTTTTACCATTTTTATGGCATTCGCGACTTTATCAACGTTGCAGTTGGCGGATCGTTATTGAAAAACTTATCCGGTACAACTGTGTTCGATGTTTGCTCTTGGGCTCGAATTCGTGGACATCGGCTCAGGAGACAACAGACTTGCCAACTGAGCTATATCACAAGCCCACATTTTTTCTTATGATTACAATTAAATCAATTTAAATAAAATTAATTCTTAATTCATTATACACTTTTAATTGCAAGTTCCGATTTTGACAGAAAGCATAAATAATAAAATTGAAATAAATTGATAATTTCAATTAAGAAAATGCATTTAAATTTTAGAATCTCATTAGCAGTTTGAAACTCTGCAAAACATAAAAACTCTTAATTACAATTTTCACTAATTATTCGATTGCCTTCATTTTCATTTCTGTCTAAGACCCACTTTGTCTGTAAATCGTGTATAAAAGTTAACTTTAATAGCGTTCAAAATAAAAGATATATCATTAGATTCAGAATTAAAAGCATTACATACTGACATTAAAAATTTAGTTCTCGATAAAACAGTTATTGATATGTGAGTGATTTTTTTTGTTTTGAAAATTTCACATTTCCGATTTAACGTTCTCAATAAACATTATAACAAATTAAGTCTGAAGATTTGAAATATTACTTTTAAAACTGTTTAATTGTTTTGGAAATAATGCAAAATAAAAGCTTCAGAAATGCTGAATGGTCGCATTGAATGGGTTCTGTCTAGGGTCTGTCGATCTTCAGGAAAAAATCGATCTCTAAGATCGATTCAGAAGAACGATCGTAGGATCGATCTACCTATAGAAATGAAGCTTGAGGATCGATCTCTGATGGATCGAACTTATCTATTTTGTTTAACTTTTTGTTATAAAAAAGAAAGAAAAAAACACAACGTTTCAAATATGCATTAATCTTCTATCTTTGGTAGAAATAAATGCTCATAAGCGCTTTAATTAAGGTCTTCAATATATAGAAAAATTCAATATAAAAATTCCGAAAAAAGCCAATATAATTTTAAGCATCGAAATCGACTAAACGCTTACTAATGGTATAATTGACGTTGAATATGTAATTAAAATTTGGATCTAAAAAATTCGGCTTAGCGAAAATAAGAATCCAAAAGATCGAATGATGGAATCGAAAATGAACCGATCAAGCCGTTTTTTCTTCATGCCAAAATATTGATCAAAAAAATCAAACATCTGAGTTGCTGAGATCGATTAATCCTAGTCCTAACCATTCTACTTTGAACTTCATAATTCGCTAAAATGACGCTAAATTCATTCAAAAAATTCACTCAAACGAATGAAAAATTAGCTCAGATCGAACAAGTGTAAAACCACAGAGAAGTAAAACTTATAAAAAAAAAATACAAAAGGGGGAACGTTCAACTTTTCTGGAAAAAAAACATTTTCGATGGATGCCTCATAGTTTTACTATGGTTTTAAGATAAAACAGAATAAAATTTTGATTTAAGTATCATAACAGAAATTTTGAATTCATTTTTAGCCATTATTGGACATTTACTAAGTTTCGAGATCCACCTCAATAAAAAAATCAATTGTTGTGAAATTAAAATTTTAAATTTATTTAAAATCTAAATAGAAAACTGCAAAACGATTCGAAAAAAAATGAAAACTTGGTTTTTAATTTTATTGAATTTTAGTCAAATTTCTGTATTTCCGTAGAACTGTAAAAAAATCAAAGAAGAAACTAATATCTATAAATTTTTCTCAGGTGTCTAGTTACTCGCATTCATCGAGAAAGTTAATCATTCAATCAAAACTTCTATTTTCAATGTCTTTGTATCATTTTACATTTTTTTTTTTTCAAAAAATTCTACCTTTTTCCAATATTCCCAAATCAGTCCAAATCAGCTCTTAAATTTTTTTTTGCACATATGTGATGTTTGTTGCTTTATGCTATCGGATATTGATCCATTTTTTCTTATTTTTTAAATTGTTTCTTTAAAATCGATTTAAAAATTTTTGAATATTGTGCCCTTCAAGGAATAAAAATCAATTTTGTTTTTTTTATACCCTCTTTGTTGCCAATTTGTTACTATTCTCTACCAACGATTAAAATATAATTTCATTTGTCTCTGAGTTAATAAGGTTTTTTAATAAGATACTTCCATATTTAATTTCAGAATTAAATTTAGGTTTTGAAATAAAACTCTTGGATCACAATTCATAATGAGAAATTAATTTTAGAATTGATATAAACAACACGATATTTTCGAATCACTTCCTGAATAAATAATATAACAGTACATCAGTGTTTTAAATTCAGTTTTAAGTTCACAGCAACTGATCTCTGATGTTTGTTTTTAACGAATATTTGCAAATTAAGAATCATCATAATTTCTAAGGTATTACTGTGCACTAATTGAAGAAGTTCAGGAAAAATAGATAATTTTTAAAACAAATTCTTTAAATTTTTGTCTATTCAACAACAATGTATTGTATTTATTTCTAAAATAAAATTTATATCGAGAGATTCCGTTTGTTTACAAGATATTGAGGTTCAGCCTGGATTAGATATTTTTTTGCACAACTCGAGAACTTATCTTAGAAATGAAAGCTTTTGGGTACGAAAAAATGGGTAAGATTATAAGAAACGCCTACCTCCTTCAAAACTGGAGAAGGGGATGGTCCCATACAGGTTTTTAGCATAAATCGAGCACTTATCAATCAAAAGCGACCATCTTTTGTAAGAAAAGTTGTTTGCGTACGAATAATTTTGGACTCTTGCTTTTTTCATGGCGGAGTAGAAAAGGAGACAAGTATTTTTTTATATTTCTTTTGGCATAACTCGAAAATTTATCAAATAAATGAAGCCAAATGAGGCTTGTGACGTTATTTAAATGGTTACAATGTTTTTATGAATATTACTGAGCTCTTCCCACTTTTGAAGAGGGAGAGAGTGGAGGATCCATATCTACCAAACAAAACATACATTTTGGCATAACTAATGAACTCATTAAACTTACAAAAACACAGTGGAAATTTCAGATCTGGAAAAAACTTAAATGTCAAGTTCCACTAATAAAATGTAATCATCTCCAGCTGCAGTTTTAATTTTAAAATGGTTTTTTTTTCTGATTTATGCTGAAATTGATTAAAATAATACTATACAAAAAAAATCAAATAATTTTAACATATTTCATTTATTTTTGGTAGGTCAGCTTATAATGTAATAAAAAATTTTGGAACATTTATTCATCCAAAACGGCTTACCATGATCTATTGATCTGGAATCAATATTCAAAATCTGCTATCCAACGTACTTGAGATCGACCCTAAAACATTATTGAAAGAGCAGTAAATCAGGATTTTACATTTGCTCTGACGTTTCAAATCCTCGGTCACTTTCTTTACGCCAAATTATCGAACCAGTACTCGTAGTCAACTGAGTCCAAACAGCCAGAACTGTTTGCTACTTAGCGTGTGTATGCCTATTGCCCTGAACCTTCAAAGTCCCAGCAAGAATATTCTGCCAAAGTGTCACATCTCTTGGTATAAATACGACACAACAACGAAGGGATACCAACCATGTTAATGCGTTCGCGTTGTTCGATCCGCATTCGAGCGCATATTGGGAGCGAGTTAATAAACAGAACATTGATAGGACGATACTGTGTTCGGTCAAACAAGGAGGAGGACGACGCGACGGTGACGATTCCAGGGGTAGTGAGATTGACCACTTATCAGTGCAGGCCGCCCGAGGATGTTGGTACGAATATCAAGAAGCGGCTTCTACTGCGTCTATAATCGCAAAGCAAAGCGGCTTTCCGCGTTCCGCTTTTCTTGTACTCAACCTTCTAGCATAAGGGCTCGGATAAACGGAACCGATCGAGAGCCTTGATCACCATAGCCACTTTAAGGTTATTCAGATCAAGAACTCCGTTCGCTGGAAAGACAAATGTGGTCCGCGAGGCGAGCCGAGGGGTTCTGTTTATTGTACCGGTCAGCCAGTCCGTCGTCGTCTTCGATTTGGCAGCCAGCGACAACGCCACAGCCAAACCAGCCCACCCGATTCCTGGAGCTCTTTCGACTTGGTCGATCATGCCATGCCGGGTGCCCTTTAGACTGGGGCCGCGCTAAACCTTGCGCTCGATTGCGTTTCCCCTCTACTCACTTACATATTATTGGCCGGATTGGTCGGACCGGATCGAATCTTCCAATAAAATCCACGCGGGCACACCGGTATCCGCGAGCAGTCCTTTGGTATATGAAAGTATGTAGATGCGCGCATGCATATACATATCAAATCGATAGCATAAATCAATGCCGTGTGACATATATCCTTCGGATGTCAGTGGCAGATATGCTACTTACTTCTTTTCTGGTTGTTGTGGATGCTGCTGTGTGCCCTTTTGCGGCGGTCTCGTCGCGTCTGCGCTTCGTCTGAACGCCCGATATGGCTGCTTGTTGCGCAGAGGATGCGTTAATGCGCTGCCGCCGCTAACCGGCCGGCCGGCCGTGAATCTTCGCGGGCCTATGCGCATGGGTTGTTCATCGAATCAGCTAACTAGAACACCGGCGATTGGTGACGCTATTCGAACAGAAGAAGAGGAACAAGTTTGAAATGTTTTCGGTTTGTCCTGGTAACATTTCAAGTGTTTCTGCTAAAGGTTGGACCGGAATAGAACCTTTGGTTTGCGCTGATATAGGCCTCATGCCTGCAGTAAGTTATGCTGCTGGTGAGAAGTATTCCAAACTACCTTCCTACTTACTAGGTTGTATCTGTGCACTGGTCGGTGGCATTTTTCCGACGAGTTATTTGATGTTCGTTTCGTTTCGTTGAAAGATGCCGGCCGGGGAAAAGAACTAAAATCAATGTGTGGCAGTTACATAAATTCAATAAATGATCGGACATTGCGAGGAAATTCTTGGTAGCAGTTCAAAGTAATTGCGGAGAATGTTTTCTTCCGCGTGGATCGCATGATAAGTTGCGGCAATTATGGGAAGCTTTATTCAATATTTTTCTGTTTGTTAATATTTGCATGCATGCCATATGTGTAACAACTATTTGCTGTTATTTTCTATTAATTATCTGTTTTTAACATTTATTCTGATAACAGTCAATACGATTTGCAATATCAATATACATACCAAGACCAAATATTGAGAACACCACTTTGATAAAATACATTTAGAATGTTTGAAATATGGCGCTCCTATGTAGATTACGGCTTTCAATACTTTTTGTTGCGCTACTAATGCTTCAAGTTATGAAGAGATATTGATCTTTTCTTTGAACTATAAAAATGCTTTAGGCCAGCTATTGCTCTGAGATGTTACCTTAAAAGTTAATTAAAAGTGCAATACTATTTGGTCATATGGAATTGATTCAGTTGAATCGCTTTTAGCAAACCATTGCCTTTTTAAAACCGGATTGCGATTTTATTCACTTGAAAACGTCTATTAAGTTGTTGTTTTTTTTACTTTTGATTATTCAAAGATAGTCTTTAGTCTTTATAAAATCAGTTCTTCAACTAAACACAAAAATTACTTGAAAAGTGTTTGTATGAGAATTTTGTATGAGATCTCCATTTTGGATAGAAGTGTTTATGTTATATAATAAATCGTCAAAACTTCCTTGTGTTCCAAATAGATAGACATCGAATTGGAACCTCGTGCCCATTTTAAAAGAAGAAGGCGTCCATCAGTAAACTATATCATTTTTTAATGTCTTATCATGTTTGTATTCCAAAATTGATACAAATTGCTTGAAAGTTATTCAAATTGTATAGTTTTCATATTGATTCAGTATTGGAGCCCGCAATTTGAAAGTCTTCTTCTTCTTCTTCTCTGTTTGTGGTTTGTCACATTTGATTTTTTTAAGATGAGAAACTTGTTGGACTAATGGCGACGACCATGTGTCCAGTTTTAAAGTTAATGGGGTCTTTCAGTAGAAAAAAAATCTTGTAATGTTTAAATTTGCATGTGTTTAGAATTTTACAAAAATATCTTGAAAATTCGGGTTTAGTTATATTTTATATTGATTCTGTATGGAATCCTCCCCCGACCCTAACCCGTTTGAGAAAAAAGGAGAGATCATCTCATTGTGTCATTGTGTTCCTCTTTTTGTAAAATTATTTGAAGATGTTCAAGTTATGTTCCTGTCAATATTGATTTTATTTGTGTAGGAGCCTTCTTTTTAAAAAAATTCGTCATGTTGCTTGTGTGCTATATGTGATGACAATCAGAGTGATCATTACAATTTTTCCTGTTTTAGCTTAGCAGAGCTTGATTGACTACTTACATCCACTTTAAATCGTCAAATCCAAAATGCTTTTCCACTATAAATATATTTGTATGACAAAAAATCCGTTAGATATTTTTTATTTTGTATTTTTAGTTGAGTTGAGTATCTCAATGAAGGATTAGTGGGACTGTTCGAAGAACACTAACTTATAGCATTTTGAACTCCACGATCGCTGAATCAGATGTGGCTTAGAATGAATTCGACATCGCCAATGGTTGCTACTCCGTAATTGTCCGAGGCCATCAGTTTAGATCAGAGGTCAAAAGAATGGTGTTCGAGATTGACAACACATTCACAATGTTTAAAACTGATGCTCTCTCTTTAAACGTCAATGACGGCGCCGGCCACGTCCTAGTTGTCAATGGATGCGTAGGAAAAATAGAGAAAAGGATAATAGAAATAAATTTGTGTTTTAGGACCGAGGTCACTTCTGCATTCTTACAAAAAAAACTTATTTTTTTGAGAAATACCTGAACACGGTTTGAGCTGCAAATTTATTAAAATTTGGTACAAGATTACTCGGTTATCACTGGTTATCACTAAAAATTTCAAATCAATATTAGGTATCACTAAATTCAATTACTACTCAAAAAAAAAAAAAAAAGATTTCTAACTGAAATAATCTCAATCAAAATTTTACAGTTTTGGAAAAATACAAATAATGAAAAGTATTTTTTCAAAACAGTAAAATTTTGATTGAGATTTCTTGAAGACCGATAGACGCGAATGATTTTTCCATCTTATTCATGTTTCATCTTATTTTTTCAATTCCAAGATTATAGATCTAAACATAGTTATCTAATATATAAAGATGAGTTGGACTATATATGTTTGTTTGTATGCACCTTATACAAATCGATTTGGTACAGAGATGTAGTTGGACCATGGTAAGGTTTTAGTAATAGTTTTGAGCCCCTCCCACCTAAGAAAAGGGACCCTCCCATACACCTTTCGTTTTTATTCCCACGAATTAAAAGTCATGGCACCATTTTGTCAACCGATTTTCGTTTCCTTTGGCGGGGTTATTTTCACCATCACCATGGGCCGGGCATTAGAAGCAACCATCCAGAGTTCACGTGTACTGGATAGTAAATCAAAGCTTGCTCAGCATTAAAAATTCGAGCGGAGAAAAATTGGCGGGTGTTTTTTCCTTCTACTATTCAAAGCACGTGGTACCGGTGCGAGGAATTTGATTGCAATAATGAGTCTTCATTAAGGATAAAAAAAAACTATTCGCCTTATAGAAATAAGTGGTTAAAGATCGACTAGAATATGCAGTGTGTAAAGTATGGATACATTAATTCATGTTCATTATGAATTGACTTATTCAGTTGAATAACTATTTGGACTGAAAACTAAAGTTCTAACTTTTTGGAACCAACCATTTTCAAATTTTTGAAACTCCTCATAGGGAAAAAAAAATTAATAAAACTGAGGGTTGTAAGTTCAAGGCTGCGATCTAAAAAGTTTGAATGCCGTGTAGGAATTTAATTCACAATAGGAATTAATCAGTTAAACGTTCATTTTATGCAAAAAGTTAAAACCAAATTAAACGCACGAGAATGTTGGCAATTTAATCTGAAGTTTTTAGTTTTCTAGAATTCAATTTCATTTGTCAATTTTTAAATTTTAAGTTATTATTGATCATCGATGTGTTCGATTCTACCATCCAATTATAAGAAAACTTAAAAAACACATTGAAAACATGCAGAGGAATTCTTTTATAAGGTTTAGAAATAAAACTTAAATAGGTTTTCCATTCTACGGGGAGATCTTGAAAAGAGGTCGTTTACATTTGTTTACAAGCTTAATACTTTGGATTTTCACTAGATAACACATAGAAAAGATTAAAAAAATTTTTTATCATTTGATGATAATAAAAGGGGTAATGCAATTCAAGCTTCCTAAAATGATGGGTGGAAAATAAGGTTGCCAGAATTTTTTTCCGAGCGTATCGAAACCGAACAAATCCAGCCAATTTTATCGAAAAACCTGGCAAAATCCAGCATTTGATTTCAAAATGTTCAAATATCCAGACAAACTTGGTCAAACCGCGGAATTATTCAGTTAAAATAACGAGAAATATACTTGCAATACTTTTTTTTCACCAACCACATCAGCAGATTTTAAATTGTATACCTATCAAGCTTCCAAACACAAGTTATGATTATTTCTAAAACTTGCCATTTTTTAAATGAACGTATTTGAACGTAAAAATGAAAAATTTTAATAATTAAATCTCAGTTTAAGTTACGTTTTAAAAATATTGTGAATAAATCCTGGCAAAATCCGGGCATTTTGCAACAAAATCCGGGAAACCGGGCCAGACCGGATAAATTCGGGCAACCTGGAAACCTTAGATTGAAATGTTTTTTTGTGATAGAAAGGATAAGCATTCAAGGGAAATTAGTTCAAATTTCCATTAGCAAACCTAAAAACTATTAGTTCAATAATATGAAAACGATAATTTTTTCTTATAATCCCAATTAAAACTTTAAGAAGACTTACAAAACTCACATAGCTTACATGGCCAAACATGGTCCAATTGGTTATGATGAAGAACAAAAAGCTTACAAAATTTCAAAAAGTCAAATGACTCATTTTGATTAATGTTTTATGTGAACCCGAGCAAGGCCGGGTAAAATCAGCTAGTAAGGTATAAATTCCGTTAAAAGTAAGATCAGTGGTATGATTCAATAATTATATATTGCAAAAAATACTGAAATGCAAAAACTTAAGAACTTTACTTTGATTACAAATTCGGATGCGCCTCAAATTAAAACTCGAACTTATGGAAAAAAACATAAAGTTATCAGTGCAATCCGTCGCCAAAATATCTCTTTCCAGATTTGAAAAATTAGAAATACTTAGCTTCGGCTTTTTGCATACATCTTATGTTTTCTCATGAAAATATTTCACGAATAGAATCGTTGACGCTTATAAAACTTTCTCGCACTTGTTTGTCGAATAAATACTATAAATTTATTTAAATTTCATATAAGAAATTTTTCTGCACCGAAAAAACGCGTCTGATTGTTTCACCAACGCCTACTTTTACATTTCGATTTTTTCGTGGTGGTCGAAATCTTGACATTTTGAAAATTTTACCATGCAAAAATGTTTTCAAGATCTTTTGGCGTTGTATGTTTTCACAGCACTGTTTCTATTTCAGCCGTATGTGATAGAAATATTGTTATTTTTGCATCACAGATTGCGAAACTACAACACGTGTTGTTAAAAAACTTGAAGGCCACAGATCTTGAAAATGTTTTTGCATGGCAAACTTTTTAAAATGTGCAAAAAGTAAAAAAACTTCTACCACTTTTTTCCAACACTAGTGAATTTGCAATAAGGAGTCTAAATAAAACTTGTTTGTGTTCCAAATTTGATAAAAACCTCTTGAAAACTTTTCTTTTTGTGTCGTATTTTATTTTTGTTCTTTGGGAGATTCGTCTCCTCAAAACGTGGGAAGGGTAAAATAGTAGAAAAAATCATCTTATTATGTCATAATTTTCATGTGTACCAAATTAGATGAAAATTGTATAAGTTAAGTCTCTTTTTCTAAAAATTTTTGTATGTGACTCACCCAGAAGGGTTTTTCTGTATAATATTTAATCTTGTTGTGTAATCTTCAAATGTCAGCATAAGCCACTTTTTCATTTTCATCTGATCAAATTCTCAAAAATATAGTTTTCTTAAAAGAATACTGAAGGATTTAAAAAAAATAAATGAATTTTAACAATTGTAAATTTTCATGCAAAGAATTTTATAAATAAGTTTTGAAAAAAAAAAAACATCTTTTCGCGAACTCATATGAGGTGCTCATACTCGTAGTTTATTTTAAGGTTTTCATAACAAAAATCACGAAAAGATGAGAATGTCTGAAATCGACCTTTCAAATTTAGTTTAAATTTCGAACAAAACTTATACAGTTTTGATTTTTTTTATGGAGAACCAGTGAATGTTACGAGTTTTTGCTTGGTTTTAAATATGTTGTGATTATATGACGATGTCGAGAATAACCTCAAAAACAAACATGGGTATATGATACTTCACAACAATGATTCAACATATTATGAATTTTTTTTTCAAACACCTTCCATGTTATTTTTTTTTTGAGTTTTCGAAACTTGAACTCAGTTAGAAATAAGAACAATACCAAAAATGCTGAATACATGAGGAAATTACTTTCCAAAACAATTTTCCTACTTATGATCATCACACAAACGTGAAAAAAATTACATTAATAAATTAATGTAAATGATGTTCCTTACTTTGAATAAGAAATGTGCTTGAAAGTAAATTTTGTACAGTCTTGTATGTATATATGTATGTATGTATGTTGGTAATCCACCATGGGTGCACGGATTCACCGCAGTTTCTGCCAAAGTATGGGTTCACATGCATTCCTTAGATTATTAGGTTCGACAAATCTCCAATGCAGCGCGCCACCATACCCGGACCCCATGGCTTCGTATGAACTGTTATGTGGTGAATGTATTGCGTGTGTTGATGTAGGTATATTTTGGAAGAACGAATCAATCAGGTGGGCTAGTTTATTTACAGGTATTCCGGCATCCGTGTATATACCTGGCCAGCTGGCAACTGATTGAACATTCCAATTGTCAGTTATATAATGAAACACATCTTACCTGTCGGCCCGCTTATGGGATTCGAACCCAAAAGTTTTTCTTGCCGATACCGGGAATTGAACCCAGTACGCCTGGCGTACCAATACCAGACTCGCGCCAGCCTATCCACTAGACCACATCGGCGCTTTGAAAGTAAATTTTGTACATTTTGTATATTTTGTACAGTCTTGGCTACAAATTCGAAATTTTCGAAACACTAGAATACGAAAACGAATTAAAATTTCGAATTGAACCAAAATTTAAATTATTGAACATGAGAGAACTTATTCAAAGCACATAAATTCAATTGAATTAAATTTGACAAACAGAAGAACATTTCATTTTTTTTTTCAAGAGTGGCAGTGATAAATGTTAGCGTATAAATTTTTCCAGGTTATCAAAATAAAAGGCTATACTGTTGAGGTTGAGAAGTTAAGTCTCTTGAAAAAACAATGAGTAACAGATGAATAAAAATAAAGAATTCCATGCGCAAACTGTAAATTGAAATATCAAATTTTTAATTTTAAAATAGACGGCGACCGTCTTTTAAAATTTAGAATCCTGAAAAGTAAGTGTTTCAAATTGCCTGGATTTAACCGGACCTACCCGACTCTTCAAAGCAAAAATGGGAATTTACTGGTCCAGTCCGGTTCCCCGAATATCGAAGAAATAAAAACGTTTTTTTTAACAAAATCCAAACTCAAAACTCAATTAAGCTTACGAAATTTATTATTTTTGCGTCCGATAACAAATGTGCTTTTAACTTGTTTTAGCGAAATATTTTTTTGAATTATGGGATAAGGTTATAAAAATACCTGAATTGTCTCTGATAGTACCTGATTTTTTAGTTTAAAATTTAAAAATACTCGGATTTGTCTGGCAAGGCAAGGTACGTACAGGAAAAAATCTGGAATGCTTATTGTATAATTTCAAGATGAAAAAGATAAGTTTTTAGCCTTTTCAAAGAATTTGTTTCAATTGTAACGTCTTACCATTTAAAAAACTGATTTATAAAATTTATATAATAACCCATGGGAACAACATTTTTAGCGCCGATTTTTCAATGACAGATTTGGACATTTTTGGCATCTTGAACTCGAATCTTCTGTCTGATTTTTTCTATTACCTCTCTCTTGGTGATCTGGCGTTTATACGTAGAAAAATTGAGTCAGATTTGAGTGAAATCAATGATTGACAACTGATGAACTTACAAATCTACATACATGAACAAAAAGATCTACATACATTCTAAATTTGTTTATTATCCTCCATTCAATCAAACAATAATACTTTGCCTAGATATTCTAATTTCAGAGAAACAATGATCTTTTAAACTCAATTTCCACATTTTTAAAAACCTTTGAAAAGATATCATTACAAGTATTTCTGATATTTCTACAAATTTGTTGAAGATTGTAAAACGATTTTACTTTTGATTTATTTTTTTTTTCTAAAATTCAATATGGTTAGAAAACTTCTTAAAAAACTTCGTAATATTCCCCTATAAATGTTAAAAATGGGAGAAAGCTAACAAAAAAAAATCTATAACTTTAAAATTTATAACATTTTAAACTATTTTTGAACTTTGGTAATGTTTCACAGTTTTGAAAAATATGCACAGAAATTTCTTAAATGATTTTCAATCTATTTTCAAAAGTTATCCAAAAAACAAAAACTGAAGGAATCAAGCATATTAGGATTCAGGGCACCCAAATAAATCAGAATATTCTTTAAAATTGTTTGCAACTTCGAGAAATTTTAATTTTGTGGACTTGTGGAATTTACCAAACCCTATTGAATGTGGAGTTGAGCATTTAGGAAAACAAAAAAAAAATAAATAAAATTTCGGCTAAAACACTACAAATCAGCATAAAATGTTTAATGACATAACGTTTTTTTTCGAATAAAAGTTGTGATAGCGATGTGTAATAAAGTAATAAATAGGTACTAGGTTAGAATGTTTATTGCGAATTCTGTTGAGTATCGTGAGTAGTAAACACCTCCCACATGGATATCAACTTGTTGATGTGTTAAATTGGTATTGATTATTGATTTTTAAAGTTATAATTGATTTTAAGTTCTGAACTTATTTGATTTATTTTTTTTTTAGAATAAAAACTATTTTAAAGAGGATTTAAGATTTCCGGGTGTCAAGATTTAAGTTTCAAAACAAAAAGTTTGTAGAATCGCAATTTGAAATTGACAATTAAAAATAAGGTTCAATTTGTGAACGTCATATAGTGTCGTAAAATGAAATGTCTTAGGCCTTGAGGGATATGTAAGCATTTAAAAATTTTGTTTACACGTATCCGAGCCGGGCTATTGCGGCAATTTTTTTTCGATAAACCTGATAAAAACGACATGGTTGGCAACGACTGACAACGACGGTTTGACTTCAAAATTTTCAATAAAAAAAACCAGGCAATGTCCGTGCAAATCTAAGCAAAATTTGAAGCAAAGAAAAGAAAAACATGTAAGAGAATCATCGAGGCACATTAGCTTCATTTTCATTTCTTTATATATAATTTTTTTTTTTTGTTCTTATGTAAAATACTCTAAAAAATCGTTTTTAACCCAACATTCAAAACTTACCATCACGTGATTTGAGTTCATTGCTAAGTTTTGCGGAAAAAAGGTAAAAAAACGATGGAAACTGGGCAGTTTTCCAAAAAAAAACGGGCTTCCATGCCGATCCGGAGTTGTCTTGAAATTTTCACTAAATATTTTAGCAAGGCCGGATTATACCGTGCAATTTTAAAAGCCTGGCTAAATAGGACTAATAGTCAATTTTCTGACATGTTTGTTTAACACTTGTTTTTAAATACCTTTTGAGATCAAGCAGCTTCTCGTTACTACGGGAAATTTTTTCCTTGAACTGAAAATTTTACTTAAAAAAAACATTGGGAAATTCAGTTAAAGTGTGCCGAGATATATGCTTTACATTTGCTTAAAGTTGAGTTTGATAAATTGAAAAAATAACTAACGAATGACGACTTGTTATGGAGTAAAACTAATCTAAAAGTTATTGCATACTTCTCGAAAAGAAATTTTTTAAATTAGAAAATAAGAAAAAAATTAAAAATTTTAAAAAAATAATAAGAAAAAAACTTCTCGTCATAGTTTTAGCACCAGAGCAATATTCTCACTAGGTTTAAGAACAAACAAAACCCTTTTTCATTAAAATTTATAAAATATTTAGATGATGGAACAACAATGTTATTGCTGAATAAGAGCTGTTTTTCCAATTTAGATCATTTAAATATCCACAGAATTACTTTAACTCATACTTTTTTTTAAAGAAAGATTTGTTCTGTTAATGCGTTAAAAGAAAAATAAACAATTAAGAGACTCGGTAGGCTGTGCTTGTTCGTGACAGACGTGTTTTCAGTGGTACAAAGTTTTAAGAAGTTTTTTATGCAAAAAATGCATTGTGAAAAATTGTCAATGATTGGATTTGGTCCATTCTCGAGACTTCTGCTTTTTTTTGGCTGCAATTCGCACGGCAATGAAGTAAATTGCTGATGAACCTGGGATAAATCCCAGGTTTCCTGGGATCTTGTGTAGAAAAAATATGGCGGAAAGGAATCTCTTGGAGGATGCGCTTTTAGAATGCAAATGTCGATCGATTCGAGCCGAATTTTCTTGAAGCACTAAAAGGATTGAGTGTGATTGATTTAAAAATTGGAAAACGTTTTTATTTTCTTGGATCCCCGAAATCGGAACCGCCTTTCGGGAGTCATCATTGCTTCGCCAGTGCAGTGGAAAACGGATTGGCTCGACTTGGAGAGGTTTGTTGAACAGATTTTATGTTCGCCCGCTGTCTAGCTTTCGAAGAAGACCCGTTTTACATCACAATTTTTAAGAAGCTAAAGTCACAATCTTTGACCAATTGGTTGAAGATACTTCAAAGTTCCATCATGGTATACATTTAAATGGTATTTTGAAGAGGAAGGAAGAATGAGCTAGGAATTTATGGAACACATCAATATTGTTATATTAATCAATCCTACTTGCCATGAAAGATCCCCCATATCTAAAACCCTCCCCAATCCTTTCTGAAACAGCTTCATAGATCGTATGAGTTCTCTGCACCTAAAGAGTTTATTTTGCTGTTTCAGAACTTCCCTACCATGATTACATTGATTTCCGCGGTGTGCATTATAGTACCTAACTGAAAATCAAAGCGGCACTTGAAATAAGTATTGAATCCAGAGGCTTATTTTGACATTTCGTGTTGGATCTGATTACAAGTTGTACTTTCTGTATGAGCCAATGCAAGATATGTGTAGTCAGGCTATGCTATGCTGGGCTATGCTATAAAAGAAAAATGTGTTGCATACATAAAAAGCTAATTTATTATTGATGGAACTATTCATCTTCTATTCAAAGTGTAATCATTATTCTTAAATTTCAAAAAAAATTCAAAACAAAAAATCATATACCTGTTTCCTCCAGTTCATTTTTCTCAAAGAGGATACTATTTCGTTATTGAACGCACCTCTAATCTCAGCACTTAGTTCAGTCGGCGTGACGCGCACATTTTTTCCATTAAAATGTGTACATTCATCCGGTGTTATTTTAGCTTCTTCCAGTCGGTGTAACACCCAAAAATTATAGTACGCTCATAAAAACGTAATTTACGCCTTTGATTTTGGCCCTCTGGGTGGTGGTTGTGTCACCGTAATCAGAAGCGCTACCGGATTGAAGGCACCAAATTGCTCCGCACTTCCAGTTGATGTTGCAGGGTAGTAGTTGTTTGGTGCTGTTTGACACTTCCATCAAAGTGATTTGAAAGACAGCTGAGGCAAACCAGGTGACAGGCAGTTGTAAATTAATCGTGCATTCTGCCCTCCGGGGTCTGTCTGTCTCTTGGATGGGGACACAGGCTGTTGAGCGCGTTTGCATCTCTGTAAGCAGCAAATTGACCGAAACACTTTCAATTTTTTTCTTTCATGAAATATGCTTTTCACTGTCGATGTCGTTGTTGTCGTTTTCGTCGTTCTGAGCTGGGCTGTACGTTGTTAGAAGAGTAAATCACGTGCCCACACGTTTTGGGGTGTGGTTAGGTAAGTCTGGTTTCTGTGTACCTTGAACCCAGATGTATGTCGCCCGGTGTCAGTTGAGTTTTTTTTCTATGTCATAGGTTCGGTTTTTGTCCATCGCATGCTTGGAAAAAATATTTTACAGTCAATATTTAGAGTAAAACAGTTGGTTGAATTAGCTTAGCTTAGCTTAGCTTGATTGACTACTCACATCCACCGTGAATCATTGAACCCGAAATGCAACCTGATAAATGTTTTAAATCAATAGTTTTTCATAATCTTCACCTTATTGTTCTTAATTTTTATGATCAGAATTGTTATTCAAACTAAACGCATTTAGGATTCCATGATCGCAGGCGTGGCTCAGTAGAACAAGTTCCACATCGCCAATGGTTGCTACTCCGTGATTGACCGAGGCCATCAATTTTGTTCAAAGGTCAAAAGAATGGTGTCTGGGATTGACAACACATTCACAGTGCTCAAAACTGATGCTCTCTCTTTAATCATCAATAACGGCGCCGGCCACGTCCTAGTAGTCAATAGATAGTTTGGAAAAGAGAGAAAGGGAAAAAAGAATAATGTTGTGCCTTAGGACCGAGGTCACCTCTGCATCCTAGCAAAAAAAAAATGTTTTTGGAAGTATGGGTGAAAGGATGCGATAAGGAAACACTTTTGACTAGTGCAACTGATAACTTTCCTCTTAATTTCATGTGGATAACTAGTTCAGCATATAAATTTATAGTTGAGACTCATTTTAATGCTATTTGAATGAAAATATTTAAGCGAATAATAGTAACGCGGAAAAGAACACAATAATAATAACAATAAGATTTTCGTCGTTTATTAAAATTCTTCAACTGCCTGTTTTAGACCTTCTTATAATAATATCTCACATTTATAAAAACTTTTTTCACTTTTATGGTTTCCTATATGTCTAAGCAAGTTTAAAGCAGAATGCCCTGGAATTGAAATTAGCTTTGCTTAAATTTTATTTATCTTTTTATAACAACGCTAATGAAATTCAACTTTTTTCCAAACTAGTCTAGGAAAATTGAAAATAATATCCATAAAAGAAATTTTATTCAAACGAAATTCATATAGGATAGTATATGTTATTTGATATTCATTGCTTTAATGTAAGTTGTATATTCTTGTTTACTAAATCTCTGGTATAATGAAATGTATTTGAAAAACTTAATATTTTCTTCAAACTCTATTCAATTCTGTTATAAATATTTGCTTTTACAAGGTTTGTATTGCCACATGTATTGCTGCAGCGAAAAACTGTCATATGTTGTCTTTTTGGAAACTATAGTTTTTTTTCTAAAATGAACCCGTTAAGAAATCATGAATTACACATAAGGGATATTAAATTATTTTTTATCTTTCTCTTGAGGAAAAATTACAATATACAATTTTATCCCAAGATAACAATTATTTTAATGTACAAAAAAAAAGAAATAAGAAAACATTATTACCATTGCTTACTTCTTAGATAAATGAGCCAAGACAGAATAACGGCAAAGAGCAACAAACATTAAGCTGAAATATTTGGAATTGAATCCATGTATTGTGGTTTCTTAATTGCTCTTCTGTTATACACAATTAAATATTGGAGATATCAAAAACTGAATTAACTAAACACTGAAAACTATTGTCTCTTCTTCAGTTAAATTTGCTGGATTGTTAATGTTTTTAATCGGTATCAATCACTGTTCATGGAACTTTTTCAAAGCATGATACACAATAAAAATTAAATCTGACTATCAATATTTTTTATGAGGATTAAATACTTGTTTTTGAATTATCAGTTTTTTTCAGTTACTAAATTATCTTTCAAAGAAATTTTGGTAGCTTATCAAATAGTCGAAACTTTTATTCGATGTTTCCAAGTTACCTAAAAATTACAAAAAAATATGGAGTGAAAACATTTTTCATTCATACATTTGAGTAAAAAAAAATCACAAAAAAATGAACATATATTTTAACAACATAAACTAAGCCCGCTGTTCTTCTACCTAGTTTTGCAAAGTTTCTGTTCGAAAAGTGCTTTGGATGGCGCCTGAAGATATGCTTGTTTTCGAATGTATAAAAGAAGCGTTAATACATAACTCTAATACGTAACGCTCATACTTAACGCTAATGCTAGTCGTGACACTATTCATCTGATTCCTTGCGCCATCTTCATTTATTTTGAGCTTCGATATTGTATTTGTACATCAGATAATAAATTGGGAAAATCATTTGAGCGATCCATCGTAATAAAAGAAAATTTGCTTTTCAGTCGATATTTATAATACTCAATTTAAATTAATTTGTATTTTTCCCAAATTTTAAAAAAATATTTGAAAAAAAAAAATAAACTAAAAAACAAAACATATGAGAAGTGTTTTTGCTAGAGTAGTGTGTTACGAGTATTGAAACGTATTTATTATTGTTCCCTGTAAGGCGGACCTTCAAAAACTGATAATAAGATAAAAAGGTAAAGGATACTTAGCTTGCTGGTATTAATATACTAGAGCATTGGACTCCTTCCAGCTTTCGTTCTTAGCTTGTTGTCACACGCGTCAAAATATATTCAAACCGTTACGCTAACGCTAGCCAAGATTCGGTTCTCTTAAAAGCGCCATCTCTACCCATTTTTATTATTTTCTCGAAGTGCAAAAATTCTGTCACCAGCGCGTCATCCAACAACCAAATCGCACGAACCCAAAATACAATTTTCTCCGAATATACCGAACTATTTCACTGAGCATCACGAGTAATACAATTCTTAACACTTTTTTCAGCCGTTTCACGAAAAATTTCAAATTTTACGATGCTAGAACCTCTAAAAATAAACTTATAAATCTCCTCAAAACACCTCGCGTTCCCGTATTAAAGAACAATGATGATTCTCTAGAAACTCCAGAAATATTTTTTTAGTTTTTTTTCTTAGAGTAAAACAGTTGGTTGAATTATAAGAAAAACTCATTGGTTTAGATTTTTTTAACGGTCGCCATGTAAGAAAACTGGCCAAACTTCCAAGGGCTTTTTGATAAGACGTCTCCATTCTCATTGCAAGCATTTGAATGTTGTTAAAACAGCTGATTAAACGATTCAAACGATTATAATTTTTTATGCTAATATGTTTGAGAAATTAACCAAAGTGATTCTACTATTCCATGCAAAACCAATCATCTATCCGATATTTATAGCCCCAATAACTTGCAGCCGGGCCCATCCTAGCCTAGTCAAATTGGAATTAAAATTCACTTGTTAATCGAGAGACATTAAACCGAACAACCGAACTCACATTTTCCCGGTCACGGCAATGCCATGTACCTACTCTAGCTAGCCTAGCAGTAATCACTCGGCTCAGACCGGAAATTGTTCTCGTTATAGACAACTCAAAGACGACAACAGTAAAAATCCCAAACAACCAATTTGTACACACCCAGAAAACTCCTATCGTATATTCCCGCCACATGATGGGACAGATCCACCCGCACCTAACCTCTAGAATTAAATTCTGGAGGAAAAAAAAAAGTTCCAAAAGCCGAACGTGCCAGTTTCATTCATTCATTCAGTATGTTTCGATTCAACCTAGGGGGTTCCTGTCTCTTTGACCTTCCCCCTATCCACTTCAATCACCTTCAATCAGCTAATGTGGTTGCGTCGCTGTGGAGTGTGTAGGGCTCGGTGAATGAAGGCAACACAACAAAAAAAAATTAAGGTGATTACACTCCAAACTCGTCGTTGTCGTCGTTTGCCTTCATTCGTTGATGGACCTAGCGTGTGCGATCGATCGCACAAGTTTCAAGATCAATCAATCGATCCGAGTCCATCAACTGGAGAAAGAAAAACCGGAGAAAAAGAGGTGCACCCAACCAATCCACCCACCCATCGATCGGGGGTAAGGTATCGAACGTCCTACCTGGAAGGCGATCGGTGAGGAACTTATGCTTGTGATCTGTTTTTGAGACAGAGGAAGCAAAAAAAGTGTGTATGAAAGAATCAGCTGAACGTTAAATTCGTCTTTACGCAGCTCAATCAGCAACTATCATCTTTTAGTTTTTTTTTGGCTGGAAGTGACACTCTTTTCTTTTTTGCTTCTCGTTGGCGATGTTAGAATATTCATTTTTTAAATATCCAAATGTTCTTTTGGGAGTAAACTTGTTTTGAATTTTGTGGGATTTTCAATCACAGTTCCTTCAAACAAAAACAGATGCTTCCATGTTGCAGTTTAGCAAGGGAGCTAAAAAATAGTTGAACAGTCAACAATTTTGAACAAAGTTTGTCCGTCTAAGCTTAGTTCGTTTCTTCACAGAATGAAGCAAGCATGAGGAAAAAAAAGAAAAATACCTATTTCAATCTTAAAAGAAGTTTTATTACACAGATTGTTATGATGTTAAGTTACAACTTATGTACGTACATATACATCTCGGATCTAACTTAACGCAAGAATGTGTGATAACTAAATCTAAAAAATTGTTTCACAGTTGAATCAAGCTGGCGTAGAACTATTTAGTATAAACAAAGTGAATCCATTTATGGAAGAAGATTCAGTGTTTATGTCCTTACTCCACTTTGTTTCAAAAAGGGTGTTCGGTTCAAAAATTGGTCAAACTAAATTGCGTGAAAAATACCATTTTCAATCTTAAAAGAAGTTTTATTACACAGATTGTTAGATTGTTAAGTTGCAACTTATGTACGTACATATACATCTCGGATCTAACTAAACTCAAGAATGTGTGATAACTAAATCAAAAAAATGTTCCACAGTTGAGCTGGCGTAGAACTAGCATAAACAAAGTGAATCAATTTATGGAAGAAGATTCAGTGTTTGTGTCCTTACTCTACTTTGTTTCATAAAGGGTGTTCGGATCAAAAAGTGGTCAAACTAAATTGCGTGTAAATCGATTACTTAGTTATTAAAAAAAATCAAAGTATCTTTCTTTTTGAAGTTCAATCTGTATAAAAGACGGAAAACAATACTCAGTTAAGTTTCCGGTCGATCTGGTCCAAATTTGCTTTCGTTTGACGCCTGCCATCAGATTATGTTCAGTCACTTTAATCGCTTCCTTCAGGGCAGAACGCCTGCTGGCTGCTGCTTACAGTTTTTTGGGTCTTCTCAAGTTTCTGCTTGACTATAACCCAATATTTTTCGATTGAACGAAAGTTCTGGTGTGTTGGAAGGGTTCCTATCCATGGGCTGAACCTGAATGTTGCTAACGGCATACCACTCTATGGCATTTTCTCGATAAAGACAGGATAACATATGTCACCAAAAACGGAACAGACAATTCATGTTTCTTCAGGAAAGGTAGTAAACGCTTTTTAGAAGTTCACTATTGGAGTAGAGTCTGATTTGAGGGTAAAGTTGTACAAAATTTTTATTTGTAGCTCCTCTTGCTTGGACGCCATTTTAATAAATAAAGATCTTATGTCAAATCCAAATTGATGCAATTATGGGTTAGATTAGAACTATTGAATGATCACTCATGGATGGATATTCAAAACGAATATCCGATAAACTCTGTACTGTTGCATAGTGGTTTAAATCAGGGGTGAGACACCTTTTGGAGCAACGGGCCATTTTTAATTTGAAATTTTTTCAGCAGGCTGCATTAAACAACATTTAGGTTATACCTAATAGTTTGCAGAGCCTTACGTAATTTTGTACAACGACAATTTTTGGACAAAAGACAAAACTAAATCCTGGTCATTTTACAATAATTTGAATGTTTTAATTAATTTGAAATGTTTATCGAATATTCTTTTTTTTTACAAAAAGGAAACATCTTGCTTTTATTTATTTGAAACGAAAAATTTTAAAGTCTTTCTATGGTTCGTGAAAAGATTTGTACCGTTTTCTGAGAAAAACCATTTTCTGTTCCAAATGATGCGATGGTATTTTTTGTCATCACTTCCATTAAAAAGTTTCGTGAAGCTAAACTGCAACGATATTTTTTTCTGTGCCCATTTTGGAAAAGTTTTTTTCACAATTTATTCTAATTTTGTAATGAAGCCTCAATTTGTTTCTATATACCGTGATTTTTGTTAATTAATGAAATCATTGCATTGAGATGTTGAGCAAAGTTTCAAAATAATGAAAAATTCATAACTTCACCGATTTTCAATTATCCTTGTCAATGTTACAGTTTACATTTTTGATTCTAGAAAATTTTGTCAGATTCCATAAATTTTATTAATTTAATTTAGATACCCCTGGGATAGGCTTGCGTAGGCTGAATCATGAAAATCTTATGGCTTTGTTAACGTCGATTGCTTATTTTGAAGTATTATGACTCAATTCAATTAATGTTTAGCATGATTTGCCTATTAAATTTCTGGAAATAGCATCACACATAACACAAGACAACAAAATTCAAATTTTTCCGAGGTGCAAGGAATCTTACAGCTGATTTTGACTAATTCAGGAGCCCTGTATCCAAATATTCAATAAGTTTTTCTCTCTCTAGTTTTCGAGATTACTTTAAAAAATAAGTTATAACAATTTGGATCCTTTTTTGGCAGTTTTTACAGTTTGTAAAATACAAATATTTATTTTTTTAAAGCTTTGTATTTCTGAGAATATCTTGCCAATATCTAAGTCCTTGATTAAATGAAAGGTAGTAAATTAATTGAAGTTTTCATAATGAATTATTAATTCATTAGTTATGAAAGATCGATTTAACTCAAAACTGATCCATTAAAAAATTTCGAAACGCTATATCACCGAACTACGAAATCTGAGAAATGCTTTGAATTCAGGACGCCAAAATTTTACAAAATCAGTAGCTGAAACAGAGGCACCAAAAATGCTGTACCCCTGCGTAATAGTTCCAAACTTTTTGGATTGAATCACAGAATTACAAAAAAAAAAAAAAAAATTTGTCGAGAAATTCACTGAGTCATGTCGATAGGAAAACTATAAATTCATCAAGTTTTTATCATTGAATTTTCGTTATTTCCGTCATTAATCGAGAACAAAAATATTTTACTTCATCACACAATTTTAACTATGCTTGAAACGAAAAATAATTACTTAACCAACTTCTATATTCCGGTTTTCCAAAAAATAATACTGCATCTTTGCGACAATAAATAGCTTAAATCCTACGAAAAAGTGAACAATCTTGATGATTATGGGACAAATAAAAACTGCAAATAAGTGTCGAGCATATCAAGTTATTGATATATATGACGCTAAAACAAATCATTGATATGATCAAAAAGTTTGAAGCCAAAGGGTTATTAAAGCGTAAAAGTTTATTTCGAGAAAACAAACTTTCAAGTGGTTGTGTTATTCGAATTTATGAAAATTTTTGTAAAATTTTTATATTTCTTTCCATCGTAAAAATGTGTAAATAAAATTCTAAAAATCTGAAAAATCACTCACAAAAAATTTGAAAAATGAAAAATTGTTTGATGCCGTGAACATGCCGTCATTTATCGAGAGATCTTGATAACACCGGCCAAAAAAAAGTGTTTCAAGATTCATAACTTATTAATTATCAACTAAAAGCACAAAAAAACGCTCTACTCTTTTCTAAATGACGCAGTAATTATATTTTCTGATCAACTTCAACAAAATTACTAAATAAGTGGCTTTGAACTTTACCCGTTTTTGTCACTGTCCTCCCACTTGTCACTCTAATATGCATCATGGGGGTGACATTCAAGTTTACTTGAAAATTATTTTTTTACACTTTCTTCTGAAATTTTTTTTATCTGTTAAGAAAACATTTATAACGATTCTTTCTTTCATAAAGTTCATAACTTTTAATCCACCAGATTTACAGATAACGAAAATTATCTTTTATTAACATTTTTTCGCAGTGTATATTATAGATTCGTAAATTGTTGCATGAAAGGATGTTGTATAGAAGAATATGAAAATAACATTATTGAGAAAATTTGTTAAAATTTGAAGTTCATTTTGATTGACTGTTTTTCGAAAATTTGGAAATCACCCCCTCCCCCTCCCAAGCGCCAATTCTAGCACAGAACATGGATACTACTTATGTTCCTATAGTTGAAGTTTGTATTCTGGGAGTTTTTCAAAATCCATGTTCGATTAAGTTAAACCGTCCATTCGATTGCATCCGCTGCTTCATTTTGTCAAAACGAACTTGTACAGAATCTCAACTTACCACAAATATATGTATCAGCAATCGATACATTGTAAACATAATCTCGCGAAAACTAAATCAACCTAATGCTAAATCGAATTGCATAACAAATGAGGATGACGTTTCGTCTGCACATAAGTAAATGCCGACCGGGGGCTTTGGGAAACCGAAACCCCATAATGCCATGAAAATTAGAACTGATGCCGGCGTACGGCGGCACAAGTGTCAGAAAGACCCGCGGCCCCGTGCTGGATCAATTTGTACCAGTAGTGAATGAACATACAATTCTAGGGCTACATGATGACGATTGCATTTCGCTAGTTGGCTGCATAATGTTGAAGTGTGTGGATGAATGAAGGGAGTTGGAGCAGCAGAAAAATGGTGCACTAGTCTATAATCCTCCTGTCCAAATCGCAACACTTCGAGAGCGCTGCGGATCGTTTGTTAGTTTAGTTTTAGCTTCCCGCAATTTGTTAGAGAATTGCATCGTGATGAGATGCACAATAGTTAGTAGGAAGGTATATAGTGAGGTTTAGGTGCAACTACCGGTCAGTAGATTTTCCAGCACACGTTTGCGTTTGCGCGAAATCGTGGTGGTGACTTCATTATCATAAAAGCGGCATCTGAGAATTTAGGTGCTGCCGTTGACTGCGAAACCGAAACGCTCATCAACAGGTAGTTGAGGTGGAATTACATAGCAGATTGACCAGTTGTGGGTTAGTATTCTATAATAGCGGATCTGGTCGTAGGAAAATTGCCGACCCAACGAGGAAGAATGATTTGCAAACCTCCGGATTGCATAAAACACGATTAATTAAACGGTGCTGATTGACAAATCGTATGCGGCTACCGTTTGAGTGTCCGCTGTCCAACTTGTTAGTAACTAAAAGCCTTGAGGCACCGCTTTGATGCAAAGCATCGCGATCCACGGCGAGAATGTAGGTTAGCTGATTGAATAGTTGAAAATCACACGAAATTGAACTCGTCTCGAGCTTTCCTAATCAACGAAAAGAGACATGTCAATGTTCGGTTACTCATCAATCAGGGACCTCCCACAGTAAGACTCCAAACACAAGAATAGCAGCGTTTTTACAATAAATTAAATGTGTCACAAAAGTAATCGATAATCTCCGGCCTATTGGTTTTATGGTCTATTCAATTGAACCACAGAAATACCTGCCATCATACCATCAGGTTTCATGTCACCACAAAGAACCTCGGTGACGATGATGATGACGAGTGACTCATGATTTATTGCGTACACATCCTTCAGACGTCCGGACGCCTCAATCGGCCATCGGCCGAGGCGCACCGGGCAGACAGATGACAAATCTTTCTGATTGAAAGGCATCGTTAAATGAACAACAGAATCAACGGTAGCCAATCTTGTCCCAGCTTCTTTTTGCCTCAACTTCCAGCAACGGCAGGAACTGTCCAGGGGCAACAAAAAATTAGTTATAATTAATTCAGTTCACATCGGCGGCACCGTCCCGTCGACCTCACATCCCGGTAGCAGCTCAAACTAAGACCCAAGAAGGTTGGGGGCAAACATCACGGTAGCATCTTCTGAAGGTCTAAATTTGTTGATCTTCTGATATTACTGCTCCCGGCTGCAAACGGTATGGCATGGTTCCTCAACAGCGATAACAAAATCTACCGGTAGAAGTAGCATCCGACAACCGAAAACGGCTTACCATGAAGAGGAACAACTTTATAAATGGGTTATCCTTCCGAGAATGAATTTTTTCTTGGATAGTTGGGCTCAGAGGTGTGCATTTTTTAGGTGAAGTTTGCCGTGTGTCAGTCGCGGTCTTGTTATTAGAATGTAACTTAAGTTTTAAGTTTGAAAACATCAACATGTATTCTGTCTGAGATCCTGTTAGCCGTTCTTCTGATTTCTTGTCACGGTTTTTAAAAACCTGCGCGACAATAGTGAACTTTCATAACAACTTTTGACTGTTGCTTTACAACAAGAATAGTCATTGTTTATATCATCCAAGCAGGAACCACACTTTCAGTTCCATTCAGTAAGCGAAACCTTAAATGATAGCGGCACCATGGAGATTAGTAAATAAAGGGTGTCCACCATGAAAATGCCCCACTGTGAAATTGCTCTAACTTTTTAACCGTTGGGTAGAATTTAATGAAAATTTGGGTGGATTTAGTTCATAGTGCATTGTTTACATCCTGCAAGTTTTAATGTCCAGTGAACAAAACTCGCGAAAATGGAGTCGAAAGAAAGAATAAAATCTTGCGCATTCATCAACAAAAATCTATCGCATCGTTCCATAGCTAAAACGTTGGGAATCGCCAATTCGACGGCGTCGCGAGTGATAAAGGTTCGAGGAACGATTGACGACCGATCGGAAGCCCAGAAGTGAAGGACAACGTATTCCGTACAGCACCAAAAATCACAACCGCGTAGATTGGATCTTCAACCGAAATCCAGAAGGCCTCCGTTCGGGATGTGGCTAAGAAGCAGCACCTAAGCCGAAGTTTTGTCCAGAAGGCTCCAAAAGGTCCAAAAGTTCCAAAGTAGAAGGTCCAAAACTATGGCTGGACTTCAAACAGATCCCCAGCAACCTGTTGCAAGGAAACGATGAAAGGACAGGTGTATATGAAAGAGTGCCTCCAGATGCGGCTGCTTCCTCTCCTGAAGGCCCACAACTTCCCAGCAATCTTCTGGCTGGATTTGGCCTCATGCCACTATTCCAAGGACGTGCTGAAATGGTATGCGGACAATAAGGTCAATTTCGTGCCGAAAATGTTCAACCCTGCCAACACTTCGGAGCTCCGCCCCAATCGAGAAGTACTAGGCGATTAAGAAGCAGCACCTTTTTAAACGACTTAAGGTAGTGAAGACAGTTGAGGAGCTGAAGCTGAGGGTTTACATGCAAAAAACGGTTTATTCACAGGTTGTGTAAAATCTTATGGCCGGGGTTAAGGCCAAGGTGCGGGCATTTACGTATGGACTGTAAATAAAATACAAGTAAAATCAAGATAAAATCAAATTTAATAGGTATTTTTCAATCCCTGAAAATTTGATGGAAATCGAATAAAAACTCGAATTTTACAAATTAATTTTGTGTGTATCAATTTCATCGTGGTTACCCTTTACCGAACCGGCTTCTTTAGAAAAAAAAACGTAAAAGTTCTAAATTGAAAACTAAATAAATTTTTCGGTGAGGATTGACTCGAAAATGACGTTGGTGACCTGATATTCAATTGAATATCTACTGTGAGTCCGTGAGTCGATTCATGAGATTTGCAGGTATATGCCTTTAAAACTATCTGAAGCCCCTGACTTTGATTCAACTTAGAACAGGTTTGAAACCTCCCTTTGATATAGGTATGAGTGAACATACACCCTTAAAAAACCATCCGTATGTTACTTAGGCCAGCCGAAGTGTTCGACATGATCTGCATAAGGTTTTGTGGTTACTCAGGCGCAAGATCTATGAGTCCATCCAGCTCTTCAAACCCTAGGAAATATCCGTCACACTCTAAGTCAGTATGATTCCCTTTTTGACAAGTTCATCGTGCGTGAGGCACAGTACCGGGACAAGTAATGATTCCTCCAAAACACATGCTGAGATCATTAATGCCTTCACTTGGTTGCATATCCTGTAGCACTCGATCATGGAAACAGATCTACAGAGTCTACCGAGACCGCTGTCCAAGTAATGATGCTGCAGGCGTTTCGCACAATCCGGTTCTCTTTCTTGTTGATCAGCCTCGCTCTGTTCTATGAAAGAGCAAATGGCATCCACTGTGCTGCGATTTTTCCGGAAACCGACCTGTTTTTTGGAAAGTCGATCTTCATCCTCAGCGTATATCTCGATCTGTCTCTGGACCACCTACTTAACCAGCTTACAAACTATGTACGTATGTTTATCCAGTAGACATATCTTCCGATCGGTAACTGCAAATACTCAAAATGCCAGCAACCGTCTGGAAAGTCAAGTGGGAGGCAATTTGTGATGTCGCGTAGTTGCTTTAGCGATATAGCTTGTTCTCGATCATATCCCTGTGGTATGGGACTGGTAGTCAACTCGTAACGATGTGCTGTAAGAACAGCTCATTGGTCATCTTCTTCAGTTTGTTTGGACACAGCTCATAGTTTTGATAAATACACGGAGAAAAAAGTATAGATTTCTAAAAATATTCCGCCTATATTCAACTATATTTATGATTGGTTCTCGACCAATTATAAATATGAAGATTTCAACTATATGTGGTCGGGATTCAACCAGACTGAACTGAACGCCATCAGCATTTTTTCGAGACACTTGAACTTTATGTGCAATTATTTTCATCTAGGAACAAAATCTTAGATGTTTATGAGCTAGAATGAATAGTTTATAATTCAAGGAATTCATTTTAGTCAATTGTATTCAGTTTTGCGATCTAAGATATGTATTACTCGAGATTTAGTTTCTGTTGTTTTCAAATTTTCTCATGGCGCTCAGTTCGGTCTGGTCGAAGGCAGGCCATATGTGATAGATGATCTGATTGATATTTCGCGTTCAACAATACATATAATACATTCAACTATAGTTGTACGATTGATTTTATGCATTTAACTATGAATATAATAGATTAAACTATAATCGTACGATTGATGATGTGCATTCAACAATAAATATAGTAAATTCAACTAAACTGGCATAGTTGATTCAGGAGGTGTAGGAAAACTCGATCGCACCATTCACCAAAGCGGATCCTGATCTAAAACCTTTCCTCTACTAACACAACCCTATCCTTGGATATTTGAATATAGATTCGCTGACGTATAGACGGTTTCTATAGTTGGAGATATTGACTTACCTGCGTTTCTGAATTTTTCAAAATTAATCTTTGGAATTTAAAGGGACAAAGGTTGTTTTTTGATTCTATGAAGTATCCTACTAACAATCCTTCCTTCATTCCTCATTGACTACTAGGACGTGGCCGGCACCATTATTCATCATTTTCAAAAGAAGAACATGAGTGTTGTGCATTGTGAATGAACTGCTAGTCCCAAGCACCATTCTTTTGGCCCTTGCACAAAACTGATGGCCTCGATCAATCACGGATAGCAACCATTGATTGGTGAGGTAGAACTTGTTCTACTTAGTGATTAGTCAAGTAAGCTTAGCTAAGCTAGCTAAGCTATACTGGCATCTTCAGCCAGAAGAACTTCCGGAAGAAGGAGGCGATAAGGTCTGCAGGACTCGATAGACGGAAATTGACCTAGAAAGGAAAAAAATATCAGTTATCTAAACAAAATTCTAAAATCTACTAATTTACCTGTCGGTTCAAGCAATCGTTTTTTTATTGCTTCAAATACACGTTACACGTATGCACTAACTGCACTTATGTACATGTAGTGCTTGGATGTATTTGAATATAGTCTCACACAATCAATCATTAGAATAAAGTTGAATTTACTATATTTATAGTTCAATGCGTAGAATCAATCATTCATACGTAGTTGAATCAATCAATTTTTCAGTGGAATCAATTATACAGGTGAATCTACCGTATTTATAGTTAGTGGCCAGTATTAGGGGCCAATCAGGAATGTATAGTTGAATCTATCATATTTATAGTTGAATGCTTAAAATCAATCAAACAATTGTAGTTGAAACTATTATATTTACAATTGAATCAATTACACCCTTCATTATATTTATAGTTGTTTAAGTAAGGTATATCACCAGTTGGTAGTTCAGTCTATTTTATTTATAGCTTAATGCGAAATGATCAACTACACTTTGATGATTGGTATAGCTAGCTAAAATGATTGGAACAACTGGCATCTTTTTTCTCCGTGTATTACAAACTGGTACAAATCCATGGTCAATTGTTTGAGAGCTTGACGGTTAGTAAGAAAATTCATCGCAGCTTAAAATTATTTCAATACTCAAAAATCTATACGAAAATCAATAAATATTGGGAAGCTAAATTTGTCATTACTCAGTACCTAAACTCCTAGGGCTTTGAAGGATGAGATATACAATTTGTATTGGTTGTCAGCCGGTTGTTATTGTCGTTTGTTGTTATTGAATCTTTTTTTTTTTGCTATTGTTGCGTGAGCGGAGACAGACAAAGAGGTAAAATTTCCGGATTTATAACAATCTTTATTTGTCTTCCCGACTCTTCGTAAGAGATTTTTACTGTTAGATTAGGAATCAGTGTAAGTTTTAGCACTCAAGTTACCTGCTCAGATAGCAATCACTTTTTAGTTTGTTCGTGTAAACCGTAATAATCGTAGTAGTCTAATCTAGGTTTGAGTAATTTGTTGTTAAATTTTCCACTTGTGGTGTTGAAATTCAAGTTTTGATTTTACCTTTGTAGAGTACGGTAGTGTATATGGTTTAATTTAATATATTGAAAATCTATGTTAAAAGATTGGTTAAAAATTTAGAAGAATTTATATCAGTGTCAAGCAAACCGTTAGAAAAATGCAATCCGCTAGCAGTTCGGTATATGCTGGTACCGTTAGAGAGCTAAGTTAAGGAGAGAAAGAGATAGGGAGAAGTTTTGGAGAAAGAATGTTCAAGTACGCATCACAGCAAGCGGAGAAAAATAAATCAGATTTAAGACGTGTGTCAAAAAGTGAAAACGGGTTTTTCTCGCGCGGAAGAAAACTATTGAGAAATTTCGGTCTTGTAGTAGAAGGTGTTTTTTAGGAAATAAAGGATCACCACAACCTTCACTTCTACTCTCATTAGCTATTTGGTTCACTTTTTCTAGACAGAATTTTCGCAATGTGTTGCTGTTTTTTTTCGTCCTTTTGGAGTTTTTTGCACGGATCATGGTGATTCATAATCTAGTGTTACCTCCCAGCAAACATGATAACTTTAGTCGTTTACAATGGTGTAGAGAATTGCAATTCCAATTGCTCAGTGAAAGATCGTATAAAATGTCGTCTGAAGTCAGTTTAAATCGGATATGATAGAAAGTCCGCCATGTTTGTAAATTTTGAAATGATTTTGCGTTTGCACGAGCTTCAAATGATAAAATCATCGTCATGTTCTCTCTGCAACCAGCAGTGCATTCAGATGACTAAAAATAAAATGATAATTGAGTAATATTGACCAATGAGAGAACTGGAAAATATTGTTGCTGGCAACGATATGAAGGATATGAGATCAAAATCTTACGCTCTCTTGCATTCTTCCGATAGGTACAAATAAGGTGTCGGATAACGCCTTAATTGGTTTAGTTTTCATCGCTTTAGAAGACATGAAATACTGTTTTTTCAACTTTCATACGATCATTCTATAATATATATAGAACGTATATCAAAACAGCATAAAAATATAGTTACAAAAATGTTTGCTGCACGGTAAATTTAGATTATTCAGAGACTGATTAATTTCGGTTCAGCGGTCGCATCATGTATGAAGATGAAAACAACTGAGTTGAAATCTATCAAAATTCTGAGTTGTTTTCATCTATTGACTTTCAAAGCCTGGAACTTAGCGAAGACGCATACGTTTTCGAACAAAATAGATGAAAACAACTCAGAGAGTTCCAAAAACCATTGTTGATTGTTTGGATGCGATGGTCTGAAACAGTTGACGAAATAATCAAGGTAAGTTTCAATTTGATTTTCTATTAGAAATTAAGTGGTATCCAAAGGAAATACAAGATTGAACAATTTTATCTTTTCTTCCGGCAATCTCTACGGAAGCCATCATTCACAACTGTAAGTATAATTTTCTCATAATTTTGAAGTGTAAATGATTTTCACCAATGGTGTTTTTCTTCTTGTCTTTTCAGATCAGCTCAAATTAGACAGAGTGTGCTGGTGGGTGAGCGTGCCAAGTGGGACAGCACGAAGCTTCACCGGCTGGATGCGGTCAAATGACTCGGTGGCACTAACTTGTGGTAAAAATAAAATTAACCGTATAGAAATGCACGCATCCATCTTCTGAATACACCGTACAATCGTCTTTTTCTTTTTGCAATCAGAAATTCCATTCAAAACCGCTTTGAAATTTCATAAATTTTTGATTTTTTTTTTCATTTAGTCGATCCATTAACAAGCCTAAACCACCCTGAACAAAAACAACTCAGAATTCGCGAAAACCCTTACAATTCATTTCTGAGTTTTACCGCTCTAATCAAAATTTGAGTTTTCCCAGTTTTGGCGCATTTTGAATTGTTTTCCTTCAAATCTGAGTCAAGGAGAATTAGAGTGTGGGCTTTCGCTGTCAGTGGACAGCAACTATAGATGACGAGTGAGAAGTTTGTTGTTATTGGGGAGGTGCGTCACTTTGCACTGTCCAGACAGCTATCGTTTAAATGTTTGCTAGATTATGCTTATCATATGCTTATCTTATCCTCACAAAGGTTTACTCAAGTGCATCCTTATGCTTGCAAGTTTTGTTTTTGTGTTTAGATTTAGGCACTCGTGTCCTTCATGCCAAATAGAATCAACCGTACAATGTTATCTCTAGACTGTTTAACAGCGTACTCTCCACTTGGAATGATATTATAATATCCACGCGATGAATTTTCATATGATGTTTTGTAAACAAACGGTATTTCTTGTTGATTCGAACAAATATGTACGTTTAATCTTATTTTGGAAACCTTCAAATTTAAAATCTGCGAGAGATACTACGTTTTATTTTTTGCCCTGCTATCGGATACTTTATTCCAAGAAATTACTCTGTTTACCGACACTGACCTTAGTCTCAATTGAGGCTCTCCCAGGGTGTTGAACAGCAGCTAATGACTTCCTAGAACTGCAACAGCTCATATTATCTACAAGGTTCCGTGCCTCTCTTCTAAATAAGCTAGCTCCAGTTTTCATTTTTTTTCCTCTGAACACCTTGAATTAGCAGCCGTAGGAGGTATCTCTGAAAAAATCACGTCATCTGAATGGATACGCTTCCACATTCACAAAACTCACCGCACTTGAACTTTGTCGAAAATTTCTTGGAAATCGGTCTGAGCCTTGATTCTGGTCGGGGATAAAAAGGGAAAAGCAGGAAAACAAAAACTGTGAGGATACCATAAATCCCAACGAGACCGTCTAGTCTACGCGTGATAGATAATCTACGGAATTCCCGAATGGAAACAAACAAATGCGGTTACATCTCTATTATTTTTTCTTCTCTGGTTGATCCAGAGCTTTCCGAATGCTGGATACGTCAGCTACGGTACAGATAAGATCTACGCGTTTGCTTTTCTAGAAGATCGGTGGTGTGAATGAATGTGCGTAACTATCTCTGGCCACGGATTAGCAAGAAAAATACAACTCACGGGGTTATGTTTTGATGGCCCGAAATGAAGCTGTCGATAGATAAAGCTGTTTGCTGGTATCTTTAAATGGACGAGTGAGAGTTACTGGTTTCGTTTTGACGGTGCTATATGAGTCAGTCGACTCAAGTCGGGCACGTGCCGGCGCAGCTTTTATTACTACTCCGGTGACCCCGCGCGGGTCTATCATCGTCCAGGAGGTCTCGCGGTTAAGTATGAAAATTTACAACTTTCCGAGCACTACCGTTGTTGCCGCCATTCCTCGTTTGGAAATGGGTATCGTTTTACGATCGGTCATTTCCCTTCCGAAAGGCAGGCAGCTAAGCTGAGCTGAGCTGGCAGCTAGCGGTAGCTGATTGATGTCGTGATTCTGCTCACGTTTCAACCTTCCGCCCGGTGCGTTTTTTGGGAAACCTGAAGCTGAGAGGGGTTTTGTTTTCGATAGGGAATGCTAGATATTTTTTTCAAGTTGAAATGAAACTCAGTACAATTTGTACCACGCTCAAAAATTTTTTTTCTAAATATTTCCATAAAAACTGTAAATTGATTAAAAGACTGATAATAAACTGGCAAATCTCCGGCCAAACGCCAGACACTGTGCATTTTTTTTTGGTGATCGGCGTAGCAGAAAGACTATGACAACTAACTAAGGTAAAAAATTGTTGTGAGTTCGATTCTCATTGACGGATTTTTTTTATCATTTTCTTGTTTTTGGAATGAATGACCCGATAGGATGAATATCCTATTTTATTCTTGATTCGCTTGAATGTTTGTATATAGGGGTCCTGCATCGTTTTAATTTCATCTTGAGCAGCTCCGATCGGCATGGAAATTTTGCAACCTCTTCTTTGGGATTATGTATTTATCATAATATTCGATATAATAAATATCCTTCTTAATTCACGCTTATTGCCCGTTTAGTCGCATTATGCTCGTTAAGTCCAGGATTGTTATGTATGAAAATCTTATATTTAACAATTCAAATAAACTTTTTAGAAAAGTGGCGTGCCGGCAGGAAAGTTTACCCTACTGCAGCCAACCTTCAAGATCACAAAAACTTGAGCAAATGTGTTCCCGAGACTTCCAAAAGCCAGCCGGGTTAGATCACACCGGGCGATACAACAGGATACAAATCATTTCAACGGCTCCATCATGTTCTGAGATATCTTGGCGGCAACATATAGCACAACAAACGCAAATATTTCGAACGCCGCTGTCATCTCCCTGCAAGATTTGACGAGAGCACATAAAAACTTCTGTTAGAACTTTGTTCCGACGAAGCCCTCTAGAATTGCTCTCATTTGGACTTCCTAAACTACAAAAAAAAAACAAGATTCCCCAAAGCCCCTTTCTGGAAGGCAAAACTCGAAAACTGCAACGTGTCGGGGCGTTCTGAGGAAGTTCTGTCCGTTTCTGTTTTTATTTTTGAGTAAAGTTTGCCGCCACTTTCCAACCGACCGCGATGCGAGATGTCTCCAGCAGCAAGGACAATCGAAACATTAGCGGGTATATTACGGCGCTTTATAGCGGTCATTTCTGCGGGATGGCTCCTAACCCGAAGAGGTTAAATTTGCACCACGGCGCGGATGCGCAGAAGAAGCAGAAGATCTTACGGCGGCGATGATGCGACCGACCGGTTCCGCCAGGTTTGGCGCGATTCGGTCAAGTCCCGAAACTTTCGGCCTGGCCTGGTCTGAAGAGAGGCGCACATTTCTAGATACTATCTAGAAGCAGGCAGAAATTATTTACCTTTTGGGAAAGATGTTTCGTTCCGCGCGTATCAGTCGACGATTTTTTGACGCAACGACGCACACGAAACGCGCCTGTGTCTGGTGCGCTTTGGCTTTGGGAAAACGCCATGGCCCCAAGGAACCAGATTGGAAAATCGTGACCGGACTTGTGCGCCGCCACCAGAGCCTGGTTCTGGGCCTTTCGGAGTCGGGGAGGTTCAAACCCATCAAAGAGGGTTCATGAGATTGAGCATACGGCTTCTCATTTGTTTTATATTTTCATTTATGCATTTAGGGGTAATCTCATTTGTGTGGCGAGGCCTTGAAGTGCGTTATACACGCGTAGGGCTCTTAGCTTAATTCCGATGTAATTGACTTATCTTCTTTTGCGTGTTTTTGGGTCTTGTAAATTGAAAATTTAATATAAACTTTTATAGAAGGTTATACTTTCGAACCGTTGCATTTTAACAACAATAAAGTCAACCGCATAGACGACTTGTTCAACTGACCTTTACCCCGAAAGTTTAACCATAAGCAGCTACTAAGGTGAGCTTCTCTGATAGCCTCAAACAACATTCAGTTCTTTTTACCGTCCCAGAAAACGTCCATGTTAAATTAACTTTCATAGAGATACGATTCGTTTTACGAAAATATCTCAAAAGTTCCTTTCCTGGAGTTTAAGAGAAACATCATGGACAGAAGAATGTCTTTTTTTCTAAAAGGAAGTTATAATAAACTCGGAAAGTAGATTTGCTGAAGAAACCAAGATCCTTATTTTATTTGGTGCAGATCTGTAAAGCTTTTCCAATGAAATCACTTTACAGTTGTTTTGAATACTCAAATTTCGATAGATCAGGCTTAATAAAGAAAATCATTTCAGACATTTGTTGAAATTTCGAAAAACAATTTAACACCTTTTTTCAAATTTTGCTTTGAAATTGAAAATTTTCAGAGAAGAATGAGAAGTTGATATAACTTCTGGATCTTAATGGATCTTGAAGCTTAACACGCATACTGATGATATCAAATATTTCAACAAATACGTGTGTAAAAACTATATACATAAGTTATGTATACATAAAAGTAATTTTTATGTTGAAATCTTTTGCAGTTTTCTAGAAAGAGATTTTATTATAAAAGTTGTCTAAACTGTCCCATATCGAGCGAACTAAATGCGGCTATGGATGTTTAAGCAAAATTCAAATTCTCTGGAAATATTATTGAATAATTGATTTTAAAATGCTAGAAACTGACAACTTGTATGCAACAAAACTGTAAAATTCTTTCATGTCTTTTAAGTCTTTTATGATTTATGGAACAAAACGAAAGTTTGGGTTTCCTCCATTCCCTTGAACGTCTCATCCAGCAGTTATTAACCGAATTTATGGTAACCTATATACAACCATATATACATACATACATACATACATACAAAACGAAAGTTTGGGTTTCCATTTTAAGAATCCAGTTTATCCTTAAGTAAAACTGTTTTGAGATTTTAAATTTTCTCTAGATATGTTGATAAGAGCTTAGATTCAAAATTTAAGAAATAAAAATATAAAAACCATTTTTTTTTAATTTTATTTTACCCATTTTTAGATAAAGCGGCATTTTACAATCATGATAGCATATTTTCGTTGTATTTTTGGCAACAAGTTTAATTCATACAGACTAAACGTTCTTCAACACATCAAATATGGATGCCCTAACATGGTTGCATAAAAACAAGTGACGTCTGTACTAAGGTTGCCAGTTTGTTCGGTTTTATCCGGGTTAGCTCAAACTTTGGGAACAGTCCGGCTCGGCACGGTTGCCCGGATATTATTGAATAATGCCCGGATTTTGCCTGGATTTATTAACTTTATTTGGCAAATCTAAAAAAAAAAACAAATTGTATTGTAATTTTTTTTATGAATGCCTCCAAAACGAAATTTTTTGAGCAAGTTACACAAAAATAATCTTGAAAGGTTTTTTGGAAGCCTAAAATATGATTTAAAGTCTGTCGATAAGTTTTAATGAACACATTTTTTTCTCCAATTTTTTTCCATGACTGTTGTAGAGCAATTCTTGGTCATCAAAAAATTTGCCAGGATATTGCCCGGATTTTTGGTAGTAAATTTTGCCAGGTTTTTAAATAAAATTGCCCGGATACGTGCTGAAAAAGAAACTGGCAACCTTAGTCTATACCAGTTTGAAATTCTTGATTTAAGCTTTTTGCTTTTACTTGTCTACTTCAACCCTTAACGTTTGTTAGTTGAGTGAAGAAAATTTTTGAGTCATCCAAAATCCAAAATTGCTTTTATTTTCGATTGGAATTCGATTTCGAGGGGAATGTTTTTGAAGACCATAAATGTTCCTATGAAGGTTCGCAACCCTTCCTTCTTTTAGAAAACAGTTAAGCTCCCATACAAATATCACGTGTATTTCATCAGAGCAAAATGGAAGTAAATTATACATTTTCAGGGCTGGGAAAAACTCTGATCGCAGATAACACAAGGCAACATAATTTACATTTTTCCGAAGTGCCAAGAACTTAAGAACAGATTAAGACTAATTAGGGGGTGCTGATTCCAAATATGCAGTTAGTTTGTTTCTTGTAGCTCTTGTTTTCAAAATTATTTTGGAAAATTTGTAAAAAAAAATATTTAGTCAATTTGTGTACTTTTTTGGCTAAACTGTAGAAGATGACTAAGATTTGGAAATCAAAGGTTTTTTTAATTCAATGATCAACTTTCCAAAAGATCGCGAGTTATTTTGACTTCTAATCACTAATCACTAATCGTACTTCCATAGCCAGAACTGATGTCTGATCCCAACGAATAATAAAACAGTTTTATTATTCTTCTTGTCTTTGTTCATGTTTTCCGTTATTTTAACATAAAAATATTAAAATAACCGAAAACATAAATTGGTTGGCGAGTAACTTTGACTTCTGAGAAAAAAGTTATAGAAGTTTTCTTACTGTTTTTTTTTTCAATTATACAAAATACGGCAATATTGACGAAATTCTTAAGAATTTTTCACTCAAATTGAATCAAAGATACATCAATATCGATAAATCCAATCGTTTGGCAGTCCTGAACAAAGTTCTTCAATGAGTTAAAACTTTCAATATCAACGACTCGAAGAATTTCTTCAGTGATGTCAGAAATTGCTGTTATGTTATCTTTTCCCGAAAATTGTAGAATTTGTTTTTTAAAATCTTTATGTCTCTGAATCTATAATGTCTAGGTAAAATCTGAATTCTTGATTGAATGAAGAATAATAAATTTAGTGTTTTTCATGTACATTTGTTCGTTCAACCCAGCAAACATTTTTGTAGTTATATTCTTATGCTGTTTTGTTATACGCTCCATATACATTATAGAATGATCGTAAGAAAGTTGAAAAAACAGCATCTACCTACGTGGAGACAATATGCATACATAAATTTCATTTCTGTCTTAAGCGACCTAAACTTTACCAATTGGGTGTTATCCGACCTTTTTTTTGGTCATCACTCCACATTTCAACTACAGTATGTGTTGTTAGCCTACTTGGATGAATAATTATACTGTATCAAAGCAATCGAAAGATTGCCTTTAATTTCCTTTTTTAATTAAGAATTAAAGGGGATCTTCCAATAGCTTTGATTCAGCCACATTTTCACTTGTTAACTTCAGCAATGGTACCTAATCCAGCTCCTTACTACTCATTTTTCATCACATTCGCAAAAATCAGGTAAAATCAGGCATATTTTCAAAAATCAGGGAGGTTCAATGGTTTATCAGGTTATCAGGCTGAGCCTCGAAAAATCAGGCAATCCCTGAAAAATCAGGCACATTGGCATCTCTGTTTGTATCTATCGAAATAATGCCGGGGAGCGCAAAATTTTGCTCTCATAGTCTTCAAATCATTGCCAGCGACAATATTTTCCAGTTTTCTCATTGGTCAATATTATTCAATTCCCATATGATTTTAAACCTTCTGGATGAACTGCTGGTTGCGGAGAGAACATGACGATGATTTTCTTTCTTGAAATCCGCGCAGGAGCAAAATCATTTCAAAATTTACAAACATGGCGAACTTTCTCTCATATCCGATTTAAACTGACTTCAGACGACATTTTATACGATCTTTTCATTATGCAGTTGGAATTGCGATTCGCAACACCATTGTAAACGACTAAAGTTATCATTTATGATACGATTTAATATTTGCTGGGATCAGTTATCAATGATCGATTTTACTCAAAATCGATCAATTTTGAAATTTCCACATACCATATTTCTAAAACAAGAGCTGATAGACAAAATCTGGCAAATGATTCGAGTTTAGGACGCCACAATCTTTCAAAAACAATTATTAAAACATTGGTACCTAGAAACTTGGCACCAAAAGTTTCCAAGTGTAATTTGAGAACCAAATGGAAGCATATTTCTCATGAAAGACTTGTTAATATTCTATAATAGTTTGAGGTTTGAGAGCCATTTATTTATATAGAAATATTGTTTTTCATGTTATCGCAATGAAAGGAGAGATTCACATAAAAATACAACACAAAATTCATGCACAATTTTAAACAGTTTTTGCGATAATTATGTGAAAATGTACTCAAGTTTGTAAAATAATGAATCTGGATTGTGTGGACATCAAATTTGGGACTATTTGTCTCACAACCAGGGAATCAAATCAGCCCCTACTGTTAAAGCAAAATGACTTGTCTTTTTTAGAGGAACTGTCACCTTTTTTACGTTTCCATTAGCGATCATGATCCTATGGTCATTGTATATGAACAGAACAACAACGAACGAACGTTCGTTAGCACTGCAAGTTTCCGCTTGCTGGGCGATATACACATGGCCTACTATTGTTTGATGGTAGAAACAACTGTATCTGCGCCCACAAATTAGACTCTACTCCAATAATGAACTTCCTTGGAGGTGGAGTTATCGGTAAAAGATTCTATGCCGGACCGGCACTATCAAGCTTTCTAATAACCGGCATTGTTCCCAGCGCAACTGCGTTGCATGTGTCTGAAAGAAACCAAATAAAACATATCCCATATCCCATCACAAGACAAAGCGGGATGGAAACCATCAGCCAGCAAGAACATTGTCGTATGATGTATCGAGCGCTGTGTGTGCATGTAAATCGGCCGGCCATAGAAAATAGTTTCCCCCTCTCTATATTCCACTCCATTGCCCTCCTATTCTCTACCCTTTCCTGTCAAAGACAAAGGAAGATGTAACAAAAACTACCGGCCAAACGGCAGACGACCAATGCAGAGCGTATTTTGGTATTCGGCGATGACAGAAAGGCTAATACACTTTCGTTTGCTAACCAACTTAGATGGCGAACTGGGTAAGATACCGGACTGGCAAGCCGAGATGAGATGTTGCACTGAGTTTGATGCTCACTATAATTTTGTTTTAGATGAATTATCTAATATGATGAAAATCCCTGTTTTGCTTGGATTTAGTGGTCATGAATAATTTTGCTTGGGAGCTCCTACCATAGCAGCTTCGCTACAGTACACTATTTGACAGCGTATTTTTGACACAGAGATTTGCTAAACAGGCATTGGATTTTTGAAACTTCTTCGATGGATGTGTATCTACCACTGCAAGGTAGTAGGCCCATGCTGAACAAAGAGATGATATGTGATGAAAAGTTTTTCAAATTATAACTCCCCTTCCGCTCATTTTCAACATCATTAATCGTATTCTTATCTTCTATCCGTCTACATATTCTTTCAATTCTCTAAAATTCTTTCTTAAAGAATATAACATTTCAAGGATTTAGCCGATAAAATCGTTTAATTTTAGACAAAGTATTATTGTTTAAATATTGTAGCTTTAGACGACTCAGCTTAGAAAGTCGAAGGTTTCGTTCGACGCAAAACTTGAGCATCGCGAACATGAAAAATTGCGTGACGTCATGGTTGATTGAATGAGAATGACGGGTGCAAGATCCAGCAGAGCTCCGACTACCGACAGAGCCGGATAAGTAACTAATCGCCGATAGCTGTCAAACTTCCGATCGACTGCACCCTTTAGCCATAAATCAAAGTACCGGGCTAGACCCACACTTAATCAAGCGTACCTACAACAAGGGAAGATTAGGAAGGGATCTTAATCTGCTTAACTTACCGTAGATTTCCGTTCCGGGGCTAGTAGTGGGAGGAAATTTTTCATTTCCTCTTGAACTTTATTCAGTAAAGTGAATATTTAGTTCATGGTAGGTACTTGAGCAGTAGTTCTACAATAAAACAGTGACCAAGTCGAGGACAACGCTGGACTAAGCTCAGCGTTTTTTTTCATATGGGCTTCCATTAGGAGGCAATTCGTTCGGTTTCTCGTCAGTGCCCGGCTGAGTGATGGAATCAGGTCAATTCAAAGGTTGGTCAATACAAATTGTACGCGATCGTGTCACCGTTACCATTTAAATAGTCGGAGATTTGTTTTTTTTTTCGTTTATTCGATGAAACCGAGTTGAGCAAAACGTTGTTGGCTACCATCTCGCGTATTTAGTCGTCGTCACTCACTGGTTCGGTTCAATTCGTGCAATTTTTATGGACGCATGTACCGACCAAGATGAACACATTTGGAATGGCGCGCGCCAATCCATCCGTCAGCCAGAATTTAACGGAAAGTGAATCCGAATATACCTATATGTAAAAGTGCATTTTTATGCAAATGGCTCGTCGAGTCGGAGCTATGAAATTTGCTACTAGGCGATACGGCCGGAGCTCTCGGTAGGGTTTGTCGGTTGCAACGGATGTGTGTTGGCAAATGAGCTCACTCACTCACGATTCCCACTCGGAAGTCGTAATTCTAGAGGCTGTCTCTGTTTAAAATTTGGTTGCAATTGCATTCAATATTTCTTGGAAAATAAGTTTTTTTGGGCACCGCCACAGACTGGAGTTTGTTACTTCTAAACTGGTGAGGTTATTGATAGGTTTTTGCTCACTTTGAGCCTTTAAAATTATAACTCTTTGATCGTCTTTCGATTATGCCGACTCCCTTTTCGGCAAAAGTTGCTTGCTTGTTAACCGATATTTCAATCCTTAGGGTAGTTATTGGGATACTAACAGAGGTTAACATGTTGGAGACATAGGTGCATATTCTAAGATTTTCTCTAAAATTTAAAATCTAAATGTTACTCATAACCGTAAGAATCCTCAATAGTTATTATCGAGTAGGTACATAAAAATTCTCATGTAACATTCAAAGGTATCGCTTTTGCTCAAAATGCTTCTCCTAGCACTTTTCCTTCGAAAGATCGAAACAACTCTGACAATAAATCTATTGGTAACCCTCCTTCACAGCCAGCGCCAGAAACACGCTTCCAGCTTACGAGTCCCACTGTTGTTGGTTAGCTTTATCAGAATCGTGTTAAATCTTGAATAGAGCCAAACGCAGAAGGTGTAGCCGTATGTATGGCGCAAAGGCATCGGGGCATCGGAATTGGCAGGGCATCGCGAATCAAGATTACCAATAAAAGTAGCTTGTCGCGCTTTCAAACAACTCTCGGCAAACCGAGACCGGATCGATGATGTCGCTCGCGGTAATCGGCAAAGCGTCCGAGTCGTCGTGCGGTAGAAAAATCGAAGCGGTGCGGCGGCGGCTTGCGATTGGCCACGATTTATTTTATTTTCAATTTTTACTGCCTCCCTCTCGCTGCTGCTTGCTCATTTGGATGAGGACCGAGACCTGCCTCTCTTCCAAGGGAACCGAAGAAAAGAAAAAAAATACCCGCGCACAACCACGATACCGATCGCTAATAAAAATGTCGATAAATAATATAATTAATAACCTCCCAGTTCCAGGAATGTTTGCCTTCGCCATCACACTGCCGCCGTCAAGCTTAAACAGAAGTAAATGCTACTTACTTATTTCAGCGCTCTGCTGTGGGTAACACTAGCTATTCACTCTCAACTTACTCTCTAAAACCTACAACAACAAACAAGTCCCACTCACCTGGTCCCTAAATGGTCAAAATTGGCGGTGTTACGCTTAAGAGTTCAGGTTTTTTTTTCGATGATTCAGTTGCCACTACGAAGCATTTTGCTTGGACTCTTGGCGTAGACCAGGGGTGAGCAACCTTTTGAAGCAACGGGCCACTTTTAATATGAAATTCTTTCGGCGGGCCGCATTAAAAATAAAATTTAGTTAATAATAATTTGCAGATTTAAACGTATTTTTTGAGTTTTATCACAAAAACCGGGTCATTTTTCAATAATTTGAATATTTTTAAAGATTTGAATTGTTTAGCGAAGATTCTATTTTTACAAAAAGCATACATCATTTGCTTCCCTTTCTTTCATTAAAAAACGCTTTACCCGCTCAGTTTAGCAACACGTTTCTAATTTTGGAGTTTTTCCTCTTTACTTCCTCGCTCCGAAAAATTTTTGGGGCTGGCTAGTAAAACTGTCAAAATGAGCGTGGCGACGAACTTGTTAAAAACGAAAATTTTCGAAAGTCTTTCGAAGATTCGTAAAAAGATTTGAATCGTTTTCTAAAAAAAAAACCGTTTTTTGTTCGAACCGATGCGATGGTATTTTTTGTCATCACTTCCATTGAAAAGTTTCATGGACCATAGCGATTTTTTTCTGTGCCCATTTTCGAAAAAGTTTTCTCTACAATTTATTTAATATTTTTCGTAAAGCCTCCTTTTTCCTATTAACGGTTTTTTTTTATAATTGGTTCCAAATTCATGAAAAATTCATAATTTCACAGATTTTAAATCAGATTTGTCAATGTTACAGTTTACATTTTTGATTCTAGATATTATTTACAAATTTCATAATTTTTCTTAATTTAATTCAGTTACCTATGATATGGGCTTTCTAAGGCTGAACTATGAAAATCTTGGTAATGTGAATTGCTTATTTTGAAGTAATATGATTCAATTCAATCAATTTAATTTAATCAATGTTTGGCTTGATTTGCCCATGAAATTTCTGAAAATAGCATTACACCAGGCAACAAAATTCTCATTTCCCGAGGTGCAAGGAATCTCAAAACTGATGTTTACTTATTTGGAGTTGCTGAGTCCAAATATTATTTTATTTTGTCAGTACAAGATTTCGTGATAACTTTAAAAACTAGTTTAAATAATTAGTTATTTAATTTGCGTACTCTTTTGACAAAACTTTAAAATACAAATACTAATTTACTCAATGATCAACTTTCTCAGAGACCGCGAGTAATTTTGAATTCTGAGAAAAAAAGTTATGGACCGTAAGTCAAATCATTTCGCAGTCTTCAACTAACTTCGGGATGAACAAGCCATAAAGACGCTTAAAATCCCTCGAGAAAAAAAAACTAAGTTGTTGAATGAATTAAAATTTTAATATCCAATATTCAATGACCTTATTTAGTGATGTGAGAAGAAGTTTAATCAATTTTTTTTTTCAATTTCTATAAATTGTAATTATTTTATTTATTTACATAGTATTCCGTCTCATATTCGTTCTATAAATTTTAAGTAGAATTCAATGTTTGAAAGCATTATATCTTGGATACAAGAATATCGGGGCAATATCTGAGTCCTTGATTGAATGAAGGGTAGTAATTATTGAAACTTTTGATTTTTATGGAGGTTTATTGGTTTGTCATTTACGAAAGATCGATTACACTTAAAACTGATCAATTTAAAAACTTCCACACGCAAGTGATAGACAATATCTGTTAAATGTTTTGAATTCAGGACATCAAAATCTTATAAAATCAGTTATTGAATCATAGGCAGCCCTCCTGTGTAGTTGTTACAAACTTTTTTGGTTGAATCACAGAATTACAGATATTATTGTAGTCGAGAAATCAGAATTTCTGAGTCAAGTCGATAAGAAATCTATAATCGTTCACCCAGTGTTCATTATAAAACTTTCCTTATTTCCGTCAATAATCAAGAACAAAAATATTTCACTTTTGCACACAATTTTAACTTTACTTGGAAGACTAAACCAATATTACGTTTTTTTTTTCAATAAACAATATTGCATCCATGCCTTCATAAGAACTCAATGAAAAGCTTAAATCCTACAAAAAAGTCAACAACCTGGATAACTATGGGGTAAATGCAGCTGGAATTTTTGTTTTTTTTAAATTTTTTTTGGTTACTTGTTACTGCTATTTCATGATAATTAACAAAAACAGAAAAAAAAAATTTGAAACTTGCTTCGCGGGCCGCAAAAACATGTCTCGAGGGCCGCATGCGGCCCGCGGGCCGCGCCTTGCTCACCCCTGGCGTAGACCAGCCCCGGAGTAGGAAAATGATGGCACCGAATACCAATTGGGTTGGTTCACTCGAATGGTTAACTGGTTGGCAAAAATGTTGTTAGCAATAATTGCAACATGAAATCTGTTAAAAGTTGCTTTATATGTATATTCGATTTAAGTGGACTTGCCTTCGAGATGAATTAAAGATGGGAGAATTTATCGCAATTAACCTGTTCCCGATTGGATCGGTTCATTGGGCTGAAAATTTTCCTTTCACACTTGTAGGAAAAAAAATTAAAGAAACTTCAAGGCACAATTTTCCCGTATGTTTGGATAACGTGCCGCTATTAAGCCTTCCCCTTTTCTTAGAGATGCACCACGCCCCTGCAATCTAAGAAAAGCTTACGAAATTAACTAATTGATGAATTTGAATGTTTCAAAAGTGACGTACATATGTTGGAGATGTCTTATTTTTCCCATTTCCTTTGAGTGAAATATAAAGTCTGTTTCACATAGAATCTGGTCGGATAAAATAGATCATTTCTCCGCAAAGAAATAACGTACAACAAAAGTAATAATGCAATTGTAGGGTTTTTATTGCACTTTAAGGAAAAATACATAAAAATCATTCGTCAGCTTTTCGGATGAATTTTTGAACTTTTTTTGTGATACCACCCATCATTTTCTGCACAGTACTGCTGGTAACCTCATTCGCCATCTTGTTCCACCACTTTTCCATTTGAGCGGGTTTTTTCATGGTTCTGTCATATTTCTTCAGTTTGCCCTTAACTATTGCCCAATATTTCTTAATGGGACGAAAATCCGGAAAGTTTGGTGGATTGATACTTTTTCAACAAAATCGATCTTGTTCTCCCACTTAACGACATCCCGGCTGTAGTGGCAGCTTGCCAGGTCTGGCCAGAACTTCACCGGACATTTGTGGGACCGAATGAACGGCAAAACCCTCTTCTGGATACATTCTTCTTTGTAAACATTTCCATTCATTGTGTCCCCAGGAATGAAAATCTCAGTCTTCTTCCCACAACTACAGATCCCTTGCCAAATCATCAACTAACGAACAAATTTATCTGTGAAAACAAACTTGAATCTACCCGCAACATTCCCTTTACGATTCGCAAGGTAAAATTTGTTACCGGCTATTTGTCCAAAATCCATTTTGACGTGAGTTTCGTCGTCCATCAAAATGCATCCGTTGTACTTGGTCAACACTTTCTCGTACAACTTCCTTGCCCTGGTTTTGGTAACCAGGTTTTGTTTCAGCGTCCCGTTGAGGTGTTTGCTTGCATGATACGACCGCAAGCCTTCTCGCAAACAAATTCGTCGAGCTGTACTGTGGTTCGTCTTGAACTTTTTCGCCAAATCACGCAAGGAGAATCCAGGATTATTGTGAACTGTTCCACTTTTACGCCTGGTTTGTTTTGCTCGATCCACCGTAAGGGTTTCCCGGTTACGTTGCAGCACCGAATTTACAGTCGATTTTGGATATTTCAGGAATTTCGCGATCTTTACCCCTGACCACGTCGGTTTCTCTACGTGAGTGTGCAGAATTTTCTCTCGCCTTTCGCGTTCCATCGTCGATAACTTTTGACTGACTGCTTCAATCTTGATGAAATTTTCACCACTAAGTAAACAAACCAGCCGGATCAAAACACTGTCAATAGATTCGCGATGTGACAACTAGGGGCGCTGCAGTAAATGAAAAGATGCGACCAGAATCTATGTGAAACAGTACAGTACTTTATGTACTCATTAAGAAACTCGAAAGTTGAAAAAAGTGATTTATATTTACTATATGTATGGAACTTAAGTCAAAAAAAGGCCACAAAAAGTACTTTAAACGGGATTTACTTAGTCACAAAAAGTGCTTTGAAGTGCTTCCATCTTGGCTGGCTGAGCGTTGAGCGAGTGCGCCTGCAGGTATGCTACAAAATCATATCATCACTTCAAGTTTTAGTTCAAGCCAGAACAACAACTAGGCGTGGCCTTGTGGTAACGTGTTCGATCTTCACCACGCAGGTCAGAGTTCGATCCCCAAATCAAACAGGTTTTTTTAGTTAGTAATTTGATCAATTGACAGCGATATTGCCTTGAGGTCCTATCGACTTCATCAAAATTCTGGCAATGTAACACTAGCGACGACTAAGAGAGTACAGGTTTTGGGGTTCATCATTGTGTGATTGAAGTGACATCTGGTTTTCAATGTTTTAGTGCGATGATGTGCTTTTATACTCAAAGTTTGAATGGAAAGCTGCAATGCTTGAGAAGAAAGTTGCAAAGCTTCGATCCCATCTCGCAGAGCGGCAGCACCATAAACATTGTGTTGGCGTCACCAACGATTTGTTCGAGAGAAAAACAGCCCGACTATCTTGATACTTAACGATCTTTGGGTATATGTAGGAAATGTAGGAAATAAGCAATAGGACAGCTAATTGAACAAATCTTGAAGAAACACAATTTGCCAATCTCGGAATCCGGGGCGTGGCATCATGGCTGTACCATATACTGAACATAGAAAATAATCAATAGAAGAATAATGACTGAGATGGTTAAAATCCTCTATAAATAAACAAAATAGAATAGAAATAGAAAATAATCAAGAGAAGGTAGTAAATATGAACTGAAGCCTAGGGTAAAATTGAGATAGAGAGAATTTGTTTGTTCATTTTTTAATTTTTTGGAAGCTGAATAAAAAGTACGCTGGGAGCTTAATAGAAGGTCATTTAGACTTGTTTTGGAACTTGAAAGTATCAAAAAGAACTTAAATTTGAGCTGCATCGAACATACTTCAGATCAATGATGGAGCTGAGTAAGCTTTTTCGTACTTTATTTATGGGACTCTTGGTAGCATGGGGTAGCTTGATCATTTTCCTAATCTCTGCCAAGTTACCAAATCCTCCTGAATGCTCTTAAATAATTACTACCACTTAAGTTCAATTGAAGTGGTTATCGTATCACGGAACAATTTTTAGAGGAGAATTTTAAAAGCAGAATCTGGCAATTGATTCGATACAATTTTGCATACAAAACATCATATGAGAATCTAAAACAAAATTGGAAATTAATAAAAAATAAAATAAAGAGAAGAATGGGAAAGATTGTTAAAATCCTCTATAAATGAACAAAATCCAATCCAAATCCAATAAAAAATACTTTCGTTAATCAAATCAAATAAGTTCAAAATCTGAAGTTTGTTATATTGTGTTTTATTGTGGCTCTTAATTTCCGAAGGAGATTTTATATGAATTTATTTTGCTGTTTTGTACTTTTAATTTGATCTTAATTTGGAAATAAGTAATTTCCGTTCCATTTGGGGGGGGAGGGGATTTGATGACCAATTTTTGTCTATGATATTTTTGCGTCAATAAGGTATGACAAATACAAACTATAAAGAATTTTTTTATTCTATTTGAATACTCATTTGAAAGTTCTTTGACATTAACAGTTTTTCGTATTAAACAGAAGCTTTTGAAAATACATCAGACAATCTTTGATACGTTAAGCTATATTTATTTATAGAAAATCCTTCGGTAACATTGGAAACTTGGTATCTTTAAATTAACTCAAAAAATTTGGAAAGTTGGGCTTATCTGATTTGAAAATAGAATAAGTCGGTATCGAAATTCGAAAATTTTCCTTTCACACTTGTAGGGAAAAAAATAAAGAAACTTCAAGGCACAACTTTCCCGTATGTTTGAGCAACATTCCACTATAAAACCCTTCTCCTTTTCTGAGAGATGCACCACGCCCCTGCAATCGAAGAAAAGCTTACGAGAAATCATAAGCTTCGTGCGCTATTTAATTTTTTTGAAAATTCATCAGAAAATCTTTGAAACCGTAAGCTATATTTATGTAAGAAATCCTCCAGTAACAAAATAGGAAACTTGGAATCTTTAAATTATTTAACTCAAAAAATTTGGAAAGTTGGGCTTATTTGATTTGATAATAGAATAAGTCGGTATCGAGGGCGTATGTACGTTTGAGACCTTGATTTTGAACCTACTCAATTGTCTGATGGATGATTTGTGTTCAAGTTAGGCGGGAACAAATATCAATTTCTTCTTTTGTCACCACCCTCCCCCCCTTTCGAAATTTACAAAAACCCATAGGGGGGAATAATTGATGTTTGAAGTAGTTTAAGTTAATTTTGAAAAAATATATTAAATATCCGAAAGATAACCACCAAAAACAAATTGTGGAAGATGGGAGTTATTTCATTTTTTGTATTCTTGATTTTATTGAGTTTTTCGATAAAAAAAAATTCTTTGATGTATAGGTTTTCTGCAATGATAAAGTCAGCAATTTTCTTGCATATAAGCTTTCGTGCAATTTATTCCAATTTATTTGTTTATCGCATTGTTTTTTTTATCCAACCTACCCCCTTCAAGTCAACTCCGAGTGACAAAAGAAGGATTTGAAATTTGTCCCGGCCTTATTGAAAAAAACAAAATAATATTTTTGCTGGGAACTCATGGAGCTGTCAAATTTTAAAAGCATTTTTTTTTTCGAAACAACGATTTTGGCACATTTGCCATTAACTAGAATCGATACCGAAGTTTTTTTTTTAAGAAAGCCTTCAAAAAAATTCAAACTTCCAAAAGTAAAATTAAAAGATTTTGGGGTTCAAATCTGATTCTTGTAAACCCATTCTGAGTTTTAGATTTTAGTTTAAAATTTGGCTTATGAAAAATAAACTGCAATATTAACAATATTGAACAATACACACAAAAAATAGAGAAATCCCTGAAATTTGCTTTACAGATAGATTACAGAAAATATTTTGTATTGAGAATCCATTCCACAGTTACAATTCTGTGGGATGATTTTTCTTAATTAAAAACCATGTTATTTCATAAGAAAATGACAACATAAACTCAAATTCTACATAAAATTTTTAATTTTCAGCTGAACTAAGGCCAGAACATATTTCAAATCCTTCTTTTGTCACTCGGATTTGGAACATCGCGAGGGGGGACAATAAAAAATAATGCGAAAAACTAATAAATTGGAATAAATTGAACGGAAGTTTGTATGCAACAAAAATGCATACTGTATTGTTGCACAAAACCTATAAACAAGTTTTTTTTTTATCGAATAATTCAATCAAATCAAGAAAAAAGGTGAAATAACTCCCATCTTCCTAAATTCGTTTTTTGGTCTTATAATCTTTTAGATTTTGGAATTTTTAATCGAAATTTACATAAATTACTTCAATCTTTATTTACTTCCCCCTTCGGATTTTTTGGAAATTTCGAAGGGGGGGGGAGGGTCACAAAAAAAGAAATTGATATTTGTTCCAGCCTAATTATTCAAAATAACAGAAAGAAATTGAAGTTTTGAAATTAAAGCAACAACCAAAATTATAAGTATGCGATCTTTTGCGATTTGAATCCTCCAACGAAAAAAAGTCATCTTGATAATTTTATCTGGATTGTGAAACTCGTTTACGAGCTGAATCTGAATCTGCATTTTGAATATTATTTTTGAATCTTTATTGTGAACTTGAGAATATGAATTTTACATCTGTTACCGAATTTCAATGCCATTTCTGACATATATAAAAATAAGATTTCAGAATTTAGATTCTAAGTCAGCTTTTCCATTACTTGCCAAGAATTGAAATTTGTTTCAGACTGACGTTTCCGGTTTCAATCTGAATTTATTATTTTAATTGTGACTTTTAATAGGAATAGAAATGTAAATAAAATGAAGAAATGATGAATCTGATTCTGAGTTTCCAATTTTGAATTGGCATTTGGAAGCTCTATAATGTTTAAGTTCTGCATAAGAACAAATTTTTAACTTTTTTTTTAATGAGATTTTCAAGAATTGACTTTATGAACTTCGAATGAATATCAAACGTAAACTCAAGATGTTTTCTATATTTTTCCATATTTGAAAAGTTATTACCTCAATTTTGAAATGAAAATGAGTATCGAAAAATCATGAATCAAATTTTGAAAAGAATTCAAACCCAAATTTGAACGATTTAAAAACGCTTCTAAAACAACTTGTAACAACTTTTATATTTTCTTATGATAATTCGAACCGAAAATTAAGCATCCCAAACTGGATACAGGATCTAAAATATGAAAACAGAAATACAATTAAAACTTTGATACTATGCAATCAAAACCTCTGAAATGAGTTTAACCTCATTTGATTGATTGATTGATTGATTGATTGATTGATTGATTGATTGATTGATTGATTGATTGATTGATTGATTGATTGATTGATTGATTGATTGATTGATTGATTGATTGATTGATTGATTGATTGATTGATTGATTGATTGATTGATTGATTGATTGATTGATTGATTGATTGATTGATTGATTGATTGATTGATTGATTGATTGATTGATTGATTGATTGATTGATTGATTGATTGATTGATTGATTGATTGATTGATTAATTGATTAGAGAGACCTCTAAAGATTAATCTCATTTAAAATTTAATATTCAGAAACGAGTTTCTACCAACAATCAAGAAAATTTCGAAAAATTTAAGCAGAATGTTGAACCTGAGATCAGTTTCGAGGTTTTGGCATAATCTCTGAGTTGAGATTGTTACTCTTGAATAACCTTATTCAACGATCAAAATTTGATTAAGAATTTCAATTTTTTTAGTGTAGAATAGAATAGCTCGCTTACTTTTCTGGACCCTCCTGGGGGGGAAGGGGGCGGTGTTTGGGGTTTCAACCCGTTTCTAGGGCCATACTCGTTGAATTTATTCAATAAGTTAAGTTAATCATTGATTTGTTTAACTATTTAGACTAATTTCAGTTAAGTTTTGACTGGAACTTGCATTCCAATATCCAACAACGAATACAAGATTTTTCTGAAATTTGTTTAAAACATCATTTCCAAGTCATCTGAAATTTACTTTGTACAAAAAGATGTGTCGACAGCTAGCCGCAGCAGCAGCAGCATCAACAGTGACTAGAGAAAAGCAATGTGACCGCCCCAGCGGGTGTAGAAAAGCTATTAGTTTCTGAAGATGGTTGAAATAAAATAAGTAAACCGAAACGTAAACTACACGGCAGTTAAATCATTGAATCACCGAAAAAAATCAATCCAAAAAACGAGAAGATAACAACAACGGTGACTTAAACATTTGAAGAAAATGATGTGTATAAGTACCTTTTTTTGACAATATGATGAAATAGTGAAACATGTTGGTCTTGTATTGATATTTGAGGCCAGAAACTTAGTTTCAGAAATTTCCAAATAGTGGACCCATTATTTTATGTTTAAACCAGGAGATTAGTTCAATCATTTATTATTTCACACCGGTAGCTATTATTTTTTTTCATTAAAATTTCTCATCAAATTTGTATACTAATTTTCATTTTTTTCTGTTTTTTTCAGGTAAGTTTAGATACATGGGTCCTGAGAGCCTGAGATATAATATTTTAAAACGAATCGTGGAGGTTTTCCATTTGATGATCCGGTATGTTTTTAATAAACCAAACGCTTTACGCTTGGACGATTTCGAAATAATTTGATAGCAGAGTTTGATCACGCACAAGGCATAAACACCGACTTATCCAATGTTAATATTTTAGTCAAGAGTCATTATTTACTCTGATTTATTACCAAGTGCTTAAATAACTCCCGGATTCAGAAGCCAAATTAATCTGACGAGACGCAACCAATTTAAGGGTGACCTCCAGAGTAGCAGAAAGCCTACCGAAAGCAATCAGCGATCACGCGAGATAAAGTATGTAATTCCTTCACGCGTAATAATTCGATAATTTATATAAATTAGGTGCTAACAAATTTAACCACACAAAACACGTAATACCACAACACATCACAGAACAGATAACAACAACAATTCATACATCACGAACCGTGGCGAGTTCAACCAGTAAATAGCAGATGGGGGACGGCAGAAAAGTGGTTTGAAAAAAAAAAACAGCGAGAATTCTTCATGAGGAAAATTACTACTGACTTGCTGGTTTTGTACCCACAGTTCAGTCAGTTGGTCGGTAATCTGCTGCTAAATTGACCACAACGACCCATATGGAACCTTTCCACCAAGTGGCGCGATAAATTCCGTCTCCTCCCCCGTTTGCCCCTCTTCAAAGCTGGAAAATTGCAATAACAACGACACTAGGTGGTACCATTGAAGAAGTTTAAGTGGTAGGTGATTCAAGCGAACGACATGACAGCAAAAAAACAACAACCTACCTTCCTAAATGAAACATCATCAAACACCCAGTTGGATAGCAATCAACAAGTGTCAAACGGGCGTCATATTTTTCATACCTAGCCTAGCATATCACCAAAAGAAGAGACAGAAATAAAAAGTTGGAGGTTCCCTTCATCAGACGGTACGGTTCAAATTAGCCACTGGAACATTAAAAAAAGCGCCGAGGGTGGGGGAGAGATGATTTTAATTCCAGCATTGCTACTGTCCAGTTTTGTTGACCGGCTTTGGGCGAACGAGGTCCATGGAGCAGGTCAACCGGAGAATGGACAGACTAGTAAGTACTTTCCATCATCTGGCTAGGTTGGACATTGTATGGTGATAAGCGCCATTCGTTCGGAATTAGGTGATCTGGGAAACGAGATCTCATTTTATCGGTCGGTTAATTGTTACGGCTCCAATCTGGCGTAATCAATCTCCATCATTTATCCCGTTTAACTTCTGGTTTAAATTTTAAAAAAATCAGTAAATAAAAAGGCACGAAAATATCAGGCGAAAAAACTTTCATTTTGATGGAAAATATTTAGGGGAGTGGGCGTTGGGGTGAGTTGCTAATTAGTCTACAATATTTTCTGTTCACTGGTCCTCCTCCCCTTGAATTTCATCGAACAAAACCAGAGGAATTTTGAAAAATATGAAAAAAGTTAAAACTTTTAACAAACATACTCAATCAGCTCTCTAAAAATCTCTCGTTTTTATTCAACAAATGATAATAATACACACGTTGTTGAGAGAAGCAAATGTAGAAAAAAAAACTGTAGTTATCTGCTATTTTTTCCTGAGCTTCGTCAGATCAGCACTAGACTCACAATAAAATTCAAATGATTTTCATTTTACAATTATACTTTTGAAACAGCAAACATTTGAGATTCGGATTTCGGTCTTGAATGTAGATCAAACAACTAATAAAACAACAGACAGCAAATTCCCTTGAAAAAGACCATCAAAATTAGTCGAAACTTCGGGTATTTCAAAAACAATAGTTGTTTGATCTACATCCAAGACCGAAAAAAGCCAAATTCAAATTTCTATACATCATCTACGGTAGAAAACATAAACCTAATTTGAGATAACATTTGAGCAAACATTTATGAAGAAATATCGCAGAAACAATTCTTCAAAGTTCAAAGTTCAAACAAATAAAGCAGATGAAATGATCGTTTCAAACTTACTAAAATAGCATAGGTGAGGAGCCGATATATCTATAATGACTAGATTCCAACGATTTAATTTCCCCTATAAAAAGCAAATTTAAGTAGATTCATTAAAATAAAATAATAAGGATAATAATTGAACTCCAGCCCTCCGAGTTCACTGCCTTGCATCTTACCTGATTGCCCGGTTTTATCCGGATTTGTCCGGATATTTGATTCAAAAGTTGGGAAAAGTCCGGTCCATCACGGTTGCCCGAATTTCATTTAAAAAAAAGGCCAATTTTGCCCGGATTTATTCACTTTGTTTGCCAAATAATGCAAAAAATAACAAATCTAGTTGTAAAAATTTTGCAACCAAGTTTTATATATTTAAAGAGGTTTTTTGGGAGCCCAAAATACAATTTGAAATCAGCTGATGAGTGTTCATGAAAAACAAATTTCCATTTTTTTCTTGATTTTTGTTGACAAGTTGTTGAATTTTGACAAAATTTGTCCGGACTGTGCTTGGATTTTTGAATGACAATTCCAAAATCAAATGTCCCAATTCACCTGGTTTTTAGACAAAATTTCCCGGATTTGTCCAGCCCGAATATGTGCTGAAAAAATATTGGCAACCTTAATCTTACCACAACGTCAACTCTTCAGTTGGTATGAACATTTGGGATTGGCCAAAAAAACTTTGCAACCTGTGCAAAATTTCAGCTCAATCGCACCTGATTTGACGGTGCCTCAAAGCGCTCAAAAATTCGTTTTTTTACTCTAAAAAATCTTCAAAAGTGTAGCCAAAGAAAATCGGAAAAATCAAAATTAATATTATGATGCCAAATGACTTTAATTGCATAGAATGTCTTTATCTGGTGTTATTCCAAAAAACATTTTTTTAATTGACTTCAAAATTTCAAATTAACGTAAGGGGGGCCGAAGGAAATCGAAAAAATAGAAATTTGAATTTTAATGCCAAACGTCGAGATCTCGTATTATTCCAATTTTTTTTTTGCCAAATATCGACTTTTTGGGACCGTTTTTTCTAACCAACCGTTTTTCGGCGTGGATATAAAATAAGCTTGAAATGAAAATGGTCTTTGATTTTTGGTTTTGACTATTCTTAAGCTTCATTTTTTGCTAACATGACAAGCAGCAAAGCATTTCATGAAAAAAGTTATAACTATTTAAAAATAATAAATCGGAATCCATTGAAAAGTATTTATAAATAAAAGACTTTGCTTGCTAGAGCTTTCAAAAACTTTATAAAACGTTTATGCAAAGGTTATATAAACCAAAATATTTCCTGGCTATGCAAAGCATTTTTTTGAGATTTTTTATTCCAATCCTGCGGTTACACAGCTTTCAAAAAGCAGTCAAAAACGCTTTAATAAAAAAATGAATTTAAAAAAAAATTTTTTTTGCCAGGAATTTACCACATTGTGGCATTCTTCCCTAAATTTTGAAAAAAAGTAAATCATCGAATATATTTTATAGGGTACAAGATAAGTTTGTGCTTTGTTCACATCAATTGTTCTGCAAGAATCAAGGAACATTTTTCATTCAAAGTTATATTTTTTGGAACTTTCAGTACATCTCTGGAGATTTTTGAATGAAAAATTCTCTTTTCCCATATAAATTTTCATACAAAATTAAAACTCGTTGCGCTAATTCAGGACTGGATAGATCACTTCCGAATTTGTTTTGCTATTTCTGGCAGCAAAATCGTCCATTAAAAGTTATGGGGATGTAAAAATGTAAGAATTTCAAAATTCCATACAAAGCTTGCAGCGGTCTATTGGATCATCAATTAAAAAACTATATACTATTTATTGATATTTTTTAAATTTCTTTTTCGGATTCTGCGCCCGATTTCACATTAAAAATGATTTTTCGGTTTACTGAATTAAAAAATGCTGTCTAGTAGTGTAATCGCAATTCCTAAAAAAAAAAGTTCTTTATCCTGACTTTCATTAAACGACTCTACAGAGTTGAACGAAGCAACTGCAATTAAGTATGGTACTTCTGGAAAACCAAGAAAAAAAATCAAAAATAAAAGTTGAAAATGAAATCTGTTTTTGTTGTGGTCAGCAATTTTACAGATAAATTAAGAGGTGGGCTTGTCATATGTCTGCGAGTTCAAGCCCAAGAATAAGTTAGATAAGTTTTCCAATAACTGTCCGCCAACTGCAGCTTTGATATGAAGTCACAAATGGCATCAGAACAAAAAAAATCAATTCAGGGATTTTTTTACAGAGTCAAAAAATGGTAGATTCTGATGAATAGGGACAACCAACAAAATATTGAGCATGTCGCAATCCTTTAGATGCTACTAGTTTCACCTAGAATAATAAAACATATACCCAAAAGAGTGTTGCTCTCAAAGCCCTGATTTTTAATTTGAGACAAACGATTCAAATGTTATTGTTATTCTAAAATCTGCAATAAGAACTTTGTTCAGATTTTTTCTCATGGTGTTTTTTTTTATAAATTTTTGTATCCAAGATTTATTACTTCGGCATCTTTTTAAAAATATTGCCCATTCAGTTTTCAAATTTACCATTTTTGGCTAACGATCATAGCGTTTTCATAATAAAAATATGATAGAAAGTTCATATCTTTAAGATTTGTTACAAACGTTAAATTTAAGATTAAAATTTTCATCATGAAACGTATTGAAGTTGAAATTTATTTTAATTTAGAAATCTTTTTTCAAAATAACAATTATGAGAACGATGTCAAGCTTAACACATTTGAATCACTTTCTGATAAGTTGAAGTTATAAATCAAGATTCTGAATTCAAGTTTAAAAGTTTTTAAATTAAATTTCGCAAATTTTCATGAGACTTTATTTTTAATTCTGTTTTTCTGCTGTTTGAATGTTTGTGTGAGATAGAATAAGAAAATTATGTCAATCATGATTATGTAAAAACATGTTTCCAGAGCAGACATATTTCAGGCATACACACTTAATTATTTTGGTATTAATTTATGGTAAATTTCGACCTGCTACAAAATTATCAATCATTCTAACAGAACTTTGTTTTACAAGACGAACATGTAGACGAAATTTATCCGCCGGAATGTTTTACTATACATACTGTTAGCAAAACCCGGCAAAAAACGCACCAAACCAAAAAATTTGAAAATTATTGTTTTTTCGTGGAGATTCGGAGGGATCAACTCATTATTGAAATATATTTAAAAGAAATCATTTCTGTGATTCAAGTACAGGAAAATCTGTTACGAATCAAGTATTAAAAAAACTATTTATATTTAATTTAAGATTCCTGATGACACGAAACTAAATTCTTAATGGCTTATGAATTTTTTTTAGAGATTGACAGGTAACAGTTTAGTAATTTTAAGCCCGGAAACTATCGTGTCTCAAAAGTAATTTTTCCGTTTAATTTGTATGTTTCTTTTCGTTTCCTGGACAAAGCATTTTTCCATTCCAATTTTCAACAATTCCTCACATGCCCCGCTTTTTTGTCGAATGTCCCGTTGTCCCGCTTTTTCCTCAAAATGTCCCGCTTTTTTTCTTGAAAATCTTTTACAAAGTTCACTAACTTACTCTATAAAAAAATTAAATTTTTGCCTCACTTTATATTCAACACAGAAAAGCTTTCAAAAACTTTGTTTACTTAAAATAGGCAGCATTTTTCATATTTCATATAAGACAATACTGAATAACACTACTTTCCTGTTTCTGATTCAAATCTTGTTTAGGTTGCTTCCAAATGATTATGGATCTTAATTTTTCGACGGAATCTAATCAAACTGCTTTATATTGTACACCACCTTCTCAGACTCAATTTCCCCATGTACATAAAGATAAAAATTTTCTTGAGTTTTCAAATTTTTAAACTGTAAAATTAAATGTGCTTATTGCAAAAATCAGGGAAAATAGAAGTCATGTGAGAAAGAAAACAAAGAAAAATCCGCGTGGAAAATAAAACCTTTGTTTACATTCTATGAACAACATTGGATGATGTTTGGTTATACAATTAAACAATTTTTATTGTTTTCATGGGAAAAAAAGGTTTTTATAAGTGTTTCTCAAATGTTCCGCTTTTTTCTGAAAGTATATGGCAAGCCCAGGCTTGTGATAAAGCTCTCAGTTTCTGTATACAACATTTTATCATATACTTCTTCAAAGTTTCGTTCGAGAATGAAATGAGATAAAATGTAAAAAATGTAAAACCTTCAATTGATTAATGGAATGGAATCGGAATGGAATGGGAATGGAATGGGTATGGAATGGGAATGGAATGGGAATGGAATGGGAATGGAATGGGAATGGAATGGGAATGGAATGGGAATGGAATGGGAATGGAATGGGAATGGAATGGGAATGGAATGGGAATGGAATGGGAATGGAATGGGAATGGAATGGGAATGGAATGGGAATGGAATGGGAATGGAATGGGAATGGAATGGGAATGGAATGGGAATGGAATGGGAATGGAATGGGAATGGAATGGGAATGGAATGGGAATGGAATGGGAATGGAATGGGAATGGAATGGGAATGGAATGGGAATGGAATGGGAATGGAATGGAAATGGAATGGGAATGGAATGGGAATGGAATGGGAATGGAATGGGAATGGAATGGGAATGGAATGGGAATGGAATGGGAATGGAATGGGAATGGAATGGGAATGGAATGGGAATGGAATGGGAATGGAATGGGAATGGAATGGGAATGGAATGGGAATGGAATGGGAATGGAATGGGAATGGAATGGGAATGGAATGGGAATGGAATGGGAATGGAATGGGAATGGAATGGGAATGGAATGGGAATGGAATGGGAATGGAATGGGAATGGAATGGGAATGGAATGGGAATGGAATAGGAATGGAATGGGAATGGAATGGGAATGGAATGGGAATGGAATGGGAATGGAATGGGAATGGAATGGAAATGGAATGAGAATCCCGATCCTCTTGCGAAAGTAGCTTTTGGTAAACTGTTTTCTACTTTATTTACAGTAGGATCTGCATGGAATATCGGAGTATTAGTTACATGTATAATTTTCACGGTAATTTTACCTCACGTTGAGGAATGAAGTTAAAACTTCGTCAAATTTATCAATTCTAACCTATCTCACAGATCTCACGTGGTTCAAGAAAGGTTGATAGAAAAGTGTAATTTTCTGTTTCGGTAAAATTAATTGTGTTACTTACAGCTTTTTTTGAATGTCAATATGGCTAGAAGACGTGGTTTCAGAATTGAACCATGAGTCGATTCACGCACTTGCTGACCTTACTGTTTTTGGCACTTCGCTGTACCTGTACCAACGCAAACATTTGGGTCATCATTTAATTTCCACATTTAAAGCAATATTTTGCAGGTCAATTTTGTGATAAAAAATACTTTGAGAAAGAAATAAGTTGGTAAGAAATTTTATGTTTTGAGTAGCAAATAATGAAAATTCAACAATTTTGTTTGTAAATCCATCTGAAAACAGTACGTACCTGATAATTTTCCTATATTTGAATCTTCTGTCTGTCTGAATAGTGTTGTCGTACAAGTATTAGCATTTGTTTACAGCTTCCGGTCAAAACTACACAAGAAGCTTCCGGACATTCGATTCCGCACATTCGAAGAAGCTCCACATTGCAAAGGGGATCAGTCCATGTTCCATGTGTTAATTCCCATTGAGATTTCCGCTAAGAAACAAAACTGCGCTGAATATAGTTCACAAAATGGAACTTGATGGGAAAAATGGAACTACGTCATCGTGAATCCACTCAATCCAAATAAGCGAGGTTTAGTATTTGCAAAGACAATAGTTACCTCGCATCGCTTGAGTGCTACGATATAAACTTGCCTTTGCGGTGTTTTTCCGTTCAGGATATCTACAAGAAGCTGACCGCAGTTGACCCAACGATAGGATCTGGTCCTGACAGCATACCTACGTCCTGCGATTCTGAAACATTGCGCCGCTTCTGTAGCTGCCCCGATTTGCAGTATCCTAAATCGAACCCTTAATGAAATGACGCTTCCTAGTGCCTGGAAGGTCGAAGAAACTCCTCAGATTTATAAATCAAGCAATGCTCATCACGTCGAAAACTACCACTCAATCTCAATTCTGAATTCAATTTCAATAGTTTTTAAATGTTTCAATGCACAAGCGATTGTATGCCACCATAAAACCTCATATCTTAGAGTCTTAGCATGGGTTCGTGATGAAACAGTCTACGGTGGCGATTTTGATGTGTTACGTTAGTTTCCTGAGTAATAGTTTGGAGATCGCATGAGTTTTCCAGTTTGGTCACTTGATTGCACCAGGTTTAAAAGAAAATTACGAATTCACGATCACGAACTTTCGACACCCCATCTGGAGTACCACAGGGAAGCCACCTTTGACCCCTTCTGTTCATAGCTTTCGAGAATGACCTATGTAAAACTCTTCAATCCGACATTCTGCTTTATGCTAAATATGAAGCAGTTTAGAAAGATTATCAGTGCTGTAGACTGTCTTGCCTTACATAACGACATCGGCAGATTAGATAACTGGTGCCGCCTCAATGGAATGACGGCAAACCCCAACACATGTAAGATAGTCAACTTCACTCATGCGCGAAACACAGTCAACTTCAAATATCAACTCTCGGGATCAATATTGGAGAATTTCAAGTCTATTCTCGACCTGGGAGTGAAAATTGACAACAAACTAACATTCGCTGAACATTTCGCGCTCACGTCTACGAAGGAATTTGCTGCATTAGGATTTTTGCGTCGTAGCACGAAAGACTTACACGACGTCTAAGCTCTGAAAGCAGTGTATTGCTCTTTGACGCCGCTCAGGTGTTGGCCCCTACTCGGATTACACACTGCTACCGACTTGAAGGTGTCCAGAAAGCTTCGTTAGGTACGCTCTGTGACGTCTTCCTTAGAACGAACCACTTTGACTTACGCCGTTGGTGTGTCCTGATAAGTATTGTTTCTCTTGAAAAGCATTGTGCTGAGCTACAACAAGCATTTATTTTTGATGTGTTAACTAAGCGTGTTCACTATGCTTACGCACTGGAACGTGTCAATCTTTACATATCTACGAAGACACTACGACAACGTGAGTTCATCTGGATACCTTTTCATCTTAAGGCATATGATCGAAACCATCCCATAGATAGATGTTGTGAACGTTTTAACTCAGTTTACCATCTTTTTAATTTTGATTTGTGTAGTATTTCTTAGTTTTGAGTTATAATCTGTACGGTATCCCACCAAAAACAGGCTAATCAATTAAATTCTGAAGTGGGCATGCTATAGATTAAATTTTTTTAAAATCTTCTTAAAATTATTTTTAAAAATATCAAAGATATTTTTAATATCACAATTCTAGTTATTCAAGTGATATTTATGAACTTCTTCACTTCAATAAATGTTTGCTATTGCAAAAACATTCTTGTAAACTCAACAAAAACTCGTGTTCGACGTCCCTCGAACACCTCATAAGGGGAAGCTAAATTGCCGGTAGTGAGGAGGTGATAAAGTGAAGATAAGCGGGTATACAACACAATTCCCGGCAGGTCCACTGTTCCGGGCTGCTGAAGCTCCAAACTAACCCCAAAGCCGTCTTTTTTCGGTACGGCACCTTCTCGAGGTGAAATGGGGAAGCGCCAAAAGGAAAAGAAAAATGAATCACTGTCATTAATTTAGCTTCCATATGTTATTACCACTGTTATTATGATGTTTCCATTTATCATAAATTACCGGCCCGAGTGAAAAGTGCTCGTGAAATAAACTCGCGGCCCCCCTGAAAGGCAGACGTAAAAACATACATTTTTCCAATGCCCACCGGTCCATAGACGGCCAAACAAAATGGTTCCAAACGAGTGCTCCCGCGCCGCCGCGGTACAATATGGGGAATTGCGAACAAAAATCAAGGGGAACAACTCTGTGTCGGGTTGTCATGCGTGAAAATTCCCCACACACCCACTCGCCTTCCGTGGGTGGAAAGTGGACTCATCCCATTCAAATCAGACTGGTGCTGCTGATGGTGAATGACTGACGTCCATACATATATTTTTCACGCATCAAACACAAATTTTAGACGGTCTTGGAATGTTGGCTGGCCAACGCCCTGAATCCACCTAGCAAAAAAGATAGTGTCCACAGGGCCGTAATTTCCACGCTGCTGGAGGTGGTGAAAATACGCGTGGGGAGCACACTATGGGTTGGAGTGATTTTTCCACTCGGATGAGCAAAAAAACGCTTGTCAGATTAACGGCATGCAATGAATGGTTTAGTGAAGAGTTATAAAAAAAGTTCTTCGAAATATCTTTGAAGTTTTTTTTAAATTTCACTAGAATCAGGCCACTGTAAAATCATTATTGATGTCCGCTACGAATATTCACGCGAAAAAAATGCACATAACGTTAGCATGAGAATTTTTCCATCAATTTGCTTATCGTGGAAATCGCAACGGGTGGTTCTTAGGAAATCACCGAAACGAGCATACCTTTTCAACAGAGAAAAAAAAACTCAAAGCAAAAACAACCAAACTCAATAATAACTCCGCAGGACGTCCCATTTGTACGTCGTTAATAGACTGAAACCTCCCGGGTAAAATCGATTCCAAAATACGGTAGGGTCCGAACCGCTTCCCTGCACCCCACCAGTTCAAATAACATCGAAAGTACTTGCGAGTTACCTCAATTACCTCGAGCGGTGGCAAAAAAGCGCGGGAAATTATTGCCAATGATGACTGTTTGCAATTTCCTCCGGGGAGGCTGTTTTTCTCCATAAAAAGTTTGACAGCTGTGTGAAGTCAAAAAAAGAAAATGGCGATCATCCGTAGAATTGATTCCGGAGGGAAGTTCATTGTTTTTTTTTCGGTCCAGTTTCCTAACGACGGAGATATTTTCCGAGCACCAGCCAAGACGAGGTCAGAAGGTTATTTCAAGATTTCGTTGAACAATGAAGTTCTCCCGAAGGTTCGACATATGTTGTAATTTTCCGCGTTTTCGCGTCAATCACGGCTCGTGAAATTTGGTTTCTAGCTGACTTTCGAGAGGGATCATTGATTCTTGAATTGCCGGGGGGCTCTGGTGACGAACCGTTAACTTTATAGGGAAGGGAAGTCAAGAGGCTGGATTTCAGCCTACCACGGGCAACTTCCAAATACCGCCGGCCGCCAAGAGTGGCTGCACTAGAAAAACCAACTAAAGTACTCCTGGAGAGGGCACGTGAGTGGTCGGCAAACATTATGGGTGAGACGTACTTAGTTTCGAGAGCACGGATTTAACCGTGATTGAAATGGTCAAAAGCTTTGATAAGTTTTGGTTGGAAACGTCATCATCGAAGAGAAGATAGTTGTATTTGTTTTCGGGATTAAGTTCAAATCAAGTTCAATACTGGAATGCGATAACGATAGCTACTGAAGTTGAAATAGGAATTCAGCTGCGTTGATACATTGAGTAGAAAATACTTGGTAACTCGTTGACCCACAATCCCGAAAAAATCTTTTTTTGTTTATTTGTTTATTTGTATAAAAAAAATCAACGGATCACATGTTTCGAAATGATAACTTAATCATAAATAACTTATTAAAAATAAAATCCCTTCGACACAGTTCTGGACACGTCTTAAATTTTTCTTCGGAACGGAACACATTTCTCGAAACGTCAAACTCGAAATTCTCAGAAAAACGATAAAAAATTAATTAAAAACGCAGTTGGTCTCATAGTTGAATATCCTATTTGTGAAAAGAGGTTTGTTTTTAATAACAATTTAAAAAATAATCAAATCCACATAGGTTTGGGTAAAATAAAAAAAAGTACATATGTGGGACTCCAATGGTATAAGAAAAACTATGTTCTAGCTAGTTACAGAAAACAGTTTTGATAATTTTGATCGAAGCCAAATTATTAACTGTAGTTCATCCCGTTCGGCAGATGAAATTTCTATTTTTATGATATGATGAACCGCGACCCTGTAATCGAAGAAAATTTCATAAAAGACTCTTGCTCCTGCACGAGCTTACAAGCTCACAAGCTTTGGAGTGCCAGGTCATAATCTAGCTCAGAATGCTATTTGAAATCTTAGGAATATCTTTGCCAGATGTGTTTAAAGTAAGGTTGCCGGATTTTTTTCAGCACGTATCCAGGCCGAACGAATCTGGGCTATTATATTTTCAAATCTGTTAAAATCCGAGCTTTTGTTTTAAAAATTGACATCAAAAATCCGTTCAATATTCGGGCAAATTTGGTCAGAACCCAGGAAACACTAAACAAAAATCAAGAAGAAAAAATTTAAAAAAATGTTCATCAGACCTAAAGCCCGATCTTAAATTGTATTTTAGGCTACCGTAAAACCTTTAATGATAATTTTTTTAAACTTGCTCAAAAACTTTCTTTTTGGACGCATAGATAAATGAAAAAAAATTACAACACAATTTGTTTTTTTTTTGTTCGACTTGGCCGGACTGGACTTCTCTCAAAATTATGTGTAAAATATCTGGACAAACCAGGATAAAGTTAGCTCAATGATATTTTTAGAAGTTTGGGTTAATCCAAAGTTGCAAACATGTGGAAGATACAAAAGAACTTAAAGTTTTGCAATTTTCTAGTCAGCTAGAACAAATTGTCTCATAAACCTTGTATAAAGCTTAGTTCTTTTAGAAATGGGACAGTTACGAATGCGGGTATCTCAAAAACCTTTCGTTTGATCTAAAAACTTTCTATGAAGGAAATGAAGGTAATCTTATGATAATTCATGAAAAAAATTGAAAAAAAGTAATCGTTTTTTGGTAAGAATAAATTCTACTTTATTCTTGGTACCTCCCCTCGGCTAGCGCACACTTTTTTCAGTCATGATATTGATCAGTTTTTCAAACTAATACTTCGTCTAATCTGTATTTTAGGTAGCTACATCCTCTTCCTTCAATTTCCGCTACTTTTCGAACCAACACTTCTCTTTTAAAAGAAACTGAGGGCAATTTAGTGGATACAGATGTTTCGAAATTAAGAAATTTGATTATTTTTGAGCCACTTTTTTTGCGTTTTAATGGAATTTCAGCTGGAAAAATCTGGCAATGACGAACTAAAACCATCATGAGATTAAACTTGAAGTATAATCGGTTAGTATAGATCGTAGTTTGCGAATGGTATATAAAAGATTACTCTTTTTAGGCTTTAAAAAACAGCGAAAACCATAGTTTTCGTTTTGAATATTGTTATTTCTTTCCACAGGGGCAGAATTTTGGCAAATCATAATTTTTTATACAAAATAACCAGCAAATACATACTTGAATTTACTCTGGACCTTGCCACGAGCAGACATGGTAAAGGTTCAAACGCTGGAATTTTTTAAAATAGGGTATTCATAAGTTTTGTCGTTCTTCAGAAATCATCTGTCCCATAGCCTCGGAACCGGCTATACAGCTTATGAGCTCTGGAACTAGCAAAAATTTAGTGTTTGAGGTGTGGTTTGAATGACTCATTACCAGGCAACACTTTCAGTTTATCGGAGAAAATTTTGTTTTTGGAAGTTTCAGGGATCTACCCGTAGTTTTTCGCTTTTTGAAAATTAAAAATGCTGGTATGAGACTTGATTCCCTGAAGACCCTTAGACGAAGTTGCCGATCATATGCTTCACTCCAATGCTTGATTTGAACTTTTTGGACATTTTTGACAGTATTTGCATACTTTTCCACCACTCGCATACAGTAATTCTTCGAATAATCAACGGTTTTTTCAGCTATCAATTTGATTATGACGGATTTTGAATGAAATGCAAAATTATTTTTTCCTTTTTCTCTTGCATCGTAAATATCTCAAAAACGCGTAATTTTTAAATTTTGAAAAAAATAGGTCTGATAGTACTTTTTACAGGCAACAAAATGCTGCCAAAATTTTGAATGTCCGATTACTGGTAAACGAGTTTTTAGCAAAAGAAAGTGTCCCATTTCTAAAAAAACAAAGCTTTAATCTAATTTACTTCATGCCAAACCAAATATTTGACACTATTTCGATAATAGGTACTCCACCAATCAGTCTTTATTATTAACAGTTCTTGGTTTTTAATCATTAATTTTGATAATTTGTTAATAAAACGTGAAGAGCGCTTATAAGAATTTTGAGCCCAAAAATGTGTATTATTCAATTTACTAAGCTGACGAGGCTTGAATGGAATTATTTTATGGTAAAAAAGTGTGATTTTCAAAGATCTAACAAATGGTGTATTTCTTGGTGATATTCAATTCCCTGATGAGAAATGTGTGTGCGCTTATAGGAATTTCTACCACCGTAGATTTTCACATCGTTTTAGCCGTCAGGGGACACTTAACGGAGAAAGAAAGGTTTATCGAAAACTTTTAAATCGAATTCGAATTGCTGATTGTTTTTCGGTCAACTACAAATGTTTGCCATTTATCCATAGATATTTCGCAGAATTGTGAGAAATTGACAAAAAGAAAACTTCTATTAGGGGAAGAGGGGGCATTATGCCCACGTTAAGAAGAAAGCCTTGTTTTAGAATATATTAGAAAAGAATAACTTTCATTTTCGATTGTGTTTGGAAGTTTGGTTTATTTTCTGTCTAAATCTTATAGTTAGAATAACTGGAAGCTCAAAAAGGCCACAAATTTAATGAAGTTTGAAGAGTACGTTGAAAATTGGATTTCAGATTCAGTAGGGGCATAATGCGCATATGTGTGTACCCAATCGCGCCGTTTAACGTTTAATAAGTGTTTATTGATCCAAGTGCCTCCGAACGTGTTTGCCAGGTAAAAACACTTCTATTCTACTTCGCAGATGGAAAAATGTATTGCTACATGCAGTGCTGCCAGATTTACTGAAATTCTTGTGAATAGTTAATTAAATCTATATTAAAATAAGGAATTTTAAATATATTCGTTTATATTCAAGATATATTTTCCAATAAAACTTAGAAATATCTTTAAAATTGGTGTGATGAAACTGCATATAAATTCAAACAAATATGAAACATGCTTAAAGATAAACGGACATGGCGCGTTTTGCCCTACTTAGACATGTTTATTAAAAATCGTTCAAAATAACAGAAAAAATATTTAAATAAGGAAATTTTTCGTTTTGTGATGATTTTCAAGACCAATCTTCATCATTGTAACAGATGTCAGGTAATGTTTTTTGTCGACAGATGGCGTAATTCCTTACGAAAGTCAAGGCACAAATTGCAAGGAATATGGCTAGAAAAGTATTTTTGGATTTTTGCAGGGATTTATCGCATATTTTATGCAAATTTTTTGTACAAAAGGTTTCTACTGTTAACTAGAAGGGAATAGCGTACCGAATTCTTAAAATAAGTGTATATCTAGCTAGATATCGCAGTGGGGCGTTTTGCCCACACTGGGCATTATACCCCCAGTTCCCCTACTTTTTTCTTTGAAGTCAATACTAATCGTAGTCTTCGGGAAAGTTTAACATTAAGCTGGAATCGTAATTTTCAAAATCTTTACATGGTTTAATGGTTTTGATACATAAATGCACAAATTATCACGAAAATGAGAACTGATAGAAAAAAAAATCATGGCAAAATTAGCTCTTAAACTCATTTCACCTCGGAAAAATGTAAATTTGGTAACCTTGTGTCATCAATCATAGTGTTAAAAAAATTTGTCTCCTTTTTCTCCTCGATTGTAGCACAAGTAACAGTCATGATGAGTAAAGTTTGGTGGTCTCATATGCCAAATCACATATTCAGGAATATTTAAAAAAAATAATTGACAGCTGAAGGGGCTCAAGGATGCAAGCAAGGTTGCTGAAATCACAGATAATCTGTATTAGCACAGAATTTTGAGCAAAATTTCGTCACAGAATCTGTGTGACAGAATCTGTATCACAGATCACAGAAATTTTAAAAATTCACAGATTTCACAGATTTTCTTAACTTTGTACAGATTATAAATTTGTGTGTCAATTTCGACTTTATATTTCTGACTCATGTTCATGAAAATATGTAAACAAAGTATTTGATTTTTTTTCTAATAAAGTTGTAAGTAGTTTCCAATTTGTTGATGTTCCACATAATTTCCCAAAGAACTTCATAGAAATAGCGTCACTGAAAACCATCACAGAATTTTAGGTTCAAATAACAGAATTTTTTTTTGTAAAAAACACAGAATTTTTTCCGGCCTTTGGAGGCCAGATGTTTGAGATGAAAAAAAACTTGAGAAATTTGGAAAAAAACGTCCGTGTATGTGCACTGAACTGCTGCTAAAATTGACTTTTTGCTCCCATATGTTTTTTCGATGTCTTTTGGGTCACCAAGCATCAGAGTAAAATTTGAGATGATTTGGTTGATTCTTGAATTATCGATCTTATTTTGTAGGAAAATTTGTACGGAAGAAGACATTTTTTGCGTATTAAATCATCCAGAAAATTCAAATAAGCTTGACATGAAGTTTGTCTTTAATTATTGATTTTGCCTTCTCTGAACCTTCATTTTCTGATAACATGATGTTTAACATTTTTTGATACCAGTCTTTCACGATAAAAGCTATAACCATTTTAAAGTAAAAGTCTGAATTCAATGAAAATAATTTAAAAACGGCAATCTTTGCTGGCTAGAGCTTTAACAAATTTCAAGAAATGTTTATGTACAGGTTAAATAAATAAACAAATGCATTGGTTACGCGAAGCAGTTTTGTGAGATTTTTTATTTGTATCCTATGGTTAAACAGCTTTAAAATGAGCAGTCAAAACGCTAAAATTAAAAACATATATTTTGAAGTTTTTTCATAACATCGAATATCTTTTCTGAGGTAAAAGTTAGGTTTAAAGTTTGTTTACATGAGATATACTGCAATAATCAAGGAATTTTTAAAATCCAAAGATACATTTTTTAGAACTTTTAGTACAACTCCGGCAATTTTAAAATGACAAATTTTGTAAACGGATACAATTTTTTCATACAAAACTTAAACTCATTGCACTAATTCAGAACTGAATAAATCGCTTCCAAAATTTTTATTACTATTTTTGGCAATAAAGACAACAAAAAAAAAAGTTTTTTAAGGTGTAAAAAATGTATGAATTTAAAGTATTCATACCAAGCTGGCAGCGGTATAATGTGCACAAACAAATACTATAAAATTGGTATCAAAAGAAATTTTAACGATAAGTGTGTTGTTTATGGATGCGTTTTGAGATTTTCGAGATTAAAAAAATAAACCGAAAACAGGAAATATTAGGACAGTTTTCTTACCACATATTTCTGTCAAATAAGGCTTGACTAACACACAATATGCGTAAAAATGTGAATTTTGTGGACCTTTTAAGTAAGTATTAAAAATAAGTAGCATGGTTTAGTTAAAAAAAATTCCAAATAGTTGCTTTTTTCTATTTGTTCACTTAATATTTGAGAAGAATTACATAATTTAATGAACCCCACATGTAGGCAGATCTTTCTTAAAAATATACGCTGAACGAATTATGACGTCAAATGAAATCTCAGTAAAAAGGAAGAATCAACAACGGGGAATCTCATGAGATAATTTAATCAATTCATTCAATATCCAATAGACGGAGTTGATTTGGGGTAATTTTTTAATCTCTCTAACCCTGGAAAAAGGGGTACGTCTTTTGACATTGAAAAACAAACAATTCAACTGACATCACTGCTGCTACCTCGTAACATATTGCAGGACTTCTTTGAGGTTTGACTGTAATCTGTAAGACTAATAGCGAAATGTGTTGCGTTTTGTGATTTTTGTTTTACTTACTACACCCAAAATTCAACCTTTACTCCAACCATGAGTTCTCTATATTTCAACATCATTGGCATAAGATGTTAACGCTAGCGGCAACCTCCCAAAGCGACAATATTGCATATGATTTTCATCAAAATAAAACATTTTCATGGCCCTCCCTATCCAGGTTGCCGAAAAAAAATTCTTTGTTTTTGCGGGAAAAAAATTCTGACTTTCTGTGATTTTACCCAAAAATTCTGTGATGGTTTTCTGTGATGGAATTTCTTTGATGAGTCATGAATAATTGAGTTTTTTACATTTTTCTTGAGAAATATCAATAAACATCACCAATATTATCATGTTTTTTTTAAACATTGTTTAAAATTCAAAATTAATGTTGACATTAAAATTATAATTTTAGTAAAACATACCAAACTTTTAAAAAAATCTGAAATCTGTGAATATATCCAAAATTTTGTGTCCTGTGACACAGAATCTGTGATGAAAATTTACTCAAAATTCTGTGAAATTACAGATTTTTCTGTGATTTCGGCAACCTTGTGCCCTTTTTCGTCACATAATAAAGGAATATGGAAACAATGAATGAATTAATTGATCCTCTTGTTAGTGCTTATGTAAGGCGGAATTAGGAAAACTACAGAAAAAATATCTTTTACATCAAACTGGCTCGTTTCGGTCAGGTGCTGGTCAAAGAAACTTTCCAGAATCGGAAGCACCTTGAACTTTAACCTAGAGATTCCACTTTCACCTGTCTGTCTACAACTCTCTCAAATCAGCAACCACTATTTGCAGACAATCAAATAACTAGAGAACCCTTCGTCGCATTGCGGTAGCGGTATCTTTCAAGCTTCCCGATTGATAAAAACTACTCAATCTGGCCAACAATATTGTTGAATGAATGAACAGCACCAATCTCACCCCACTACACACAAATAACAATCGACATGGGTCGATCTTGAACTTGAAATTTCCCTTCTTCAGTGGGGGATATTGTCTAAATATGAATCAATTTATACAATTGGTGGGAGTGAGGGGGAGGCGGAAGTTCCACTAGTGTATAGTAAAAGCTCACCTGTTCGTCTTTCATACCTTCTGTTACTACTATCAATTTTCCATTGAGAAGTGTGTTTGATGTTATTTTCGAAAACAATGGCATTTGTAAATGCGGAGAGACGAGCCCCCAAGCAAACGTTGGTGGGAGGTAGATCAGCGAACTTTAAGTCGGTTTCCCATATATGATGACAATGGAGTGTCCCCCCAATTTGAGAGTGTGGGGGTCTCTACTGGGCTGATGACGACGTCAATGGGTGATGACGATCGAGGGGAAACGCTTTTACTATAATGCTCATTTCCATTGCAGGCAACTGGCCCTACGACGAAGACAACGTCTGTGAGGGGAAGACCTTTGGAGGAAAGCGAAATTAATCTACATTTTATTTTGTTTGCAAAACAATTCGAATTGTTTACAGCAACGGCGGCCGGCACACTCACAGACACTTTGAGTCGCCCCTCTTCATGTGTATGGAAAGCTATTTTTATTTTTCTGGGTACTACCTACTCTCGAAGCTTGAATCCGATTTGCAAACGGGCTGGAATCCGGACAGACAACAATGCCAATTCTTTTCGGACGAACTTGGAACGATTTTCGGTTTGGGGAGACACGAAAGGAGGGGGACCAAGCCCTCAACTGAAACATCAGCTGATTCTCGGTAATAACTGCTGCAACTCCTGAATCGGTTCGAATGCTCACGACAATAACAAACAAAAAACACACTACTGCACTAGATCCTAACCCAGAGACAAACGGTTTTAACCTGCCCTAACGTTGGTCTCCCCCAATGTCTACTTGCCGCATCTCATTTTCATTGCAGGTCTTATGAATCAACTGAAAACTGATTCATGAAAAAAAAACCCATTATGCTTGGGAAATTTTCCCAGCCCAAAATTATCCATTTAGAATATCTCTTCCAATCTCGAAGTAGAGTTGTAGGAAGGAGGGGTGTTCTGAGAACCTCGTGTGTTCTACTACAATTCTACAGATGATGACGACACCTGATAAAGAGACAAATATGGCTGCCACCTGTTCCATTATTGTTGGTGACGAAGCCAGGGGCTTCCCTTCCCTCATACTTAAGCACGTTCTGTAGAGACTTTAATTTCCTGGCACCTCGAACCTTTTGCGACGATGACGAAATCGCTCGTGAACAACGGATTGTTTGCTAAATACAGAGCGTCAAGGGGGTCAAGAAGCCTAAGGGTCAGAAATTTCGCACATCCAACCACAAATCAAACCGAACGGTTGTTTGCGTAAGAAAACTGTTTCGTTCTCACAGTGTTTTGCAAATGCAGATTACGGGGAAAAATGTTTTTGAGAGTCAAGAAGCGGCTATCAAAAGAAGTTTTGGGCTATACTCAAGTTGAATAATATTTTAAACGTGTCGCATGGCTGATTCAACCATGCATTAAGGTTGCCGAAATCACAGAAAAATTTAAAAAAATCACAGAATTTTTAGCAAATTTTCATCAAAGAATCTGTGTCACCGAACACAGAATTTTGAAAATATTCACAAATTTCGCAGATTAGTAGATTTTTGTACCTATTTGTAAAATGATAAACTTTTCTGTCAACATAAATTTTGGGATTTCTAACTTTGTATTGGAAATTCATAATAAAATTGTTATTGTTTATAATTTTTCTCAAGTACAATGTAAAAGAGATACAATTTTGTATGACTTTCTGATGTAATCTATGCTTTTTTATCACAGAAAACCGTCACAGAATTTCTGGGTAAAATCACAGAACGTCAGAATCTTTTTTCACTAAAGCACATAATTTTTTGCCATACATCTCATTTCTTTTGGGAATAGAATAGGGCTCAATTTGGTCGAGAAAATGTAGATTGGCTTTTTTTTCTAATATTTGCAATTGAGTGACACAAAATTTAGCAACCGACGGCTGAGAAGTACTGCATTTCTGAGGAAAAAATCCAATATACAATTTCAATTTCATGTGAACTTTTGTTATTGGTAAATGTTTTTAATATTTCAAATGAAACGCTATCTTAAAAACTTAAAAATCTTATAAACCGGTCATCTAATATATAAAGATGAGTTGGACTATATATGTTTGTATGCACCTTATACAAATCCACACCGCTTAACCGATCAGCCTGAAATTTGGTACAGTTATGTGTTTGGACCATGGGAAGGTTTTAGTAATAGTTTCGCATCCCTCCCACCTGAGAAAAGGGACCCTCCCATAGAACTTTCCTTTTTTTCCCACAAACCAAAAGTCATGGCACCCATTTTTCAGAACCAATTTTTTCCCTTTGGCGGGGTTGTTTTCACCATCACCATGGGCCGGGCATTAGAAACGACCATCAAGAGTTCACGTGGACTGGAAAGCAAATCCAAGCTTGCTGAGCATCAAAGATTTGAAAGGTAAAATTTTGGCGGGTGTTTTTTCCTTCTACTGCTCAAAACACGTTGTACCGGTACGAGATATTTGGATGCAATAACGAGCCTACATTTTGTATTGAAAAATATAACTATCCTGTAAAGAATATATTGACTAAAATTGTAGTGATTTTCAATGTTCTGCCTACCTTTGGGATGGCTTTGAGAGTTTACAAGGATATACAGTGAAGTGAACAGTCAACAGTGAATTGGCTTCTTCAGCTGAATAACTATTTGGACTGAATGCTGCAAAATAATGAACCGATTTTCATAAACTCCAGCTTTTAACCAACCATTTTCAAATTTTTAGGATTCCTTATAGAGAAAGAAAAAATCATTAGATTCAGAGTTATATATATGTTGAAGGCTGTAATTTCAACGGTTTGATAGCCGCCGGGGAATCTAAATGGGGGATTAGAAAATTTATTAGATAATACAATCTGAGGTTTTTAGTTTTATACTATCCTATTTCATTGGCCAATTTATTTACACTTTTTGATTTATTTTTGGTCATCAATGTGTTCAATTCTACCATCCAATTTTGAAAAAAAAAACCGTTTGGTTCTGCGAGTTCAAACAAATGATTTCAAAGAATTTTAACATTGATCACTCTTCAAAATAATTAATGGAACTCAAATAAGACCATTTACATAACATTTAAATGGTTATTTCGGTCCAGAGATGACTTCTTTTCGATAACTCCAAGAAACTTTTAGTGCAACATTCAACATTTAAGAAAAACAGTGTTAAATGAAAAAAGTGAAAAAGGCAAACATACAATAGAAAACATGCCAAATGAGTCTTAAACATGGTTCAACAAGGTTCGGAAGTGTTTTTAGAAATTTTTAATTAAATAAAACTTAAAAATACCATTGTACAGGGAGATCATCCATCTTGAAAAGTGGGATAGTCTCCAAAAGAGATTAAAGTTTTTTGTGATAGAGAAGAAGGAAATTATTTTGAAATTCAATTCATAATCCTTAAAACTATAAGCTTCTTCTAAAAAAATGAAATCGATAAACACAGTGAATAATCTCACTAAAACCTTTTAAAAGACTTACAAAACTTACGTGGCCAAACATGGGCCCAATTTCTTAAAATGATGAATATAAAGCTTCCAATATTTCGAAAAATCAAACGACTCATTTTGATTCATATCTTTTGTGAACCCGAGCAAGGCCGGGTAAAATCAGCTAGTTTTTAATAAAAGTCAAGTGTTGCAATTTTAGAGTAATTTGAAGTAAATCATTCCTCAAAAAATTCACAGATAACACGTCTACAAAATTCCCAGTATTTATTGGTCTCAAGAGTTTTAAGGCTAGTTTTGACTAATTTAGAGGGCGTTGAATTCGAGCATGCAATAAGTTTTTCTCCAACAGTTAAATTTTTGGGATCTATGGGTTTATTTTCGAAAATAAGAAAACTCGATTGGTAATTTGCTGGAGTAACAAATATCGTGAAAAAAAACGAAATAAGAGTAGATTCATCAGACATTCTATAAGTCTATTGTCTAAATCAATTATGGTGCTTACATAAGCGATTTAGCACATTTTTCTCGCTTTTAGTCAAATTTGCAAAAACTCAAAATTTCAAATATGATAAATTTTTTTTTAAATTTGACTAAATGTGCTAAATCGCTTATTTAAGCATCGCATTGAACTTAGACAATAACAAAACGATGAAAATTCGACCTTTGACACGAAAAAAGGGATGTTTTCTTTCACAGGGTCTTTAAATTTGTGAATTTGTATTGAAAAAATCAACAAACTTTGGATTTTTTTTCTCAAGTTTTAAAAACAGCCTGTTTCTAATAATTTTACCATCAAATATTTGACATATGAACTAAATAATGCCAAAAGATAGAGCCAAGATACTGTTTTTTTTCGACACACCCTAACATTTCAATATTTCTAAAATCATAATTCGCTTACGAAACGTCATATGTATGTGGTGTTTTGGATAAAATTGCTTCAAAAACCGTTGACTACATTTTTTTGAAGACGGTTTGACTCTCTCTGTTCACTGTAAAAAGTGTTTATGTGTAAACCATGCAAAAATGACACACCCACGTATTTGATTAAAGATTATTAAAACGCATAGCTCAATCAGCGTATTTGCTGAGGACACTATTTGTCTATCTCTTATAGTATCATACATAGTTATTAATTTTGTCACGATGAAGTTCAGTTCTGGACCACTGTGCAATCTCGTCAAGTAGTAAAAAAAACAGAAAATCACAGAAAACAGAAAAAATCAAAAAAACTAAAAGTTGAGGCACAAGCTCAAAAAATCAAGAATTCAGATAGTCACGAAAACAGACATTCACAAAGTCAGAAAGTCAGCAGATTTAAAATTTTAGAAGTCAAAAAGCCCCAAACCAGAACATCAGAAAGTCAGGAAAGCAGAAAGTCAGATAGTCAGAAAGCCAGAGCACTTAACTCTCAAGCATTCAAAAAATTCGAACAAAAATAAAACGGTAAAAAGTAAGAAATTCCAAAATCGAAAAAGACACAAAAATTGAAAAAATAACAAAATTTAAAAAAATCAGAGAAAATCAGAAAAACAAAAGTCAACACACCGGAAGCTCCAAAAGTCAGGAAGTCAGAAAGTTGAAAATTTTGGAATCCAAAAAGGCAGAAATCAGAATATCAGAAAGTCAGACAGTCAAAAAGTCAGCAATTTTATTATTCAGAAAATTGTAAGGAAAGTTAAAATATCAAAATGTTTAAAAGTAAGAAAATCCCTGAACAAAAAAGACAGAAAGTCAGAAAAACAGTGACCAAATAAAATCGCAAAGTTAAAAAGTTTCAAAGTCAGAAAGTCAGAGTTCCAAACATTAAGAAAATCAAAAAGCTAGAAAGTCAGAAAGCTAAAAAATTCAATAAATCAGAAAACGAGGAAGTCCAAAATTTGAAAAGGAAAAAAAAGAACCCAGAAAGCCAGAACGCCAAAAAGTTTTAATTTTTTAAGTTAAAAGCTATAAATTCAGAAAGTATCAGGAAATCAGGATTAAAAAAGTTTGAAAGTCAGAAAATCAGGAAATCAGAAAGCCAAGAAATTTAAATTCCAGAGTCAAAAAACGAGAAAGTCAAAATTCAGAAAGTCGGAAAGTAAGAAATTTCAAATGTCCGAATTCCCGAAGAATTAGGAAAATCCGAAATTGAAAATGTCAGAAAAAATCATGAAATCAGAAAGGGAGAAAGTTAGAAAGAAATTATGTTACAAATTTGTATCTTCAAAAAATGAGAAAGATAGAAATTCAGAAGTTCGCATGACTAAGATAGACGTACCTTAACGTTAACCTAAACTTAACGGTAAAATAAAACGGTAAAAAGTCAGAGAATCCTTAAACGCAAAAGACAGAAAAATTAAAAAAAAAAAAAAAAAACAAAATAAAAAAAATCAGAAAAACAAAATTCAAAACGCCAAAAATTTTAAAAGTCAGGAGGTCAGAATGTCAAAACTTTAAAATTTTGGAAGCCAAAAAAGGCAGAAATCAGAATATCAGAAAGTCAGACAGTCCCAAAGTCAGCAATTCAAATTTTCAGAAAATTCGAAAGAAAGTAAAAAATTTAAAAAATCAAAACGATTTAAAGTAAGAAAATCCCTAAACGAAAATAGACAGAATGTCAGAAAAACAGTAAGCAAAGAAATCGCAAAGTTTAAAAGTTGCAAACTCAGAAAGTCAGATGGCCAAACATGTAGAAAATCAAAAGGCTAGGAAGTCAGAAAGCTTAAAAAATCAATAAATCAGAAAACCAGAAAGTCAAAAATTAAAAAAGGAAAAAAATACAAGCTCAAAAGGCCAGAATGTCCGAAAGTTGTAATTTTGTAAGTCAAAAGCTAGGAAGTCAGAAAGTCAAGAAAGCAGGAAGTCAGCAATACAAAAAATTATAAAATTCTTAGCGTCATAAAGACCTCAAACCAGATGACAGAAAGTCAGAACAAAAAGCAGTGAAATATTCTAAAAATTCAGAAAATTATCAAGTCAGAAAGCCGAAAACCAGGGGCTTGGATTATAAAAGTTTGAACGTCAGAAAATCAGGAAATCAGAAAGCCAATAAATTTAAACTTCAGAATAAAAAAAACGAGAAAGTCAAAATTCAGAAAGTCAGAAAGTTATAAATCTCAATTGTCCGAATTTTTAAAGAATTCGGAATGTCCGAAATTGAAAACGTCAGAAAAAAATCATGAAATCAGAAAGTCAGAAAGTTAGAAAGAAATTATGATAGAAATTCGAATTGCCAGAAAGTGAGAAAGACAGAAAGTTCAAAGTTCAAATGTAAGAGACTAAGATAGACGTATCTAAACTTCAAAAAAAAAAATTAACGGTAAAATAGAACGGTAAAAACTAAGAAAATCCTCAAGAAAAAGACAGAAAATATAAAAAAAAATTAAGAAAAATAGATAAACAGTAGTCAAAACGTTGGAAGCTCGGGAAGTCAGGAAGTCAGAAAGTTTAAAAAGGCAGATAATCAGATTATCAGAAAGTTAGACAGTCAGAAAGCCAGCAATTCAAATATTCTGAAAATTCGAAAGAAAGTCAAAAGGTTAATAAATCCAAACGTTTTAAAGTAAGACAATCCCTAAATTAAATAGACAGAAAGTCATAAAATCAGTAAGCAATCGTAAATCGAAAATCGTAAAGTTAAAAAGTTTCAAAGTCAGAAAGTCAGAAGGCCAAACATTAAGAAAAATCAAAAAGCTAAAAAGTCAGAAAACTTAAAAAATAAAACAATCAGAAAACCAGAAAGTCAAAAAATTAAAAATTTACGAACTCAAAAAGCCAGAACGTCAGAAAGTTCTAATTTTGTGAGTCAAAAGCTAGAAAGTCAGAAAGTTGGAAAGTCAGGAAAGCAGGAAGTCAGCAAAACAAAATGTCATAGAATTCTTAGCGTCATAAAGACCTCAAACCAGATGACAGAAAGTCAGAACAAAAAGCAGTTAAAAAGTCAGTCATCAAGTCAAAAAGAAATGGGTCATGGATAAAACATGTTTGAAAGTTAGAAAATCAAGAAATCTTCACAGTCAAAAAACGAGAAAACCAAAATTTTGAAAGTCAGTAAGTTAGAAATTTGAAATGTCCGAATTTTTGAAGAATTCTGAAAGTCTGAAATTGAAAACATCAGAAAATTTCAAAGAAAGTCAGAAAGTTAGAAAATTTCATCAAAGATATTGAGGCTGATTGAACAAATGAAAAGGTCGAATCAAATATGAGCCATATGGAAGCAACAGTTCTGTGTTTTTTTTTTCAACTAAGATATATTTATCCGTGCGATACAAAGAATCATTCTTGTCGAAACTGGTACGTATTCAGGATTTCGCCCATTGTTTTATTTCGAAACTGTGGGTAAGAATGAAAAATTAAACAAGGTTGATATAAAATCTCATAGAAAAGCATGCAAAAGGCATCGTCACCAGCGATCAGCTCAACACAAATGTCGAAAAAATATTGAAACACTATTCTTTGACTAGTAGCAGCTCGTCGCCTTTATCAGTCCCAACGCGTAGATTGTTTATATCTGTAAAGTCCGGTGGCAAAATAAAAACAGGTGTAGTAGCGTGTGTTTAACAGTTAGTTCTTCCTTTCCCCTGCCAACTTGTTTCACCTCACACCTCCCTGAAAAAAAGATAACAAACGACGACAACCGAACGAACGAACGAACGATATGTGTGCGATAAAGATGACACAACATCAATTAAAAATTTTGTAAACATTCCCGAACGGATGTCTCCGGGGGTTGTTATCTGTTGTTTGCATGATAGAATGAGCCTCGCTCAGAAGCAGGTTGCATAAGCTGCTGTTGGGTTTTTTTTCCTAAACAACAGGTTTTTAAAATTATTTGATTTTTTTTGTAAATCTATAAGTATTCTCATCCTCTACAATAAAAACAGTTTTCGCACTAAGCCCAAGTAACAGGTTTTTTGTATGGATGTTGCTAGTATTTTACTCAAGACTGTTAAAATTCAGAAGCTCTATCGAGTGACAGCAGTACATGGCATCAATTAAGGTTTATGAGATTTTATTGGCTATTCGTCAGGTTCCGATAACAAACATCGAGTTCCATATATTTTTAAACCATCAATAACGTTGAAATGGAATGTTTCATCATAAGTCATGAAGTAGGGATGCCCTTTTCTAACTATTGGCGGTTTCATGAATTAAAATACAACAACAAAATTCGTTCTCATCTTTAGAAAATTGTCAACAGAAAAAAAATCAGAACCAACAAAGAGCAAATAAGAAATCCGAGGCGCACGTTGAGTTATTTGCTCTCGAATTCCGTAAAGTTTTACGAATCGCAAATACTGATAAGTAAGTCGTATGGTTAGTTAGATACTGGAATTTCTCGGCTCTCAATCCGGTGCGGTGTAGGCCTTCGGGCGTGATATGGAGCCGTCCGCGGGAGAATCGATCGACTGGCGGAAGAACCTGTAAGATAAACTTGTCGATATACCTTTGTGAGGACACATTAATAAACTCGTTGCTTTCGTTGACACTTTTCTTGTTCGGATTGCTTTTGGCAAGTGAATCAGGGATGAAGAGGAGATGTTAAATAGAATACAAGGAAATTATTCTTACACAATTTTCAAAAACTCTCACATAACGTAATAAATTTTCTGTCTAGTCTAGTATAGAAATAGCTAGTTCTATAAATTTTTAGAATTTCAGGGTTTCAAAGAGCCGTACTTTTTTATTGACAAAATTATGTACATCCCATCCTGATTAAATAGTAAGAAAACAAAAAAAAATCAAATAAATATAAGAAGGATTTTTCCCATCTGTCCTGTAAAGCTGTTTCTTTTTTTGTGTTACTTACTCTTCTAATTTAATTTTATCTATGTTATATGCACAAAGCAAAAATGCAGATAAAGAAAATTCAAATTAAATCGCAAGCTTAAGTTTATGACTTGCATGATGTCTTCTCCACAATGTAATATTAACAACAGAAGAATATTTATATCATTTTCGGACAAGACAAAAGCTTCATTACAAATAACATAATTTGCATAAAATTAAAAGATGTTGAAATGGAAAATTGAAAGTGTTATTCGACTTCAACACTTTTTTGATGGAAAATTAAAATTATTCTGAAATTTCGACTAAGCAATGAATATTTCAGAATCAACAGAATCTCATGTAGTCGAAAAATTTCATCTTCTAGAATGATGCTTTTGACAACGTACATACATATGTACGCTTTTGAAAATTTATTTCCTTCACGAATTTCACGCATCTGAGTAATTCGAAGGAAATCTTATTTCTAGTAAGGAGATACTCTTAAATTCTGGGCCTTAGATATAATAAATAATACTTTGCAGCTTGTTTCTCGATGTTTCTGCTTAGAACACTGAGAAAAAATATGTTGTTTTGCCGGTAAAAAATCTGTGATTCTGTGATTTCGTACACTTAATTGAAAACTTGTGACAAATAATTAAAAGAAGATCAATACGTTTTAACATTCAGTTCACAGTAATAAGCTGACAAGGTTATGATCAGGATATTGTCAAGAATAGATGTTTTAAATAAAAGTTGTTAGTAGTTAAATGTTTTCACAGTTTCAGAATAGTAAGTTGACAATGTTTCAAGATGTTAGGTAATATGTCACATAATTTTTTTTTTCACTCCAATTATGTTCAGAATTTTTATGATTTTGACAGCTTTTGCTTGGCAACAGCACCGTTCTTAATACAGCTACGTTCAAAAAAGAATGAAATCGTGCAGAGCACCGCACAATCCTTCAACTTTGAAAGGCTGCCATTTTTCTTACAGATGGCATTTTTTCAGGAAACTTTCACACAAGCTAGTTAGACTTATAAACTCTTCATTCATTGAGTTTTGGACATTCTACAAGCACTATGAAGAGAGATGCATCCATTTTAGTAAAAGTAGGGAAAATTGAGATTGCCCCACAAAATACTTAAGCTGTAACTTCGTCAAATTTTACGTTTTCATCTCCAAATTTTATTATCTGATAAAATTTTATAAAAAAATCGTTCAACGCGAAAAATTAAAGCAGTTTAAATTTGAAGGTGGTTTCGAGAAACAGGAAATTTCATTCATTTTGGACGGCTGTATGATTCCAATCTATAGGAAAAACTACTCAAGCTAAACTATAAATATCATCTTAGATCATTGCAAAATTAAAATTTGCATGAATAAAAGCAATTTGAGAATCAAAAAAATCGAACTGTGAAGAAGAGAACGCAAAAACTTGATTTCATAACTAGCTTGTTTGAAAGTTTTATGAAAAAATATCAATTGTGACAGGAATGGCAGACTATGTAATTTTGTTGTTTCATTCTTTTTTGAACGCAACTTTAAGGAACTTTACTTAATTAAAAATACTCAAATACTTTTGTAAAATAATCAAAAAGTATAGAAGCAAATTATTTTTTTGAAAAAAAACTGTTTTGGTTTCAAATAGGTTGATAAGGTTTTTTGACAACTTACATTAAGCTTGTGATTAAGATTTTAACTAGGTTTTGAAACTTCTTCGAATTTTGAATAATAAATTTGAGGTATAATGTTTTTTTTTAAATAATCGAGAACACAAATACATAGTTTGACAGACAAACTATTCTTAAATCTTACCTCTAAATCACTTTAAAAATATATTTGTCATAGCAATTTTATGTGGTTTCATTTTCAATAAATGCACGTTTTTATATTATACTAGCTGACCCGGCAAACTTCGTTAAGCCTTTGAATTTCGCAAAAAATAATGAACATGTAAATATGCAGAAAATATGTAAATAATTATTTACGCTCATGAACGCTCATAACTGGATTGTTACCTTCAAACGGAGTGAATCGACACAGTTTTTTGACTATTTCCGTAATACTTCTGTCATATTATGGTAGTGTCTACCTCCAGGGGCAAAAATTTTCGAAGAAGATTGACTTCCAACAAAACTGGAAAGCGAATATCTTCTGGGATAATGTTAAAAATCTATTTTCTTCCGTTTTACATTTTTTTTTTCATTTACAGAGGACCCTTGACACCGATATGTTCAATTTCTATTAACCCCAAGATACATAAGTGCCAAAAAGTGTTTTGTTGAAATGTGTCGTCATTTTAAGCAGTTTTGATAAACTGTCTTTCCTTTTTCGCCAAAACCATGTTTGAAATTTTCTTTATCGTATAGGTACCAAATTTGTAGAAATGGCACAACACTTTTCATGGTATGAAATTTTGCAATTTTTTTTATGCTGCAAATATATAAATATCAACAAATTTTCATATACCATTCTGTTTTTCGTTATCTATCATGCATTTGATATGTTCTCTGAATTAGATAATCTCCTCTTAATTTTTAAAATCATCTTTATTATATCAACTTTAACTTTATCATATTTATCGAGAAATGGATGCTTAAGTACTGAACAAAGAAAATTAGAACGTTCAATATATGTGTATTTACAATAAAGTACATGGAATTTTTATTCACAGCAATTTCAAATCAAACGGTTATGAAATCTTTTTTTACTTTGAGATCTTGAATTCAAAATCAGAAATGAAATTCAAAAAAGTCTTTGCAAATCTAATTCTGTTTTCACTATCTCTGTTTTGGATCTTGAATGATATTTTCGTCGAGACTAAAATTTTTATTTTCCAAGCTTCTTGTATTTGAAGATGTTATTGAACCAATTATCTGTTCTTGATTTCTGATACTGAGTGTTGGATCAAATTATGAATTTTATTTTTACAAAGTCAACCCTATTTATATCCTTAATTTTGTTTAGTTTTTTAGCACCTTAGTATGAAAGGAAGAAGTGGATAGTATCTCACATTACCTTGGTATTCTGATGAAATTCACATAGAATTACAAAGTTAATATCATTCTATTCTCGAACTGACTGATTACATTCTTGACGTTTACAAAAACCAAGTAAATTTATGGTAGTCTTATTCTATTAATTTAAAATTAAACGTTCTCTTGGTGTTATACCATAAATATGAACAGAAGATTCTATAATGGAATATTTCATTGTTATCTGTTCAGTTGTTTTGGATATGTCAAAACTTCCACAGTCATACGTAGAATATTGTTTTTCTTGAATAATATGACAGTCAAACAAAATAACGGAGTAAATAAAAGAGATCAGAATTTTTCTGGTCAGGCAAATTTATTCTATCTAATAACAATATCCGGACATTTGATTTCAAAATTGTCAATCCAAAATCCGGGCAATACCAAGCAAATTTGGGCTAAATTTAGAAACAACTCAAAAAAAAATTAAAAAGAAAAGCACTTTAATATTTTTTTTTTCTTCGAAACACATCAGAAATTTTGAATCGTATTTTAAGCATCCAGAAACCGTGCATGATTATTATGTTAAAAGTTTCTCAAAAAATTTCGTTCTAGTACGCAAAATTTAAAAAAAAAAACTTAATAAGAGATTTTTTATTATTTGGAAAATGAAATGACTAAATCCGGAAAATTCGGGTTTTTTTTATCAAAATCCGGACAACGGGGCTGGACGACTTGACCGGGTTCTTTAAATTTTGTTTAATCAATTACCCGGTCAAGTCCGGGTAAAACCGGGCAAAATTCGGCTAGCTTTGGGTAAATTAGCTTAAAAAATGTTAAAGCTGCCTTGATGCTGAAGCAAAACTGACCATTTTCGAAAATAGGTATACTCCATGCCGGCTTATTGCGTTCTTTTTTTTTCACCCCATACGGAAGGTTAACATTTACATCCAAGTATCCATTTTACTGGTGCCACGTGAAAAGTACACTTGCAACGAAAATGGGCGCCAAAACTTCCTATAGAGAGATGGATGAACATCAGTAAGCCTTGATTGCTTTTGGCGCCTTCCTACTCTGGGTGATTCGAATGAAAAAAAAATGGAAATTGGGTGCCATGATTTTTATTTGATACGAATAAAAACTAAAAATTTATTTTCAAATTCCAGAAAAACATTTTCGAAATTATCTCTCCGTTGTGTTATTCTTCGCTTGAAGACGAAAACAACAAAAAAAATCGCATGCAAATCGGATGATCCAGTGAAGAGTTTCCGCGTTCGCACATTTCTGTATGGGCTGTCTCTCTCCCTGTTTTATAGATATAGATGATTGCAAATTAATTTTGTCAGTTTATAACACATACTGAAACGCTGATTTGATTTTTGTTTATTTTGTTTTAAAAGAACACTAGGCATTGAAAAATAAATGAAAAATCGGACGTAATTTTGATATTTATTCCAATATGATTAAAAAAACGCGTGAAAAAATCATCAAATTAAGCTGAATCAACGCAATAAATTAACTATTCCAACGGACCATCTAATTTGTTTCAACAGAGAAACCATAGTAAAAGTTTTTTTTCTGGACCTATGTATGTTAAATAAGCTTGCCAGATTGCCCGGATTCATCCGGGTTTGCCCGGATATTTAATTACAAAATTCGAGAATATACTGGGTTGGTCTGGTTACCCGGATCTCATTGAAAGAAGCCCGGATTTTGCCCGGAATTTTTCACTTTATTTGTCAACTCAAACAAAAAAAAATGCAAGTTGTATTGTAAACATTTTTCATTTATGCATTCCAAAACGAAATTTCTTGAGCATGTTTTATAAAAATAATCATGAATGGTTTTCTGTATGCCTGAAATGCGATAAAATCTAATGATAAATTTTGAAGAAAAACAAATAGTTTTTTTATTTTTGTTGAGGAATTCTTAAATTTTGACACAATTTTCCTGAATATTGCTCGGATTTTCGATCGACAATTTTAAAATCATATGCCTAGATTTTGCCAATTTTTTTAGATAAAATAACCGGGATTGTCCGGCCCAGATACACTCAGGACAACCTTAATGTAAAACTGGTGTGCTGATCTTTTTTTTTATTTGTTTTCAAATAAAATCATTTTTTTTTTTGCTTTGTGAGCTAAAGAGCCGCATGCTGCTTGCTAGGCGCTGGTTGCCGATCACTTTCCTAGTCCCTATTCAATCGTTAAAAATCAGTGACAAGCTGTGGATGTGTGACTTTTTTTTTTTTTCACTTTATTTAATTGACAAACCGAAGAAGTTTTAAAAAAAAACTGTTGACGGTCCCTATACGGTGTTACAACTTCAGTGATTGTGTGTTTGCTTTAACTTAGCTGCTATCTAACTTTAAATTTTGGTTTTCGATGCTGCCTTTGAGGATTAAGGAAAGGGTAGGATGTATAGGATGTAAAATTAACACGCTCTAACGTAATAGTGAATTTCAAATTTCTTTAATACACCCACCTTACGTTTATTTTGGTTTTAATTTTTAAAAAATAAACAAGTCATTGTTGTATAAGTATGAGTTGTAGAAGTGAAATTATGACAAATGACCCATACACTTGTTGTCTTTGATGTCGCTAAAACGAACTCAGTTTTCAGGCCATTTACACTTCCACTTAAAACTGCAACTTTCAGTAAATGAACAGCTAGAACTAAGTTTCGCTATTAACCCATTCGAGACGGAGGACTTTTCCGAACATTCGAACTCATAGTACTTTACTCTTAGATAACTTTTATGTCGTTTGATTTTCATCAAAACCATTTCTCAATACATTTTACCTAACATCTGAGGATTCCATTGGTATAAGAATATCAGTTTTCCGAGCAATAGTTAACTCACAATGAATGATTGTTCTGACAAAGGCACAAAAATTCCATTGCACACACGGTGTGCAATCGGTCTCGAACGGGTTAATTCTCTTATCCAAAAGTGATGAAAAAGAGGTTGCAGAATCTCAATGCCTTTTAGGGCTATCTCTATGCCAAAAATGAAATAAAACTCCGAAGATGACAAGACTGTTTGTGCCAGCCATAGAGACTCGATCTTTAAAAAAAAAATGCCGTCGAGAGAGTGAGCATCGAACTCAAATTAACTTTCTCAACTCGTCTCGCCAGTTACACCACTTTGCCATGTGTTCTACCTTGGCCAATTGGAGAACGAAGTGTTTATTTTCGTAGTATTTGTATCCAGTGATGGTAAATTTCGCCCGTCACGCTTGACCCGACTAGTTTTGTTTCATCAAACGACTGGCACTGTTCTCAATTGACGGAGCCTCACTACTCGCATGACGGATAGAGCACGACAACAATCAACATTTCTCCATCATCGACTGGCGAAGCTCCTACACAAGGTCAAAATTTCTCCTGAGAGTGACTTTCAAATCTTTTCACACTTCGATCGGCTGCTGACGGCAGGTACAACTAATTGAACGACTTGCTGGCAGAGAGCAACAATAGTAATAAAAAACCGAAAACGGGCTTGCTGGCAGAAGCAACAATAATAATAAATTCTTTTCTTTTTCGTCTTCGGTCGTCTTCGGCTTGCTGGCAGGAGCAACAATAATAATAAATGCGTTTCTTTTTCGTCATCGGTCGTTTGAATGCGATTGCTTGACTAGGTCATTCTTTTAGCTTCAAATGACTGGGGAATGAATGACTGGCAAACGAAGTGACTGGTCGTTAAGGAACAGTCAATTGAGTTTGACGGACCAAGAGGCTTCACAGTCACAGCTTCACGCCTCATGACGATGACTTTTGCCAAGCCTGTTTGTATCATGACCCACCAGGCGTTGAATCTAACTGATTTACCAACACACGCACAGTGTCCGGTTGATTCTTATTCTATTTATTTACATACTATTTCGTCACACGACATCACGGTCGATTCATTTGGGTTTATTCTCATCTGTAACCTGGCACCCAGTAAACATGAAATCATATCAGAAATGATAACTTAAGTCGTTTACAATGGTGTTGCGAATTGCAATTTCAACTGCATGGTGAAAAGATCGTATAAAATGTCGTTTGAAGTCAGTTTAAATCGGATTGACTACTCACAGCCACCTTAAATCATTGAACTCGAAATGAATTATAAATAGTTGTAAAGCAATATTGAATTCAACGCAACAAAATTTTCTCATTTTAATTAAAACGCTGTTATAGTGTATAAAAATTTCGAATTCCATGATTGCTGGCGTAGCTCAGAGAACAATTTCCACATCGCCAATGGTTGCTACTCCGTGATTGACCGAGGCCATCAATTTTGTCCAGAAGTCAAAAGAATGGTGTCTGGGATTGACAGCACATTCACAATGAACAAATCTGATGCTCTCTCTTTAAACATCAATAACGGCGCCGCCCACGTCCTAGTAGTCAATGGATAGAAGGAAAATAGAGAAAAGGATTGAAAGATTCATAACTCATGCTTAAGGACCGAGGTCACCTCTGCATCCTAGCAAAACAATTTTGGTTTGGAAATGGAGGGTAGGATATGATCAGGAAACACTTTTGACTAGTGCGATTTTACATTTTACATCTTGTTCTTTTGGTCTTCCTGTGTTATTGAGATTATCACATCTATTCTTTGTTTTTCTAAATGCTTTTTTAAAAGTCTGTTTCCAATTATTCATGAGATTTTCGAAAATTTCTGTTTATGTTATTACAGTTTTAATATTATAGACATTCTTTTCAACATAACTACTTATGTATAGACTTAATCAATCAAAACTAGGTTTTAATAAAAATGCGTGATAAAACTTGACACTTGTAATTGTGAAATATTTTCTTCTATATGGTTTCATAGATGAACGGCTTTTCTTTTTATTGCAAACTTATTGAAATCTTTTCCAATTAAATCGAGCTTTAAATTAACAGTACAGAATATCGTGTTTTTAAGTTGCATTACGAAAGAATTACATTTTATCTCCAGTGTCTTAGAGTTCTTTTTTAAATTTCTAGTGGAACTTGACTGATACTTGAAATATTTTAAATGAACCTAATTCGTCGATAAGTCGAATTTGAAAACCCTGTTACGGTAGTCCATTCGAGTTATTTGAACCAGAATTCTTGTAGCTTTAAGTTTTGTTACAATATTTTAAACATGTTTTTTTTATCAAAAAATAGCAGCTCAGATTTTCCGGCCGAACCTGAAGAAAAGTGTTTAAATTACGTTCACTGATGTATGCTAAACTATGTTTTTTATATACGTGTAATAAGAGATATGAAAGTAAGATACACGAATACAACGACGTGTATCATTGAACCATTATTGCATAAATGCATAAAATTTTTAGCTTTAAATTCAGCCTAAATTTTTTATGTGAGCACTCACAAATTCACCTAATTCTTAGTGAGAAATACTATGAAAATGTGTATCAACAATTTTCCTTTAAAATATTTGTGTGTAATTTTAAAAAAAGTTATGGTTATGAACAATACGCTCAAAGCCATTAATAAGAAAAAAATCTGAATCTTAAAAAATATCACAATTTTTAAAAGCATTAATTGGGCCTACGAGTGATTCTCTGATTGTCTATTGTGTAAGGGATTGTTTCAGATGGTTTTTACATATTAAAATCTGATACTTATCTTTCGATCAGGATTTATGGTGAGACACATTTCGAATATCTGCAGAAATGCTAATACTTTTCGAATATCCAATTTTCCCGTCGTCAATTGTTCCAATTTTCCCGTACCGTCGATTATTTTTTTGTTTTGATTTCCATTCCTCGCTTTTTCCATTTCCACCATCGCAGTCTTCAAAACTTTACGGCACAAATTGAACTTTTTAATGGATGGTTTTAAAGTCTTCAAAATTTTCCTGCCAAAAAAAACATCGTTTGAAGTCAGTTTAAATCGGTTATGATAGAAAGTCCGCCATGTTTGTAAATTTTGAAATGATTTTGCTCCCACGTGGGCTTTAAGTGAGATAATCATCGTCATGTTCTCTCTACAACTAGCAGGGAATCCAGATGGCTAAAAATTATATGGGAATTGAGCAGTATCAACCAATGAGAGAACTGGAAACTATTGTCGCTGGCAACGATTTGCAGGCTATGAGATCAAAATCTAACGGCCCTCTTACATTCTCTCGAACAGTACGAAATTTATGTATATATATTGCCTCCACTTTATTAGGAAAATGCTGATTTTTCAACTTTCATACGATGTTCCTTTAATGTATATGGAATCTATATCAAAACAGAATAAGAATATATGTACAACAAATTTTGCTGGGCTCTTGGCCGGATGTTGTTTCCTTCATCATTTATCTTTATATGGGATAGCAAAAAAAAATGTTTTTGTGTATTTTTTCTGGTATGCGTTATTCTGCAACTTCGATTACCAAATGAGATTACCCAATTAAAGATGCACAGAAATGCGAATGCTTGGAAGGGCAAAGTCTATCGGCGCCAAGCTTATAACGCCAATAGTGTACACACTCTGTACCAATGATGTGCTTATACTGCAAGCCATTATTGGAGTAGATTCTTATCTGTGAATGTAGATTTGATTTCCAAATTTTCAACCCGGAATCCGGGAAATATCCGAACAAGTTTGATCAAAACCCAGCTATTATTTAACAAAAATCAAGAAAAAAAAATCACTTAAAACTTCATTTCCATCGAAACGCATAAGCGGAGTTCAAGCCATACTTTTGGCTCCCTAAAGCTGTTTAAAATTGTTTTGATACAGTTTGCTCGACAAAAATTGTTTTTGGACGCAAATTTTAAAAAAATCTAAAACTTTTTTTTAGTTTTTTGTTTCATTTTGCAAATAAAGTGAATAATTCGAGGAAAAATATGGGCATTTTTTTACGAAATTCGGGCACTTATCTTTCCCAAATACTGTATCAAATATCCGAGTAAGTCCGGGTTAATCCGGGCAATCTGGCAAGCTTACTCTAATGACTACAACCCTGATCCTTCTCACTTTTTACAACCAAGCATCTTGACATTTCCAAAAATTGATCAATATTGAACAAAAAACACTCTCGAACATAAGTATCCTTCCATCTACACAAGGAACGCAAGTAAGATGCACTCCAAAAAGTTCGCAACTCGCTCGAAGTCCTAATTAATATTCTGCGCGTGTGCCCAAAAAATGGCGTCTGATGGCGATCGGGAATCGCCGTGTCGCCAACCGCACTTGACCATCTCATTGAGTTTACTCCTTCTTGAGTGGAGGAATGATTCTCACCAGACCGTTCAAAATCACACGTAGAGTCGGCTGCGATGATTGTAGGACCTGTCTGGCCCTGTTTGGAAGTCCTTTCCCGGGATGTGCCTGCCGAAGACCGTTCATTCTTCCAAGTGGGCTCCAGGCCAAATGGGCAGGTATGTCAATGATCGCTATTTAGCGATACGCGCGGTGCCGTCTTGGAAGTATGTTTTTTGCACTCCTTCCTTCGATATTTACGGACCACCATTGCCCTTGCTTGAGTCATGATCCCGGGTGTATGTGTCGCCATCAGGAGTCAATCACTTTGAAACGCCTAAACTGGTGCCGGAGCGATGCTGATACGACATTTTTCACACTCTTTCGGTTTTTATCACGTGGTGTCTTCCTCTCTCTGGCCGCCTCCTGGACGACAACATATCGTCGTCGACCGGCAATAACGTGTCGTGATCAATTTTCTGGTTGAGCTCCGTCAAAATCGGCGCGGACACTTCCCAACGGCTGGCGAATCTCGATGTGACAATCTACAACCATCATCGGGTTCCATTATCAGCAGTAAGGGGGAACTCATTCTTCATTTTCTGCTGAGCGAGGTATATTTTTTTCGGCAGCTCCCGGAATCTAAACCCATCAGTCATTGATGGAGCGCAGTTCAACGTCCAGATTACATAAATACCCTACACGAGGAATGGACTGTTATTTTTTTCGTTTCTTACCTTCCGTACGAGAAATGTACAAATGAATTGTGTTATCGGACTCTACGGGAATCGTCATGTTTTCAGAGTTGTTGTTTCGTTTTTCATCTCAGATTTGTTCGATCTTCACCCTGGAAAGGAAAACATTTTTTCGCTACCAACACGATCAGATTGCTAGCTCTAGTCAGAACCACCAACCAGAAGCACTTTGATTTCGGTGGATAGTTTTCCCTTGAGTCACGAACGAGCTCAATGGGAATCCTGCTAAGAATCAGAGCCAACCTGTAGGCAGACCAAGTTGTACGAAGCCAATCGATTTCATATTATCTACAATCATGATTTCGTTGTAACCTTGAAATCGCTTCGAATCGCGTTGAGAGAGTCAGTATTGTTGGGAAGGATGAAAGTACTCCATATTTCGCTAGAATTGGAACATTTCTCATATTTCAGAAACCGCAATTTGGAATTCTTCTTCGAATAAACTTTTACGTTAGGAATATAAACAATTTGAACTTATCCCAAAACTTATCATAACATTTCTTTTCTTAGAAAGCATTAGGGCTTGTGATATAGCTCAGTTGGCAAGTCTGTTGCTTCCTGAGCCGATGTCCGCGAGTTCGAGCCCAAGAGTAAATATCGAACACAGTTGTACCGGATAAGTTTTTCAATATTTATCCGCCAACTGGAACGTTGATAAAGTCGCGAATGCCATAAAGATGGTAAAACGACTATAATCGAAACAAAAAAAAAAAAAAAAAAAAAAAAAAAATTAGAAAGCATTAGCAACTACTAAGCAAATTCTCGCGAGCGCTGATGATTTGACTTGCTGACATGAAAACTTAGAACGAAATAAGATATTTTTCAAAATTATGCTACAGTTTCGACAACGATTGATTTATGTGTAAACCTAATTTCTTTTCTTCTCGTAGTCAAGTTATGTTCACGTTTATTCTTTCGTTAGCCAGCTTTTCTTCCAAGCATTTTCTAATCTAATTTGTTAGATATTTAGTACTTCATAAAACCATCTGTTTTTTTGCCCAACTATGAAGTAAACCAAAAATTGATGATTTGACGAAATTACTTTAAACTTAAAAAATTTACTCGTTTATATAGTTCGTTTCAAATGTTTTTTAACTTCTGAAAATGTACACTACAATCACAACGAATCTTGTGCAGCGTAATATACTGATCAGTTTTCTGTGGCCAGGTTGCTTAACTTCAGGATAATTTTAGAACGGAACACTTTTCACCTTCAGATGACTCAATGATAATTTAAGAAAGTCCATTATCATCAAGTCCATGAAAAATTGATTTCTCTTGACTCCCTAAACATAAGTGGATTTGGTTTAGCTTAAGTATAATATAGTATGAATTATGAGAATTCAATGTACATAAAGTTAAAATTGAGCGAGAAAATGTGATCCTTTTAACTCCCTTAAATCCAACAATTACTGACAAATTGACAGAAATTTACTTTTATGATTTTTATTTGTTTCGTTTTACCATCTTTATGGCATTTGCGACTTTATTTCAACGTTGCGTGTTGCGTGTTCGATGTTTACTCTTGGGCTAGAACTCGCGGACATTGGCTCAGAAGGCAACTGATTTACCAACTGAGCTATATCACAAGCCCCTCTTTCATGATTGTAAACCACTTTTTTTTACAAAAATCCTTAACGTTGAAAAAAATTTAAGAACAATATTTTTTTAAATTTCATAACTACATGGGCTGAAGAATTGCATTTTCAATATTTTTCAAACATTTCAACCCTTTTTTTCTAAATCGTGAAAAATTTAAGAATATTTAGTTTTTATTAAAACTGTTTCACAAATAACTGAGATATTTCAACTTATGTAAGATTTAAACTAAATACAGATTTTTCGATTTGTTGTCGTTTATTTTTCAATCCCGCCTTTGGACAGGGTTTCATATTTCATCTCTTCAACCTTACTGAGGATAATTTTTTTATCTAAAAATCGGATTTGGATTTCAAACGTTGAATTCATCTTCAGGAAAATTCTTGATACCAGTTAATTTTCGTTTTCTGAAGTTTTATTTTTCAACATAGTTTTTTGTACTCGACTATGTTATCAGGCAATACTGCTTTTGTCATATATTGGTTATCAAAGTTCTTAAACATCATTCAATTCTTTTTCATGTTTTTTCTAACTACACTTTACTCAACCTTCAATAAAAGAACAAATATTGTGATGAAAAATAGTGTTTTGGGTCAAAACTTTTGGCCAAAATAACAAAATTTTCGAAGGTGATGGAAAGTGTTAGAGAAACATGAGGTATCAAAGAAAGAAAGAACATAAGTCGTGAATATCATGTATTTTTCCATTACTAGTTATGTGGAAATCGGATATCCTTGTTTTCAAACTTCAATACTAATAAATCCATTAGGAATTTTGTTAAATCAATGAAAATCTGAACGTAAATAAAAATTTCCACGCAAATTACTTAGAATTGAACAAGAAATGTAAATTTCAAATATTAGTAATAAAATCAAGTTAAGTGTAGTAATACAAATCTTTTTCCTGATTTGTAACTAAACCTTTCGTTTTGGTGTTTTATTGTTAGAAATTCCGAAAATCTGCGACGGAAGAGCTAAATCAGTCATTAATGAGGGGATTTCTTATTATCTGTTATTTTCCACCAGGGGTCTCGGATTTCTCCCAAAATTTCAAATTTGGTTCATTCATTCTTGAGAAAAATTTAACCACATTTCAAATACACATAACAGTGTCTTTTTTCAACGGAAATTTAAAAAAAAAAGCAATTCAACTGAAATTTAAAACAAGCAATTCAACTGAAAACGAAAAAAGCACATCAAACTTAGTGAATAAACAACAAACTGTTAAAAGTAACATTCTCCCATTAATTTGGAAAATAAGTTCTTTAAGTCATTGGGTACTTCATGGATTATTTTATAGTAAAGAAACCAGAAAATTAGAAGAAATCTTAAAGAAGATACATAAACAAGATGTCGAGTTGCAACTTTTTTTGGAATTTCGAAATTTCTGCAGTCCGAGATGGTTTCCTTTTAAATCAAAGTTAATGATGATTAACTTTGATTTGAATTTCATTTTTAAGTTTATTTAAGGGCCTCATCAGTGAAGAATTGAAAATAATATGAAGATGAAAGATGTTGAAAATGAGTGAGACAGAAGTTATGAAAATCAGTTTCATCTCGTAGTTAATGATTTTTTGCAGATTTTTAAATTGAGTTTTAGTTTATTTTGATTTAGATCCGGACTTTTATTCGAAATCAAATTGGTTCAGAATGTTACTTTTTTGTTTTTTTCCCGATGTTAGATTTTCCGCGATGCGAATAAAATTTCAAAATACAGCCGGTGTCTTTTTTAGAATGATTTCAAGAACAAATCGGCATCTCTGAAAGTTTACCACAAAATAGAGAATACTCTCCTCTTTTCAACGCTTTATTCAGGTAAAAAATCGATCGGAGGATCTAGAAAAACCTTTTCTGAATATTTGTGAATTATACACACGAGCTTATTTTTGAAATTTTCATATATAATTATTCCTAAAAAATTTATAATTCTTTTCTTATGCTTGGATGTATTAAAATTCCTTCAAAAATAACTAAAAACTCCAAACATTTTGATAAAAAAAATTTCTGGCCAAAATGTTGGCCAAAAATTAGAAATTTCTACGAACATTTAAAAATTTTCAATAATAACATTATTGATTTAGCTGAAAGAATAACTGGCAACACTGTAGAAATTTACAAAAATATTGCTTTCAAGGTTTATTAGTCATACTTTTTTCTATCAAAGACAGAGTGTAGTTTTGAGTTGAGGGAAGAATGTTATAATCTAATCAATCATCATTACATTTTTTTCTCCCTCAAAATTCATTTGTATTTTGGACAGACTTGAAAAATTGAGATTGAAGATTTGAAAAAAAAAATTAAAACCATCTGTTTTGCTTATTTTTGAATGTTTTAAGCTTTTTACAGAGTTGGATTGATAAAAAAAAACTTTTTTTTCTGAAAGAAAGATGCTATTTTCACCTTGAAAAAAGTTTCATTTTTTTTCTATCTTATAATATATTAATACATATAGACCATCGGAAATTGTCACAATGTGTTAGATAAACGTTAAAAATCTTAGGTATAGCATTCTTTAATATACTTTTTTTTCTATATAATTTTCGAATTTTAAGCGCACTTTATCTTTTTTGAGACAGAACTATTTCTAGAAAGCTGTCAGTACGCTCAATTCATATCAGCAAGAAGGAAGTGAGAATAATCTGACACTCATTACTGTACATTTTTATTCTTTAAAATTAGTTTGCCACCCTGTAGAAGGTCGGCATATTTCTGAAACCTATGGAAATCGAGCTAAAAATCAATTTTAGAAGATTCTTTATAGGTGAAACAATAAAGTACTTAATGGTTAAATTGTAACTCTCTCCTCTCAACTTTTAATACTATAATCTGTCTTCGATAGAAATGATCATGAAAAATACACCTTTATAACAGTATTTTTGTAAATTTTATACTAGCAACAATGTAGGCTAGTTAGTTTTAGAAAGTTTTTATAGATAGTATTAAAATGTTCTTAGAGATTTAAGCTTTTTCCCAAAATTTTTAGTTGAAAATATACTTTATCAAAATGTTTGGAGTGCTTGAAAATGGAAAATTGGATGTTTTCAGGAATAATTACTACCTAGTGAATATTTCAAAAATTCGCTAATGTGGTTTGTTCGCAAAAAGTTGTTCTAGAGACCCCCGATCGATATTTTACCTGAATAGTGCATTGGTTAGGGGAGAGTCTCCTCTAAAGTGTGGCAAATTTTCTTTTCTTAAAAGACACCATGTATAGAGCTTACTCTATGGCTTCAACTTTGTCGGAGATGGCAAAACGGTATAAGTAGCGAGAAAATATGTAGTTATGACATCTCAAACGGAGATTTTTTTTCATGAAATGAAACTAGCAACATACCAGATTTCCCGTCCAATTTTCAGAAATATTCTCTTAATCCTTATATCTCTCTTTTCCTGGGGAACTCCCGGCTTGCACTCTAATTTAGAGCAAACGCAATTTTTGTTTTATATATCCAACGTTTCAATTCGTGTTGGATCTTCTTCAGGAACTAAAATTGTGTTTTTAAAGTTATTTTGGCCGATTGAAAAATATTTGTTGTAAGATGTTTACCTACGTCGTTTTCCATACACTCAACACAGAACAAGCTGACATTTAGAAACAACGAAAACAAAAGGAGAAAAGTGAAAACTGTGCCAAAGTTTCGATGGAAAATTTATCCCAAAATTCCCGGACAACCGGATTTTATCCAAGAAAAACTTAACACAGTAAGTCAATCACTACATTTTATTGTCATAAAATACGAATTAATCCGGAAAATTTAAAAAAAACAGATAAAAAGACTGCTTAAGAAGACCAGCCGATTCGACAACAATAAGAAAACGACACTGTTTAGGTGAACATCTCAAAACAAATATTTTGTAATCGGTCAAAAATATCTTTAAACCACAATCTAGTCCCTGAAGAAGATCCAAAATGGATTACCGTGCACCCAAGGTGGCTACTATACATACAAACATACATACATGAAGAAGATACAAAATGGATTGAAACGTTGAAGACATAAAACAAAAATCGTTTTTGCTCTAAAATAAACTGTAAGCCGGAATTTCCTCATGAAAAACACAATACTCAGTCGATCCTCAAACATAGAAAAATAACGAATATCTATAGATATCTCGTTTTTCTGCTCGGGGCGAGTGAACTGCAGTTAGCAGCATAACTCAAATTTTATAAATTCAACAACGAAACTATATTCATAAAATTAAAAACAACATTTTCGGTCACTAAAAGATACTAGATTGATAGAATTTTGTGCAGTGGCTTCTGAGATGATAAAAGAACGAATTTTGGTGTTTCCCGGTTGAGATTTTTTTGATGTTATTAATTTGTTAACAAGAAAGTTATTAATTCTAGAGTAAGGTTGCCAGAAGTTTTTCAGCATGTATCCGGGCCGGACAAATCTGGGAAATTTTATATAAAAACCTGGAAAAATCCGGACATTTGATTTCAAAATTGACGACCGAAATTCCGGGCAATATCCGGGCAAATTTTGTCAAAACCCAGATATTACTCAACAAAAAAAAAAATCAAGAAAAAAAATTGAAATATAAATTTTCATCAAAATTTATTGACTGATTTTAAATCGTATTTAAAATTTCTAAAAAAAGCTTTCTTTTCATGATAATTTTTGTAAAACTTGCCTAAAAATTTCGTTATGAAGGCATAAATAAAAAAAAAATACAAAACATTTTTTTTTGGTTTGCCAAATAAAGTGAATAAATCCGGGCAAAATTCGGGCATTTTTCAATAAAATCCGAGCAACCGGGCCGGGCCAGACTGTTCCCAAATTTAAAATTGAATATCCGAACAAACCCGGCTAAAATCGAGCAATCTAACTAATTTATTTTAGAGTCATGAAATATACCGTGAAAGCACCAATGGCCGCGCATTTAAGCTATGATGGATGTTCTTTGTGTCGTACAAAAATTATGTTTTGTGCGATTCTGGAAAGTAGTAAAACTTGAAATGTAGTACAACTTACGTACTTTAAGGGAAAAATTTAAAAGCAAAAATTTTTCATTGCAACGCCACAAAAACGGGATTTTGTATTAGGTGTCGGTGTACCAATGGCCGCGCACTCATATGTTGCTTGTTCCAATCGCCGCTCACAATTGTACCAATGGCCGCGCACGTCTTAATTAGGGTTTAAACAGTAAATAAGGTATCCAAACAATTAAAAATGTTGTTTACACGGCTCTCAGGCTCATTGTGAATATTCTCACGAAAGGCTTTTTATGATTCACCCATCAAACACCGATTTGTCTCCATTGTTTATTAAACTAGTCTGGTGCTAAATTTGTATGAGACGCCATTTTTACAGAGCATTATTTTGCCGGAAGATGTTTTGAAACAATGTTTTCGGTCCCGATTTCGATAAATCATCACACATTCGGCGAGCTGTCTGAAAATCCACGGAGAAATTGACCAACTAAAACTTTTAACAGATCCGAATTGCTATCTAACCTCAAATTTCAAACACTTCGTAGCCATTTTTATTAGATAATCGTTTCTTCTGATATTGTTTCTAAAAATTGTGTTTTTCAGCCGGTTATATGATGGAAAACATTGATTGTAAAGCTTGCCTGTGAATCTTATGCAACTTTTGTGATCTTCCAAAGAACTTCTCTACGTTTAACTGCTGATAAATACAAGAAGACTTTCCGTGCGCGGCGATAGAAACATTCAAAAATCAAGTGTACCAATGGCTGTGCACAACAAAATTGTCATTTATTCCGCAACAGGACCTTCAAACTGTCCACTTTTTTTCACAATTGATACATTATACAGCCACAAATAACTTACGTTCGAAATTTTTTGAAAAAATACTCTAATTCAACAAAAAAAACTAAATTACGAAAAGGGCCCCACATAGCTCACTTGCTAAAGACAATAGACAAAATGGCATCCGGCAAAAACGATGTTTGTTTTTATTTTTTCCTGACCTCAAAAAGCAGAATAAATTTATTTCTAGTATGGCGAGTGAAAGATACTTATAGTAGGTATCAGAAAATGCGAAACATGGAAATTTTCATTGTTGAATTTCGAAGAAAATAATGATTAAAGTTGAAAGTGCGCGGCCATTGGTGCTTTCACGGTACTAATGAAATGATCTACATTAAATTTTCTCTTCTTTGCAAAGTTAAAAAAAAACCTAAAATGAGTTGAACTGTCTTAACGCTGTCGGTGATCTTCAGACAAGTTTTACTCCTTTGAAAAAAGTATGAATTTGTTCGAGCCAAACTAGCTGCACGATTGGAAATGCTCAAACCTTATTTGGAATGTGTTTTGAATGAATCATTGTAATTTAAAAAACAGTTACCCCCTTTATATAAGTCAAAGTTTTATAATATCGTGGCATCTGGTTACCCCTTTTATGCGAATGACTGAGAATTTGATGTAGATCATTCTATCAAAGCACTTCAAGACACTCAAATCATTAACTTCCTTGATGAGAAAATATTTCTGAAAATTATATGGAAAATCTGGCAGTGTTGCTAGATTCTTTTTGTTCAAGCCAATAGTCATCAGCTTGAAGAATTTTGTAGTTCCGGAAATTTCTAGAATTTGTAGCAAATGATTATTCCCACGTGCATCGAATGTTCTGGAATTTCTATTTTGTTCCACACAATTTGCTCTTACCGAAGGTTCCAGAACCATCTTTGTATATAAGTTAGCGCATGACGGGAACATTCCAGAAGGTTCGATGCGCGTATAAATAAAGCCTCGTGTTGCAAGACGAGGTCAGTTTCATTTAAGAATCCGCGGATTAAGTATCGTAAAACCTTCCAAGTTGAAAAGTGTGAAGAGAAATAGTGAAATAAGAGAAAAAACCTTAAAGTTCAAGTGTTGCGTAGTCTTTAAATCTTCCGATTCCAAAATACAGTCCACTTGCCCAAACATTGGTCCTTCGAGCCGGATTTAAGTGAACAGTTTAAGTGAAATATAAACAAGTATATCAAGTATTCCAAAAACTTTTGTTAAAGAGTAGCTTTCCTCACAAAGAGCAGTGACATTAAGTGAAAACCTAGAAAGGTCCATATCAGTAAAACAAAAAGTTGACTTAAGTAAATTCAGTGAACACACAGAAGTTAAGTGTAGTGAAGTGTTTCCGATACCAGCAATTCTCCAACGCAAATCTTTGTGTGACGTTTCCAATCTTGATTCCCAATGGCGAGCACTCCAAAAACGAAAGGTTCCAAGAAGAAAGCTTAGAAATTACCAGAAGACATGGAAGCAATGGAGCAGATAAAAGTGTTAGTGCATCGAAAAAACCAGGAATTTAATACAGTAACACGCATATTTAATTCGTTGCACCCCCAAGACGGAGGAAATGTATCGCTGTCCAGAAGTCAAATTAAAGCCTACCAGTTTATGCTAGAAAAGGCTCGTACTAAGCAATGTGGTGGAAAGAGAGGTGATGAAAATGAAACGTTGCAAAAGTAGAAGTAAAATTTTTTCTTCGTAAACATAGTTACCATGACAGAAGTGACGTCACTACCGACCATTTTCGCGACGCATTTTGCCTAGGATAAATGAAGCTCCCTGACAACGACGCGTCGCGATGCAGGTCTTGTTTATGTTTATTTTTCTTTTTTCTCTCCGACGTGCAATAGTGTGCGTTCCTTTGCACCACCTTAGTAAAAGTGTACCTCATTGCGTACTAAGTACCTTTCCATCTACAACAAAATATTGGAAATCGTTTCACCTGAGGAGCGTGCCATCCATGACGAACATTTCAATGAATTTGACATCCTTTATTCTGAGGTAGTTATCGCACTCGAAGAGCAGTCCAGCAACATTCCTTCCAATACAGCCGGTGCGTCTTCTGTTTCTGAAGTTTCCCCCATGCCACCAACCATAATTATACACCAGCCCCTGCCCATGCCTATCCCAACATTCGACGGTAGTTACGAGAGTTGGCCTAAGTTCAAGGCCATTTTCAAGGATCTGGTTGATAAATCGCCTGACTCTCCAGCCATCAAACTATACCACCTCGAAAAAGCCCTGATAGGGCACGCAGCTGGTCTTATTGATGCCAAAACGATCAATGAGGGAAATTACAAACACGCCTGGAAAATATTAGAGGAGAGGTTTGAGAACAAGCGTCACCTCATTGACACCCACATCGCCGGCTTGTTCAACCTTAAGAAAATTTCTAAGGAAAACCATACAGAGTTAAGAGCGTTAGTTGACGAGTGCACTAGGCATGTAGAGGGCCTCAAGTTCTTGAATCAAGAATTCACAGGTGTGTCTGAGCTAATGGTAATTCACCTGTTGACGTCAGCATTAGATAAAGAAACCCGTTTCCACTGGGAAAGCTCCATTAAGCACGATAGCATGCCAAGCTATACCGAAACCATTAAATTTCTCAAGGAGCAGTGTTTTATCCTGGAACGCTGCGAGAGCTCCTCACCGAAGGCTATTCAGCCACAACCCAGTGCATACGAGAGTCCGGAAGAACCCATCGAGACAAAATTTACTTCAGCAGTCATCACTAGCAAGCCCTCTGCATCATGTGATTTCTGCGGTAAGGGTCATCTCAACTTTACCTGTCCAATATTGAAGACTATTTCGATCAAAGACCGACTGCTTAAGGTGAAAGAGCATCAAATGTGCTTCAACTGCTTACGACGAGGACATCGAAGCAAGGATTGCCGTTCTGACAAAACCTGTACCAAGTGCCGAAGACGTCATCACACATTGCTGCACGCCGAAAAACAGACCGAACTTTTCAAATCGATTGATAAGCAACGATTTCCACAATCAACCAAGCAGCCTATCCAGCGAAGGGACGCTCTAGCCTCAGTTGTTGATAATTACACCGCTTACCGCTGTTCCTCATCTAGTCCAGTTATTCAAGTAAACACTGCTATTGTCGAACAATTGAATGAACCCAACTCTGAAAATTGTGAAGAGCAGAAAACTTGTTTGGAAGAAATTACCTACCGGAGACTTCTCAACCAAATCGACGTTTTGATACGTTCCAGCCTGAGTATAACAACGCCAAAACCTGAGGTTAAACCTACCAAACTTTCTAATGTATATTGTGAGCAACGTTCATGTTCCAGTTTCTGCGGGCGGGAGTATGTTCAAGCCAATAGTCATCAGCTTGAAGAATTTTGTAGTTCCGGAAATTTCTAGAATTTGTAGCAAATGATTATTCCCACGTGCATCGAATGTTCTGGAATTTCTATTTTGTTCCACACAATTTGCTCTTACCGAAGGTTCCAGAACCATCTTTGTATATAAGTTAGCGCATGACGGGAACATTCCAGAAGGTTCGATGCGCGTATAAATAAAGCCTCGTGTTGCAAGACGAGGTCAGTTTCATTTAAGAATCCGCGGATTAAGTATCGTAAAACCTTCCAAGTTGAAAAGTGTGAAGAGAAATAGTGAAATAAGAGAAAAAACCTTAAAGTTCAAGTGTTGCGTAGTCTTTAAATCTTCCGATTCCAAAATACAGTCCACTTGCCCAAACACTTTTCATGAAAAAGGAATGCACGGTTTGGGAGGTTATTACTATCTTCTTGCTAAATATCCAGTAAGCTTCATATGTTGAAATTTCATTTGCATCACGGGAGACCAAAAAACCAAAATTGGAACATAATTTAGTTTCAGCATTTTTCATACAAATTTAAATCAAAACACGGGTACCTGAATCTCGATTTAACAATCAGCAAAAATTCTGTCGTGACCGGAATTCGATCTCATGACTGTTTGCTTAGAAGACATGAGGGCTATTCTCCACGCCACGGGATGCGGCGTTAAAACAGGATATCTGTCCTAATCAAGATACAGGTGCTAGCTCCAGAATTGGCTCAAAAATTAAGTTTTATGAAATTATTTTATCGGCTATATCGGTGAAATTTTATATTCTTTGAGAAAGAATATTTAAGAATGTTCGTTCGTACTGCGAGTTTCCGTTTGTGGTACGAACCACGCTAGGCCTACTATTGTGTGGTGGTTGCTACAACTCTATCAGTATCAACCACTGCAAGGTAGTAGGCCCGTGAGGAACAAAACGAGAAAATGTGATGAAAAGTTTTTCAAATTAAAATTACCATTCCGCTCATTTTCAACATCTTTCACCTTATTCTAATCTTCTATCCGTCTATAATCTTTCAATTTTTAAATATTCTTTCTCATAGAATATAAAAATTCACCGATATAGCCGATAAAATAATTTCATAAAATAAATTTACGGTGATTAACTCTTCATTTCTAAAACATTAAGAAAATTCAAATGTTTCATTCAGCTTATCTTTTCATCTCTTTCTTTATATGAGGACACAATTAGGTGCAAACTTATTCTAATATTACTGAAATTAATTTCCTTTAAAGCTCTGTCATCTATTGATTCAGTTATTTAAACCGCTTCGTATGCGAATTTGCAAATAAAAATAAGCAACTGGCGCTGGCTGCTTATCGCTATCAAGTTAACTTAGTCATTTCCCCCACGATATTTCGATCGACCGTGATAAGGGATTGATGTGGCTTAATCCATCTCAATCCCCACACCTTAAACCCGTCTAAAGCAGAAGTGAAAAACCAGACTGGAAGTATTTTTTTGCTTCTACCGATTGATTGTTATTTTTAGGATGTTGTTTGGATTAAGGTTTTTCCTTCCAAGTTGAAAACTAATCTATTTTTTTCTGTCTTTATTTTCAACAGTTCTCCACAACACCCACAATCAGCACAGCAAAGCTACCACCGCACATACGAGGATTACATTCATCCGATGCAACAGCAGCAGCAACAGTCCGGCCAAAATCAGCAAAGCCATCAGTCACAGCAGTCACAAAACACAACTACCGGAAGCCCGATTCCGGGTGGACAACATCCGGGCGCAGCGGGATCAATGCTAGCTCCCCAGAGCCCCAGCATGCTTGGCGCCTCCGGCCCAAACGGGATGATGTCCTCGCCACTGATGCAATCTCACTCGCCGTTGCTTTCATCAAACGCTTCCCTGCTGAACTCCCAATCCCCGCTGCTGTCCAACTCACCGCTAATGAGTCAGTACTCGCCCTATCAGGACGTTATACCGACGATCCTGCCACAGGACGACCCCGGAGGATGGGGTGGCTACACACTGGCCCCGGGACCCTACCAAAATGAATTCTGTGCTTCCAACTACGGAGTGCTTCACCAGCGACAGCAGTACGGGGGTCCAGGAGGTCCCGGAAAGATGGGACCCCACGGGACCCTCAAGAGTGCCAAGGAGGCTCGCATCCGGAGGCCCATGAATGCCTTCATGGTGTGGGCAAAGGTCGAGCGGAAAAAGCTGGCCGACGAGAATCCCGATCTACACAACGCCGATCTCAGTAAAATGCTAGGTAAGTCATAACTTTTTTTTTCTTCAAATATGCTACCCGCGGAATCAACCTTAGCAATGCAATGCAATGTGGGGATAAACGGTTTCGGTTTATTTACTGATAACTACTGGTGCGATAACGGAATTATGCGGGCGGGTCCGGTTTTGTGTTTTACGGGCGAATCGGGGTGATTACTTACTTACGGCTGGCGACGACGCGTGGGAATCATAAAAAGGGCTTATACTACACTCTGATGTCTGGCTACAATAATGGTGGGAACATACTTACGGTAGGTCAGTGCTCGACAAAACGAAACGAGACAGGAGAACGGTTTGAAGCAATTTGCGGGAATGGAGTTTGGAATTCTTCGATGCACCTGATGTTGGGGTTGAAAGTGACCAAACGACATTACCCACTACTTTTGGAAGTAGATATAATGAGTTTTATCCACAGGGTGTTTAATAAATTTGAATGACAAATTTACATGTTTTGAGAAATTTTTTTAATCGTTAAATACCGACCAGAAGAAATTTTTCAAATCAATCATCTATGTATATTTGGCACACTTAACTGATATAGACCTGCACGCTCCACACACCCTCCTCATGTCTTATACAAAGAAGAAAAAATCTCTTTATAATAAGATATCGCGAAGTCCTTGATATAACTTATCAGCTGTTCTATTAACTCACTTGCAATTCTTACCCCGCTTCGTGATAATTTTCAAAAAAAAAAAAAATATGCTGTCTTCTCAACCTACCTGACCCGAGCTGGTTTTCTGCTCGATTCAATATTTTTGAAATACATTTATTTCAGGCTTTCCTCTCAACCTGCTTGATCCCCAAGTTGTCCTCTCAACTCGTTTCGTGGTGATTTTCTCCTTCATTTTATATCTTTTCAACTCGCTTCATCACCAAGCTGTCCTCTTAAATAACTTGCTTATAGGTGTTTTCTCATGCATTTATTTTAAACTGTCCTCTCAATCCGCTTGATCACCAAGCTGTCCTCTCAACTCTCTCATAGATGTTTTTTTTTATTTTTTTTTTATTTCAAGCTGTTCTTAGCTTAACCCACTTGATCACTAAGCTGTTCTTTCAACTCGCTTATAGGTGTTTTCTTATACATTTATTTCAAACTGTTTTCTCATCTTCACTTGATCACCAAGCTGTCCTCTCAACTCTCTTATAGGTGTTTTTTTTTCTTTTTTTTTCATTTCAAGCTGTCCTCTCAACCCACTTGATCACCAAGCTGTCCTCTCATCCCGTTTGATCACCAAGCTGTCGTCTCAGCTCTCTTATAGGTTTTTTTTTATTTTAAGCTGTTCAAAGCTCAGCCCACTTGATCACTTAGCTGTTCTCTCAACTCGCTTAAAGGTGTTTTCTTATACATTTATTTCAAATTGTTCTCTCAACTCGTTTGATCACAAAGCTGTTCTCTCAACTCTCTTATGGGTTTTATTTTATTTTTTTGTTCTCAGCTCAACTCACTTGATCACCAAGCTGTTCTCTTAACTCGCTTATTGTTTTTATCTTATACATTCATTTCAAGTTGTACTCTCAACCCTCTTGATCACCAAGCTGTCCTCTCAACTCGCTTATAGGTGTTTTCATAGATACTTATTCCAAGTTGTCCTCTCAACCTGCTTGATTCTCGCTTATAGGTGATTTATTAAACATTAATTTCAAGCGGTCCTTTCATCCCGCTCGATCACCAAGCCGTCCTCTGGACTCGCTTATTGGTGTTTTTCTTCATACATTTAATTTAAGTTGTTTTCTCGACCTGCTTGATCACCAAGCTGTCCTGTCAACTAGCTTATAGATGTTATCTTCTACATTTATTTCAAGCTATCATCTCAACCCGCTTGGTCACCAAGCTGTCCTCTACTCTCTCATAGGTGTTTTCTCATACATTTATTTCGAGCTGTTCTCACAACCCGCTTGATCACCAAAATCCGCCCTTTCAACTCGCTTATAGATGTTTTCTTATGCATTTATTTCAAGCTGTAAGTGAGTTATTGGTGTTTTTTTTTTCATTTATTTTTTATTTCAAGCTATTGTCTCAACCAACTTGATCATCAAGCTGTCCTCTCAACTCGCTTATAGGTGTTTTCTTATACATTTATTTCAAGCTGTTCTCTCAATCCGCTTGATCACCAAGCTGTCTTCTCTGTTTTTTTTTTGTATTTCAAGCTGTTCCCAGCTCAACCCACTTGATCACTAAGCTGTTCTCTAAACTCGCTTTTTGGTGTTTTCTTAAACATTTATTTCAAGCTGTTCTCTCAACCCGCTTGATCACCGCGCTGTCCTCTCAACTCGCGTATAAGAGTTATTTTTTCATACATTTATTTCAAACTGTCCTCTCAATCCGTTGATCACTAAGCTGTTATCTCAACTCGCTTATAGGTGGTTTTAAATGTATTTCAAGCTGTTATCACAAAACCCGCTTGAATTTTCTTTCTCATCAAGCTCTCCTCTCTACTCACTATCATTTTTTAAAATTTTTAATTTCATTTGTTGTTGTTTTCTGCTTTCTTATTAAAGTAACATTTTTTCCCACTTGGAATCAGGCTTAATTCGCTTTGGGGTTTTTTTTTAAAATATAATACAATTAATTTTAAAACTCGTTAGTTTTCTCCCAACTATAAGTAGAATTTTTTCAGCGTGTAAAACTTCTGAGGATGTTTGTTTTTGTTCGGGTCGATTTTCTTTTAAAATTCTTCCACAAAATATAATTTGCTTTGCAAATACCTGCCACGGTCACCAAGTGTGCAAACTGATTCTTGAACCAAAACTGAGGGAAAGATTTTCAAGTTTCCTTAATATGAAGTTACAAAGATAAAAACAATAAGTCAATAAGTTGATGAAAAAACTCAGGTGCTGCTTCATAATCGTCCAGTACTACTCGATGGGGTAGAGCTCCGGAGTGTTGGGAGGGTTGAACATTTTCGGCGCGAAATTGACCTTATTGTCCGCATACCAGGAGATTGTTGGGACGTTGTGGACCTTCAGGAGAGGAAGCAGCCGGTTCTGGATGCACTCTCATGTCCGTTCATCGTGTCCTGAGTCACGAAAGGTGCACTCCGCTTCCTGCACGTGCAGATGGCTTGCCAATTTCTTAGCAAATTCTGACATCTTATGAGTGCAGACATGCTCAAGAACGCTAAACTTATCCTTGGCCAGGAAAAACAGGTTGCCGGGGACCTGTTTGAAGTCGGCCTTCACATATGTTTCGTCGTCCATGATGCAGCATTCAACTTTCGTCAGCATGTTGAGGTACAACTTCCTGGCACGGGTTTTGGCGGACTTGTTCTGCTTCTCGTAGCGATTATGGGCCTTTTGTAACTTGAACGTTCGAAGCCCAGCCTCAGTTTTGGCCTTCTGGACAAAACTTCGGCTTAGGTGCAGCTTCTTGGCCACATCCCAAACAAAGGCTTTCGGGTTTCCGTTGAAGGCCTCAACTACGAGGTTGTGATTTTTGGTGTTGTACGGAATACTTTTTCCTTCACTTCTGGGCTTCCGATCGGTGGTCAATCGTTCCTCGAACAGCTTAATCACTCGCGACACCGTGGAATTCGTGATTTCCAACGTTTTAGCGATGGAACGATGCGAGAGATCCTTATTCTCGTGATAAATGCATCCACGAGCTGTTCTTTCGACTGCACTTCCGCGAGTTTTGATCACAGGACATTTAAACTTGCAGGATGTGAACAATGCACTATGAACTAAATTCACTCAAGTTTTCATTAAATTCTACCCAACGGTTCAAAAGTCTGAGCAATTTCATAGTGTGGCAATTTCATCGTGGACACCCTTTATTGTAGTGGGCAGTGTGCCAAATATTCGTTTCAATCATTGAAAGCCGAAAATAACACAAGCTCAAAGCCGCGCAACACTTATTCCTGTCACAATGAAGCTTTTCGACTTTCAAGCTCACATGAAGCCATCATTGCTGTCAGTCTTTTCCAATTGAACGAATACTAGCCCGGCTTTCAGTCCAATAGGAATGCAAGCTGGAAACCGCCTTTTAATTTTCGATGACTGTGTGCGCTGTTCATATTCATATTCATTTGAAAGGCGGACATTTTCAGTCATGAAGGATTGAAAGAGCGCCAAGGAAGGCTTGAATATAGCAACAACAACAAACATTACTGTGTGCGGCGGTGTGAAGGACATGATGCGGCGTATGCCAATTCGATTGTACACAAGATTGTTTTGATGTTTGTTGCTTTCAGTGATTATCTTATGGAATGAAGGATTGTTCTGGGATACATATACGTTTATCTTTCCAATTCTAGTTATATTTCATAAAAATTTAAAATACGAAAAAAAAACACTAAACTAATTTTTGATTATCTTTCGTTTTGAAAAATAATGATCTTCAAACTATGTCCTCGGTAGGCGACGGATTACGCGATTTCCATTACAGCTATCATATAAAACATCTCGTAGTGCCTATTTATTATGAATATGGAAGAAAAAAAAATCAGGTTGCGAAAATTTTGTGCAAGGACCTGCAAAAATATTCATGAACAAAAACATCAATCATTTTCAATTGAATATGACTGGAGCGGCTTTCAAATGAATTTGAAAGGATTTTGACAGGAAATAAATACGGTAAAAAGCTCCTTTACTTTGAAAGATGCAAGTATGAAAGCTATTTAAATGCCTTGACTTTGACAGTGAGGATGCTGTCAGTTGAGTGAAGATTGAGCTTTGACTGTGAAAATTTTGAACACTGGTAGTGGGCGACCGACGTGTCTGAGTAAATCTCTGAGTTGAGATTGATAAGGATCGTAAAATCACGACAATGGCGTAGTTGGTAAGATGAGCACAGATTTGCAGGACTGATGCTCAGATTGTTCAGAAATTGTTCCGGCTCCGGTAAATAAGATGAAGGTGCTAAAAACCTGCACATCATTAAGGTAGCTGGTCTGATTGTTGTTCCTCCGGTAAATAAGGCGAGGAGGCTGAAAATGCGCGTCCTATTCAGGCTGTTGCTTTGATTGTTCTTTCTCCGGTAAATTAGTCGAAGTGATTGGAAAAGCGCAGATGTTAAGGATGCTGTAATGATTATTTGCTTTTGATTTGACCTTTCGAAGGACAAGACGGATTGACTTGGGTTGCGCAGATTTTCAAGGCTGTTACTGATTGTTTGTTTCGATTTGGCCACCAGTAAAAATATGGATCGGCACAGAGAGCGCAGATTTTTAAGACTGTTGCCTAGAATATTTTCGGTTTGTTCCGGCTCCGCTAAACAAAGAAAGAGCGGCAGGAAAACAGGAATTGATTTTAAAAGGTTTTTTTTTTGCTGAAAATGGGACGTAGAATTAGGACGATGGATATTTGGGGAATTAAACACAGTTTTTGCATAGAATCGAATGTGACAGGAAGGAAAAGTTTATTTCAAAATTTAAAAAAAATGTTTAAGATAAAATCAAAAGTCGATAATTATAAAGTTTCTCTTGATGATAAAGTTTAGAATAAATTAGAGATGAGATGAAGGATATGCAGAAAATAAAGAAAGTTTTGATAAAAATGAATTAAAATAATAGTTGGATTCCAACAAAACAAAGTTAGTCATTGGTCTTTTGTTGTGAGCGAAAGTCGTGTCTGAGTGAATCTCTGAGTTGAGATTCATAAGTATCGGAAAATCACGCAATAATCACCGCTATTCTATTAAAAAGAAGAAATGACGTCTAATTGTGAATTCCTTATTTATTATTGGATAAATTTTATAAACCCAAATTGTGTTAAATACGTTGTCCAAGAAACAATTTTCCATAAAATTCTAATAGTTTTCATAAAACCACTTGAGGTTACCACTTTTATATTATAGAAAATCTTTTGCCATAGTTCAGTTATCCTATAATATGTCAGCAAACTCTCTGTTGTTGCCATGCTAGGTACAGAAATGAAACCTGGTTTTATTTGATAAATCTATCAATCTTAAGAAATTACCGCAATTATGTTGTTTTGACAGTATAAAAATCCAAAAAAGCCTTGAAATAGTCCATTGCCAGATAGGATCTAATCGCATCTTCCGTTTCAACTGTCGTCGTCGTCGTCCGACGATTGCCATATCGTTTTGGGTAGGTACCGTCGAACTCGATTGCATTTATCTTATCTATTCTACTGGATCCGAAAACTTCACCAAAAAGATGAATGGTACAATTTGATAATCTAGGTTGTTTGTTACCATTGAGAAATCTCGAAATCATCACTTCGGATATATGTATGAAGCTGAGTCATTCCTGCTCCACACGCTTAAGAGGAAATTCTCTTTTGAGGATTTTTTGTTGGGAGAAGACCACTGCAAACAGTTGTTAGATCTTTTGTCGCATTGCCCCTCGTTATTTCTTTTTACTATACTATATGCTTCCAGATACACTGCCACTATTGATCAGTGCCAGATGAACATTGGTTAAGCATTTGATGAGCACTAAGATATGTTAGATCCTAACCGCCAACCTTCAGAAGATGTATGCCATGACCGCGAATCGATCTCATGACCTTTGGCTTAGAAGACCTAACCTCTATCAAGGCCGCTAGCGTCTCTCTTGAGGATTAGAATTTTTGAAAATTTTGACTATTTTTGAATAGAAAATAATTTTTTTTGAAGCTTAACCTGAAAGATATTTCCAATGATATTGTTAAGTTTACACATCAAACGTCTAAATTCACAATGTATTGAGATAAAAACAAGATTCAAATCAGTCGATCGTCAAGAGGTCAAAAATAACATTCGACACATGCAATCATCTGTTACCGAGATATCAATTTCCTGTTTACGCGGTTCGCTTATTTTTCGATCCGAGCAGAACGCTTTTTCGGATTTCTATCGCATTCGGTACCGGAAATTGAAATTTTGCTCCATCATGCCAGACGCCCTGGTGCGTTGACCGTTGCTGTTGTTCGTTACATAAAAATGTTTCCCCCCGAATTGACTTTATCGGTTTCAGACTCGTGCCCCGATTAATCAAAGAGGCCTAGCCTTGCGCTAATCCGATTGATTTATGGGATGTATTAGAAGATGGCCACTCGCCGAGACAACGTCTGGATTATGAAGTTTGGTGAACGGTGAAACGTCACTAAAAATCGACACAAACCTTACGCGTTTCCCTGAGGAGATTTCTATGGGTAAGACACGAACTTACGCTACCGTCTCGTCTAGCATTTTTTGATAAGATATAGCCTAATCGCTATGGATGTCAAAAATTGCTTCCAACTGCATGGGCTAATCGATTGATTGGATCAGCGTCAAGCAAGACAAGTCGTAGAGCTTATGACGAAAATATTTTTTGGACAGCTGACAGCAAAGATTATTTTAATAGGTACGCAAATGGTCGAGTGTATTACGTATCAGATTTTCGCGACTTCAGTACATAGAATGACTTTGTGATTTAATGGGGGGGTAGGGTCTAACGTGTAAAAAAATACACCATTTTCACGATTTTTTTCTAGTGTTATCGTTCAAACAAATGTATTCAATTTTTTTGCATTTTACAAAGCATTATTAAAAGAACATTTAGTAATTTTTTCGTAGAAAAATATTGAAAAATGAGTCTGTGACGGAGCACTTTCGAGGATGCCTTTTAGAAAACAGGATTTGCGGTGGACACTGTATCTCAGCACAGAATCATCTGAAGTCAAAAAATCAGATCAAAATATTTTTAATAGATGTTTTTCTGGACCCCAACGTTTTTATTTAACTTAAAAAAAAATTTATGAAATTTTTGTGGCAGTTTGAAGTAAAAACTACGATTTTTCACGAAAAAATCCGCCATTTTTCATCTGTAAAATCTCCCCAAAGTAAAAAAAATAAAAAAGAAAAACGTTGGGGTCTGGTATTTTATATGTAGAAAATATGTTCCAAATTTGAAAAGAATCGGATAAGTAGTTTTCAAATGACGATGTCCACGGACTTTAAAAATGTGCTTTCGAGAAAAACGCGTTTGAAGTTTCTGCTCTTGCTTTCTTGCAATATTAGATAGGAGGAGATAAAGGCCTATAACTTCTACAGTTTTGCTTCAATTGACTTGAAAATTTGACACAACATTCTTGAAATGTTTTACAATCAGAAAATAAAAAAATAAAAAAATCGATTTTTTGAAAGTGTTAGACCCCCCCCCCCCTTAATTTCTTTTGGAAGATTTTCTTACTTAAAGTGCTAATTTTAAATCGCAAACTGAAAATCAAAATTAGCAATACATAAATTTTCAAGTTAACACTACTAACTAGAATATTTAAATTAGATTTTACCCTTGAAGGTACACATATGTTTAACAAGAACAAAAACCAAATAAAATTTAAAGATTTTTAACATAGTTAGTGCATATTTGCCACAGTTTATCAATGCTTTCTTCTGTTATCATTTTCAAATATTTCTGTCTGTCTTCAATCCAAAGGGATAGATGACTTTAGCAATAATTTATAAGATTCTTCAAGTTTATAAGATTCTTCTAGTAGTCTAGCGCTATAAATATTTGTTGTTCGAGTCTTCTATTCGAAAGCCATAAGCACTATGACAAAAGCTCGGATCAATTGGAATCGATTTTGATAGTTTTTTTTGTATCAATTCGAATTTTGTATTTCAGACGTCGCTTCTCTTTCATATAGGTTCACTAATTTTGCCGATACAGCGTATACTGAACAACTGCATTATTTAAATCAATTGACAGATGAAGATTAGAACTAATACACCTTCAAAAAAATCTTCAAAATCGTCAAAAACAACCCAAACAGACCGCAAAACAATTTCGCATTTTATGGGTCATACTTTATGTAGTATAAATGTTGTTTTGGATAGTCTAACTATTTCAAAACGAATTAACCAAATATACTAAACATCTTCTATATATATACATTAATTTTATCTGTCTGTCTATCTGTTCCCTAAAGGCTCAGAAACTACTGACGGATCATCGTGAAATTTGGCATATGACCGTTTCCAGGACTGAAATTGGTTTCTACAATAGTTTCAGAACCCTACGACTTGGGCTTCTATACAAATTTATCATATTATATAACACAACCCTACTTTTTGTTTTCTCGGGATCCCCAAGGATCCCTCGCACAACCCTGAAAATTTATAAGCGATTTCCATTAAATTTTTTACGAAACAAATTTTACACCATGATATAATTTATTGTATTGTTGATCATGTTTTGACATATTCGCATGATTTGTGATTTGAAACCATCTAATCATTTTTGAAAGATAGAGGGCGGTCCAATGAAAAATCCATATAAAATGTGACAAAACTCGAACAATTTTTAAACTATTTTGATCAAATTTGGTACACATCTAAGATTTAAAGTGATAAAATGGACTAAAATATCAAAGAACGTTTACCGTTTTTGTGAAGGGGGGCTCTCTTACAAAAAGAACGATAATCTGAAAAACTTGTATAATTTTGAACAGACCGTAAAAGTTTTTACATGAGATAAGCTAAGATGATTGATTAAATTATCAATGAAGTTTTGGTTTTGGCCCCCATGTAAAATTACCGAGATTCATGACGATATCCAAAAAGTTTTAACAGTTTTGCGTCAAACTTACTTTTAAACTAATTTTGACAAAATGACCTGATTCAACACATTGATAGACGAGTCATGATATAATAAGACAACTTATTGTACTGCCAGACCACTTCTTTTAAAGAAAAAAGGAGAGGTGCTTCCATACGAATTTGAATAATACATAATAGAACTGAAATAAATTTCATGTGGTTCTGATCAAATTTGGAACACGTTCAAGTTTTGATGTAATGAGATGATTAACAGATTTGAAATCCTCTTCCAACTTTTGTGGATGTTCCCATACGAAACCAACATAAGATTAAACATAAATTGAAAAAAATTCAAGTGGTTTGCACCAAACTGGTCATGGTTTGTAATCACTGTTTATGTTTGATAAAATGTGGTTTTGTTGATAGATCTTTCCATGTTTGTTGAGAGAATTTTCATAGTATTTTTTCAGTATGTTAGAAATAAAATCTCCTTAAACAATTTTTAAGAAACTTCACTAAGCTTGGTATACAATCCAAATATGATAATTAGATGATATAATTTAAGAACTTCTTCCACTTTCATCCAACCCTCAAATTTTTAAAAGACGGGAGACTGTCCAGAAATAAACTAAAAATAAAGGTATTTCTTGAATATTTAGAAATGAAATGAAATACTGAAAAAAGATGCTATGAATTTTCAAGCATCCTTAAAATTTTAGTGTATAGAGAAATAAAGGTACAGAAATTTCTAAAAAAAGGCAATAACAAATGTTGAATTCACACAACATTTTTTAGCTTAGCTTAGCTTAGCTTGTTTGACTACTCATATCCACCTTAAATCATTGAACTCGAAATGCTTCATTAACAGGTTGTAAAATATCCGTTCTAGTTGAAAAAAACTTTTTTTTTATTCTATACATTTCGAACTCCATGATCGCTGGCGTGGCTAAGTAGAACAAGTTCCACGTCGCCAATGGTTGCTACTCCGTCATTAATCGAGGCCATCAATTTTGCACAAAGTCCATAAGAATGGTGCTTGGGATTAGCAGCCATTCTCATTGTACAAAACTGATGCTCTCTCTTTTTATAATGATTAATAACGGCGCCGGCCACGTCCTAGTAGTCAATGGGGGAAAAGGAAGGAATGTTAGTATGATACTCTTTAGGTTCAACTAGCAACCTCTTGCTCCGGCATACTCCAAAAATAGTTTTGAAATAGTCAGAACCAGAGATAAGTTAGTATCACCAACTATGGAAACCGTCTGTACGTCTGCGAATCTATATTCAAGTATCCAAGGAAGGGGTTGTGTTAGTAAATGAAAGGTAGAGATCAGGATCCATTATGGTAAATGGTGCGATCATGGTCTTCCTACACCTCCTATGCTCCTAGAGCTTTCCTAAGGAAACTCCTAATCCTATGAGGCATTCAATAAACGTGCAATTAAATATATCGCATTGAAATATACTATCATTCGTATTTTCACTAGTGATAAGATTTGATAATTGCTGATTATGCTTTCACGATCTAAAAATTTAAACTTTTAGTCAAACTAGCTCATTTCCATATCCGTGATCCCTGTGTAAGCAAAGAATTTTCAAAGCAACTTCGAATGGCAATAGATAAGAAGAATTGGAATGTACTTAACATGTTTGCAATTAATTATGTTCCACTATCTTAGTCACTTTGGGAATTCTTTTATACTTTTTTTAACTTTTGCCTCTTGCTTATTAGAAACTTATTATTTCATAAACAAAAATATTTAATGGTCTGAAAATAAAACATTTGAATTTAAAACGCTCCCAAATATTTGACCATGCTTTCTATACTGTTTAATAAATCCTTTTGAGATAAACGATTTTTTTTTTCGAATTTTTTAGTTCAATCAAAAATTAAATAATCAGATTATTTAACTATTCTCATCATCCTTAAATATATGAATTATTTCTACCTGGTAAAAAAAACAACATTTTAAACGCATTCTTATTTGTAGCAAAGAACAAATCTCGAATTCCACCGCGACATATTTCTCCGTAGAAAACAAAAGCTTATATGGTAAGATAATATTAATTTACTGAACATATTGATGACGAAAAATGAATGGCTGATCGTGATTATAATTGAAAAATCAAGTTATGTTTCATTAAGTACGAGCTGCAATACCTGAGTGCTTTTGTTTCTATTGATTAACAGTACCATCTAATGCCCAAAACAGCTTTTAAAAGTTACAAAATAAATTGCAAGCTTACGAATTAAAACTATTGCGTAAAAAAAATGAACAGCAAATAATGGTTTAAAAAGAATCATTTCAAAGGTTTCCTGCATGTCTTTGAATTATCCATGATAAAAACAAATTCTTTACGTTGGTAATGTATTGAAACGAAACAAAAAAAGTTAAGTTATCTCAAAATTCTTCAGCAATCTTTGTAAAAGGTTTTCTTAAGAATTCATTTGCACCTAAAATTGCTCATCTTTTATGAAGTTGACGAAACGGTTTTTGGAAAATAAAGCAAAATGAAATGAACTTGAATAAAAAAATAAAACGAAGACTAATATTACCGAATAACTATCAACGTAAGATTTGCAACGTAGTATTTACAATGAATACTAATAACTTCACTTCCAAAACTGTATTCAGTTTCATTTTGATTAAGAAAAATATGTTTTATTATTATTTTTGAGCCTTTGATTTGAACTTAACTAGCATTTTTCATCTATTTTGTGCAATTATATTGATATTTGAATATTGTTTTATTTAGAAACTATTCTGGCTGTAGGGTCTGTTAAAAATGTTGGACTATTTTAAATTAATGATTGGTGGAAAATACCAAAGAAAGCTGAGTAACTTGATACACCTACATCCAATAAGACTATTAATTACGAAATAACAGATATAAAAATAGTTAATCGTGAAAAAATCCTTGACCTTGTACAACAGTTATATGTAACTTTGAGGCTACCGTAAATTCGAATAATAAACTTAAACTTAAACTTAAACTGAAAAAAGTTAATAGACACTTGTTCTTCTCCTCTTTACCATACTTTTTAATTACCTCAAGTACTAGCTACAGCCCGCCAGACATTTATTAGCATTGTCACTACCTGACCTAAACACCGAACTAAAAAGAATCCATCGAATTTGCAACTTACAAGATATCTCAGCCCTAGAAATGCAATGTTAGAAGAGATAGATATGAAACTGAAAGCTCGAATCTGTAGGATCTTCAATATGATATTTACTCAGGATTTGATATTCTGATCTAAAAACTTTATCTTCTCATATCAGGACCGATACGAAGTTCATAGGATAGGTTTAGGTTCGTGTTAGCATGAAAATTACTCTAATATGGATAAAATATTGGCAAATTGATTGGAGGCATTGCTGACTGCTTGAATATCTATGGATTACTCTCAGTTTCACAGGGGAGTCCTCTATTACGAACAAAGACATGGAACATGTTTGAGGAAAGGATGTTTGCGTTCAGCTAACCTACTGCTCCGGCACATTGATCCAAAAAAAAAACCTCAGGAGTAACTCCACAATCTGTATCCGTTGGTTCCGTGCTGTTACAATGTACATACTATTGAACTATTTACCTGTGTGAAAGTTGTTAAAGAACCTGTATTTTGTACTTGGTGTTCCTCTTGTAACGATAAACCTCATCCCGTTCACAAATAGTACAAATTTGCCTTTCATGTTTTGCTCGATATTTTTGTTTTCATCCAATTTACCAAGAGACACTATCGTAGTGTATAAAAGCCAAAGATGAGAACAGTTGAAGTGTAGATTGTTTTTCTTTTATTTTTCAAAACATTTGTGGAATGAAATAACCAAAACCTTAAAATATAAAACTAAGAAAGGCTTATACTCAATAGAATGCAAAGTATTTTAATTTAAAATGATCTTATAATACTTCCAAGATCTAGCACTCAACTTGTACTCATCTTTGCCGCTAAACAATCTTCAAGCGAGCACTCGCGTTTTAACGAAAAACTGTGCAGCAAAACAAATTGAATGACAGGTATACACAGTAAAGTGAGTTTACACAAAAGGCGTTGTATAATTATTCAATCCCTGCTTTCATTTTGCTTCATGGGCATTACTTGAAAAAATATGGTCATCGATTTTCTTTTATTCGTAAAATTAAAATAAGTTTTTCTTACCCGAAATCATCCTTTCTTGTGAAAAAATCACCACAAATGCACAGTACCAATGCTTACCTTACGGAATATAACACTTACAGTATTAAACACATCAAACAGCTAAGAAAATCTTGCAAACATAAGGAGCACTATTTTCCTTTGTTACCTCGTGGACTACACGCTAAAAATCCTCTCTTGAATTCACACAACATTTTTTACAAACAAACACAACACATACAATGAAATTCGATGTTTTCTCGAAGAGATTCCCATTGCTTAACTCTAAGTTTACCTATATCTTTCGAAAATATGATTTACTAGCATCTTACAAATGCTAAAACCACCGGGATTCGATCTCATGACCCTTGGCTTAGAAGACTTGAAGGCTTTCCTCTATGCTACGAGCTGTAATTCAGAACACTGTGACGAATATTCTAATTTTGAATATGAAACGAAAAATTAATTCAATATTGTATTATTTATCGAAAAAAAATCCTTAAGTTATATCTTATTTCAAGAAAATGTTATAATAGGGTTTGTTGCCCTACTTTGGACCCATTGAACGGTGGTTTTTAAATAATCATGTTTTTCTCATAAATGAACGGGTGGTTTATACCTTTCCGGGAATTTATTCATAGTTCATGATCTTATCTGCAAGTTCCCATGAGAATTTTCAACATAGGTTTCACCGTTATTAAAAATTTGAAAAGATATGGATGATCACAATTTCCAACTATGAACCTATTGTTCCTATTTTGGTACTGAACTGGTTTCTTTCATTGAACCTAGAACTAAAATTCCTATAAAAAGTATGATTTTTCGAAAATTAATAAACGAGTTCATTAAGAATGCAATCTTCAATCAAATATTATCATAAAAAGTATTAAAGATTATTAACGATTAAAAACACTTAAATTTCGGTTATGAATATCTCAAACACTTTCACTCCCCGTCTTCTCTATCAACATAACAAAAGCTGAAACTTTTTTACGTACACTTACTTGTAGTTAATTTACGTAACGCTGGAGAAAAATGTTAGAAATGTTCAATATTGGTTCTGAATTATGCCCCAATAAAAAATTTGCACCCTTATTGACTTGTTGGTATTCACTCAAAGTTTCAGTGATGAAAGGTCAAAAAATGGAACATCAAAGTCGAAAGTTTCCTATTTTTGGACCCTTAACAAATTCACCGGGCTTTCCATTGATTTTCTTCAATTTTAGGATAAATAGGTAGTATGGTTCATTTTCTTCACAGTGAAAGTATTTTTCCCTTAAATTTTGGTTTGGACAGTTAAAAATACGAGATTTTTCCTTATTCACTCTAATTTCTCAAAGCACGCCCCACTAATTAAGCTGTCTGATTTATCACAGATAAGAAGGTACATTTTTAAAAACCAAGAAAATTTTATCAGAAAGACATTTTATAGCAAAAAATCTGTATGGTTGGATTTAGGAAGAATAAGAGTTCATTGTGTGCGTAAGAGTATCTTTATCCTAGGCTATAAAAATGAATAATTAACAATTTTCGGCAATTTAGGAGCACTTACCCTATTTAATGGTATTTCGACGAGATGAACTCTAGTAGAATGAGAACGAAATATAGGAAATGATAGGTGAATAGTTAAAGCTAGGGCGCTTTGGAGAAGAAACATTTGAAAGTTGGTTGTGAAAATGTAAGTCTAGGGCATGTGAGAGAAAGCTCAAACTAATCGGTTGAATCTTTGCTCAGCACGAAATGCCATTAAATATTTATTATAACAAAGTTATTACGATGATAAAAATCTGAAAATATATAGGTTTAAGAAAAGCGATTTTCTATAGTAGATTTTGTAAAGAAGTAGATCAGAGCTAAAATAATTTAGACAAATTAATATTATTTGAAAAAGGGTATTTCAAAGCACACCAGGTCAGCAAATTGTTAAATAAATTCAGATGGATGTTTGTGATTGATTGAGTCTTAAACTTTTTTTTTAATTTCAAGAACCTATGCGAAATCTCTTCAAAGTCTTCTATATTTATGAGGGTTATAAAGGATTAGTGTTTTTTGTCAGATTCTAGTTAAAACACTCAATGGCGGCAATCAATCTGAAACTGATGAAATATTTGCATAATTGCATCAAACTTTGATCGTACAATAAATCTTGGTAAATCACCCTATCAAAAATCTAGCCAAAGAAAGAAGAGAAATCCCTCGAAGAAATCGAGCATAATCCAGTCCGCGCAACGCAACGCAACTTCGGTCGAGGCCGAGATTTTATGCTTAAAATGTCGACCAATGGTATCGGGTGGACTTCAAAAGAGGGCGGTGTCTAATTGCCTCCCCGCCGAACGAGGCTAACGAACGACGATCAGTTCAATAACACTGCGACGGCAAATTAAATAAAAACTACCAACAAGAAGAACCGGCTGGCTGCTACCCGGAGAAATCTCATCAGCGAAAAAACCGGTCCGATCGAACATAGACAGAGACGGAAGTAGCGGTGGTGGCTCTCGGTGGGCACCAAATCAAAGCGAGACAAATCCATATCTCGCACCGCACCCCGCAAACAGATGGCACTAATACATGCACGCACGCTGTGGTTTGGACTTCGAAACAACCCTGCCGCAGGCAGGCAGTAGGTGAAGAAAGCTAAATCCCGGTACAAATTCAAAGCTCCCGCGAGAGAGCACCGAGCGATGCCCGCCGAGCGATATTGGAGATGGAGAAAGAGAGGACTAGTCTGTCGTTGGATATAAAAAAAAACCGGCCTTCTATGGACCAATCGATGAATCGGGTTGCCCAACGGCCTGCTTTGCTCTGGAAGCTGTGACGAATCGGTTCAACGAGGGTGGTGTACGTACACGGTAAAGGGAGAAAGAGGATCATTAATGAAGGGGCGAACGAAAGAGTGCACAAAAGGGTCTCTTTCGGGTTGGTTCGGTCTGCTGATCATCGGGGAGCTGGCGATCACGAAGAAGAGCCTAAAAGAGAGCTCGCAAATCGATAAATTATCAGCGCCTGACGTGCTGATTTGCGTGATTGGTTAAAATGGAAGCGAAGAGAACCGGTGTGGGGAAGAAGAAATGAGCGACGACAGGCTGAATTTCGAACCGATGCACATAATTCAAAGTGTTCTTATAAACACTAATCACGATGCTAATTTATGCACTTTAAAGCCAACTAGACTCGGAATAGCCGTTGACGACAGCATATGCTATCGCAAAAATGGAATTACTTATGAAGTAGTCGGAAGATGTCTCTTCTATTTTTTACGAAGTATTCTACAAAACCTAAGAGTGCCATACCAATAATTCCAAGGTCATCTACTCAGAAATCTGAATCTTCTCTAAATCCTTCGAGATGCACCCGTAAGTCCTTTTTCCAGAACAAGTAATGGCAGAAGCTGTTGAACGAATCCGGTGGTGAATATATGGTCCGGAACCGGTTTCCATAAGCGGCAAAATAATCACAAGACACGGGGCGTACTGAATTGCGTATCTTACTGGGAGAAAAAAAACTATAAGAAAGCGAAAAGTAGCAATAAACTACCAACAACTACTAGGTTGCTCCATATGGTCTTATGGCAGTAAACTCCCTTGGGACGACGATCAAGTTGGTATTGGGTGAGACTGTAAATCATGTTGTTTACAAATAAATCAAGTTTTGTCCCCAACCTTTTGTTGACATCCTCCGTGATCTGCGTTGGTTGGAGGTGGTTGCTGGTGACAAACATGCTGCTTGGAGTCCATATTGGATGCTTGCTGCGGATACCTAGGTATCGAAAGTTATAGGGTTATTGTGTAGGAATTTTATGAGCTAGTGCTTCTGGTGACGCCATTTCTAATGATGACACCGAGGAGTGTGCGATTTGCCTTTATTTGGGCCAGGATTAACGAAGCTGTTAACGTTGTTCAGGGTTTCTTTTCATGAAGTTTGTGTTTACTCCTAGGAATGCTATCGAATGCGCTATATGCGCAAAATGTACTACTTTTTTTCTACCTGGATGTTTATGAAAGACTTAATAGGAAAATATGATATCTCTCAATTGATCAAGGAAGCACTTGATCGATTGAAATCTATAAATGAAAACTAAAAGATGCGCAACGATCGCTTTCAATTTTTCCGGACACTTTTCGGACGACGACTTCGGGCCACCTTGACCCCATTGGTTGTCATCAGTGATGCCATATTTTAATCAGTATTTTCGAACCCAAAAAAAATCTTTTATCGGTATGGAAATCTTAAAAATCGGTATTCGAGGCCTATATAAAAAGCATAATGAGTATATTCGAAAAAAAGGAGTATATTCGAAAAAAAATCAACACTTTATTTTGTGAATAATTTCTGAATGCATGGACACTGATTGGTGAAATTTTCAGCGAAGTTACCTGGTAGTGTATTGATTATCTATGCCAATTTTTGTGATGTTCTGTAAAGTTGTTTTTAAGATAGCGGCCGATGAAAAAAATCAAGTCGAAATTTTTCGACTTTAATTTTTGGGCAATACGTGCGCCATGCATACTATGAACCACCTTTTTTCAATTCAAGGCTATTGTTGATTATGTTTCCTGTTTCCTGAAGCTTGACCTACTAAATAACTCAACATTTTGAATTTGGTCGAAGTTATAACACATTTAGCCGATTGTCCTCTTTCGGCACAAAAATAACATATATGACTTGTTATCATTCCATCATCATTTTTGCATTACGGCGCGATTCTAGATCTAACTTAAACAGAGTATAATCTTTGTGGGACCTATTGAAGAGCTATGCAGAGAAAACGGTCGCATTTGGATGCAGTCTTTTTAGTATTTTGATCCTCTCAATCGTTACGAAAGAATGAGTAATTTGCAGTTTCCGCAGATCGTTAGCCTCAATCTCCGGGAAATACAGGCGAGTCTTATCTACGAAAAGTTTTTGGTTGGAAACATGCCAGGTGACCACTAAAGGGTTTCGTTTTGCTGTACATTACGAAAATTTTCAAAACATCTCTGCATAAGCAGTCCAAACTTTTTTCGCACGATTTGACCACCGTATTTTGTTCATTTTACCGGTGAGCATACCTTGTAGAAATGAAGTCAAGCCTATTTAGAAGTCAGCTGGACGAAACAGTCAGAAAAAACTGACTTTTTATAACTTCCTCATTCATATTTTCGGATTGAGCTTGAAAAAACCAATCTCATTTCTCTCACTTCATGGAATCAAACATCTTCACTTTTATTCAAATTTAAGCTCACTATTGAGTCCTCTAGGTCTTCTTAAACGATTTACCATGTGAACTTTGGGTCTCTCACTGAGACTTTTCTGGATTTTCTCGATCCTGAACAAGGAATTTTGTCAATTAATTTCAGAATTGAACGCTATCTCGAAAAACACTTGACAGATTGTCTCCAAGTTTTTTGCACATGCACATTACATTATGGTAGTTTTACTGAAAATTTCATTCTGAAAATTTCAAATTCTTCAAGCTTAACTGAGAGACTTGCATTGGTCAATAAAATAAATCCTAAAATTTTGAAAAAAAAACGTTGTTAGGGTTTCCTCAAAATCTATTTGTTGATATTATTAATGTTTTCAAAAAACTATTTTTGAAACGTCAATACAAATATTTGAGATGTTTTTGATAGAATTTTCCAATCATAATCCCAATATATTTTTCTTGTTCCTGAGATATTAACCTTTCCACGCCGCATTTCGGTTCAATATAACCCAAAGCGTACATTGGAAAAACTTGTTAATTTTGTTCCAATATACTGAGAAACAGAGATTTTGGAGAAATCATGTATGTTTTAATGCAAAAAATAATCAAAACAAAGTAAAACTAAAGATTTGTGTTGAAAAACTGTCTTTGACATACAGCGAGCCAAAACCATAATAGGACGGTTTTCGAAAACCTCTCACAAATTTATGCATCCACGGATAGGCTTATTCTTAAAAATTCCAAACATTATGTCATTACCTCAATAGAACAATCTGTCAAATTTATTAACATTTTAAATAGAGATTATTTTTTAAACCTTTTTTCATTAGTAGCCGACCTCGATTAATTTACTACAACTTATCAACTTAATGTTGAGAAACTAAAATCAATTACATACAGAATGAATTTAACATTTACGTGGACTTCTCTAAAGCATTCGACCAAGTCAAACCGCACGAGCTCGCAATTAAAAAAAAATCGCAAGCTTTGGCTTCCCGACGTGGTCCACATCGTGGATGTACTCTTACCTAACGAAATGTCAAGCATTTGTGAACTTACGAAGAATCAGATATCAGCCGTTCGACGTTCCGTCCGGCGTCCCTCAGGGAAGCCACTTAGGCCCACTCATTTTTATACTTTTTGAGAACGACCTTGCTTGAAAACTCAAATCTTCGAAGTTGATGTACGAAAACGATCTTAGAAAATACTGAATTATTGGATCACTTGTGGACTGTGCAACACTTCAAGCTGACATTTTGATACTCTTGGACTGGTGCCGTGATAGTCTGAACACCTTATCAGGAAGTACAAATCGAAAGGATTGAAAGGTTGAATATAATTTCAATATTTTTTTGACTATAGTACTCAGGGATTCCTCTGCATGCTGTCCGTCATGATGGGCTTAAAAATACCACGCTTGCTTGACTTGTCCAAAAGACCCATACTAATTTTCAGCCGATTCGATCAACTTTTAGAAATATTTTACCAAACCTCAAGTTCGTATGACATTTTGTCACCTTTTACTTTAGCAAAACTCAACAAATGCTCTAGGAATGAGGGTGAGTCCGTTAGTAAAGTAAAGCTAATTTTGATGTTTGGATAACAATCCTAAAAATCGGTATGAAATCGGTATATTTTGCTATAAATCGATAATTGTTATATACCGATTCTTGGTCAAAATTTTGCCCAAAAATCGATATAAATACCGGAAAATCAGTATGTGTGGCATCGCTGTTTGTCATCTATGCTCTAGCACAGTACTCTGTAGCGGTTATCCTTGCTCTTCCCGATAGCTCGCTTGAGTGCTACCCTGGCTGATTGATAAGGAGCAACTCTCGTTTCTCTGTCGACAAACCCGGATAAAACCGGGCAATCTGGCAACCCTAGTATACTGCTTCTGGACATAGCCAAGCCATACACTGCTACTATCATTCTCGTAAACTGCTCGTTCAACCTTTTGCACTTGCGATGCTCCCTGCATGTTTATAGATTCGACGCAGACTTCCTGATTAAAAGCTTTGGTCTTCCATCTCCGCTCTTGGACCGGCGGATGCCTAGCAACCACAGGAATTTCGGCCTCCTACGTTATAGCGTATCGTCTGGGGATCGCTATGGCTCTAGTCTGGTCTTCACAAAGTCTCCAGTTCATATCAGGTCTGGACTGGCGAATGTGACATCAATCTCGGAAACTCTCTCTTGTACGTCTGATAAGATACTAAGCTTCGATCTTGGACAAAGTTTTTGAGCGGAGAATCCTCTAGAAAACTTATAAACTGGTACAAAACTTCCACGCCAGAAGAAAGAAAAACGATGTTGGTGTTTCCGAACAAAATATTCAATTTTCCCATACCAAAAAAAAATCAAACTTAAGACTCTTGTAAACGTTACTTACAAATTCTACCAAAAATCATGGATAAATTCCGAACCAAAATTAAGTTTGTTGGACTCCAGGATTCGGGAAATTAAAAAAAATGACCTCAAAGCGACTCAGTCTAATGGGTCAGTTACGATTAAAGTTATCAATAATTGATCAAATAGCACCATCGCTCTCAAAAAAACGAAAAATATATTATTGATTTTTACAATTATTTTCTCAATATAAGCTAAAAGATTGTAAACACGTGTTCTAACACAAGTTTCCCGTCAATCGAATGCAGTTTCTCTATTGGCAGTTACTACTTATCTGGTTGTACCTGCCTAGAAGCTGAAGCTCGGGGACCTGCCAACCAGCTAGCTGACATGACAAGGCTTGTCCGTCAATCAAGGGCGTCGTCGTCGTCAGTTGGCGTCACCTGACGGTGGAGGCCGTGAGTTTTGCTAGCTGGATAAATTATAGAGGAGTGACTCCTCTCGCAGATTTTTCACGATCCAAACTCCATTTTAGTCTTCCAAGAGGAGCCCGATAGAGTTTTTACATTTCGACGATTATTCTAGATTTTATATCGGAAAACCTAATTCAAGTTATTTACTACGACTTTCACGCACCCTAGCTTCGAACATTTCTTCCGAAAAATATTACGTTGTTTCTGGATAACCACCAAGACGTATTTGTCGGGTATGAATACGATTACAAACTTCGACAAACAGCAATGTGGTCGGATCACATGCAAATGCGCCGTTGGGAGGGCACCCGTATAAATGTATATGGGAAGCACCTACCTACCTATAAATATATTTGTGTATCTGTGCAAAGATAGCGCGAAGTATATCGAATAGTGGCATCATTTCGACCGAGAAGCGGAAATGACAATCCCCAACTTTTATAGATATTAACTGTCGGTCGGTCGTTTGGTCGGTTGATCGTTTGGCCTGTCGGTCGTCGTCGTTCGGTGACGCCCGGCGATGGGAGTAGCGATGCGTAACGAAGACACCTCAGGCGTCCAGATAGTTACTGTAAGGTTTTTTTTTTTCGTTTCGTTGATGTGTGCCAAATCTAGCAGCGATCGCCTGGGAACGGTTTCTTCGAACAAGGAAAGAACGATGAAATGTAGGTTTCTCGCTGCTGGATTAGAAAAGCTACACAAATTGGCTCCAGTGCTCCATTTTGGAGCCAAGATTTCTCCCCATCGATGGCGCCATTTTGCTCCGATCGATTACGGATTTATGTGTACGCCTCATCTTTCGATACCTAGGTTTTCTCAGATTCCTAGAGCGCGGTCCACCTCCGGAGAAGATCGCTGTAAAATGACGATAATGGTTATTGCTGTAGTGCTGATGGACTAGCGAAAGAGAAGATACGATCCAAAGATACGGCCCGATAATTACTTCCCCTTCGAGGCCTACATTCGACTACCTTTGGAACTAACACGACGACGACTTGATGATGCACCCGGGCGAATCACGGCCTAGGAAATCCGATTAAACATGGTTGTCGTTTTTTCACCGGATTTTTTCCTTCTCTCCGTTGTTGTCTTCCCTTTGGCTATTAATCATGAGGAACCAACCGGGAAATAACGACGACGACGACGACGAAGAAGAAGAGGAAGACTAATTTGTCGTGCTGATCCATGAAGAGCGATTCCACGCAGCTCCAACTTGGTGGGCCCTCAATCGACTATGAACGATCTATCTCGGTTCGTAAGCCTACTCAATGAGACCTACATAATTTGTGAACCCATTCGCTTCAACTTCAAGTTGGTTGTCTTGTAGCAGGAAGGAGTACATACTCTAGTTCTTCCTTCTTCCAGTTCGGACCAGCAGTCCGACAACAGCAATCAGCCATCTATCTCAGCTTGGTCGGAAGAGACTTCAGATAGCTCACTCACTACAGAGAGGGGAGCCTCATGCGCATGGAAGTCGTTCACAGTTGATTGCACGTCGCTGCAAAGCTTTAGTTACGTCTCCCGACTTAGTTGGTGTCTTGAACCTAGAAGAGATCTTATGTGAGCCTGGAAATTATCTTTGTTGGGCCAAGGGCACAACATTGAGACACGCATTTTTGCGTGACGAGACCTTTTTTGAATGCTGTATGAGTCGAACTGTTAGGGAGAAGGAAATTTGTCATGGGATCCACCATCTTTGGGCCATAAACGAGACTTTGCGCCGAGATGTCAACGAACTTAAGTGATTTTACGCAATTAGTCTATTGATATTCAACCCAAATCGAATGATAAATTAAGAAAATTTTAAATTCAATCTATTCAAAACCCAGCATTAGAGTCTAGTTCATGAGACATTTATCGTAATACAAAAAAAACAAAGAAGTTTTATGTTAAACTTTTAATGAAAATTAGCACTGGGAAATAGGATTTTTGGTGCCTATGTTTTAATAATTGATTTTGTTAAATTATTTTGTAAGATTTTGTCTATCACCTCTGGTTTAGGTGATATGAAGTTAAATTTTATTATAATTTATTAGGTAGTAACCAAATCATAGCATAGGGTTATATTTAGCTATAGACTACATCTTTACTTTATTTAAACATGTGCATGTCCATTTCCCGCCATTTTAGCATTTCCGGGAAATCTTGCGATCCTTTTCCGGGGATCCCGGGAATTGAAAATAAGGATTTTAACACTGTACTGCATACAAACCTTCCAAATGGTAGTTTTCAATTTTTAGGTAGCAAGTAGTACAGACCCCGTTCGATTTTGGCAACACGCCCGTACATTTTGTGTTGCCAAAATCGAATGTTGCCAAAATCAAACGGTTTTTTTTCTCAACTTTTTTTTCAGTTATTTTTACAAAATAACTGTTATCATTATCAAACACGTTATTTTTGGTCAATTTCCGACCATTGTTCCGACCATGTCGTTCTCCATCATGTTTTAGTTGTTTTTTGTCATTTTCAGTCTTTTGCTAGAATTTGTTTTTTAACTTTTAATTCAGGTTATTCATCAAAGCTCGTAAAATTTTAGCTAACTCTCATTTTGTTTCAAAATATGTCATTTCATTGCCGATTATTTTGCTACTGTCAACAGTTTGCGAAACGCATTTAAATTCTAAATGATAAGTGTTGCAAAATAAAACATTCAGATTCTTTTCGTAGCGTTTCTTTATTGAAATTGTTTGGTTTTTTTTAATTCTTTGTCGTTTTTCACTTTTACACTACATTCTCGAATGCAAAAACATTTTAATCAAATTCAATACATAACCATTTAAGAGAAGAAAAAAATTAAGTCTAAGTCGTAATCAAGATTGAACTATCCTTTTCATTGTTCAATCTGATCCATTTATCCAATTTAGATCGTGAAATAATTGAGTAATTTAGCACTTTTTGTTGGTTTCTGGAAATTTCCAGGATATGTTAGCGATTCCCGGGATTCGAGAATTCCCATTTTATTATTCCCGGGAATTCCAGGTTTGGAAACTTGAACGCAAACAAATTTGCACGAGCGAAAAAACACAACCGCACGTCCAGGATTAATTAGATTTTTAAAATGTTTTTAAACTAATTATTTCTTACCACAATCAAGCATTGATAAAAACCGATGAACTAAAAATATATGTAGGTACATGCAAAAAAGTAGTTGTTAACTATTTCTGACATCGCTTAAAGACATTTCCAAGTATTTGATACGAAAGATTATAACCTTGTGTATATGTCTTTATCAAAGAGACTTCCAGCCTTTTTTGAAGACTGCAAATCGTTTTGACAAATGATTTGAAAAATATCTGAGATGCAGTATTTGGCATCGCTAATTGAAAAGTTAGCGGCGCTAATTAGATCGCTAACTCGGTCAAATTTAGCGATCGCCAATTAAAACCGCTAAATGTTGCGTAAAAATTATCGATCTTTGATAAAGCGCGAATCGCTAATCGATAGTTAAAACATTTGAAAAAGCAAAACACAAATTTCGCAGCCTTCTTTAATTATAATATTGACTAGAAAAGTTGTTAAAGGGTATCAATAAAGGCAGTTTTCGAATTTATTTTGTAATATTTCTGTCCATATCTGTTGCATCAGTCCACTTTAAGTTTAAGTTAGCGTATTTGGTAGTAAAGTAGGAAGTAAAAAAAACTTATTTTTCAAAATATTCACCCGTTTATCTTTTTTTTTGACATCAGTTAATGCAAAGATTCTCTTTTTTGACATTAATACTCAAAAGATTGATTGATTTATTGACTTATTTTGTTCTGGGAATTTCAATTTTTTCATCTCTTTTATATTCAAAGAATGCAGACATAAATTCAAGTGAAGAAAATTCAAAAAGACGCTAATTCCTATGATGCCAGTCAAAATCGAGATCGAATAGCTTCTGAAATCAATATTTTTAACGAAAATTTCAAACCTGATTGGATTCAAAATTTTAAATCTAAATGATGCCGAATTTATGATCTATAAGTCTATGGCCAAATTAACACTTCAAAGAGGTAGCGTTCTTCTGTTAGCGGAACTAAAAATTAGCGGAACTTTCTTATCCGCTAGCTGAAGGAAACTTTAGCGAGAAAATAAATTCGTTAACCGATAGTTAGCGAACTAATTAGCGATTAGCGGATTAGCGTGTTTGTGCCGGACATTGCTGAAATGGTGTTACGTACCGGATTATCGGATTGGAAATCAAAACAATTCAAATTCAATCAAATTTACTTTTATAAATTCTTTTCCGAATATAACCGCGTTTTTCCCAACTCTGTTTATCAAGTACTTTCTCTTCGTGTTCTTCTGCCTTCTACACTCTAAACCCTTTTAAATCATTTCTCTGCACTATCTGCTCACTACAGTTGCCTTTTGGGTTCAAACTTTTTTTTTTTAATTTCGTGATAACTCTCGCATATAACAAAACAGCGAAAAGTAACTGTTAAAAGTAGTTTGAAACTTTCTTCTCAGATGTCATAATTACTCACGGTGCTCAAGAAAGTTGATCATTAGTTTAAAACCTTATTTTTCAACATCTTTGTATGTAATATGTATTCTACACTTATTCGAAAAAGGCAAAAATTTAAAATTGAGTTGTTACTTTTTCTTAAGTTCACTTTTGAAATCGCAGAAGTGAAAATGGATTGAATAAATTTTATTAATTACTTGAATTTGACGTTTCCAATCAGTCAGAATCAACCCTCAACATTTTGGAAAAATGTGAATTTTGTTGCTTGTTAAATGTGAAAGTGTGCCGGTTTTCACACGAATCCGCTCCTATTGTGAATTCATACAATCTGTGAACTACTGATGGTGAACAACTTACCCTATTTTGATTGAGAGTGGCAAACCCCCAAGAGTGGTTAACGCGGTATAAAGCGCTTTTCGCTGTTTATTTTTAACATCATAATTAAATTTGAGACTGAATTGTAAACTTTTAAGAAAGATACAACATACAACTTTTGATTGTATTAACAGTCAATTAGGTTTCTTCAACAGCTTTAAGCGCAAGTTGTTTCAATACGACATTAAAATATCAGCATAAAAGTTATAATTCACTTTTGGACTAACGTATAATTTTTCATGTTCTTGTGGATTGTGGTTTTGGTGAAGTAATTCAGACTAAAATAAAATAATTTTGAGCATCGTTTCACGATCAAGATTGCAAAATTTAGAAATTTATGTCGTCAAACGACTAGATAAAAAAAACTAATGAGCCTAATATTATCAAAAATCGGTGAACTGCGCAAAAACGAGATTTTTTACTTTTCTTCTGATATGGCGGTCGTCAAAATTGATCCAACAATTAACCTAAGGAGTGTATTCGAAAAAATGCAACTATTTGTGTTGTGAACAACTTTTGAATATATGGATGGAAATTGATGAAATTTTCAGTGAAGCTACCTAGTAATGTAGTATGTACGACGCACATGTTCAAAGTTTGGTGACAATCTGACAAGTGGTTTTAGAGATGGCGTTCAACACTGAAGTTCATTGGCAAATTTTTTGGGCAGCATCGAGAAAAATCCAGAGAAGTCCCAGTGGTAGACTCAAAAATAGCTGGAAATCTAATTTTTGACCAAAGTTCACATGGTAAAACGTTAAAGAAGTCCTAGGGGATAAAATAGTGAGCTAAAATTTGAATTAAAGTGAAGATAATTGATTCCATGAAGTGAGAAGAACGTGAGAGAATGAGAGAGGTTTTTAAATCTCAATCCGAAAATATAAATAGAGGAAATGATAAAATAGTCATTTTTTCTATTGGTTCGTCTAGCTGACACATAAATAAGCCCAATTTCATTTCTACAAGGTAAAAAAAAACTGTCCAAAGGTAAAATTAACAAAATGCGGTGGTCGAATCGTGCGCGAAATATTTGGACTGCTTGTGGAGAGATATTTTTAAAAAAATTTTAATGGACAGCAAAACCAAATCTTTAGCGGTCACTTGGCAGATTTCCAATTAGAAACGTTTCGTTGACAAGTCTCGCTTGTATTTCTCGAAGTTAAACAAGGAGAAAAAAATTGAAAAGTTGATGTTTAGTACTTGAAGAGGCAAATTATTCTCTGTTTAAGTTGGATCTGGAATCGTGGCGTTACGCAAAAACGGAAGTGGGACGATAAAAAGTCAAATATGTTGTTTTTGGGCCAAAGGAGGACAATCAGCTGAATTTATTATAACTTCGATCAAAACCCAAATTTTTAGTTATTTTGAAGTTCAAACTTCAGGGAACGGCAAACGTAATCAAAAGTTGATTTGAAAAAAGGTACTTCAAAGTATGCATTATAGATGGCGCACGTGTAGCCCAAGAATGAAAGCCGAAAAATTTCTTCATTGGACGCTATCTCAAAAACCACTTGACAGAACATCACAAAAATTTGCAAATGTAAACAGAACATTAGCAGGTAACTTCGCGGTCTTTGGTTTTTACTAAACTTGTCCAGATTATCCCGTTATACGGAATGAAATTTTTGAAAACAAATGCCCGGATTCAGCCAGGGTTTTAGATAAAATTCACTGGATTTGCCCGGCCTGGATACGTGTCTACAAGGAGCACGAATAAATTCACAACGTTCTAAAAATCGATGTCATTCTAAGACAACAGGTCATGAGAGAGTAATGAACAAAGCGAAATAATTCCTACAGTCAATAGCTTCTTCGAATTTTTCGAAGAACTTCACAGAAAAAAATTTTGACTTTTACGTGTCACTGAAACTGCAACCTTTAATATAAATCAACCTGTAATTAACAAAACCTGTAATTTTAAATTGTTTTCCTTGAAAGTTAACGAAGATTCATCTATTATTACAGCAAATGTTCTGTAAAAAAGTTGTACACTGAAAATTAAATGTCACGTAATTTGTTTTTCGACCAGTAAAATAACGGTAAATGTCCTGCTCCTTTTTGTTACAGGACATTTGCGTAATTTTAAAGGAATTAATTTTTGCTGTGTACTAACTACATGATTTTCTAATCAACTTGAAAAATCTCAAACCGTAAACTTTCATAATGTCCAAGGAAAAATTCCACAAATTCGCCTTGATGAATAGCGGGAAACTGAAAAAAAATTATGCAGTTTTTCAGTTTTTTCTTCTTAATGAAAAAAGTTTATAATTTTTAAATATTTTTTTTTTAATTTCGAGTTCTCTCAAGTTGAGAGTCTCAACGATTTATTATCGAAGGTCCACCGGAAGCTGCATGTCTTCGATAAAATGCCGCCGGCCGTGGCCTAGAGGATAGCGTTTCAGCCTTCTAAGCCAGAGTCCATGAGATCGAATCCCGATCACGGCACACATAGTACTCTTTCTGTGGTCTGGTGGTTTTAGCATTTGTAAGATGCTAGCCATAATATCCTTGAAAGATGTACGCCTTAGAGTTAAGTAAATTAGATCTCTTCAAAGAAACATGAAGTTTCACTGAGATCCTATATGTGTGTGTTCGTTTTTTTTTTTTTTTAAAAAAAAATACTACGTGCCAAAAAAGGTAGATATCAACCTAACGAGATTGCAATAAATTGCAATTTATTAATATGCCACCTTCGCGAATCAACTCAACAACAACAACATCTCGCGTAGAGTTGATACGATCTTCGAACGGTAGGGCGACGACAATAATCGAATATGATTAAAAGAAGCGCATCCGCGCATTCGCTGCGTACTTCTACAGATGGTTCTTGCACTGTTACGTGCCACAAATCAACGGCGATTTTGCATGCCTTTCATCGTTAATTATCACCACCTCCAGTGGGCTCTGGAGCTTTTTTTTAAATAAATATTTTGACTTCACTGAAGATGTTTTGATTTTTGTCGCGGCCTTAGTAAGCCCACACTTTCGGGATCGTAATTTCTTCGAGCGCCAAAATTTGAAAGTTACCATCCCGTTAAGGAAACTTTTAGGTGGGGAGGAGAGAGAAAAAACGGCAACTACGAATCGCGCCTGATCCCTGGTCAGAATACTAAATTTTTTTTGGCAACCGCCCAACAGATTCCCCCAATTTGGAGTTCGTGCGGAGTTTCAAATCGAGCGACCCCGCAGCAAATGGGACATCTGCCGGCCGGGGTCGTAAAAATCTGATTGGCTTTCGGCTCGTATCACGCAACTTCCCATCCATCTGCACAAGGGCATGTGCCGTCCCAACTCGCAACGCGCCATTTCGCGAAATCAATTTTCGGTAATGACGGACCCGTCATCGGACCCCGGATTTTACGAGGAATAATTAACGATTTCTACGAAATGGTGGGGGCGATTCGATGAAAGTTTCGTCTTCGTTTAATGTTTCTAATGAATTCAGAAGTTTTCACTTTAAAAAATGTAGCTTTAAATAGTTTTATTCTCCTAGATCTAAAATCTCAAATATTATTTTTATGGCTTTCTTTAATTGATATTTTTCGGTGATTTATGTTAAACGAAATTAAAAGTGCTGAGACGGCCGTTAAGGAAACACACTGCAAATCAAGTTTTTTTTTTCTGAAGATGGCTGAAGTTCAGTAGGCCGAAACGTTAAATACAGCATTTTAAATTTCGTCTCACGTAAATCACCGAAAAATATCAATCGAAGAAAACCATAGAAATGTGCGGTGATCAAAACCAAACAACATATACAGTTTTATGTCTTTTGGAACTTTAATTTTTTTTGTTCTTTTCGTTCTTTTCGTTCTTTTCGTTCTTTTCGTTCTTTTCGTTCTTTTCGTTCTTTTCGTTCGTTTCGTTCTTTTCGTTCTTTTCGTTCTTTTCGTTCTTTTCGTTCTTTTCGTTCTTTTCGTTCTTTTCGTTCTTTTCGTTCTTTTCGTTCTTTTCGTTCTTTTCGTTCTTTTCGTTCTTTTCGTTCTTTTCGTTCTTTTCGTTCTTTTCGTTCTTTTCGTTCTTTTCGTTCTTTTCGTTCTTTTCGTTCTTTTCGTTCTTTTCGTTCTTTTCGTTCTTTTCGTTCTTTTCGTTCTTTTCGTTCTTTTCGTTCTTTTCGTTCTTTTCGTTCTTTTCGTTCTTTTCGTTCTTTTCGTTCTTTTCGTTCTTTTCGTTCTTTTCGTTCTTTTCGTTCTTTTCGTTCTTTTCGTTCTTTTCGTTCTTTTCGTTCTTTTCGTTCTTTTCGTTCTTTTCGTTCTTTTCGTTCTTTTCGTTCTTTTCGTTCTTTTCGTTCTTTTCGTTCTTTTCGTTCTTTTCGTTCTTTTCGTTCTTTTCGTTCTTTTCGTTCTTTTCGTTCTTTTCGTTCTTTTCGTTCTTTTCGTTCTTTTCGTTCTTTTCGTTCTTTTCGTTCTTTTCGTTCTTTTCGTTCTTTTCGTTCTTTTCGTTCTTTTCGTTCTTTTCGTTCTTTTCGTTCTTTTCGTTCTTTTCGTTCTTTTCGTTCTTTTCGTTCTTTTCGTTCTTTTCGTTCTTTTCGTTCTTTTCGTTCTTTTCGTTCTTTTCGTTCTTTTCGTTCTTTTCGTTCTTTTCGTTCTTTTCGTTCTTTTCGTTCTTTTCGTTCTTTTCGTTCTTTTCGTTCTTTTCGTTCTTTTCGTTCTTTTCGTTCTTTTCGTTCTTTTCGTTCTTTTCGTTCTTTTCGTTCTTTTCGTTCTTTTCGTTCTTTTCGTTCTTTTCGTTCTTTTCGTTCTTTTCGTTCTTTTCGTTCTTTTCGTTCTTTTCGTTCTTTTCGTTCTTTTCGTTCTTTTCGTTCTTTTCGTTCTTTTCGTTCTTTTCGTTCTTTTCGTTCTTTTCGTTCTTTTCGTTCTTTTCGTTCTTTTCGTTCTTTTCGTTCTTTTCGTTCTTTTCGTTCTTTTCGTTCTTTTCGTTCTTTTCGTTCTTTTCGTTCTTTTCGTTCTTTTCGTTCTTTTCGTTCTTTTCGTTCTTTTCGTTCTTTTCGTTCTTTTCGTTCTTTTCGTTCTTTTCGTTCTTTTCGTTCTTTTCGTTCTTTTCGTTCTTTTCGTTCTTTTCGTTCTTTTCGTTCTTTTCGTTCTTTTCGTTCTTTTCGTTCTTTTCGTTCTTTTCGTTCTTTTCGTTCTTTTCGTTCTTTTCGTTCTTTTCGTTCTTTTCGTTCTTTTCGTTCTTTTCGTTCTTTTCGTTCTTTTCGTTCTTTTCGTTCTTTTCGTTCTTTTCGTTCTTTTCGTTCTTTTCGTTCTTTTCGTTCTTTTCGTTCTTTTCGTTCTTTTCGTTCTTTTCGTTCTTTTCGTTCTTTTCGTTCTTTTCGTTCTTTTCGTTCTTTTCGTTCTTTTCGTTCTTTTCGTTCTTTTCGTTCTTTTCGTTCTTTTCGTTCTTTTCGTTCTTTTCGTTCTTTTCGTTCTTTTCGTTCTTTTCGTTCTTTTCGTTCTTTTCGTTCTTTTCGTTCTTTTCGTTCTTTTCGTTCTTTTCGTTCTTTTCGTTCTTTTCGTTCTTTTCGTTCTTTTCGTTCTTTTCGTTCTTTTCGTTCTTTTCGTTCTTTTCGTTCTTTTCGTTCTTTTCGTTCTTTTCGTTCTTTTCGTTCTTTTCGTTCTTTTCGTTCTTTTCGTTCTTTTCGTTCTTTTCGTTCTTTTCGTTCTTTTCGTTCTTTTCGTTCTTTTCGTTCTTTTCGTTCTTTTCGTTCTTTTCGTTCTTTTCGTTCTTTTCGTTCTTTTCGTTCTTTTCGTTCTTTTCGTTCTTTTCGTTCTTTTCGTTCTTTTCGTTCTTTTCGTTCTTTTCGTTCTTTTCGTTCTTTTCGTTCTTTTCGTTCTTTTCGTTCTTTTCGTTCTTTTCGTTCTTTTCGTTCTTTTCGTTCTTTTCGTTCTTTTCGTTCTTTTCGTTCTTTTCGTTCTTTTCGTTCTTTTCGTTCTTTTCGTTCTTTTCGTTCTTTTCGTTCTTTTCGTTCTTTTCGTTCTTTTCGTTCTTTTCGTTCTTTTCGTTCTTTTCGTTCTTTTCGTTCTTTTCGTTCTTTTCGTTCATTTCGTTTTTTCGCATTTTCTTTTTTTTTTGTTTCTATTCCTATAATGTTGATGCATGAGCTCGAAATATGTTCTCCTGTTCTGACCAACTTCTTAGCTACAGAAAGTTCCGAAATAAACCCGCAAATCGATCCAATCAGGATCAAAAGAACAAACACAAAACATTCTGTTTGTTAGCGGCAGCAAAATGTTTAGACACATCATAAATTTCCGGCCACTTGCTTCCCAACTTGAAAGAAGCGAGGAGCGAATAAAAGGACTCGCACTCGCCCTTCGTCACTTCCTTATGGTCTTGTGGCTTAATTTTGCTCGGTATTTCTCGAGAGAGAGCCGCAAAATGACCTCCCGATGAGTCGACGACGGTCCTAATTGGGAGTTGCAGTCACAACAATAACGCGGCGGCATCTAACTTGCAGCGGAATCTTGACAACAACGGACTTGCGTATCTCTTTCCCTTTTTTCGAGGTGCGTTGTGCGAGAAAAGAAAAAATAAGGAAAGAAGAACGGTCATAAATATATGTTTAATAATTTATTGAGCTAAGTACCCACCGAGAAGCGCATCTAATTAATATTCATTAAACGCTGTCACGGTGCTTCTTCTGGAGCTTTGTCGTCGTCGACTTCGTTGTCGATGAGCGACTCTTTGGAGTCCCGTTCCAGACTTCCCGCTCCCGCTTTTTTTTTTGTGGCGTCGAACGTTTCTGGCTGGGTGATAAATCTCATAGGGCTTACGGAATTTGGTTTTCAGTTTACAACGGAATCAACTTTATAACTAGATAGCATTGTAGCATTAAAGATCATTTTTGAAATTGAAGAAAAAAATCATAAAGAAAAGTCAAATCAATATTTTTGATGGGCTTATAGTGTTTGTTACTGGACCTTTTATCTGTATCAAAAAGTTTAAAACTAGAGAAACAGACAAAAATCTGAAATGTCAAGAAGTCAGGGAGTCAACGAGTCAAAAAGTCAATAAGTTAAAAAGTCAAGAAATCAAGAATACAATAAGTCAAGAGGTCAAATAGTTTAAAAGAAATGAAGTCAAGAAATCAGAATTAAAACAGTCAAAATAAAATATTAATCAATAAATATAAAAAAAAATCAACCTGTCTAAAAGTCAAAACGAAATATGTGGAAATTCAAGAGTCGGCAATAAACCGTAAACTGCATAATTGTAAAACTAAAAACTGTAAAACTGTAAAATTGTAAAACTGTAAAACTGAAAAACTGTAAGACTGTAAAACTGTAAAACTGTAAAACTGTAAAACTGTAAAACTGTAAAACTGTAAAACTGTAAAACTGTAAAACTGTAAAACTGTAAAACTGTAAAACTGTAAAACTGTAAAACTGTAAAACTGTAAAACTGTAAAACTGTAAAACTGTAAAACTGTAAAACTGTAAAACTGTAAAACTGTAAAACTGTAAAACTGTAAAACTGTAAAACTGTAAAACTGTAAAACTGTAAAACTGTAAAACTGTAAAACTGTAAAACTGTAAAACTGTAAAACTGTAAAACTGTAAAACTGTAAAACTGTAAAACTGTAAAACTGTAAAACTGTAAAACTGTAAAACTGTAAAACTGTAAAACTGTAAAACTGTAAAACTGTAAAACTGTAAAACTGTAAAACTGTAAAACTGTAAAACTGTAAAACTGTAAAACTGTAAAACTGTAAAACTGTAAAACTGTAAAACTGTAAAACTGTAAAACTGTAAAACTGTAAAACTGTAAAACTGTAAAACTGTAAAACAGTAAAACTGTAAAACTGTAAAACTGTAAAACTGTAAAACTGTAAAACTGTAAAACTGTAAAACTGTAAAACTGTAAAACTGTAAAACTGTAAAACTGTAAAACTGTAAAACTGTAAAACTGTAAGACTGTAAAACTGTAAAACTGTAAAACTGTAAAACTGTAAAACTGTAAAACTGTAAAACTGTAAAACTGTAAAACTGTAAAACTGTAAAACTGTAAAACTGTAAAACTGTAAAACTGTAAAACTGTAAAACAGTAAAACAGTAAAACTGAAAAACTGTAAAACTGTAAAACTGTAAAACTGTAAAACTGTAAAACTGTAAAACTGTAAAACTGTAAAACTGTAAAACTGTAAAACTGTAAGACTGTAAAACTGTAAAACTGTAAAACTGTAAAACTGTAAAACTGTAAAACTGTAAAACTGTAAAACTGTAAAACTGTAAAACTGTAAAACTGTAAAACTGTAAAACTGTAAAACTGTAAAACTGTAAAACTGTAAAACTGTAAAACTGTAAAACTGTAAAACTGTAAAACTGTAAAACTGTAAAACTGTAAAACTGTAAAACTGTAAAACTGTAAAACTGTAAAACTGTAAAACTGTAAAACTGTAAAACTGTAAAACTGTAAAACTGTAAAACTGTAAAACTGTAAAACTGTAAAACTGTAAAACTGTAAAACTGTAAAACAGTAAAACTGTAAAACTGTAAAACTGTAAAACTGTAAAACTGTAAAACTGTAAAACTGTAAAACTGTAAAACTGTAAAACTGTAAAACTGTAAAACTGTAAAACTGTAAAACTGTAAAACTGTAAAACTGTAAAACTGTAAAACTGTAAAACTGTAAAACTGTAAAACTGTAAAACTGTAAAACTGTAAAACTGTAAAACTGTAAAACTGTAAAACTGTAAAACTGTAAAACTGTAAAACTGTTAAACTGTTAAACTGTTAAACTGTTGAACTGTAAAACTGTTAAACTGTAAAACTGTAAAACTGTAAAACTGTAAAACTTTCATACTGTAAAACGGTTAAAAAAGAGAAACTATTTCCAAATCAACTAAAAACAGTTATCTCAAAAATTGAATTTGAAATGACAAAAATTTCAAACATCAATTTTCAAATTTACTTGCAATAATTTCTTTTTCAAATTCATATTGAATGACTTTTCGAATGTTTTTAATTTCGATTTGTCGATTTGTTAGCCATATTGTGGATTAATCGATTTGTCAGTTTGTCGATTTGCCAATTTGTCGATTCATTGATTTGTTGAAATGTCGATTTCTCGATTGGCAAATATTTAGATTAGTCGATTTGTTGATATGTTCAATTTTCAGAATACTGATTTTCAAAAAGTCAAATTGAAATGTCGAACTGTCGATTTTTTTAGTTCTCAATTTTTCGAGTTGTCGATTTTCGAATGTCGATTTTTTGAATGTCGATTTGTAGATTTGTACATTTGACGTTTTGTCAATTTTCCTATTTGTCGATTTGCCAAATTTTTGATAAATGCTTCTGTTCATTTATTGATTCGTAGATTTGTCGATATGTCAATTAGTCGAATTGTCTTTTTTCTTTTTCGATGTGTCGTTTTTTCAATTTGATGATAAATAGTTAAAACTCGAAAAATTAAAAAAAAATCGAAATAAAACTTAAAAAAAAATCTAAAATATAAATCTCAAAAGTTGTTTTAATGCTACAAAACTGAAACATGCAAATCTAGAAAGTTTCACCTCTTTCCAACCCTATTGGAAACCTGATCCAAAGAAGGAAATAACTCTTTGTGGGGACAATTTACGATTAGACGGGATATCTCCTAGCCAATAATTTCGACCCGAAAAAAGTTTGTGAATGAATGAACATCAGCCACAGGAGAAACATTTCTTGAAGACTACATAGATCAGTAGCAGAGAGTCATAACGAAACATGAATAGGAATCACCTAGAATCGGAGAAAGCACATAATGTATTCTGGGCATGTGTCGATGATTGAAATAAACATTTTCCGGACAAAAGCGTGCCCGATTTACCATAAAACACGCATAGAGCGCAATTCGTGGCTGCTAGCTAGCTTTTTATAGTGGTGAACGCGTGCGCACATTTATTCCATTCATGGTTTTGGTGGAGAGTTTTTTTTCCTACGATACGAGCGATTATTTTTGTTTCTATGAATGGCTTGGGATAACTATTTTTTCTGTCTCTTCATTTTGGTAAGTTGACACTCTAGCAGAGTCGTTTTTGGCTTGTGTCAAAAATAAATAGCACTGAATCAGGTGCTAGAAGCGTTTCCATAAAGCAGCACGTTTCTTCGGCTTATTATGTAGGTCAACATTGATATGTTTTACCCAACCAAGTCTTTCCATAACTGAAACCGATTAGTTTCGATATAAACAACCTGATTTGAAATCAAATGCTACTAATCAAAATTAATCTATCCTTGTTCTTCGTTCAAAAATGCAGAAACCGTAATTTGCTCGTGTTGTTTTTCGTATCAGTAGATTTCACTTTATCAGTCTAAACCCATCAACGGAAGAGAAATCTCCGGGGGCTGCCGGAGAAACTTTCATTACCTTCTTACCTTTTGACCTTATTTTGAAACAAGTGAGAAAAATAAGGTAAAAGTTATCCGTAAACCACCCGCAAACCGCGAGCCGAGAGTTTTTCCATTGTAGTCAATAAGAAGGGGCTGGTTAAGGAAGAAGCAAAAAAAACTAGACTAACGTCCCCCACCTTTAGGATGGGAACCATTTTCACTGACATTGCTTTGTTTTCACGAACATCCACCAAGAGTGAGAGGAAAAAAACGGTGATCTGCATAATCATCACAAACGCATCACGCGGAGAGGAAGAAAAAACGTCAAAACTGGCACAACAAAATACGTTCAACTTTTGAGGAAAAAAACATCATCAAACTAATACTACACAAGTTGCGAGCATTTACTTCAGACGGTGATCAAAAATGCAAAAATACACTTTACATTAACATATAACTTCCCACGCGCCTACCATCAGCTGATGGCGATTCCTTAATGACTGCGTTTTTATGGATACATATACATTCTACAAGGCGTAGTAAAAAAAAAAAAGTGAATCTGTCAAGTTGAACTCATAATATATAAGGAATTACTATCTGACAGGCAGCCCCAATGTTCAAATTAAAATTTGAAATAAAAAAAATATATACTATTCCTAAGATATAAAATTAACACAAGAAACACACATTTCAAATTTAATTTCCTCAGACTGTCTGGCAACCAACTTCTAATCTAATATTTCACTCTGTATAAATACCTGTACATGCTTTTGAGTATATTTAAAAAAAAAGTCTGAGATAGGTTTATCTGGTATTTCAATTGTAACAAGTTTCTAAAACACGGATTAGTGCTAACATGGAGAATAGACTGGCCCAAATTTGTATGGGATGATTTTTACAACATTTTTTTCAACGCGGCACCCCCTAGATTGGTGCATTTAGGTGAAAAAATGACTTCCTTAAAGTTTCAGGTCATTTGGAAGAAGCACGAGCTGGCGCAAAGGACTTGAAATTTGTATGGAGATTTTTAGCAAAATGTATGAAAAATCGACATACTTTCACTCTTTTTGTTCTAAAATATATTCCCAGTATGCTAGAAAGCTCAGAATTTCAGGAATTGTAGTTCAAACAATGACAAACAAGTTTGTAGAAGATTGTGACCCGATATGAGATGACTGTGATGAGTTATCCGCAATTGAATGTGTGATTTTATTCGCATTTCATTGATATATCGTGAACGGTGTATGGGCTAATAATCGCACTAACTTGGTCGCGTCGTCGCACAATGCAGCAGTTTATAGTTTTTCAAACCTTTCTTTCAACTTTTTGCAAAGATATTTGTAACAAAATTAGCTACAACTTTGCCAAAGGCACAAACTTTCTATCTGTAATTCTCATTGTGTGACAATGCGATCAACTTAGTACTAATAGTCCGTTCACGATATCTCAATGAAATGCGAAAAAAATCACACATTCAATTGCGGATAACTCATCACAGTCGACTCGTATCGCGTCACAATCTTCTACAAACTTGTTTGTCATTACTTGAACTACAATTCCTAAAATTCTGAGCTTTCTAGCATACTAGAAACATATTTTAGAACACAAAGAGTGAAAGTATGTCGATTTTTCATACATTTTGTCGGAAATCCCCATACAAATTTCAATTCCTTTGCGCCAGATCGTGCTTCTTCAAAATGACCTGAAACTTTCAGAAACTCATTTTTTCACCTAAATGCACCAACCTAGGGGGTGCCGCGTGGAATATAAGGATTTTTTTTGTTATGGGCCAGTCTAATGGAGAACGACGAGAAACTTGACTCCAGAGAAAGTTTATTGAAAACGTCGTTATCTCAACCGTCGTCACCTTACACTTGTTTTTTTTTCAACAACTTTCGAACCATATGCTAAAAAATGATTAAATAGTTTGTGAGGTTTTATTGAAAAATAAATGGAAAAATTAAATTTCATCAAATAAAAACTGTCCAAAAAATCTTCATGGCACGCAGGGATGTGACTTATACAGCTGTTCAGAATACTGTTTTCATAATCAAGTCCCGAATCTTGAGTTTTCTGTCTGAAACTCAAAATTTTAAACTCATTTCTTAATCTGCGTGTATTTAAGACGCTTCAATTAATACAAAATAAATTTAATCGACAAAATTTTCAAGTTAAAAATTAATTCACCCATCAATTCAGATTCTGGAACTAATATTTGATGATATCAAAAGAAATATTCTCTATCTTTCAACGAAGTTATTTTTTTAAGTCTTAGTATTTTTTTTATTGGAAACGAATCCATCTGGAAAGGTTAGATTGTCGACGAAGTTAACGAAAATTAAAAAAAAAAAAAACATTTAGTTTGAAAAATGTCGAAAAAACTACTGCATACACTGTGCTCGATTTGAACCTGCAAACTCTGGCTAAAGGGTGATACGGTCTAAATTTGGTCAATATCAACTTGACGTATTTCTTTCAGTTTTGCATTTTAAAAACCTGAACACCCCTAATTTGGAAGGTGTGCGTGTGTGTGTGTGTGTGTGTGTGTGTGTGTGTGTGTGTGTGTGTGTGTGTGTGTGTGTGTGTGTGTGTGTGTGTGTGTGTGTGTGTGTGTGTGTGTGTGTGTGTGTGTGTGTGTGTGTGTGTGTGTGTGTGTGTGTGTGTGTGTGTGTGTGTGTGTGTGTGTGTGTGTGTGTGTGTGTGTGTGTGTGTGTGTGTGTGTGTGTGTGTGTGTGTGTGTGTGTGTGTGTGTGTGTGTGTGTGTGTGTGTGTGTGTTTGTGTGTGTGGGTGTGTGTGTGTGTGTGTGTGGGTGTGTGTGTGTGTGTGTGTGTGTGTGTGTGTGTGTGTGTGTGTGTGTGTGTTTGTGTGTGTGGGTGTGTGTGTGTGTGTGTGTGTGGGTGTGTGTGTGTGTGTGTGTGTGTGTGTGTGTGTGTGTGTGTGTGTGTGTGTGTGTGTGTGTGTGTGTGTGTGTGTGTGTGTGTGTGTGTGTGTGTGTGTTTGTGTATAATGTTGCTCCTATTTTGATTTTGGAATCCACTCTTCAGTTGGCAAAATGCCGTCCAAGGAAGAAGAGCACCATATCAAAATTTTGCTCGCGCATCGCGAAAATCCGAGCTATTCGCACGCAAAGCTGGCAAAATCGCTAAAAGTTGCCGAATCAACCGTTACAAATGTAATAAAAGTGTTTGGGGAACGTTTGTCGACAGCCAGGAAGTCTGGATCGGGGGGAAATCGAAAACCGGAAGCCGCTGAGACGACAAAGAGAGTTGCCGGTAGTTTCAAGTGAAACACTAACCTCTCTCTCCGAGATGCCGCAAATAAGCTGGGTGTATCGTCTACAACCGTGCATCGAGCCAAAAAACGAGCCGGACTATCGACTTACAAGAAGGTAGTGACTCCAAATCGCAATGATAAACAAAATACGACGGCCAAAGCGCGATGCCGGAAGCTGGATACGACGATGCTGACGAAGTTTGACTGCGTGGTAATGGATGACGAAACCTACGTCAAAGCCGACTACAAGCAGCTCCCGGGACAGGAGTTTTATACGGCAAAAGGAAGGGGAAAGGTAGCAGATATTTTCAAGCACATGAAACTGTCAAAGTTCGCGAAGAAATATCTGGTTTGGCAAGCCATCTGTATCTGTGGCTTGAAAAGCAGCATTTTCATAGCTTCCGGGACTGTCAACCAAAAAATTTACGTGAAAGAGTGTTTGAATAAACGTCTGCTGCCTTTCCTGAAGAAAAACGGTTGTTCCGTACTGTTTTGGCCGGATTTGGCATCTTGCTATTACGGTAAAAAGGCCATGGAGGGGTACGCCGCCAACAACGTGCAGGTGGTTCCCAAGGACAAGAACCCTCCCAGAGCTCCCACGCCAGAGCTCCGCCCAATTGAGAAATACTGGGCTATTGTCAAGCGGAACCTAAAGAAGACCAAAAAACTGCTAAGGAAGAGCTCAGCAGCAGTTCAAGGCAAACTGGCTTTCTGCGGCGACCGTATCACCCTTTAAAACATGAAATTCTTACCTATACTGTCCAACAAATGGATCTTCCAATCGGTTTCTTAGAAAGTTTGTTATGTTGTTTCTAAAGTCACTTATCTGTAGCTTATCAAGATACTTGTAAGAGGTCAGTAGCCTAAAAATAATCTAACCCGTGTGTGTCGGTAAGAATCTTCACGCTACCGGTCCAAAGTAATCCGATCGGTTCCGGTCGACCACATGCCAGTTAATCGGTTCGCTGATTTCGGTGACTCGCAAAACTTTGTCTAGAACTCCCTGAACCATGTGGTATGAATGAGACGCTTTCTCGCACCGTGAAATTACATCCCCTATACAAAACAGGTACAAAAGTAGAGAGCGGGCACAGTTAGTAGTTCGGGGTAGCTGAGGTTGCTCTACTAGACGGTGAAAAAACTGCAATTCGTAGATCACTTGAACATGTTTTTCCATCACCAGGCCCAGGTAGCAAAGCACCCAACTGCAACATGTTCTCTTGCAATCCGACAATATCTTCGGAGCTAAGAAGCCAGCTAACTAGTGTTAGTTTGTATCTAAAGCTTGTAGTCGCGCTGAAAGGGGGATTTCCAAGCAGCAGAACAACACTTGTTACGAAAAAGCAGGTAGAAAAACTATTAACTATAATTTTTTCGCCCATTGTTTTCCCATGGCAAGAAAACTCCCACAGTCCAGATTTTTGTTTTTATTTACGTTCTCCATACTTGGTTGAATGCCTCCTGCCCCTCCTCATAAAACTGCACCTTAAACAGCTCGCTACTTCTAGCTAAGAAGAACGTTTAAAACATTTTTTCATCATCATCATCATCACTACTAGCAGCCGAAGCAAAAGTGGTTCACCTTTGGTAGTGCGGCGCGCTGCTGTTCGACGGGGCGAAAACTTTAAGCTGAACCGAACTGAAATAAGTAAGAAATCAGCTCTCGACACAGTTGAGAGCTCACAGCAGCAACAGCTCAGCCCAACTCCGTTCCTACATATTTCTTCATTAAATTTATTATCGTTAAAGCTGCTATTATCCATCTCTTCGGACTTCGTCATCATCTTTAGCAATTACCACAGTCCTAAGGAACTATGTAGCTACTATTATTGGGTGAACGGTTTCTAGATTTTTGGAAACCGATTAGTCCGGCCGAAAATTCAATAAGTGGGTTGTTTGCCAAAACTCACTGCTTGAAGGTTATAACCACAGAAGTAGTCTTACATTTAAATTTTTTTTTATCAAAGCATTCCGATTGGTTAAAAATTTATATGTTAAATGTTGCATCTTGGATTTAAAAAATCATTTAAATTGACTTTTTTCGTAAAATCTCAACTACAAGTACCAATTAGAACTATAAGAGAGAGAAATAAATCTCTACTGAACTTTTGAAAAAAGGAGAAATATAGGGGAGAGTGGGGTAACGTGGGCCATGGGGAAACGTGGGCCACTTTTAATATCTCAGATGTGTGTTGAGATAAAAATTTCAATCCAACTGTCATCGTCGTCACTTTGCGTAAGTATATTTTTCTGTATGTTGTTGACTTAAATACGCATCAAATGCTTCTTTTATTTATCAAGCATAAAAAATTTAAAAAAAAAATCCTAACATAATTCAACAAGCACCCGCTAATTGCATCAATGGGGAACCTAAATTTCATTAAAAATATATGCTCATACACTTATAATCTTAGTTTTGTCATGTTTTTTCACGTGGAAAAGGAATTTTCGAAGAAACATCAATAAGTCACACAAACGCAACCAATTCGCAAATCATAGCTTGTGGGAAATCGTGGGCCACACATCTTGAACCACCTATATTTCTATGTTTTTATACACATTCAGAACTTGAAACACGTTTTCCCTATCTGTAAAGTTTTGTTATGAAGAGTTATGAAAAATATTTCGTTCATCCTATATATCTAAGGAATTTTGCAAAAAAACGTTCGCAAGCCAGGTTTTTGAATATATTCTATCATACAAAACCCTCTTTTTTATTTTGTCATCTGAAATAGCTTGAAAATCGTTTAATTAAATTGTGAATTAGAAATTACAGTTTTGGGTCAACTCATAAACTTTGCATGTAATTTGGTCAATTTGGATTTGGTGGCCCACGACTTCAAAATCCAAAAAATATTGCTTTTTTATAACAGTCAGAACCTAGCAAAAATAACTTATAAAAATTTAAAAAAAAATGCCCAATGATACCTTAAAAATGTTAAATGTTAAGTTATGGAACAGAGAAAAAAAAGTGGCCCATGATTCCCCACTCTCCCATACACAATTGAGAAATGAATTTAGATTTCATACACAAATACATGGCCGTAGGAAAGGGCGGGTGAATTTTGGGGGTTAAACACATTTCTTCCCCACCCATGAGAGTCTATAAAATGTCAACAAAATGTTTTTCTCTATACTCAAATTTTTAGATTCTTGATAAAATTTTGATGAACGACTGAAGTGAATCAAGAGTAACAATCTTGAGGCCAAAACTTCGAAATCTTATCCCAGGTTCAATATTCTACTACAGATTTTAAAACCATTTCTCACTAGTTGATAGATATTTAAAGACTGTACTCGAAACAAACTTTCAAAAGATATTCACAAAAGAAGTTGTTGCATGAATTTTGAGTGCAGTCCTTAAATAAGACTCACTAAGGATGTTTTTTTTTTACAAATTTTAAACAAATAAAATGGCTGATGTGTTTTGATGAAAAAAAACCCCTTTTCGAGTTTTTTTGTCTTGATTTTTATTGAAGCATTCCTAAATTTGCTTGGATATTGTTTAGATTTTGGGTTGTAAATTTTGAACTCGAAGGCCCGGATTATGCAAGGTTTATAGATAAAATAGCCCGGATTTTCCCTGCCCGAATAATTGAGGATAAATATCTAGTGTGCTTAAGTTTGAAGTATTTCTAATGTTCTGGTTTACTTTTTTTTATAAAAATCTTAATTTGTTTCCTGTGACCGGATTTTGGGATCTGTATCCAGTATTTTATTCTTGATGTTCAGTTCGATTCCTCATTGGGACAAAATCCTGATTCGAATCTTGGTATTGCATTTAAAACTAAAATTAGATTCATTTGCTATGATCGAAACTAATCTTTTAGGAATATTATAAGAAAATATTAAAAATAACAAACCATTTTCAAGATTTGGATTTGAATTTTTCACTGTTAATTCTTATGCAGAATTGATACTAAAAAAAGTTCCATAATGGTGATCCAGAATCAAAATATCAGAGTTTCATCATTCAAATTATCTTTGAGATTCACTAGTTGAATTATGAATAAATAATTAAAGAAAACATTCTTACAGAAAACCATAGATTCATGATTCAAATAAGAGATTTCTGGTTAAGGATACTGGCTGTTCTGTTCATAGTTAATGGGAATTTTTGTTTGGAATTTTGATTCAGAAATCGATTTCAAATTAGAAATTCAAAATTTTTATTCAGGTTCAAATTGCAGAATTCAGATTTGGAATTAAAATTCAAAATTGCCCAAAACAAAACACAAAACAGGTGAAAATCACAATTAAAACATTAGATCCGAACTTATTTCAAAAATTGTGTTCTTTGAAAATTCTAATTTCTTTTTTTTCCAAAGGATTTTAAGAATAATACAAACTATTAATGATAATTAATCTCTGATATAATAACTTGTACTTAATCTTCAGGCTCAGGATATTTCAGTTTGAAATATTTTTTATTGGTTTGTTGTTTAACATTATTAAAATTGTAAATGCTTCAAATACCAATATTTAAACTAAAATTTGAATATATTGAGTTTACAAGAGTTCAAAATAAATCTGATTTGAACCCCACACAAGTTTTTCTTTAAAATGAAACCTTCAAAATTCCTCATTCATTTTTTAAAGCTTCAAAAAAACTGAACACTTTAAGGACTTATTTTCGAATGTATTGATTTTAATCGAATAACTATTAATTTAAAAGAACTTGAACCCGAAGAATGAGATTCTCTAAGAATCAAATTTTTTTACTATTCTTTATGTATGCACTTTTCAAGCAAAAATGTATAAGGAAAAATGTTGTCACCAAAACCCCTCCCATAAGGCAGTTCTTCCTACAGCCCTGCATTCATACATAGATAGATGATAAGTATGCAATTAAAGATCATAACAAAATGAGTGGCTCACATTTTCTTCCTCTGTTATTATTTTTTTTTAATTTGTTTAATTTTAACAACCGGTAAAAAGAGATCCATCAGACATTGATCTGATGAATGGGATGAGTTTTTGTGAAAAAAGTCAATTTTTATTGAAAATTTTCTTATGACAGTTCTAGCAAGCCCCTACTTATATTAAATTATAATTTTAGAATGCATGGTGGTTGATATTATTAGCAATTTTATGTATCTGTTTTAGATAATCGTTCAAAACAAACCGAAAAAATTAAAAAAATTATAAACTACCAACTTGTACAGAAATTTCACTTACAAGTTGAAGGTTTTAAATCTGCAGTAAATCCGAAAAAAAAATATTTTTCACAAAACCTTTTCTTGTTAATATAGCCCTGTTTATTGTCAATCATTTGTTGTTTAAAATTTAATTATCGCAAGAATAGGAGCAAATTATTTAAATATTAATGAATCAGTTTTTAAATCATAATTGTGTTCCTATTCAAGTTTTAGTTAGCTTCATCAAAGATATTATATTATATTATATTATATTATATTATATTATATTATATTATATTATATTATATTATATTATATTATATTATATTATATTATATTATATTATATTATATTTATGTTCCAGTGAGAGATGTGCTGGCAGTGATAGACTTGGACTACATGTTTGAAATATATCTTTTCCTTAAAGCTATTGATCTTCGCCTATAAATCTTTTTAATTTCATATTTCCCTATCTATTTTCTATTCTTTAAAAAAAAAGTGAACTAGAAGTAAGCAAACTATTGTAAAAAAAAAAACAAAAAGAGTTTGGCTCCTTAAAGCCTAAAGGTATGAGCCGTTTCAAATAAAGAATTTACAAAAAAAAAAAAATTATATTATATTCTTCATGCAACCTGAAAAACGTGGCATCAAGAGAACTTGCATACAACTTGATCAAAGCGCGCGCTTTTTTTTAACTCCTGGCCAGTAATGGGGTTCTTGATTGAATATAATATCTTGGTGTGGAGAAAACTTGAATGAAAAATATTTTATCAATTCAAATTTGTTGCAAACATCTGTAAATAACTTGACCGCTATACATCCAATCTGTATGTTTATTACATCAAAAGAAAGGTACACCCAAAATTCAGCCTCTGTGCCAATGGCGTGTAGTCAATTTCATAGCATCATTGGTACAAGAAGATAACGCGACCGGCACTGATTCGATTTGCGCCCACCGGCATTAACCTCCCAGCGCAACCGAATTGCGTATGTCTGAATGAAACAAAATAAAAACGTTTTCGCGTCCCTCCCCATCGCATCACAAGCCGAAGAAGGATGGAAATAAATACCGGCCAACACCAGGCAGCCAGCGAACCGAGCACTGTGCGTGTGAATGTAGCAAAAGCAACAACAAAAACTTCCTTCTAATACCGTATTTGTTTATGCCGAGTGTTGCACTAGTGTTGCACTGGTGCACCACTAGGTGCTGTCAAACTGTTTGTTTATTAGGACGGTGTTGCACTGGTTTTGACCTGTCGGAGTTCTGCTTACGGACGGTGGCCCACCGATAATTTTGCCAGTGTTGCGAGAGAGCGTGTGAGTGAGCGAGGTAGCAATACACTGGCGAAGATTTGTGTTTGTTTTTATCGGGTACGGTGGAACACTCCACGAGTGGAGAAAACAAATACAGTATAATTCAATCAACCGGCAAACACGGCTAAGCTGTGCGTGTGTATGTAGCAAAAGCAACAACAAAAACATTCCTTCAATTCACAGGCAAACAACACCGGCCAAGCTGCCCGGCTTTAGCAGCTGTGTATATGTAGCGTGTGTATGTAATAGCAGGCAGTAAGCAAAGCACAGTTCTCATTCAATGGGTTTCCCGTTCCTTCACTCCCGTTCCCTTTCCCGTTTCCATCATAAGGCAAAGGAATGCATTGAGAGGAGGCCAAACGCCGGGAAGCCGCTGTTGTACGTTTTTTGTGATTGATCGGTAACAGAAAGCCTATGACAAATATACCTCGTCCTGCATGAAGCTCGAATAGTATACTGGTTAGAATGTCGGACTGGCAAGACGATACAATTGGTGATGTGAGTTCGATTCTCACTACAGCGCTGTGGTTTTAATTTTTATTTTCTTGTTACTGGGATGAATTATCCAATAGGAAGGAAATCCCATAAAATGTTTATCTTGTTTCGCTTGAATGTAGTGGTCATCATTTTGGTTGGGAGCCGAGTCCTTATGCCAGTTACGGTTTTTCAAACATACCGTCTTCGGCACAGTGCACATTTCAGAGCATTATCGGCACAGAGATTTGCTAAAAAGGCATTGGATTTTTGCCACCTCTTCTATGGGTGTATTTAAAAGGACTATCTTTACATGAAAAGCTTTTGCGAAAAATATATTTTTTTCTAATTTACTGCAGGTTTTTAACTTTCAACTTGTAAATAAAATTTCCGTTAAAGTTGATAGTTTATGACATTTTAATTTTTTTTCAGTGTGTTTTGCACGATTATCTTAAACAGATCCATAAAATTGCTAATAATATCAACCACCATGCATCCTAAAATTATCGTTTCATATTAAAAGGGGTTTACTAGAACTCTCATAAGAAAATTTTCAAGAAAAATTGACTTTTTTCACAAAAACTCATTGCGCAGAACAACAATTAGATCAATAGATCTCAAATTTGGCAGAAATACTTGAAAATACCTGAGGAACAACCCATATGAGTCCGGCTTTGATCTGCGAAAAAAACCGAAAAGTGAACTAGTCTAGTATACACGTATATTGGTATTACCGTATTGGTATTGGTATTATGTACCGTACACTTATATTCATTGGTCTACCAAATACAATTTTACCCGGAGACCAAAGAAATTCAGAGCTGATTTTTTATCTTTGTGGCAGTGAATCCAAATAAGTAATGGTTCTGTTTTTGAGATTCATCGATTACGTTTTGAAAAAATATAGATGTTATTAATTTTCAACATACTTAACTTTTAAGCAAAACTATCCATAATTATTCAGATATCAAGTTTTTTTCTACTTCTGATAAAAATCTTAGAGAAAGTTTTACTTTTTGTGCATTTTCACTTTTTAAATAAACTGCAAAAGATGCAGAAACAAACATAAATAGAAGAATCATCAAAAAAGAAAAAGCATTAAGTTTTCAGAAAACTTTTTTTTTTCATTGTGGAGTAAGTCTCTGTAAGTTTTTTGTTCATGAAAATGAAGAAATCTGCTCCTGAATACGATGAAGATATTGATAAAGTTGAACAAAAAATACATGGGAATTTCGAATTTATGTAAAGTATACAGATATTTTCCCTCTTAGGACTGTTCCCTCAATACTTAAACATTAACTTGAAATATAACTGCTTCTTACATGCGTTTGAAAAATGCTTGTTATTTCCGCGTTTCGAATAAAATGTTTGCCCTCCAAAAAGAATACGGCATATGAATTATAATAGCTCTCATCTTAACAATCATCCGTCCCAGAAATGTTTACCTGTTACAGTTCCTGGAGTGTCAATTTGAGACTCCTTACTAAAATCACCATATCTCAACCGATTATTATCCTGTATAAAACTTAAACATGTTTTTCAGACAATATTCAGCTTCAACGCTACAGTTTTCCATTATTAAAAGTCTAATAAAAAAAACATGGTTCTGCAAGTAGACTGTAGATCAGCTACGATATGCTTAAAAAAAATCAACTTAATTTTCAAGAAATATCTATATATACACGTTGCGCACAAGGAAATATTTTTTTATAAAATTTCAAGATTATGCCCACAAAAAACGTAAAAAAGTAGTGTAAAAACCGTACTTTTCAATCAATGAACCGTCAAAATTCTTAAGGTCACACCAGATAAATTTGGAAAAGAGGATTGGAAAGAAGACGTTAGTTGGTACATTTTCTCATCTTTAGATTGTCAAAATACGAAAAACAGATATTTTGACAATTTTTCAAAAGTAGCTGGTTTTCTAACTTTTTATCCATTTGCCATTTCTCACACTTTGTAGCTACAGTCTTTTTTCAGAACCGTGTTTTTCGGATTTTTTTCTTAAACTTTGAATAACGGAAAACTGAAGTGCTACAGCTGAATATTGTCTGTCAAGTGATTATAAGAAAATTCTTGCAGTACTCCATACTTTAGTTATTCGAATTAAGTTCTTTCTCTGAAACACGTGTGCCTGTTTTCAGTGACTAAAAAATATGAACAAGTTCATTTTTACAACAAAACAAAACAACAAACCCGACTGACAGACGCCCTAACTTCTGATTCGATCAGTGAGCACGTGAGCATTCTGCAGTGATTAACATATCATTAAAGCTTTAAAATGAGGCCTGCGTTGAGGTGAGTTGAAAATTGTGGAAACTGGCAGAAATTTTTCAAACCACCATAGTGCCGTGATGTTTTTTGTCGGTATAATGTACGCCATAATTTTTAGCAATTTAGGTACTACCATCAGTAAAAGATTTCAAACTCAAATTTGAAATCAATATTTGGGATTGGATTTTCTGTTGCTACTCTCGCTAAATGATTGCGTTTTAAAAGTTTACGAAATAAGCCTATAGCGCTTAAACCCCATCAGTGTCGAAACGACCTACTGCACTTTCGAGCAGCAAATAATTAGGAACATGCAGTAACTTCAACACGCAGTTGCATGTAAATCTTTCTATTAACTACGATCGGCCTGTCAGTTGTTCATTTATTTACTTTTTTTCAATCAGTGTGCTATTCCGGTCATCATAATTTGACCTGTTCATCATCATTTGACCGGTGATTTTCATCTGGCGAAAAGCGTGTTCCTACTTGTAACATGAAATTTCATGTTTTCTAGTTGTAACTCGTTTCGAGAAATGGATCTTGTTTCACCTAGGAAAGGCGTACCAGACAACGAGATGAAAAAATCTTGTAGCAATATCCAGTTTATCAATGTGCAATCAAATCAGGAACGTGATTTGAATCACGTAAACCCATTCTGGAATAATTTGTGATTGGAATTCCATGCCTCAAAATTTTTATTCGTGTTTAATAAAAAGCCCGCTTTCCTTAATTCACTTGTCGATTAGTTGTCATCAATGAAGTTTATGTCTCGAAAAAAAGGGCCTACAATAACTTCCGTTCAGGCCACCTGTGCTCATCGGACCGGATCCTAAGAAGCGTCTTTTCGACCACCTTGCTCGAAGTTTAAAGTTTTGCTACGACGACGCCTCCGATCAGAATCAGCCTTCTGCTGAAACACGCTACACAGCTATTCCGGATAAAACCGTCAATGGCACACATTACTGATGAATAAAAAAAACACATTTATTCATTCCCCCCACGCATCGTTTTCCCTCACCGAAAAAAATGACCATTCCTGCCATTGCTTCTAAATTCTGCTTTCTGCTGGCTGAAGGGAACTTCCTTTAAAACTAACGATAAGGGCATTTAGAACACGCAAACTACCTCCGAAGACGATGACGATGAAGCGGCTGGCTGGTTCCGTTAGCTTGAAGGAAGGTTCCTACTTTTGCAAGCGAAGACACCTCATAACTATTCCCTGAACCTCCGCGAGGGCTTTTTTTTCTTTCAACTTTCAACTGTTTCCCAAAGAATTGCGACTCCCGACAGAGGAAGGTACGCTTGCCCGCATCATGTGTTCGGCATGACTAGAGAGAAAGCTAGAACGACGGCGGACAAATATGCTTCTGGAGTTTTGTGTTTCATACCTTAGTACTGCTAGTTTTCTGAAGTAAAATCTTCTTAGTTTCTTTTATTTCCGCCAATCTACAACACCCACATCTGATGGCGATTACGAAGTTTTGCCTGATAATAAAATAAGGCAGGCAACAGGTGGCCATCAAAGGGGTCTTCAGCTGTCACGATACTAGGACTTGTTGAAAGTCACCTAAAATTTCATTCTTCACTTCATATTTCTTTTTTTTGTCCATTAGAGGAAGTTCACTGGTGTTGGGAAAAAGTGGTAGAAATTTTGACATTTTGAAAGTTTTACCATGCAAAAATGTTTTCAAGACCTTTGGGCGTTGTATTTTTTACAGCACTGTTTCCATTTCAGCCGTATGTGATATAAATATTGATATTTTTGCATCACAGCATGCGAAACTACAACATGTGTTGTTAAAAAACTTGAAGGCTACAGATCTTGAAAATGTTTTTGCATGGCAAAATTTTCAAAATGTTCAAAAAGTGACAATTTCTACCACTCTTTCCCAACACCAGTGAACTTACTCTTATGACACCTCTACTTTTTAAAGCAATGAATCCAAATTATAACTGATTTTACTGAGTAAGCGTGTGCTTGGACGGTGAAATTTAGGAAAAATTATGCTCCGGTGAAATTTTTCCCAACAGTTTTGGTTTGTGAGGAAATTATAAACTTTAAATTCTTTTTAACACTTATTTAGACCATGTTGAGTGTCCGTGTTAGAATAAAATAAAGAAGTGCTTAGCAATCAGCTGGATTATGTTATAGATTTTGGGCGGAGCGATTAGAAATTCCGGAAGCCTGAAATGACCATTAGCAAAATTGCTTCCATTGGAAAGTTTCGGTGAGATCAATCCAATTTTCTTAATACTTTAACCCTACATAATGTGAGGCGTTATCTGCAAACATTTTTATTTGATAAAATGGACTGTGATATTGTGCAGATTATGTTTAGTTATGTTATCTTTCTTTTGATTTGAGAATGAATTGATGAGAGAATAATTTAAATTTTAATACACATGTTTCGATGTAATTTCTCTGGATTTTTATCAAATAAAATGTTCGTTCAAATAATTCTTTAGAATCAATTAGTAGATGTGACACATAGATTCCTTTTTTCTAATAATTGCTTAGATAAATACGAAATAGATTCATATTAGTCATACGTGCAACTCTAAAAATTTCAAATATTTCGGAAAGCAAGTCACACTCACATATGGCTGGGCAAACCATTAGCTTTTTTTTACCAAAATCTTCGAGTAAAATTTACGACTCCGTCTCGTCAACATTTTGGTCATCCCAAACCGATACCGGTCGCCCGGAAGCGTTTTATAACAAACTTGCCATAAGTTTAGTCGTCGATGATAACGCACACCGATTTTCCACACAGCAGTGGAATTATAATATAATTTACCAGCAGCTTATTTTTCACTACCCTTCGGCTTCTTCTGCTTCCAATATGTCTTTAGATCTTATCATACCTTAGCACGATAGACGGTGATGAGAAGAGATTCCACTTTTTAGCCACATCCCAATCTGAATCAGTCTTCTTACTGGCTAAAGCACGCACGACATTTCGGTCCAAAGTTTTGTCCACTGGACCCGGTTTTTGCCCAATTTTTTTTTCACGAAGCTGCTTTACGCAACATACTTCTGCATTGCATTTTGAACCACTCCAATGCAAACTTCTTCCATTTTCGGGAACTGACGCAGCAAAGTAATCTGGAGGAACCACATTTGTGCACGATATTTTACGGTTTTCCGATTGAAATAACCAAGCTTTCAGATTCAAAATATCAAAACATAAGCTAATTTAAACTTAAAATTTCAATATTAATGTGTAGATAAGCTGAAAGCAGTATCGGTGACATAATTGCTGTAGATCTTGAAATCCAGGAGTGTTGGTTAAAAATCACTAAAAAAATCTTCTGACTGTTTAGCATGAGCCTTGTTGTCGAAAAAATAGTGGAATGATAAAGCGGTAATTTTAATTCACAAGGGAAAAATTAAAACCGGGTAAACTTATTTTGGAAGATTTTTGCATCCCAAACCCGATTTTTGTCAGATTTTTTTCTCCCTTCTTATTTTATGGCATTTGGTAATTTTAAAACTAAGCAGTTTAGAGTGAAATCGATAAATGATAATTGATTAAGTAACAAACCTACATGAACACCAAAAATATGTAAAATCTTTTCATTATCCTTTATTCATTCAACGATACAGATTAGAGGGAAGAATGCCAAAAAGTGACAATTTCCCGTAAAACAAAACAACACAGATTTCTTCTAGATAATCTTCGTATTTTACAAAATGGGAAAACATACTTACTTCTATAATTTTAGGACCATGAGGGTCCTGAATTACTCACAGTCTTTATGAAAATTGATCATTAAGTTAGAACTTTTTTTCTATATCTTTTTGATATTTTACACTTTTGCTAAAAAGTGCAAATACAAATTTGCATTTAGTGTTCCAAAATAAATCAAAATCAATTTTCAAATTCTTTGCACCTCGGAAAATGTGAATTTTGTTTCCTTGTGTTATAGTTTTGAATGCGGATTTTGGGTTCTGGAGATGAATTAGAATCTCTATCGCCGACACCAATTCCTTCATATTGAAACAGCTTTTATAAATACTTTTTTGTTCCTTTTTGGCTCTAAAAACTCATAGGGAATGCAAAAGTCATAAAACGTAATCTGTTTTTTCGATTTATTGTTGCTGGAATCCTTTGAGAAGATTTCTTAAATTTAAACTTACTATGAACATTTTATATTCGATTTCTGTTTTGCAGTACTTGTATTTTTTTCATAGTCATCCATAATATGAATGTGTGATGTGATACATTTCAAACAGAATTTAGTAAAATCAGATCTGAAATTTAATATAATTTGTTTTTGAATTTCATAATATAGGTTAATAATTTTAAATTTATAATTCATATTTGAATGGTGGAAAATTAAGGGTGAAAAAAAACTCACGAAAGAGAATCTTTACTGTGATTCAGAGCCTGAATTCTTATTTTGCCATATATCATGAATTCCTTGTAAACGCGAGTGAAAATAGCATTACTTTATATTTTAAAATGAGGTTAACATTAGACATCTAGTATGACTTTATGAAGTTTACAAATTCTCAATAAACCAGCTATAAAGAAAAAAACAGAATTTTAAATTCAAATTCATTTTTAAATTTACGATGTGTATTAGCTTTTCATTCTAAAGTAAAGTTTTATTCGAATTATTTTTCCTGATTCTGAATTGATAATTTCCATCGATTGAAAAATATTTTGAAATAGAAAAAAAAATCCTAATGGGAAGCTTTTCGCTGCTCAAAACTTCATCAATAATGAATTTCAACAACACGATTTAATTTGTTTAGTGAAATATTGATGACTAAATGACAAGAAAAATTAGAAAGTTAAACGGTCGATTGAAGTCATACGTTTCTTAAAAGCTTACTGGAAAACGATTAGCTCGTGTTAATTTAGGCATATGAGGAAAATTATACAATATAAAAAAAGTTGTCCTTACATTTCATAGAAAATTCAAAATCAACACACTCAACAACACACTTTTGTTGAGTTACTTATCAAAAGTTATTTGGTATAATTTAGTCAAAGGAATCCCAAGTTACAACTGTTTCAGTTTGGTGGACCGACTTTTTCAAACATTGAGCCTTTTCAATGATAAATGAACTTTTTTGTTGAATAAACACCCCCACGGATTGGAAAATTTTGAAAATTTAAAAGCACATCGACTAAGAAAAGTCGACGAAAATTTTTATAGAAATTCGAGCTTTTGCGGGTAATTTGTGACGGTTTTTTTGCCACTTTGTGATCACCTCCCCATAGTACCGCGTCTGAATAATATATGTTTGGTGACTTGAGAAATCACACGTTGGTTAAGCTATTCTCAGAGCCATAGAATCAAAACAAAATGTATCTTTCAATTTTTATTTATAGGAAACAAATCATTGATCGATACAAATTTTAAATGAAAGATTTTCATCTTCATACACTTCAAATTGAATGAAAAATGCAACCTCTTCCAAAATATATGAAAAATTACTCAACACGGAAATTTCGAAGCGCGTTTGCTTGGAAATCTAGCTCTGACTGCCTCATAAATATTAATATTTGAGAAGGTTTTTCGTTTCAACTTCTATTTTGAACAAAATTGATATTGATTGAATAATTAACCTCTTTTCAACAGTAATCTTGTTGTTCGTTAAATTTTAGAGTAAAAATTTAAAATTTTTTTTTGGCCAAACTGTTTTGAAATTATCGGTTTTTACATTTATTCGCCTCATTCTCTGACCTTTTGTAAATCTATGAAATGTTTTCTTGTTCATGTACGGGATCAAGTATCGTTTTATTTTTTGCAGCATAGAAACTTTGAAATTACATGCTTTCAGAGTCTGTAAAAGACGGCGAGTTGCTGAATAAAGCTATGATAAGATCGAGAAAATGATTCCTTCACATGCACGTATTCTTAAAAAACTAGAAAAATAAATTTGAACATTTCTTCCATACTTCAGTCACTTCGACTTATCCTAGAAATATAGTACTCTTCTTCATTCATAGCAGTGCATGATTTTCATAAATCTTTTTTTTTTTTTAATTTTCATCGGAATCAATTTTATTCTATAAATTTGGAAGAACAACCATTCATTGACATGTCCTTCCATCACATTTAAATGCCATGCAACCTGTTCTTTTCAAAGCGAAAATTACCCACAGAACCAGCCAAGTGGGTGAATGGGAGACTTCAATGCTCAATACTCAATGCCTGTATTGGTCGGTCGGTGTTTTTCGCAGCAAAGCCGTAGGTATCTTCGTGCATGCATTTCTTCGGGTCTTTCTTTATTTTCCTTTTTGCCGCGAGCGAGCAAGGAGGGTAACAAATTTCTCACGGAAAATTATCCAACTGGAACTGTGATGGGGGTACTGAAGCAGCAGGAGTATCAGGAAGGGAGTCCGCTTCGTTTCCTCTATCCGTGTGTCCACCTATGTATGTAGGTATTTCCAGAATGTGTCTTAAGCAGCCTTTCCCTTCTCGAGCTTGTTGTTCTTCGGTGTGTTCATTATCGTCCGGCTATGTTTTGGAACGGGAGCACTCGGTCGGAAACGATAATAAACCTCCTGAATGCGCCATCCTATCTTGTCCCGTAAATAGGGGTGACCCCGAGCGTTCCCGGGGTCAAAACCAGCTACTACTAGTTGCGTGTTATTTTAATGATTACCGAATGACTGGGTAGGTTTGTTTGTTTACAATTAAAAACTAGACTTCCCAAGCCGATATGGAACATTCTAAACTAATCGTTCTATATGGAAGAGTAGGGGGAGCGTAAAATTACAATAGCAAAACTAGGCAGAAGAACTTAAAAACTGCTCGAAACTTATTATAACAGTTAAAACAGTTGTCAAAATTGAAGCATAAATAATATTTTGAATATCAAGAAAGTATAAAGAAAATTTACTTTCATTGTATCAAAAACATATAGAATAAATAAGTAAAAAATTAAAATAAATCTTAACAAACTCATTGAACACAACCTAGGTAATTGTAAAGTTTCCTAAAAGTTTTATAATTTAATGTATAGTGATTATACATTTCTAAACTCTAATATATTTTTGATTTTTTTATATCATTTCAGGTAAGTCGTACCAACAACAACTTATAAAAGCAGTAAGTAAAATTGCTTAAGACCCGTACGATAAACATTGATTTTGTTTCGCGTTACATGTAACACTTGGAATTTAAAACAAATCTAATTATGACCGGAACGAATTTGAAACCTTTTTTTTCTATCTCGAAGTTTAAACATTCTGGGGGAGGTGTATGCATAAAAAAATAGTTAAAAATTTAAATACATTGGAATAAGTTGTACAAAACCTTGAATGCAACAAAATTGCGTGCTTTTCACATTCTACCAACTATTTTAGATCGATAATTATAAAAAAGAAAATACAGAAAATGGTAAAGTTTCCATCCATCACCATGTGTTTTTTTTTTGCTCTAATTTAAACTTTATTTTCTCCTCAGTAGAAATTGAGGAGCAGCTAACAAAAGAAGAATTTGATATATGTTCCACCCAATTGAAAATGAAAGTTAGTGTCCTCTAGTGGATGTGTAAAAACTTTAAATGGCTACTGCAATAGACTGAGTCGATTTGGGTAATTTTTGAATTTCTCAAACCCTGGGGACTTAAAAGCTTCGTTTTGGTCCGAAGCTCTTCCATGATTTTCGTAGAATTTAAAGGTATCGTTTGCATGAGTTAATTTTATCTTTTAGATTTGTATGGGAAAATTGAATATTTTGTACTAAAAAATCAACATCATTCTTTTGTGGGACCGAGCTCGCAAATCGTTATAAAGTCAGTTATTTATTCTTTTAATGACGTTTTCCGCTGAACCATTTTGTCGAAAACCGTAACTTCGTATCTAATTAGGCAAAAAAGTTATTAGCTATTGAATAGGGGTGTGTATTTTTGCATTGAAAAACAATCAATTCATTTGACATCACTGCTGATGCCTAGCGAAGTATTGCATACTACATTTCAAAAAGTAATACTTCGCTAGGCACCAGCAGTGATGTCAAATGAATTGATTGTTTTTCAATGCAAAAAGACTTACCCCACACCCCAATTCAACAGCTTATAATCTTTTTTGTCTAACAAGAAACGAAGTAACAGTCTTCAACCAAGTTATTCAACGGAAAGTTTCCTTGAAAGAATTTATAAATACACAAAACCAATAGTAGGCTCGGTTCCACGAAGAAACACATGTAAAGGTTACTTAAAAAAATCCGCGAAATACCACGGATGAGTTTTGAACCAAAACTAAGCTTTTTAGACCCCAGAATTTGATAAATTAAAAGGTGACCTCAAGTTGACTCAGTCTACTATTGCAAGTCATAGCATTTTGTTGTTAAAAAGCTGTACAATTGAAAATGGGAAAATTATTTATTAACTTATCGGATCTTAGATCTCTGCCTGTAATCTTTATGATGAATAAACAAATATTAAAAATACGCTAACTTAAATCTATTTTTGATTTGTTCTCTGGATATTTCTAGTTTAATTAAATTAGCATGAACGTTGCAGAGCCTCATCATTCTATAAATAAATAGGCTGATTCCTAGCTTAGTTCTGGATTAGGTTTGTAAGCTGGAATGTCCTTCGTTAGGTGAGATTTGTGCCAAAAAATACGGTGAAAAATATTTTCCACTGGTTAGATCTAATCAACACGTTGAATGATTTTCTAGGATTTTCTAGGGAATTCAATCCTACCAGCATACATATGGCTCGATATTCCGGCATTTCGTCATGTCAACCAATGTTCATAAGGGCGAAGCTTAGGAATCTTTCTTGGATTTGTTTTATTCTGTTTTTTTGTACATTGTAATATGGCTGCCACATTATATTGGCGTATTCGATGGCAATTTCGATAAGATTACAACATAAATCGAAACAATGGTGTAAGAATTGTCCTTCACCGACGATTTTCTAGCAATGATACTGATGTTTTCGAAACTCATCTTCCGAGAAAAGGTTATCACGCTATATGTTGAGGCATTAATTTTCAATCCAAAAGCGCTGCAGCACTCAGAAAACATAAATAGCACGTTATACAGAGTCAAGCAATCCTTGGGGTTTCGAACCGGTAGGATCATCTTCAGATCAACTGCGTACATCAAAACATACACGACACGCAACAGTCCGGGACACTCGTTTATAACAGTGATGAAAAGAAAGGGTCCCAAGTGACTCCCTTGTGGAACACCACTGTTAACCGAGAAAAGTACCGGTAATACAATTTTTACATAGAACTAACAGGCTGGCATTATATTAATTATGTTAAACGCCTTTGACATGTCGGTATATATGGTATCGACTTGTGGTCCCTGCATTGCCCTCCATTGAGTAGTTCGTCACTGTTGAATGCTTTTTCCAAAAACCTTGCTGAAAGTCTGACATCTTTCTGAGTACATTTAATCGTAAATTATGCTCTCGAACAGTTTGGGAATAGCAGAAAGAATTGCTGCTCTACGATAGTTTTCAGCAGGCAGTTTAGAACCATTCTTGTGAATCAGCAAAATGTGTGAGATCTTCAATAGTTTAGGAAACCGACCTTCCAAATTTAAGCTGAGAATAGCAATTGCAAAGTTACACCTTTTTTGAGGAATGAATTTGGAATTCTGTCAGGTACACTTCCTTCATGGAGCAGTAAAATTTTTCGTTGAATGTCTGTGGTCGATACCCTCGGTTCAGGAATAATTTCGGTTGCGGCTCGTAGTTCTCTATTTAAATCATTAACGCTGTAAATACAGCGAAAATATTCCGAATATTTCTGAGCCTCAAAGTTTTTGCGTTTTCATTGTTGAAAGGAATATTTTTCGGAACTGAATTCGTCTTACGTTTGGAATTGACGTACTTCCAAAAAGGTTTCGGTTCTGTTTGAATATCTGAAAGAATTGGGCGTAAATCAGTAAAAAAAAGAAAGGAAGAATCATCCAATAGGATTTAAATCCCAAATCCCCAACACCCCCTTCGAAGTTAGCTGTGATGTTAGATTATAAATTAAAATTTATGATATGAACACGTCATAAAAATGGCACCTTGGAAAAAATGTCCGCATTTTATCGGTTCACCGAGGTTTCCTAAAAACTTTTTAATTTTGACAAAAATATTTTTCTTGTTTTGCGTTTAGATTTTTCAGTTTTGTGACGTTTTCTGTAACGTTGTTCTTATGGAACTCAGAAAATTTTTTTTTCGCCAGTTTTCAACATTAATTTCCGTCTGTAAAGTAGTTTAAGCACAATTCATAAGCAAATCATTTTTTTTTTTTGCTTTTATGTTCTCTGTAGTCGTCTTTTACAGTGAAGCAATTAAAAATAAGATTCCATTCAATCGTAGCCTCAGCACAGACTGATTTGCGCTGATTTTGACCACTTTTTTCAACTATTTTACAAAGTTTTCGATAGAATCTGCAAACTTCACATGTTTTCTCAAATACGATTTGGTGAAAATGTGAGAAAAAAAAAAGTTTCAATCGTTCTTGCTTGTGAACAATTTGGCGAATTCATCTCATTCGATGCGATCTGCACTTTATTGGATTTGTACTAAGCCATCGTGTCCTTTCGGTGAAAATTGATGTCCTCTTCTAGTCAATACTTCGGCCATCCCGAACAGTGTAATACTGGCCACCCGGTAGCGTTAAAAAAAATCAAACTTACAATAGATTTTGTCGTTGGTGATAACGCATACCGATTTTCCACATATCAGTTGATCTTATAAATTGGTTGACGGAAGCAGCTTGTTTTTGACTCGGCTTGGGCTTCTTCTGCTTCTTATATGTCTTCAGACCCATTCTTACCTTGGTACGAAGGACAATGCTGAAAGGGGATCCACGTTTTTGACCACGTCCTGAACTAAGGCAGTTTTCTAACTGGCATAAGCACGCATGACTTTCCGGTCCAAAGCTTTGTCCACCGGACCCGGTTCCCGCCCCAATTTTTTTCTCCTACTATCCTCTTCATACTTCCGAATCAAATTTCAGACTGCTCCAATCTTACTCCTCCCATTTTCTCCAACTGACTCATCGAAGTGTTGGGGATAGTACTCCATTTGATATTTTTGAGCTTTTTCGAGAAAATGCTTCTCATTTTCACGAAAACTATGAACGGTGGAGCACAGAATACAAAAAAAAATTAAGCCAAACTGTAAACAAGAACACCCAGCAGAAACCAGCTGTATAAACGTCATCCGGAATGAGCAGGATTGTATATAAATCGTGCATAGTCATAATGGGACATCCAGAAGAATGCTCTCAGTAGTTGGAAAGATTAAGGTTCAGTACGTTGCTGGAGTAAATATGGTTCAGTAATCATTGTTTGATTGGTCTTTGAAAATTTCCATAAAAACAATTAATTATTTTGGAAATTTGTTGGAAAATTTAGAATATTTTTAAAATCAATTCCAAATAAACATAATTTTAAAAGTTTCATTTATTATTTGAAAGTTCTAGCAAAGCATATCGGGTTTGCTTGTCCGATCATTAATATAAATTTTACAAAATTAATGTAGCTAAGAAACTTCCTAATTAAAAAATATTTGAAGAACATGTAAAACTATACTATTATTTTGATTCGATTACATAGTAGTTTAAACATTTTGATGTCATCTCCTGTCAATCACAAGTCAGAATGCAAAAACATTTAAAATACTAAAAGCACGATGTTGAAATAATTTACCCACTGGCCTCCTCTAAACAGGGGTGTTCTAAACCTCAGAACTGCAACCGCAGATGTTTGCCGTTTTATTTTTATTCAAACACCTTTCCAACTGTATAACGACCTCCAGCCCAGAAGTTAGTTGGATCGTCGTAATGGTACAATGTGAAAGTTGAAACATTTATGTTTAACCAGCAACTAGCGTTCCCGAGGGTCGTGTGACATACCGGTAATTTTGTACCTTCGTCCCACCGTATCCCGGGTTTGAACACTCATGAACGGGACAGTTAACTCTCTTCGATTCGTTTTTGAGGGTTCTCCCTTAGAAAAATCTCAAGTGTTTTCGTTTTAAAGTTTGGTTGGTTTTTCCCAGTTGATAATTCATAATATTAAACCTTTCAAACACTTTCAAAGTGGGAGTCGTTAAAATCCGACGTAAAGCGATCCAACTGTATCGTCGCCAAAGTCCAGAAAGCATGTCGTTCGGTATGCGCATTGCGAAAATGACATCCCGGAGTAAGTGGAGGCGCAAAAGCGTGTAGCGTTTCGTTGTTGCGCTGCTGCCGGACACGAGCAGGCACCTCATTCCTTGTTGTCTTCCACATGCATGTAGGTACCGGAAAGGCCCTGACATGAGGCCATCAAACCGAAGAGTCCACCTCGGATAGCCAGAGACTTTGTCCACCGTAATTTAATCACTTGTCGCCGTCTTGTCGTTACGATTTCGAAGGAGAAGAAGTGTGCAGTTGAGTTATGACGACAGTATGATGGCGCGAAAATAAATTGTATAAATTCAATTGAACGGAGCTTTGGTTTTCTCAATGGGGTAAATACATAAATTCGTTTATTTATTTTCTCCGAACGAAAAAAAAATCATTTCAACTAAAATCTTAAAAGTTTCGAGCATATATCGTCAATCATGTCCGAATACTGGCCAGCTCACTCGAAATGGTAAGCAAGCGAGCACAACCCCAAACATTATTAAAATTCTAGCCACAGCATAAAGTCGATTTATTTCGTCTTCCAAGAATTGTACGGTTTCGGGCAGCACATACGTTTGTAGGTACGAGCAAACTTTGATGTGATTGGGTGTGATATTTAGTTGGTTTGTTTGGGCCCATATCCAAGTCACGCTCCCCTTAACGCCATTTAGCCATCCATATGCATCTGGAGGTCTGGAGATGGTAGTTTGACAGCAAGTCCCCAAACTTTGGAGAATGGCTACAGGAATTTGGTTTTCCGGTCTCGACGAATCAACGGCGCCACACGTTTTGTATTTCATTTTGGTGTTTTGACGATAAATCATTGATGGTTATTAGAAATTCACGAAAATTTGAAAGGGGTTACCTCTTCACCATGACCTGGAGATTATTCCAAGAAATGATGCTTCAACAATTTTACCATTAAATATACTCATAATCTTATCGGTGGATTTTCCACGTTTTAGCATCATATCGTTAATGTTTCCCATCTCAATCGACACCGTCACACCTTTTTCGGAGATCAATCGTCGTATCGCGCAGCACCCTACAAATGAGCCATAATTACCAGTTTAACGTGCCAATAAATAATCGTTAAACAAATAGGTTCTATCATCTGCCGATGCGGGTGCCATTGTTCAGCGCTTCAGCTAAGATCTCTGGCCTAATCCTTCTTGAAAGCTCTAATCGTTTGTGTGATTTTGGGCTGAATAAAAAGGATGCTTGAGTGGTTTCTGGTCATCAGTGGTGCTTATGATTTGAACTGGAAATATGTCAATGCTTCAATTAAATCAGAATAGGAGAGTCTTAGTCAGAATAGATAATGTTGGTCCTATTTGTGAAGATGCGATGAAGAATGTACAGAATGAAAATAAATGCTATGAAAAAAAAACAAATATGTGGCAGCACTCCAGCGAACATGAAATCGAATCAGATATGATAACTTAAGTCGTTAACAATGGTATTCCGAATCGCAAAACCATCCGCATAGAGAAAAGATCGTATAAACTGACTGACGACACTGAAGTCAGTTTAAATCGGTAATTGGGAAGAATGACCGTGGTGTTAAATTCCCTAAAAAAAAATTTAAAAAAAAGTTTAAATCTGATATGATAAAAAGTCCGCCATGTTTGTAAATTTTGAAATGATTTTGCTCTCGCGCGGGTTTCAAATGGGAAAATCATCGTCATGTTCTCTCTGCAACCATGCAGCAGTGCATCCAAATGACTAAAAATCAGATTGGAATTGAGTAATATTGACCAATGAGAGAACTGGAAAATATTGTCGCTGGCAACGATTCGAAGGCTATGAGAGCAAAATCTATTGCTCTCTTGTATTCTTTCGATAGGTACAAATGCGAGGGATTTCCATAGAGAGATAATTCTTTGCATTTGGAATGGTAATCCACAACTGTTTAACAAATTGTAACAATTTGCAACAATTCGCACATTTCTCTCTCCCCCTGAGCACTGATTTCTCTTATTTTTACTCAAACCTTCTCATTTTCCCGCCCAAACGCGACAAATAACCACAAACTCAATCATTGCCTGCACAATTTGTGTGATCATTGACGTATCTTCTCCATTTATCTCAGTCATCCGTACGAATGAGATGTCGGATAACGCCCAATTGTTGTAAATTTTGTCGCTTAAGAAAGAAAAGAAATTTATGTGTTTTTTCCAACTTTTGTACAATCTTTCTATAATGTATATGAAATGTATATCAAAACAGCATAAGAATATAGCTACAAAAATATTTGCTGGAACTGAAAAAGAGGCTTCGATGTGTAAACAAAAACACAAATCAGCCATCGGTCTAATCTTGTGAGAGACGGACGTATTAAAGATTAATCGTCAGTTCACAACAATGGCGTAGTTGATACGATGCTTTGTTTGTTTTGAAATGTTTCCAGTTCCGGTGAATAAGACGGACCGAAAAAGCGCAGATTCGAAAAGCTGCTTTTAGTTTTGAAATGATGCCAGTTCCGGTATATAAGACGAACTGAAGAAGCGCATGCCAGTGCCTGTAAATAAGACGGACAGAAGTAGCGGAGATGGGAAAGGCTGCTGCTTTGTTTGTTTTAAAATGATGCCATTTCCGGTAAATAAGACGGACTAAAGATTTGAATAGCTGCTTTGTTAGTTTTGAAATGATGCCAGTTCCGGTAAATAAAACGAGCCGAAGAAACCCAGACTAGAAAGGCTCCTGCTTTATTTTTTTTGGAAATGATGCCAGTTCCTTTAAAAAAGACGGACTAAAGACGCGAAGATTTGAAAAGCTGCTTTGTTTGTTTTGAAATGATGCCAATTTCGGTAAATAAGACGGACTGAAGAAGCGCAGATTTGAAAAGCTACTTTGTTTGTTTTGAAATGATTCCATTTCCGGTAAATAAGACAGACTAAAGATTTGAATAGCTGCTTTGTTTGTTTTGAAGTGATGCTAGTTCCGGTTCATAAAGCGAGCCGAAGAAACCCAGACTAGAAAGGCTCCTGCTTTATTTGTTTGGAAATGATACCATTTTCGGAAAATAAGACGGACTGAAGAAGCGCAGTTTAGAGAAGTTGCTACTTTATTAATTTTAAAATGATGCTAGTTCCAGTATATTAGACGAATTAAAGAAGCGCAGATTTGAAAAGCTACTTTGTTTGTTTTGAAATGATGGAAGTTCCGGTAAATAAGACGGACTGAAGAAGCGCAGATTGGAAAAGTTGCTGCTTTGTTTGTTTGGAAATGATACCAGTTTCGGTAAACAAGACGAACTAAAGAAGCGCAGATTTGAAAAGCTGCTTTGTTTGTTATGAAGTGATGCCAATTCCGGTAAATAAAACGGACCGCAGAAGCGCAGATTAGAAAAGTTGCTGCTTTGTATGTTTGGAAATTTATGCCGGTTTCGGTATATAAGACGAACAAATGAAACGCAGATTTGAAAAGCTGCTTGTTAGTTTTAAAATGATGCCAGTTCCGGTAAATAAGACGGACTGCAGAAGCGCAGATTGGAAAAGCTGTAACTTTGTTTTGCAATGATGCAAGTTCCGATTAATAAGACAGACTAAAAAAGCACTGATTGAAAATATTGCGGCTTTGTTTGTTTTGAAATTGATGTCAATTCTAGTGGATAAGATGGACTGAGGAAGCGCAGATTGGAAAGGCTGTCACTTTGTTTATTTTGGAAAATTTCAGTTCCGGTAAATAAGACGGACTAAAGTAGCGCGGATGGGAAAGGCTGTTGCTTTGTTTGATTTTTTTTTTTTTCAATGTTGCCAGTTTCGGTAAATAAGACTGACTAGAGAGGCGCTAATTTGGATGGCTGCTGCTTTGTTAGTTCTAAAATGATGCCAGTTCCGATGAATAGACGGACTGAAGAAGTGCAGATAGAAAAGGCTGCTGCTTTGTTCATTTTGAAAGGATTCCAGTTCCGGAAAATAAGACGGACTGAAGAAGTGCAGATTGCGTAGACGAAATTCAATTGCAAAAAAAAGTATTTTGATTCCAAAATCTGATTAACAAGTTCTAACATTTCCGACACAAACATGATACTAGGTTTGTAAGTTGGTGATAGCTTAATTCTAGATGCTTTTTGGCCCAAGAATTTGGGCACCACTGTATCAGATTAGCGAAAACTACACCCCAAAGTCAGCAGCAGTGCAGTGAGGACCAAGGTGCAAAGGTGCCACAACAACTGCAAACGACACGATCTTGAAGATCATAGAGTTCTATACAAATAGCCTTTCAGTGCAACAATTGAACGGTTTTTTCCCAGCCCGTCCCCGCTTTATTCCTTCGAATCTAAAGATACCGACCTCTGTCGGTATAAATTTGTTGGTTTCGTTTGCTTTTTTTTTCTTCTCCTCCGCGCGAGGGTCTATTTTCGCATTTATTATTTATTTGTATGCAAAACTGCCGGTCCCATCGCACTGCCTGGCTATAAAACGCTCAGGTGGGTACCGTTTAGTTTAGAGTGGTTAATCCCTGCCGGACTACGGACGGAATCTCTTTGTTATTGTTGCGGCAAATTTGAAAACTTTTCTTCGTTTATTTTGCGCTATGCTGATTGGAACAACTTCAGCTCGTGCCTTCACGAAGTAGGAATAGCACGTGGTCTCGCCCCGATTGACGGCGCTCGTGTATGCATATTGAGCAGCGTTGTCCCCACCGGTGCACCCTAGGGAAAAGTGGGGGTGCTGTCACAGTTAATCACTTAAGTTTCTGGCTGTTGAGGGAGTTTGTTCGAGCATCGAGTAGAATGAGACGGCTGGATTCGGGGATACATGCTTAATCACGTTTTTTGCCGCTACGCGGTAGCCATGTTGGGCGACCAGAGACATGACTGTTGTTTTTTGAGTCTTCCATATTTACGATTTGAACTACTGTCAACGATTCAAATCGCACCGGGATGACAGGTGAACATGAGTCGCAACTCCAGCACCGGTTATTTTGATTTGCGAACTTAAATAATGTGTTTCGATATAAACATTGTACCTCACTAGAATTATAAGTTTTTATTAGTTTTTTTCTGATTTCGGTAATGAGTCATCAAATAGAACACCTTGAGCGGTCACCGAACTTCTGCAAAAAAAAACACAACAGATCAACTTTTTCCAGTTCAATACTTTTAGCGGAATGAGTCATACGCTGTTCAAACACTGCACTACTTCCATTTTCAAACCGCAATCTGAAATCTCACGTGCCGTCGCCCGATTGTCGTCCAATAAGTCCTAAAGGTGGCGCGTTGTCGTATCGACCAATTTGCGGCATTGGCGGTGCATCGTGAGTGCTATTAGCCTATAGATAGGTACTAGTGAGGAATGAATCAGAGTATACGTTAGAGTGGTGAGCCCTCGTCACAGGCTCTCACCAAACAATGGTGGTAATTAATCATCAATTACATGCTGTCGCTGCTGTTTCGATAGCGAATGACGCCTGAGCGAGATTATCGTTTATTTGCAGGGCGACAAAGAGTTTTGAACTTCCCTGTGTGCATAATGCACCCGAAGTTGAATTTTTGCTTTCGACATGTTACAGAATGATAAGAAGTTTTTATAAAATGGTATTAAAACTAGCTTTTAGATTAATTGTTTCCAAAGTTTTGAAGCAAATACCATGCATTGATATGTGGTCTTTAACATCTGTCAGATATTGAGTGCATGAAAAACCTTGAGAAGTTTCTAAAAAAAATAGTTTATACAAACAAATGAATATAAGTTCTTAGGTGACAACCGCTTAAGTTTTGTTGCACATGTCGAGTACTGTTGTGAGAGTGTATTGAAAGTCATCGACTCGTTTGCCTGGATTATGCCGAAGTGACATGGTCCAAAGAGTAGCTAGAGACGTCTACTTATTCAGGGATACCGATTTTTTATAAGTTTGAAAAAAAAACTGCGAAGGCAGCACATGCTTTAAAACCAAACTAGCACCAATTTGAAGGGTCAACTCAACTCCACATCAAAGGTGTGCGAAAAAGAGCATTTGATACATTTGCCCAATTTTCTACACACCGGCCCTCAAGTTGAAAAGATCACTACTGGCAGTGCTGATTTGCATAATGCTAATCAACTTGTTGCCTCAACAACCATCAGAAGGCCGGCCATACTTCTCGCGCAGGTAGGAATCGGTACAAAATCGAGCCAAATTCATTCGACCTAGTTGCCAAATCGCCATCAACAGCTCAGCTCAGCCTTCTGAAGTTGCAGCGCTGCTAAAAATTGTGTGGAAATGAAACCGTCAAGTGCAGAGTAATTAGTTTTGCTCCTTGGAGCAGTTCATTACATATATCTGCGGAGTGCATCAATTTCAAGATCATAACGGCTGTAGAAGAGACCCCTACAGAATTTTGAGTGTTTCCACTTTTTTGCGATACTTAAAGGTAGCGGACGTTCCAAGGTGAATTCAGCGACTAAGGAAAGAACGTTCGAAGAACGGAGCACAAAAAAAAAGAACTATAATTTACAGCTTACTTCCACCCACGAATCTTCCGCTAAGCAAAGAGGAAACCGCCGAGAAGGAGAAAAAGAAGACCCCCAGCGGAACTTTTTCGCGATAATTTATGACCGTTCAGCTTAATCCGCCTTCGCAAGCTCGCGCGGCCCAGTCGCCTGAGTTTTCCGAACTTCATTTGCGCGCCGCGGCAATGGAAGTTTGTAAAAAGAAACAGAAACCAAACGAACACAATCGATTCGTTCGGACCGATAAGGAAGGATATTCTCAAAAGACCACACCGAACCTACCGACCGCCGCCGTAGGCAGTTTGGGTCAACACCTTGGGACACACCAAAAAGAACCGTGTTTTCTGGTTTTCCTCTGGCTCACCTCAGGCACTTTGGCGGAGTGGCAATATTGAGAGCCCTCTCTAAAAGGGAGAGGCGCGTGCCAATTATAAAATGCGGAAAAAGTTTGCTGAAACATTTTTCTCACCTTCGGGTCTCCGCTTTCTTTGCAGTAACTGCGGAATTCGGAATAGTCTTGTTTGTTGCGAGAGCACCAAAAAAACCAAAAGAAAATCAGTGCCTTTGCTATTTTTTTATCAATAACGATTTTAAAATTTAATCTCAAATGAAGGTCTAGTTCTACATAGCAGTTGTTCAAATATTACTTTGGTAGTAAAGCTCAATTTTAGATTTGAATGGCACATCCACGTGGTGCCTTATTTATTATTTGAAATCTGATTCAGAGCATGTCAATCTCATTTCCATTTTTCACTGTGCATTAATAATTTGAATCCAAATTTCAATAGTTTCTCAATTGAATGCTTTTTCTAGTATACAACCCCATTAAAATAAAACCCGTCTACATTCTAAATTCAAAACTACTTACCATTTATTTCAATCTTTGCAGATGTATAAGATTATGTTTTTTACGTATGGGAGAGTGGGGAATCTGGGACACTTTTTTTCTTTGTTCCATGTCTTCTTTATTATAAAGGATAAAATGAAAATAAAAAATGGTATAATTTTCTACATTTTTATTATTTGGCTTTTTTTTATTTTGAAGAAGTTATTCTCCCCAAATTCTGACTGTTTTGAAAAAAAAATTAAATTTTGAAAATGGTGGAGAATCATTGGCCACCAAATCCAAATTGACCTAATAACATGCAAAGTTTATGAGTTGACCCAAAACTGTTATTTCAAAATTCATTTCATTATTTTAAAGCAATTTCAGATAATGTAATAAAAAAGAGATTTGTGTATGATCGAATAGATTTAAAAAAGATTGAAACGTAAAACATAACAGCTAAGGGGGTTCCCTTAAATAATATTCCGAATAGTTTCACTCTATTATGAGGTAAGGGGGGGGGGGCAAATAAGGAACACATTTTTTTTCAAAACCTGGAGAAATCTGGGCACATGATTTCGAATTTTTTAACACAAAATTAGGAGAAATCTTGACAAAATCCATTCTGATTTTCTAAACATGATTATTTGTTTGTTTTTATACATTGTTAAAAAATTTACTTAATAATAGAGATTCAATTAATTGAGTTTTCAAGTCTTGTGCTGACTTTTCAAATTCATGATTTTTTCTGTGTTTAGAAAACTTGAGAACTCACCGATCATTTTGAATATTCGATCAACATTCAGAATTTATGCCTTCAAAGAAAACTGTTGTCATTTTTTATACATTCTGAGTTTGCAGTTTTTCAATGTCTGCTTTTGCTATGATTGTATCGTTGATTCTTCATTTTGAATAACAATTTCATTTGTAATTTTTTTTTTTTCAAAACTTGATTTGAAATTATGTTTTGAATAAGAAACACTGAACTGTGGCCCTGAATGAAATTTGATTTTATTAGTTGAATTTTATTCTTGAAGTCTTATTTTGTATCTTATTAAAATGAATGTAATTCTCTTCTTTCATAATATTAGTTTTAGGTTTGAGATATAGCTCAGTTGGCAAGTCTGTTGTCTCCTGAGCCGATGTCCGCGAGTTCGAGCCCAAGAGTAAACAGCGAACACAGTTGTACCGGATAAGTTTTTCAATAACGATCCGCCAACTGCAACGTTGATAAAGTCGCGAATGCCATAAAGATGGTAAAACGACTATAATCGAAACAAAAAAAAAAATAATAGTTTTGGATTATAAGTCTGAAATATGAATGTTACCTTCCAATTGTCAAAAGGGAAAAATTTATTTTGCATTCGATGAAGCCCATCTCATGCGCTTAATAATGGAATGAAAAGCATTATTTCCCAGCAAACATGAAATCGTATCAGAAATTATAGCTGAAATCGTTTACAACTTTTAATTTTATTTGGTTGGATTTTAACTTCTTCAAGTCATTCATCCCTATCATTTACAACGGTATTGTGAATCACAATGGCAACTGAATAGTAAAACGATATTTTAAACAATCGTCTGAAGTCGGTTTAAATCGGATTTGATAGGAAGTTCGCCTTGTTTGAAAATGTTGTAATTATTTAGCATATTTTTTCTCCCGCATGGGATTCATGTGAGAAATCTATCGTCTTGTTCTCTTGGCAACCAGAATTGAAACCAGATACAACGTTGTCACATTCAAATCTGGTTGCTGGTACAGAGTTTGGTATAGATTTTTGTCCAAAAGGAACAGAAGAAAGAGATTGTTATGCTAGAAAGAATTCTTAAAAAAATATTTTTCATCTGTAGATTTTTGACAAAAAATCTTTACCAAAATCTGAACCAGCAATATATAAAAACTTAGTGGAATTATCACATAAATTTCTTAATTTTCACAACTTCAGTGTTTGTGATTGACACAAATTCAAAAAAAAAAAATACTTTCAACCAATCTCTTTGATCAAATATTAGTTCAGATCTCGTTCGTTTTGGCAACATTCGACTTTTGCAACATTCGAGTTCGGCAACATCCGATTTTGGCACATGAATGGTTTTTAAAAAGATCATTACTTCGCTATAACAGGACCAATATAATTTAGACCAGCACCATAAATACGATTTTACGTTCTTGGGCTTGTGATATAGCTCAGTTGGATAAGTCTGTCCACCAACTCAATGTTCCGAAATTCAATCATTTTCCATCAGCCATGCTTGAATACATTCAGAGCCAAAAAATCAAAGCAGTCAAATTTTCCTTCTTCAACCAAATCATACAAACAATCATGCATGACAACGACGCTTCTGTATTTGAAACACTTTTGCGATACATGACGTGGTAAAGAACACGGGGTGTATATAGTAGGTGTACTGATCTACCGAATTTCCGAATCAGCCATGTTTGGTTTCCAAATTGGCTACCAAGGCAACGTTGCGTTTGTTTATCAACAAACCACTCAGTTTTTTTTAGATCTATTCTACGTGTCATTCGATTCAAGCTGAAATTCTGTGAAAATCATATGACGATGGCCTTGTATGTTAAACAGACCTGAAGACTCCTGTAGACCACAACTCAGAGGATATTTTCAAGTGTCGAGAAGTTAAAATCTACTTCGAGGATTCCGGCATCAGTTGAAGCAATGAGAGTTCTTTCATCTTCCTTTCCTAGAGATCGTGCTCGGTGATTGCCCTATCGCTGGAAGAATGTTGCATTAATTTCTGGACATATTTTCGAAGCTGTTCTCGAAGAATGCAGGACGTGCAGATAGATAAAATGAACAAAAAAAAATGCACACATGTTTACAATTTTCAATTATAGATTTTTTTTTGCGATGCAATAACCGGGATACGGCCCTTCACGATGTGATACGAAAAATACGTCTGCAGAAGAGTGAGCAAACTAAAACCGGCTGGGATCACAATGTTTTACTTCAAATCACCCAAAAGCGTTCTATTTGAAGATGAAGAAGGGAAAATCGGGTATCTGGAACTGCGGCTGGCAAATTGAATATTGCCCATCAAATAGTGTAGTATTTTAAAGACCTTGGTAAAGAAGGACGCAGACTATCAGCTATCGAACGTCTCGATGCTGATTTCCTTCCTTGACGACTTTCAACCTTTAGGATCATAACTGATACGTATCAGTTTTGAGCGATCTATGTAGGCTATCAGATAATTTTTTATTTCCGGTTGCTGGGGGATTGATATCTGACAGATAGACCATCCCACCTTTAGCCGCCCACACCTAAGTGCGGCGTTTGCTGCTGCAACCGGAAGTTTGACCAGCCCAATCTGCATGCCAGATCTGGGGGGGCCATTCCGCAGACGAACCGACATCTGGTCTGAGCGGATTTTGCACTGCTCGACCAGTGCTACCCGCAGTTCGTCTTTCGTTGTGACTTCATCCAGGTTTTTAACTCGGATGGTCACCTCCTTACAGAGGGCACGCACCTCAGCCTTGTCGCCAAGAGCTTCGGCTGCCTTAGCCGTAAGGGTCCCGCTGGAGTTTCCAGCACCACGCTTAAGTTCGAGGATCATCTTGCCGGTGCGTGTCCGACGGATCCTCCGAACTTTTTCGCCTAGATCGGCGAGGTCTTCGTTCGTACGCATCTGTCGCAAGACATCTGCGTACGTGCCCTCAGGTGCTTTGACGCGATACCGTCTGCCACACGGTATTCGCGCTCGTCGGCTTATCTGCCTTTTCAGCAGGGCCTTCCGCCCGCTTGGAAGCGCTGGCCGCAGGATCCTGCCGGACAGACGGATCCTCCGCTCTTTTCTTAGAGTCACCGGGTCTGAGTTCCCCGGGAGACGCGCTGTTGCCAGCAAACGGAAGGCTGCCCTCTGTTTGGGCAAAGGCATTAACCTTCTTCGGGCGGATGGTGTCCGCCCTCAGAGGGGTCTCTGCCGGCCCTCGCTCTTTTGGTCTGGCGGCCTCGGGCTCCGCAAGACGTTCCACCACAGCTTTGTTGGCTGCGATAAAAAGCAGCATCACCCTGGCTAGCTTCTCGCGTATTTCCTTGTGGATGTTGGACTTCCCCTTCACACATTCCACAAGGTCAGCGATGCCAGCCATGGCCGTGACCAACTCTACTGGAGCTCCCGGATCTTGGAGTTCCGGGGAGCTTAGTAGGTCCTCCAGCGCTTCCTGTACTTGTTCGTACGGGTCCACCGTTCGTACGTTGCCGTCGGGTCCACCGGTTTGGCAGATTGCCTAACCTGCGAACGCCTAAGGCTTCTCCCGCCGAACGGGTTCGGGCTCTCGCCTTTGTCCGTTCCGTCCCTTTTTTTTTTGTTTAAGTTTTTCTTCATCTTGAGTCCCACAAGTGGCAAGGTAACAAGCGGTCCACTGCGCCAGTGACCTGCTTAACGCAGCAAGGACTGGGATACTGTGGGGTGTGTCCCGGTGCCCCACAGGCAACCGTTAGAGACTGGCGTGACTTAACGACCCGCCAGCTTTCCATGTACATCGGCACGGTTAGCTTCACACCTTCACTAATGGAGTCGGTTTCCGATAGTAATTCCATTGTCGTAATAAAAGTTCGTTAGCGAGGGTCTTCATAGGGGGGGGGGGGGGGGGAGGTGTAGTTCTCTCGGCCATACATCTGCATAAAGCAGACACGTTCCCACTCTGCACCACGGGGAGGTGGAACTACGTCGCAGAGCATGTCCAGCATGTGCTACAGCTTTTTTGAACATGTGGTCCTGGTATTTCTTAAGATTTTTCCTTCTGAAACATTCATGATCGTCTATCAATAACGAACATTATCAACAATGATGCGAGGATAGACGTTCGGGAATGATTGAGGGAGTGACGTTCAAAATGTATCACCAAGTATGTCGATCACCGTCGATTAGCCACGTGACGAATAGCAACGGATGCCTCCGATGGGGCATGGTATATTTTCTTGTACCAAGTTAGTGTTGATTTTCGACATACATTCAATGGGTACTTTTACCACGTGCGTATCACAGCACTCAGAGATATCAGTATTCTAGCTAGAAACCAATCCTGATTGTTTTCTTGAGCGATTTTCCGAACATTGCGCCAACTGCATCGTTAATATAAGTTGCGAATGACATAAAGATGTTAAAACGACTATAATCGAAACAAAAAAAAGCTTTTACGTTCTTAAATGGATTTTAAATTAAAAAAACAAAAACGAAATTAAAAAAATATATATAATGTACTCAAGAACAAAAAAAAAACAGAAAATTTCATAAAACTAAAAAACAAATAGGTACAAACAAAAGACTAATTATTATTATCAAAAACTAAAAAATGATGAAGAATGTAAAAAATTGCAAATATGACACAAAAAACAAACGTTATAAAAAAATATGATAAATTTATCAAAAACATGATAAAAAAAGTTTACTAAAAATGGACGAAAATTGACTCAAAAATACGTTAATGATAATAACAATTGATTTTTGTAGTAATGCGTGAAAAAAAGGTGAGAAAAAACCGTTCAATGTTGCCAACATCCGATTTTGGCAGCACAAAACGTACGGGCTTGTTGCCAAAATCGAACGGTTTCTGTATTTCATTAAGTCAGAATTAGGTGTATTTTAAGCCGCAGTGCTATAAATTACTACAAATGTAAAAAATGTGTACAAATTTGTATCAAATTTCAAAAATGAGTCAAAAAAAACTGTACTTTTCTAGATAAATCCGTTCATGTGGCAACCATGACCAGATGGCTAAAAATGTGATGTGGGTTGAATCATTTTAACCAGCAGAAACCTGGAAAATATTGACGCTGGCAACGTTTTTGAGACATTGAGAAGAAAATCCTGCGCTCTCTTGCGTTCTTCCGATAGGAATAAATAAGGTGTTGGATAGCGCCCAATAGAGCATTTCCTGAGACAGATGATGGTAGGGTAGCTTTTTGTTTTTGTTTTGATAAGTGTAAACACCTACTGGTCGCCATTTTGAACTTGAGAGATTTGCACTGTTCAATTATTTCTTCGAAAGAACTTTTTTTTTTAAATTAACATTACATAACATCAATATTACCTCCAAAGTATTTCATGTCTACAATTATTTAATTTAAGGTAGTTTAAAAAGTTAAGAACTTTGCATAACCATGGTTATGCATAACTATTGCACCGCCAATTTGGTTTCGTTACTATCCCGCCATTGAACATGCGTAATGTTGTTATTTTTACCCTACCACCAGGTGCCGAAAATTGTAAACATGAGAAATCAGCTGTTCGGTTGACAAGTCGGGAAATGCTTTATTGGTGTATTTAGGTGTAGATCGTCACTTTTTGAAGAGAACAGGAAATAGATAGGGAAATATGAAATTGAAAAAAATTATAGACGAAGATCAATAGCTTTTAGAAAAATGTATATTTCGAACATGTAATCAAAATCTATCGCAGCTGGTACATCTCTTACTGGATCGTCGGGTGGTTTTCCTCGGGCCCGAAAAGAATCTATTATATTCCTTCTAGCGGCTAGGTGGTCCTTACCATTATGGCCATACCATTAAGTTGACATAAAGTAGAAGTACATCTATGGCTTTTACAAGAGCAGAGCAATCAACTAGCGATGTAATAGTACGAAGCTTTTTCGTTGTTGATAAGTCGTTGATGTTGAGAAGAAAGATCAATGGTCCCAGGTGACTTCCCTGTGGAACTTCAGAAGTTATTTGAAAAGGAGTCGAATTCAAACAACTTAATCGAACGTAAGTAGTGTGGTCTGTAAGATATGAGTTGATCCGTTTGAAGAGCAAATCAGGTATTCTTATCCGGCGCATTTTTTCTATGACAAATTTCTACGGTACTTTATCAAAAGCCTTGCTCAAGTCTACAAAAACGGCATCGACTTGTTGGCGTTTGTCAAGTCTAGTCACCAGCTTTTACCTCGAATACTTTGATGTTTGAATTGACAATAAGGTTGCCAGAATTTTTTCAGCACTTATCTCTTCACTTATCTTATCACTTAAAAAAAAATTCGTTTTGGAGATGTTTGTTGTTCTTTTTTGTTTAATTTACCGAATAAAATGAATAAATCCGGGAGAAATCCGGACATTTTTCAATGAAATCCGGGCAACCGGGCCCGGCCGGACTGTTCTTAAATTTAGTAACAAACATCCGGGCAAACCAGGATAAAACCGGGCAATCTGTCAACCTTAAGTAAAATGAATTTCCAAAATGTTAGATCTTTACTATTCAACCAAAATTTGACAACTCAATCATTTTCTTTCTTTACAAATTATGGGCAGTAACGCATCGCATAGCGAATTTTCTTTAAATAATTTTATTTGCGAAATCCATAAATCATTGAATAAATCTATTACAATTGTTGTTTATAACCTTATATGGGGAATGTTCATAGAACGCAAAAGAAACTGTAACATTTTAAGCCTGTAGAATACTTGCAATTTGTTTTAAATGCTATTTTTAATTTCTAAAATACTTTTAATAAGGTGTCATCAAGCAAAGAAAAAATAATAACATTATTTCTAAAAAATCGCTAAAAAAGAATCTAAACTATGATTCTCTGCTAAGAAAACAGACTAAATACGATACGAAATTCGATTTTTATGGGTATGTTTTATCACAGCGTGGACTTCGATATAACGCACTACTCATGAAATTCTAAACGAGATGAATTTGATGATGATTTTTATTGGTATGTTCTATTACAGCCCATACGTTCGATATACCTCGCCAGTCGTAAAACGGTCAATTTTCTTTGAAAGTGAACAAAAAGTGTAAAAAACAAAAAAAAAAATTACTTTTCTTTTAAAAAAAATTCCCATTTTGATTTTTTCCTCCAGTCAAAATATCTTTTAGTATTAGTGTGTATTCGGTGTTCGGCTGTTTTCGGATGTGTTCAGCTTTATGTCGCGTATTTGCATTACAGTTCTGTAGATTTTAATAAGGTTGGTAAAAATTTAGCTTTTGAAGCAACTAAATGAAATGAAGCAATGAAAAATTATCGGCAATTGTTGAAAACATTGTTTTTCAACGAGTTCTCTCGTTTTCTACTCGAAATTTTCATGTATCACATGCCAAAACTGCGGTTCGCTTAGATAGTAGAGCGTACTCCACTACAATAAAAAAAACCCAACCAAAGATCTAACTAGTTTCTAATCAAGACAAGCTTTATTATCTCAAATCTAATTTTTTTTGTTTACATTCAATTTTAAAGCAAATTTTAAATTTTCAAGAAGAAATTCTTTGCTATAAAGTTACTTCCTAAATTCAATAGCTACTCCTTTGCCGCAAATTTTCCAGCTTCTGTCGCCACCCAATCGATGCCTTTAGGGAGTTCCACTTTTCCTGTATCGAGACGCAAATTCCCTGCAACCCAACAGCTTGCCTTCGGTAGTACCCCTTGTCGCAATCCTCACAGGACAGTCCCCGATAGCCTTCACGGCAGGTGCAGCTTTCCACGGTCGAAACGGTTCCCAAACCTTGGTCCTTGAGATCGGCACTTTCCAGTACAATTTCCTGCGGATCTAAACGCCTGTACAGGTTACATTTGACGTAGAAGGCTCGGACTTTAGATAAAACACTCATGAAGACGTGCTTTGGGACCGGATCGCCGTTTAAGAGTCTCCAATTTTGCTCGTGAAGGAGAACTTTGCTACGAATAACTTCCCCGCTAAGGAGTTCCCGGCGATTGTGGTAGACCATGGAGTACACTCGGCCTTTTATGACAAGATCAGGACCATCTTCGTCGATACCGTCATCGTTGGCCGGAAACTCGAAGTAACCTCCGTAGGATTTAAGTAGGTTTCCGAGCATCCAAATCGGTAGTGAGTAGTAGGTCCAGGATTCTTCGGGGGAGTCAACATGCCACGACTCGTTGACCGTGTCCTCGGTTATCTTGAGGTCTACCATATCGGCCTCGGTAACGTTGAATGATATCTGTGAAAGTTGGAGTTGATGAACGTTAATGGATCATAACCTAAGAATAATCGAGCGAACCCTTGATCTGAAGAGATTGTCCGCTTTTACGCATTGATCAGTGATTCCCGAACAGTAGCACTCATCCTTCAGTGTCTCGCTTTGTTCTTCGGTAAACTCATTAGACACGGATAGGTTAACGACGTTCGTGTTATTCTCTTGCTGTCTTCGTGCCGCTTCGGCCAGTTGTTCGGTACATTCGGCTACCTTTACGTTCACCGACAGAAGAACGTCTTTTGTACCGTCCTGTCGAATGGCTTGATACTCGTACAGTCCGGCATCGGACCAGTCCATGTTGGCGCAAACCAATGAGTTTGTGGCTCCGTTGATGGTGGTTTCGCATTTCTCTGATACCGGACCTCCATCGTGGCGCCAGCGAAGTCCCGGATGGAACACGTTGACCACCGTTAGCTTAAGTCGCTTACCATATGGAACTATTGCTGTCAGGTGTTGCTGTGCGTATTTTTCGGTTGGTTTGAGCTCTAGAAATGTTCATAAAGCGTCAATCAGAGGTAAAATTTGAAGACTTATTATGTTACCTAATCCAGAGCTAAGCCAGAGACCTGCAAAAAGAATCACAACTCTCGGGAACATGATTGCACTGCCCAAGGTTCACCAGTCGTCTAATCAGCAAGTTCACTAGTTTTAATCGATTGATTAGGAATTTTCGCAACATTGTTATGACACGGATTCAGTGGCTTTATTCAGTCGGATGATGATAACGGAGAATCTTGTCCCTTCGGCGGATTGACTTCGTCATCAATCTACTCGTGTTTTTTTTTTAATTCAGTAAAAAAGCGAATACAGATAAGAAAGGCACAAACAAAGATGCTTCATTCGTGACGATTTCGTTTACCATGTGAACTGTAAACAAAACACGAGCCATATGTTTGAAACGCGATGAGAAGTGTTTTGAGAATTACACTCATTTGCTGTAGTTTGCAGTGCACTATTGCAGGTAATGATCAGTGCTTCTTGTGCATACAGCTTAGTCAGCTGAATTTTCTCTCCCTACAATATAGGAGACATTACTCCGTTGCGTTATCGTCCCTTTCGCTGCCATTCCAATGGCTGGAGCGTATCGGAAACGTTCCTCTGCGATGGATTTCGCCACTGTTTGGACGGATCCGATGAAAGTGGATGTGAAGTTCCGAAATTCGTAGGATTACCTCCCGAAAATATTGCAGTGCCAATTGAATCGGTAATGAACCTAACATGCAAGGCTTCTGGTCATCCGGCTCCCATCATCGAGTGGACCATGAACGGTAAACAGCCGGATAGTGATCACTGTGATTGGATAAGCGAAAACGGAGTTGGACTTCTCAGCTGCCGGATGAGGTTGATCGATAGTGGTAACTACACCTGTAAAGCAAGACAACCTAAAGCAAGTTTGGAATCGCCTGTAGTGACCATCGTAAAAGTTACGGGAAACGTTTGTCAGGATGGATTTTTTAAAGAAATTGGGAAAAACAAGGCGTGTATAAAATGTTTCTGTTCCGGGGTTTCCAACCTGTGCCATGCCTCTCATCGGTACCGATGGAATGTAAGTTTGCTCTTATATCTCTTAGTACCATTTGAGTAAATTTCAATATTATTTTAGTACACCATGGAGATGGATGATTGGAAAATGAAATATGCAACCGTTCAGAGTCTAAGAAATAGTAGCTCAGTTTTAACGTACAAAGTTTTCGGTAATTTTAAGGATGTCCCTAGAAACGAGACCCCTTTTTACAGTTTACCGTTGAAATTCACTGAATATCAGGTCGGATACTATGGAGGTTACCTAAACTACGAAATCAAAACTGATAACTCGTCAAACCGTGGAGATGGTCCAGATATCGTTCTCAAAGTAGTCGACGTATAATATAAAAAAAATACAAAATACAAAATACAATACAATTGCAGGGTTACAACACCACAATATACCTGAAGCTGAAAGCTCACTTATCTACGAATCAAACCAACAAAATCAAAATAAGATTCCACGAAACAACCTTCAAACTCCCGGATGGCCGAGTAGCAACCCGAGACGACCTTATGACGGTACTGGCCCACATCGATGCCTTCCTGATCCGGATGTATCCTAACAACGGAACCTTCTTCCCGGCCGCAGGTTCCTGGATAACCGTGGATTCGTCAACTCATCTCAGCTATCACGGACTGGGGCGGATGAGCAGAGTTGAGGAATGTCGATGTCCGCACGGGTATCGAGGGACTTCCTGCGAGCGATGTGACTTCGGGTACAATCGTGCTGCCCAGTATCTGGCAACCGGGATCTGTATGCCCTGGGAATGGCATCGGGAGCAATATTTGAAGGTTTCCACCTCGACCACTGAGAGGAATTGGCATTATGTTTAGTAAAATTAATTGAAAAAAAAATCGAAAATTTTATTCTGTACTATTTATTCGTGAATTCTATTCGGGTGTAAGACTATTGATTGCCCCAGATGCAGGCCTTATGAACAATTTTTTCATCTCAATGCACTTCTTTTTTCTCCAAGTATCGTTTCTATGTATGGTTCATGACCAGCATGTATTTTTTATATAGAATCACTAAGTAAATTGTTGTTTTTAAAAAAATATCGATTGTGAAAATAATTTTAAAAAAAATCTGACTGGTTCGTCTAGCTGAATAATAAACGACATCATTTCTACAAGCTAAAAAAGCTGCCAGCCGTGAAATAAACAAATTACGATGGTCAAATTGTGCGCAAAATATTTTGACCACTAGCAGAATAATATTTTGAAAAATTTCGTAACGGACAGCCAAATGAACACTTCATTGGCTACCTGGCAGGTTTCCAGCCAGAAAACTTTCGTTGCAAAGTATCGCCTGGACATTTCGGATATAAACAAGGAAAAAATGAAATTTAGATGTCTAGCACTTGAGATGGCTGACGATTTGTGGGGGCTGCAAATCAGTCAGTGTTACATAACGAATGACGAATGACTGATACAAATATCCTTCCTTAATTCTACAATCCATTCTTAGCACAGGCTTTTCAAATTTATAAAAAAAAGTGTTATTTTCTGCATTTCCTTCATCTCATCTCTATATTTTACCCAAATCAAAACAGGCTATCAGCAGCAGCAGCAGTCTTAAAATATACGCTCCCTAGCCAATTCCGGCTTTTTCCACCGGAAGGCAAGTTCAGAACAAACAATCAGCAGCACAAGCCTTTAAAAATCAACGCTTCCTAAGCCAATCCGTCTTTTTCTACCGGAAGGCCAAATCATAACAAACAATTAGCAAAAGGAGCCTTAAAAATCTGCGCTTTCTAAGCCAATCCGTCTTTTTCCATCGGAAGGTCAAATCAAAAGAAACAATCATCAGCAGCTTTCATAATATGCGCTTCCTAAGCCAATCCGTCTCTTTCAGTCGGGAGACCAATCACAACAAACAATTAGTACACAGAAAAAATTTTTGACTTTTAAGTGTCACCGAAACTGCAACCTTTAAAATAAATCAACCTGTAATTAACAAAACCTGTAATTTTAAATTGTTTTCCTTGAAAGTTAACGAAGATTCATTTATTATTACAGCAAATGTCCGAAAAAAAGGTGGACACTGAAAATTAAATGTTACGTGATTTGTTTTTCAGCCTGTAAAATAACGGTAAATGTCCTGCTCCTTTTTGTTACAGGACATTTGCGTAATTTTACAGGAAATATTTTTTTCTGTGTAGTAGCAGGCATAAAAATCCACGCTTACTTAGTCAATCCGTCTTTTTCCGAGGGAAGGCCAAATAACAACAAACAATCAGCAGCAGCCTTGAAAATCTGCGCTCCCTTAGCCAATCCGTCTTTTGCTGCAGGAAGGAAACAAACAATCAGCAGCAGCAACCTTAAAAATCTGCGCTGTCTAAACCAATTCGTGTTTTTCCACCGGAAGACCAAATCACAGCAAACAATCAGCTGTAGCACCCTTTAAAAAACTGTGCTTCGTAAGCCAATTCCGTCTTTTTTCACCGGGAAGCCAAATCAAAACAAACAATCAGCAGCAGTAACCTTAAAATCAGAGCTTCCTAAACCAATCCGTCTTTTTACGGAAACCCAAATCACAACAAACAATCAACAGCAGCAGCTTTAAAAATCTTCGCTTCTCAATCCATTCCATCTTTTCCACCGGAAAGCCAAATGGAAATGAACAATCAGCAGCAGCAGCCTTAAAAATTTGCGCTTCCTAGGCCAATTTTTCACCGGAATTTTTGCCTCCATCAAAACAAACAATCAGCAGCAGCAGCCTTAAAAATCTGCGATTCCTAGTTCAATCCGTTTTTTTACCATCCATCGGAAGGACAAATCAAAATAAACAGTCAGCAGCAGCTATCTTAAAATATGCGCTTCCTAAGCCAATCCGTATTTTCAACCGGAAGGCTATATCAGAACAAACAATCAGCTGTACCAGCCTTGAAAGTCTGCGCTTCATAAGCCAATCCATCCTTTTCCACCAGAAGGCCAAATCAAAACAAACAATCAGCAGCACCAGCCTTAAAAATCTGGGCTTTCTTAACCAATCCGTCCTTTTCCACCTAAATCAGGCTAAATCAAAATAAACAACTCACAACCGCAGTCTTAAAATTATGCGCTTCCTAAGCTTATTTCGTCTTTATCCGCCGGAAGGCCTAATCAAAACCAATCAGCAGAAGCTGTCTTAAAAATCTGCGCTTCCTAAGCCAATCCGGCCTTTTCCATCGGAAGGCCAAATCAAATAATATTTTAAGATTTTAAGTCAGCAGCAGCAGCCTTAAAATCTAAACTTCCTAAGCCAACTCCGTCTCTATCCACTGGAATGACAAGTCAAAGCAAACAATCAGCAGCAGCCTTAAAAATCTGAGTTTCATAAGCCAATCCGTATTTTTCCGGAAACAAATTTGTTCGTAGCAGCAGCTTTTTAAATCTGCGCTCCCTGTGCCAATCCATCTTTCTACCGGAAGTCGAATCAGAAAAAAAAAATTCCAGAGAAGAAGCCTTGACAATCAGCGCTTTCTATATTTATTTGACCAAGCACGCCATTGTCGAGATTTTACTATTCTTAAGCCTAATCCACACTCGTCAACTTGAACTGCGATTTCGGTTGCTGAGACTATTTAAATCTTAATTGCTGAACGTCTCCATACTTATCGGGAGACATGAGACGTGCTTCTGCACCTCATCAAATATAAACACAAACGAGTCTCACCATCGAAATCATAGTTCAAGTTTCCGAGTGTGGATGAGGCTTAACGAATCGCAATTCAGAGATTCACTCAGACACGTCTGTCGCTCACAAGAATTGATCAACGACTGACTTTGTTTTGTTCTTGTTTTGCCAAACTTTTCCGTAGAAATTAATTTTATTTTATGTATCTTCAGTGTTACCGAATATAACTGCCATTTTATTTTATTTTTATTAAACTTTATTTACTTTCTGCATATTCTTCATCTCATATTTAGGTACATAATTGTGAAAGACCTCTCCTTCCTTGAAAAAGAATAATTTCGAAAAACTCAGTTGCAAAATCAGCTTTAGCAAAGGTGATTCATTGTGAACAATCAAAGGGTGGAAGTTCAAAGAACTTTGATAAATGCAGAGCTTGAATATTTATTTAGCGCACATGAATTTTAAAATGTATTGCGGTTGAACTTTTAACTTGTTTGATATGTAGTAAGTAGTAAATCTAAACTTTTTCTAGCCCATACATATGCTTGACATGGAATGATACATGTGTGAACTGTCATTAAGATCTCCATAAGAGTCTCACATATCACATTTAACAATTGTCAGGATATTAAGAAACACATTCATCTATACAACACACATCTCTCCTCAGGTACTGTTTAGTTGTCAGAACAACATATAAATGGATCTAAGCCACTGTCCAACAGATTAATTTCCATCATTGGAAAATCTCAAAGCAAGAACAGCTTGTGCCGCCAAATCTCGCAATGTAGGTACGACTGTTCAAATGTATGCATGTAAAATTCAAATCAGGCCCCACTTGCTGGTAGGCTCCTACAATTCATGGTGGACCTCTACCATTACTCTGCGGCTGCGGTCTGATAGTTTTATTTGTGCATACCTACTTTACCAATTTGAATGACCGCCCGTTGTTCGGTGCCAGCCCGCGGTAATAAAGATGTGAGAAATGTGCTGTGATGATGATGATGATGCAATCCATCATTTCCGTTATCAAGTTGTTCGGTAGTTGTGTTTTGATGTATCGGTTAAAGTAGGCTTTGACTCCCTTGTCTAGTTTTAAAAATATTTATTCTGCTTTGAAGTCATTTGATGGAACTAACGGTTTGTTTTCTCTATTTCTCTTATGACAGGTAAAAAATGGCGGTCGCTAACACCTCAGGATCGGCGACCATTCGTGGAAGAAGCCGAGCGGCTGCGGGTGATCCACATGACCGAGCATCCCAACTACAAGTACCGACCAAGGCGTCGGAAGCACACGAAAGCCCGCACCGGTGGCCCCGGTTCCAATGGAGCAGGAACCGTCGTTGGCCAGCATGGTGCCGGCAATGCTCAGAATAACAATGTGAGTAATTCCTCGCCCAGTGAGCTGAATTTTGATGGGGACTCTTCGCAGCGCATGAGTCCCTACACCTACAATCCGCATTACTACTCGGGAGCGAATAATGTGTTGAACACCCCGGACTCGAGTCCAACGCAAAGTCCCGAACCCATAGTACCCGCGGTTGTCTCAGTGAGTGCCTCGGTGAATAATCGGAAGCACAATTCCAATACTGTGGACGTCAATCAGAAGCTTGACGATGTCTCATCGGCTCTTCCGACTCCCGAGATGAGCCCACTGGAGCTAGAGAAGGAAGCCTACAATGGTCTTCACGCCAGTCATAGCTACGACGATTTGAAGAGCAAACAAAAGCTGACGTATGACTACAGCAATATCAAAACGGAACAGAAACTACCCGCCACCTTCCCCAATAGCTACGATCATGACGTCGATATCAAGCGAGAGTACCATAACGGGTCTCCGTACATGAACGCCATCATCGATAAACGGTATCCATACGAATCATCTCTTTCCAACGGTCTTCACGAGAAGCGAAACTATCTGTGCGCGACTTCGGGATCCGCAACGACCACAGCGATGGTCAACGGCATGTATGTGATGTGTACCAACCGCAGTATCTTAGAACAGGGCCCAGTAGTAACCGGAACCTATTTCCCACCACTCGCCACTTCGGAAGATCATCAAACGCTAGGTGCAACGATCAGCACGAGCCACATATCCCATCTCAGTACAAACAGCAATAGCAGTAGTAGTAACCAACACAGCAATAGCATCCACAACTCCCTCATCGGATCGCCTACTAACAGTCTGGGAAAATCATCGAACGGCGTTCTCAGCAACATCCATCTGAACAGCTCCACCAGCTCCAGTCAACTGGCAGCCCAGCAATCGCCTCACCACAACTCTCTCACGGCTGAACAGATCAACAGCTACTACGGCGTCAACAGCCTCTCATCGTCAGTCCTTCCTGCGTACTCTTACGCCTACAAAGACTACGGCATCACCTACGAATCACACCCTATGACTACATCAGATGACGTAGACTCCCGGGAGCTGGACAAGTACCTGACGTATCCGGACAGCAATCACAATTTCAACAGCTATGAATCCTACCATCACCCCGGCAATACGGCAATCTACGGTCATCCCCAGAGCGAATACTACAACTATCACCAGCAGAACGCCAACCTGCTAGCTCAACAGCAGCAGCAACATCAACAGCAACAGCAACAACAAAATCAGCAACTGTCCTTAGGATCAGCTTCGCCAGCTGGCAGCGGTAACTCTGGCTCGAGCAACTCCAAAATCGACGGTATGATAGGAGGATCCAACTCTTCCGGCCTTCCAACAACACCGGTAGCTCTGTATGCCCTGCCCCTTCAGCACTCGCAACTTGCTGCGCAGCAACAACAGCAACAACAACAACAGCAGCAGCAGCAGCAGCAGCAACAACATCAGCAACACCAACAGCAACAGCATTTGGGTCACCTAGGGGTTCACCACCAAGCTGGACTCGCGCAGCATCATGGTATGGCTGAGCTGTACGTTACTGGAGCAGATCAGCAGCAGCTGAAGGAGGACGAATTCAGCAATATCCTGGCCGGTGTGAGGAAAACTTGCTACAGCAACTGAAAGGTTTTGATTGGGAGTAAGAAAGAGTTGCTTTCTAGAGTCGGAACTTGGGAAGTTTACTGAACCGTTTCATGTTCAAGAGTCAGGAAAGTTTGGAAGACTTAAAAAAAAAACTCTGACTTAGCCCGGAGTAAGGGATTTTAAATGTGGAATCAGATTCAGAATTCTGCATCCCAGATCAGGAACCCATTTTAAGTTAAATTTCAAAATCCAGATTATGATTTAGACTTTGAGTTTGGATTATCAATTAAGCTTCAGAATTCACCTTCAAAATTCAAACTTCAGAACTCTGGATAAGAAATTAAAATTGAGGACTCCGAATTCTCAATTTACGTTCAGAGCTTGGATCAAAAAATTATAATTGAGTATTTAGATCTCAGAATCAGAATTTAGAACTCAAAATCCAGAGTTTAAAATTCAGAACTCAGCATATTGAGAACTCAGAACTCAGCATTCAGGACGCAGAGCTCAAAACTCAGAATTCCGAGCTTAGACCTCAAAACTCAGAGCTCAAAATCCGGATTTAAGAATTCAATTTTGCGAGCTTGGAATTTCAAAATTTATTATTCGATATTCGAAATTCAGAAGATGTCAGAATTCAGAACTCAAAAATTAGATATCCGAAATCAAACCGTCAATTCCAAACTCAATATTATGAATTTTAAGCTTGGATTTGAAAATCAGATTTCAAAACTCTGAATTTATGAACCGTTTCATTTTCAAGAGTCAATAGTTTCGATGATTTAAAAAATAAACTCGGACATAGCCCTGAGTAAAAGATTTGAAATCAAAACTCAATATAAAGAATCAGGTATGGAATCAGATTCTGGATTCGGCATCCAAGATCAGGAACCAAAATTTAGAACTCTGGATGAAGAACTTAAATTGAGGACTCTGAATTCTTAATTTGCATTTAGAACTTGGTATCGAAAATTCATCATTGAGTATTCAGATCTCAGAATCAGAATTTAGAACTCAAAATCCAAAGTTGAGAACTCAGAACTCAGCATCCAGGGCGCAAAGCTCAAAACTAAGTATTCCGAGCTTCTACTTCAAAACTCAGACCTCAGAATCAAGATTTAAGAATTCAATTCTCCAAACTCAGAATTTCTAAATTTATAATCCGGTATTTGAAATTCAAAAAAAATTCAGAATTCAGAACTCAGAAATTAGATATCTGAAATCAAACTCTCAGTTCCTAACTCAGAACTATGAATTTTAATCATGGATTTGAAAAACAGAATACAAAACTTCGAATTTCTGAACTGTTTCAATTTCAAGAGTCAATAGTTTGGATGATTTAAAAAAAACTCTGACTTAGCCCAGAGTAAAAGATTTGAAATCAAAATTCAAAATAAAGATTCAGAGAAGATTCATTTTCAGGTTTAATTTCAAAATCCAGATCATGCTTCCGACTCAAAATTTGGATTTTCAATTTCGCTTCAAAATTCTTCTTCAAAAATTCAAATTTCCTAACTCTGGATGAGGAGCTAAAAATCAGGACTCAGAATTCTTGCGTTGAGAACTTGGAATCGAAAATTCATAATTAAATATTCAGATCTCTGAATTAAGAACTCAAAATCCAAAGTAGAGACCTCAGAACTCAGCAGAACGCAGGCTCAGAACTTTAAACTCAGGACTCTGAGCTTAGACTTTTTGTAAATTTATTTTCGGCATATTGGTTAAAATGTATATTTTTGAAGAAAGAATATCGCTCTTTTTTAATCATCTGTTAAGTTTCTCCTAACTTTTCTATCCATCTTAATAATTTTTCAATTCTGATTTTTTTTCTACAAAAATATACATTTTCTTTGTTATGCCGAAAATAAATTTACAAAAAGTCTAATCTCGGAGTCCTGAGTTTTGAGTTTCAAGCTCTGCGTTCTGAATGCTGAGTTCTGAGGTCTCTACTCTGGATTTTGAGTTCTAAATTCTGAGATCTGAATACTCAATTATGAATTTTTGATTCCAAGTTCTCAAAGCATATTAAGAACGGTGGTCAACTTATTTTAAAAGAGCTTAGACTTTAAACCTTAGAGCGCGAAATCCGGATTCAAGAATTCAATTTTCCAAGTTCTAAATTCATAATTCGATATTCGAAATTCAGAAGATTTAAGTTCCAAACTCAGAACTATAAATTTTAAGCTTGGATTTGAAAATCAAATTTAAAAATTTCGAATTCAGACAAAGTTTAAGGATCTTGGGATTGAGATATCAGATTTCTCATAGCAAAAAAACTGAATGCAGAAGTCATAATTTGGATCTCAGTTTTCATAACTCTGAATTCTGTGAACTCAAATTTCATTACACAGAATTCAGAACTCAAAACTTAGAACGAGGAATTCAAAACTAAGAATTCAAACGTCAAAATTGAGAACTAAAAACAAAAAAAAAACTCACGGAAAATTTTAGATTTTACACTCATAATTAAAAATTCAATATTCAGATTTCTGAACTCAGAATTCAAAACTTAAAACTCCTGAACTGAGAAAAAGACTCTGTATCCAAAAATCAGATTTTAGAGTTTGAGAATGAAAACAAAATCAGCATCTAAATCGTAATTCAAAAATTCAGAACTTAGGTGGCAGAATTAAGAATCAAAAAAATAAGAATTCATAGCTCAAAATTTTAAATTCAAAATTTATTCAGAACTAAGAATTTAGAACTAAGAATTCGGAATTTTAAATTCATACTCTGAAATTAAAATTAAAAACTGAAATTCAAATCACAGAGCTCTGAATAAAAAATAAAAAAAATCAGTAATTACAACTGAAAATTCTAAGATAAAAAACTCAAAATTCAGAACTATGAATTCAGAGTCAAGAATTAAAAATTTAGAACCAATAAATATGAATTATGAGTTCCGTATTTTAAATTCGGGATTATGGGTTCTGTTTGCTGTGTTCTAAGTTTTGTATGTTTGGCTCAGATTTCTGCATTTTGATTTCAGAAATCTAAGTTCTCTTCTCATGTTCTGAATACAGTGTCCTGAATTATGAGTTGTGAATTTTTAATTGTGGATGTTTAGCTCTGAATTCTGAATTTTGGTTTCCAGTTTCTTAATTATAGACGCTGAATTCATGGACAAAATCCTTTTGTTTAATCAAATAAACCAAAAATTTATAACTTAAAACTCAGAAAACACAATTATGGACTGAAAAAAAGAATATGATTTCAGAAATCAGTTAAGGAATACAAAAAATCAGCATCTTAATCGTTACTCAAAAAGTTTAACTCATAATTCAGAACTAAGGTCTCAGAATTCATAATTAAAAAAAATTATAACTCAAAATTTATAGTTCCGAAACTTATTTAGAACTAAGAATTTAGAGATCAAAATTCGGAATCTACAATTCCATACTCTGAACTAAAAATTAAAAACTAGAATTCAGATCACTTGGCTCAGAATTCTAAATTCTATAGTCAAAACTCAGAATTAAGATTGCCCATTATTTAGAACTAAGAATTCAGAGTCCAGAATTGAACACTTAGAACCCTTGAATATGAATATGAATATGAATATGAATATGAATATAATATGAATATGAATATGAATATAAATATGAATATGAATATGAATATGAATATGAATATGAATATGAATATGAATATGAATATGAATATGAATATGAATATGAATATGAATATGAATATGAATATGAATATGAATATGAATATGAATATGAATATGAATATGAATATGAATATGAATATGAATATGAATATGAATATGAATATGAATATGAATATGAATATGAATATGAATATGAATATGAATATGAATATGAATATGAATATGAATATGAATATGAATATGAATATGAATATGAATATGAATATGAATATGAATATGAATATGAATATGAATATGAATATGAATATGAATATGAATATGAATATGAATATGAATATGAATATGAATATGAATATGAATATGAATATGAATATGAATATGAATATGAATATGAATATGAATATGAATATGAATATGAATATGAATATGAATATGAATATGAATATGAATATGAATATGAATATGAATATGAATATGAATATGAATATGAATATGAATATGAATATGAATATGAATATGAATATGAATATGAATATGAATATGAATATGAATATGAACATGAATATGAATATGAATATGAATGAGCTCATAATTCGGGACATAGAATTCAGAACTTATGTAAGAACTAAGATTTCTGAAATCAGAACGCAGAAATCTAAGCCAAGGATACAAAACTCAGAACATAGCGAACATACGCATATTCCCAAATTTTACAATAAAATTTAAACAAAATTTAGAACTAAAATTTCGAAATCCAAAATTCATAACACATTACTCAGAAAACAGTAATCCAATTTTAGAACTCACAATTCCAAGCAAAAAATCCAAAACTCAGAAATCAAATTTAGAGCTCAAATTCTTAACTCAGAACCGAGGTTGCCGAAATTACAGAAAAATCTATAATTTCACAGAATTTTGGACAAATTTTTCATCACAGATTCTGTGTCACAGAAGGCAGATTTTTTTTTTGAAAAACGAACACAAACACATACAGGATCTCAATGAAACTTGATGAAGAGATTCCTTTTTCTTAACTCTAAGCGTACATTTTTCGAAGATATTATGGCTAGCATCTTACAAATGCTAAAACCACCAACCCGCAGAAAGTGTACTTTGTATGCCATGACCGGGATTTGATCTCACACCCGCTGGCTTAGAAGACTTGAAGGCTATCCTCTACGCCACGGGCTGCGGCAGAAAAAAAATTTGGGAAATATTCACAGAATTCACAGATTTTTAAAATTTTGCACGTATTTGCTAAACTATATTTTTTATGACATCATAAATTTTAGAGTTTTAACTTTGTTTTGGAAAAACATGACATTACCAACAGTTTATTAATTTTTCTTAAAATGTAAAAAAAAGACTCAATTTTTTATGATTCCTCAAAGAACTCCTATTTCCATAATAGAAAACCATCAGTAAATTTTTCGATAAAATCACAGAAAGTCAGAATTTTTATTCGCAAAAACACAGATTTTTTTTTCGGCAACCTATTCAATTCAAACTATTGACTCAAAACTTGAAGCTCATAATTAAGAACTCTTAACGATGAACTCGGATTCTTTAACACAGAACTCATAATTTGGAGTTCAGTATTCAAAATTGAGAACTCTGTATTCACAATTCAAAATGCATCATTGAAATTTAGAATCCATAACTTGGAACTTTAAACTGACAATACTGAACCCAGAATTCAAAACTCACAACTCAAAACTTAGATTTCAAAGTCCAGAACTAAAAAAATCCAAATTCAGAACTCAAAATTGAGAGTTCAATAATTCCAAGTAGACTTTTGTTTGTCTTTAGTAGGTAGTCGTGAATTTTCATCATTGGACGGTTTCCTTAAAAATGCACAAAAATACTCAGTACGCTAAACAACATTCCACTAGAAAGAAAAAAAAACCGATCAAACAGGAAAACTGAATCAAAGCAGGGAACACAATTTTAAAACAGATAATTTTCGTATAACATAGACTATTTTAGTGATTTTACACGAACACTTCAGAGTCAATTTGAAGTATTGCAGCAAATACTGTGAAAAAATTACTAGTTGTAAACATTTGAATTTGTAAATAAAGTAGGATTTGTTTGATAGGTTCTAAGGTTTATTGAATAAAAGAAAAAAATAAAAAAAAAGTTTAGACTTCCTGTAAATATAAAGTTGAAAAAAATTGAATGAAATCACACATATCAGTATTTACTTATTTAGTTTGACAAAAACTAAAAATCGATTCAACAAAACTGTCGCCACTCGTTAGCAATCGCAATGACCATTGTTACTATTGTCAGTTTAGCTCGTTTTTTTTTAAATAAAAGTTTTGCGTTGTTTGATTTTCGCAACAAAATCGAGAAATTTCATTCGAAAGATTTTCACTGAACTCCCCACCGGAGAGCTATAGACCAATTCAGAACAAAACTAAATGTGCAGAATCTTTAAATTTGTAACCATATCGCAAAAGCAATTTTAAATGTTATTTAAAATAAAAGTGTTGGAGCACATCAGATAACAGTTTTTAGGATTCTTATCTAAGTTTTAGAATAATCTTTGGTAAAAAAAAATTTGAGAGAAAATAACCAAAGTTTTTTTTCTGTAATTAGTGTCCCTAGAACTGCCTCGATACAATCTGTGTAGAAGATTTTTGTAAATAAAAGCAATTACAACTAGCTAGTGCCTCATTCTTTTGACGGCAACAGTTTTAAATTAGTGTAAATAGAAAAAAAAAAGACAGGAATGAAGTAAATATAATAATAAATCTATAAAGCTCCCAGTGAAGAAAAACAAGGGGGAACCAAAAATCCCCCGGTGTAAAATTGAGTGTTAATAAATAATCATAAATTAATTGCTCCTGCTATTTGCGGCAGCAGCGGAAAAACGATAATTTATTTCATAGCAAGACGATTTTATGATTTGCACAGTGGGTGAAATCGACTGGTTTAGTATTTGGTAAAATTGAGTTAGCAAATTCGAGCACAGATTTCTTTAAAAAAAAAAAAACAAAAACGAACAAGCGGAAAAAATGTTTTAAAATTAATAAAATTGTAGCCCCTAAAAATCTAACCTCAAACCCAGTGTGCCCTGTCGTTCAATCGAACTTCCTGAATGGTTCGGTGAGTTTTCCCAGTGGGAACAACTACAGCTAAATAAGCCGCCCGGTTCGAGCTTAATTTGTTTCCAGTTTTCCTTAATCGCGTTCCGGGTAAACGGCACCCGGCAGTAGCAAAATCAGCAATAAGCAAGAAAAAAATCTTAAACCTAGCTCTAGAAGCAGGGACAGAAACGAAATCATCAATAAGCATAAGAAAATACACACCACCTTAGAGTAAATCCAGAGAGCCGGGACCTTGCATGCCTCCCAAACATCGTGATTTCTTCAACTAATTGACTTTTTTTCCTACTTCGACGTTATCTACTTTAAATGCGGCACCTAGACAACACACGCGATACTTAGACTAGACAGTAAATAACAAAGAAGCGGATCGGAACCCCGAAAAGCCCCAAATTAGACCCTCCTTCTCGGTCGTAGAAGAAGCAATGGGGTAGAAATCAATCCGACAACGCACTCCTCCCTCAGACTTTGGGAGGGAGAAACCGCAACAGAAAAAAACACCGCCCCGGTTTTGGCTTGGTCAGCTAAAATGCCCACCCGTACCAGAAGGTATCCACAACTTGTGCGTTCTCTAGGTGGGGGTGGAATGTGTAATTTATTAGCAAATTAGTAGGTTCTATTCCGCAGAATTGCGATCAGCACAATCCGCCAAGCTCCATTCGCTGGATAAAAAAATAAACGGCGCAAAAAACGTTAAACAAAAAAAAAGTGAGATATATGTGCGCGGAATAGTTGGTATAGCTTAATATCTTAGGTACTATTTTTTTCTTCTAGTTTAGTTTACTTTTTGTGTAGTGTTAATGCGATTCTTTAAGCAAACAAAGCAACAAATAAATACAGATCATAATGCTGTGGAATATTTAAAATGTTCAACAAAAAAAAAGCGATTCAATACAATACAATTCACAAAATCTGAAAAATATAGTTGATGAAATAATTAAAAGGATTGGTTTTGTTCTTCGTTGCATAATATCACACCAAATTGATTTAAACTCGATTATCGAAAAATCTATCCTTTAACAATACTCGCATTCGTTCCTCAAATATGGTTGAAATAGCTTCTCCTTGATTTTTAAGTGGATTTCCTTCCCCATTATTGAATGGCTTCAATTGCTACTATCGGTTTGACTTCAGTAAATAGTAGGTAAGTGAAGTTTTTTCTTAAACGCCATCTAAAATACGGTAGAAAACATTATCACAGAATGTCCCGGTTTCCATGGCACCAGAGAAACATACGATATTGACCAATCTATCCGCAACGCACTTTCCAATGATCCAGTGAATGAAGGAAAATTGTTAGAATTTCTCAAATAATCAAGTTTGTATAACGACCTGTAATTCTGTAGTTCAACTGTTACAGAGGCGAACCAGCCTGCGGCTGAAAGCCTCTCAAATAAAGACAAAAAAATTGAAATGTCATGGTCATGGCATCCATTTTCGAGATTTTCTTCCCATTTGACGGTTTGTTTTTCGTTTCCATGGGCGAGGCGCAACCTGTATATATTTCAGAGGTGGCGATGGAAATCCCGTGCTAAGAGCAAGTTTACTGGTGTTGGGAAAAAGTGGTAGAAATTTTGACATTTTGAAAATTTTACCATGCAAAAATGTTTTCAAGATCTTTGGCCGTTGTATTTTTTTACAGCACTGTTTCTATTTCAGCCGTATGTGATAGAAATATTGCTATTTTTGCATCACAGGCTAATCTTTAATTAAATTTTGAACAAAAGATTTGAAATCCAAGCTTTTATGAAAGATTTTCATTAAAGTTTCTTGTTTTATACTTTGAGTAAGTGCAGGGCTAACAATTAAAAATTAAGACTCTGATTATGATACAAAATTCAGAACTTGGATATTTTTTTCAAAAATATTGAATTTAAAATTTTATGCTTCAAAATTAGAAATTGAACTTCTGATTAATTATTCAAAAAAACTGCGAGATAGAATTATTTACATTTTTTATAAATAATACTTCCGTTTGTAACCAGACGAGTTTGAATGTTGGGTTAAATATGGGAAATAAGGAAATTAAAACCGTTTTTTTTAAGGATAATGAACTGAACAATTGTTATTATTTTGATGCCTTCTAAATTAACCGACTAACTTTCATTAGCCATATCTCCATTTTACAAAGGGAGTGGTGACTCAAATAGATTTTGTTAAATTTCCGAAAATTTGTTCAAAATTTTCAAGTCCGAACATGTTTTTTTCTGCAGGCATAACCAAGCCATAACTCCATTTCCCAAAGCCTGTGGTGGATCAAGAAGCCTCCATTCGATTCCTCAAAAAAAATCGTATATGATAAGTCTCATTTGGTTAGAAAATTTCAAGTCCGAACATGTGCCTGTGAAGATTTGGTTGAAGCTCTTTGGAAAACTATGCAAACAATATCAGCAGGCTGATATTTCTAGGAATGATTTTTTCCGTCTATCACTTTCACTCGGATCACCATGAAAACGATTACCGAATGTATTCATTTTCAATGAAAACAAATTACGAATGAGTGTGGAAGTAACTGAAAAAAAATTCTCGAACATGATGGATAAGAGATATCATGAACGCGCCTTCTGTTTGTTTATCATTGACCGCAGGAAATAGTTGGGTGACTGAGATGTTTCTCAATATTTGGTGCTGTCAGGTAAATGAATATGAGATTTTTCCAGACTGATCACAGCATACGAAAATACAACACGTGTTGTAGAAAAACTTGAAGGCCACAGATCTTGAAAATGGCAAAATTTTAAAATGCGCAAAAAGTGACAAAATTTTTACCACTTTTTCCCAACACCAGTGAACTTGTTCTAAGCGTTAGTAAAAGTTTTTTTTTGTAAACATTGCAACCATGGCAATTCGTGACGTCAGTTGCATTTTCAAACAAACAACCAACAGCGAAAACTAGAGAAAAAATTAATGCTAACTTTTGTGAAATTATTTTATCGGCTATATCGGTGAAATTTATATTCTTCGAGAAAGAATATTTAAGAATTGAAAGATTATAGACGGATAGAAGATTAGAATAAGATGAAAGATGTTGAAATTGAGCGGAAGGGTAATTTTAATTTGAAAACTTTTCATCACATTTCATCGATTTGTTCCTCACGGGCCTACTACCTTGCAGTGGTTGAGACAGATAGAATTGTAGCAACCACCACACAATAGTAGGCCTAGCGTGGTTCGTCCCACAAGCGGAAACTTGCAGTACGAACGAACTGCAAGTTTCCGCTTGTGGGACGAACCACGCTAGGCCTACTATTGTGTGGTGGTTGCTACAATTCTATCTGTCTCAACCACTGCAAGGTAGTAGGCCCGTGAGGAACAAATCGATGAAATGTGATGAAAAGTTTTCAAATTAAAATTACCCTTCCGCTCAATTTCAACATCTTTCATCTTATTCTAATCTTCTATCCGTCTATAATCTTTCAATTCTTAAATATTCTTTCTCGAAGAATATAAATTTCACCGATATAGCCGATAAAATAATTTCACAAAATAAAATTTACGGTGATTAACTCTTCATTTATAAAAAAATTAATGCTATCTGCTGTTTACAATTCAATTGATGCTCATGAAATAGTGGTATGACACTTTGCGGACAATGGAAGGAAAAAAGAAAGTGAAGGATTTATAAACAGTTTTTCCATCCATTTCGTCTAGGTCATAGGAGATTCATATTGATAGCAAAAATATTAATAAGATGTTTTCTAAAGAGGTAGATCGAAAACATTTTGTTGAACATGTACAAATGTACCGAACTGAAGATTTAATAAGCGCTATTTAAATTTTAAGAAGAACAACAACAACAACAAAAATCGGATTTAAATTAACAGACACATCAAATGAGCAAGAGACTTTCATTTAAAATAGAGAAGATAGGACTGACGTGTACATAAGTGAAAGGTATCAGTGAAATGAACTGCTTTTTAATGACTACAAGATAGTATATTCATTTCCCGAAAGAATTTTCATTTGAGGTACACTAGAGCAAATTCAAACGTTCAACTTTTCTCTGTTACAAAAAATTCATAAACAATTTATTCTAGAACTTGTTGTTTGGGTCCAAAGACACAGCTGAAATGGATTTCAAAATGAAATGGAAACTTTTTATTTTTAATAATTCCGAAAAACCACTGTACTGTTTGCTTTCATACTTATTCAAGTACTTGAAAAGTGTGTTTTTATTTTACTTAGCTAAAATTAAATTTTTATAAATTATTCAATTATTTGTTGTTGTAGGTATAATTTTAAATCAAACATGATCTCTTCTTATTGAGTGAAAGTTGATCTTTAAATTTGATTTTCAAGATCTGAAATATTTACTGTGTTCTTCCAAGTTTTATAAGCATAGCATAGGGCTTGTGATATAGCTCAGTTGGCAAGTCTGTTGTCTCCTGAGCCGATGTCCGTGAGTTCAAGTCCAAGAGTAAACATCGAACACAGTTGTACCGGATAAGTTTTTCAATAACGATCCGCCAACTGTAACGTTGAAAAAGTCGCGAATGCCATAAAGATGGTAAAACGACTATAATCGAAACAACAAAAAAAAATAAGCATAGCATAGCATAGCATAGGGTGACCACACATCTTGCATTGGCTGATACACGAGGTACAACTGATAATCAAGGACAACGCAAGATGCCAAAATGAGTATCTGGATTCAATATTCATTTCAAGTGCTGCTCTTGAAGATCAGTGTGGTACCATGATGCACACCGTGACAAGTCAATGTAATCATAGAAGGGATTTCCTGAAACAGCAAAAATAACTTTTTAGGTGCAGAGAACTCATACGACCCATAAAGCTGTTTCAGAAAGGTTTTGGAAGGGATGTTTAAGTGGGAAATCCTACATGGCAAATAGGATTAATGAAATAGGTATAAATTGATTAAAATAAAATGAAACAATCTCACCAAAGTCCATTGATAGGCGATGAGGGAAGGAGGCAGCATGGATTGATTTGTATTTGATGGTCCTGTTGTACTAATGGTAACCATCCCTGCACGTTCCAGTCACTGTTGCTTAATAATCCAGCAAGTGCTTATTTTCGGGATTTGAGTGCTTCTTTTCTTAGTTAACTTCCCGACAAATTTACTTTCCCACAATTTCACAAAACACAATTCCAAAAATAAACCACTGCCCCAACTATTTCAGCCGAATCATAACGAATCACATGACCGAATCATATTTCTTCGCCCAAGCATTTTATGAATTTGACCAATAAAATGCAGAACTTTTAATTAAAAGGATACGAATTCTAGGCCCAGAAAACATTATTTTCTTCTTGCCCGGCTAAAGCTTACTCTAGTAAAACAAACAGACTGTTCAACACATTCTCTCATACAAAATTTAAGACAGCAGGTGAACCAAAACCACAAGACCACCGACTTTTGGTTTAAATCATTCAACACACATCCGTCTAGGCGTTTAACACATTTTTAAAAGATTTCTCACAAAATTCATATAGAAGTTATAAAATTATTGTTTATTTTCACTGTAACCAAAAAAAAACACGTCTACTGTGTTTTTCCAAGTTTCATAAGTTCATTAATTATGCCAAAATGTATGTTTTATCCGGATGGATTGTCCAACCTCTCCATCTTCTTAAGTGAAGAGGGCTCACGAAATTTCATAAAAACATTGTTTGTATCAAAATAACGTCACATGGCACATTTGGCTTCATTTGTTTGATGAATTTTAAGTTATCCCAAATAAAATATGAAAAATTTGCCTCCTTTCCAACTTCGCCCTGAAAAAAGGGAGTATCTCAAATTATTGGTACGCAAACAATCTCTCTTATAAAAGATGGTCCCTTTTGATTGATAAGTGCTCGATTTATGCAAAAAAAAAGCTGTATAGGAGACCCTCTCCCTCTTTTCCTTTCCAATCAACTCCATCCATCCCAAGGAGTTAGGTATCTATATATATAAAAATGAATTTCTGTCTGTCTGTCTGTCTGTCTGTCTGTTCCCTATAGACTCGGAAACTACTGAACCGATTTGCGTGAAACTTGGCAGGTGGGGGTATTGCAGGCCGGGGAAGGTTCCTATTATGGTTTGAGACCCCTCCCTCTCTCATGAAGGGGGGAGGGGCCTCCCAAACAAAAGACAATTTTTCGTATAACTCGAGAACCAATCAAGCAAATGGTATCAAATTTGGCATGGGGTGGTATTTGGGAATGAGGAATATTTCTATGAATATTAGGTACCCCTCCCTCTTCTCAGTGGGGTGATAGGAAGGGGGGAGGGGGGCTACCTTACATTTTTTCATATAACTCGAAAACTAATCAAGATATCCGAAAAAAAATTGGCATGGGAAGGTTTTTGGATACGAAAAATATTTCAATGATATATGAGACCCCTCCTCTTTCAGTAGAAAGGAGGAGGGGCCTTTTTAATATTTTGTTTTTTAATAAGCGAGAAAAATTTCGCCATGGACACTCGGACCGTGACCAGTCAAAATGACTGGTAAAATTCATAACCCTATAACTCAAAAAAGATAAAATTTTTTCGCTTGCTTTTGGTTTCATTTGCAATCTACATTTAAGACAATGAGCCCTAGTTGATTTATGGTGGGCAGAAGTGTGTCATTCATTATGAAATTATTGATTTTCGAAAATTTTTAGAAAAAGTTCTCGGATTGGCCGCTGTGTGGCGCTTCAAGCACTTGACTCCCAATTTCTTTGGTCTGTTTTGTTGCTCAACTATAATCGAACTTTCTATCAAAATTTGGCGAAATTTCATCAAGATTTGTAAAAGTTATGTTAGATTTAATTTAAGCAGAAAAATCACCGTGAATTTGTTTTTATGAAATTAATTTGCGGCTTTATCGGTGAGGGTTAAAGTGTTGAAATGAAAGATGGATAGAAGATCAGAAGACAATTCTAAGGTGGTGAAAAGAGCGAAGAGCATTTGGAATAGAAGCTTGACCACATACTAAATTCTCTTCTTCTCATACTCTTTAACCCTCACCAATAAAGCCGCAAATAAATTTCATTGATGATTATTTTTAATATTTCTCGATTATTTTTTTCTGTAAAGGGGAATATGGCATGTCTCATATTTTTAAAACCAGTACTGGACTCCTATGAACGTAAAACATGGTTGAAGAAATGTATGAGACTATTTTAAATTTGATTTGAAAATCGATTTCGTCTTAGTTTAGGATTTGATGCTTTGGAGTAACATTGATTAGTCTCTATTTTGACGGTTTTAACGAGTTTTCTTCATAAAGGATTAAAGACACCTTTATAATATTTACAAATGCTAGTAATTGATAAACCAAAGTTCGTGTGCTAAAGCCGAACAACAATTAAAATCGAAAGATAGACTATGATGCTGCATTAATTCAGGGGCTAAATTTTTAAACATTACTTTTAATATTCAAACTACAAAAAAAAATGTCTTTCATCAATTCCCTAGGCCCTCGCACTATTCCCCTTCAATTTTTTCCTTCAAACTTTACCATTTGTTTCAGACTCGAATGACATCTAAAGGTTAAAAGGTCTTTAATAAATATTATTATTATTTACCATTTGATAGTGTTTATAGCCTTTTATCCTAGACTGGCTTATTCTTGGAAAACGTTCCTATTTTTTAAATATCAAAAATTTACCTCAGTCAAAATACAACGAGAACTCCACCAAAACTATAAATTTACTAAGAAAAAAAGTTTAACAGTCACATAAATCAACCTGCTGCTTCTAAACGCTTTGATTTCATCAGGAAGGGCGTTTGTTTGCGAGCCTTCGAAAAAATAGATATTTCAAGATTTTGAATTAACATTTTTTCTAATATTTGTAATTTTCAAAAACAGACCAAGTTTTTCCCAATTTGAAACTCAACTTTTAGGTTTTTATATAGAAAAAAGATTTAAGATATTTTAACAAAATAAAGTTATGTGGAAAAAAATCATGTTGTTCAAAGCTACCCCGTTCATAAAAATTCCCCCAGTTTACGGTACCTACCCATATTTTTTTGCAACCTAGATGTTTTTTTTTCTTTTTGATTCCGTGCTTATTTGTACACAGCTCATGGTAATGATTGACGCCTGAATGTGACACGGATTGGTATTTCACCGATCGAATCAAAGAAAGATTTTGAAAATAATACTAGTAATTTAGTTCGTGTTAATTTAAGTAGCATTTTTTGTCGATAAAAACGAACACAAACATGAACTGAGCAACAAATTTTCATTAAAAATAGATAAGATAGGACTGACGTGTACATAAGTGAATGGTATCAGTGAAATAAACTGCTTTTTAATGACTAAAAGTGAGAATATTTATTCCCCGGAAAAAAATTTATTAGAGGTACACTAGAGCAAATTCAAACGTTCAACTTTTCACTGTTCAAAAAATTTAAAAACTACAAATTTCTCCTAGAAATTGTTGTTTGGGCCCAAATACACAACTGAATTGAATTTCGAAATAAAAATAGAAACTATTAATTTTAAACAATTCCGAAAAAAACACTGTACTGTTTGCTTACATACTTATTCAAGTACTTAACGTGGAAAGTGTGTTTTTATTTTAAACTATCTAAAATAAATGAAATTTGTATAAATTATTCAATTATTTGTTGTTGTAGGTATAATTTTAAATCAAAGATAATCTCTTCTTATTGAGTGAAAGTTGATCTTTAAATTTGATTTTCAAGATCTGAAATTTTTACTGTGTTTTTACAAGTTTCATGAGTTCATTAATTATGCCAAAATGTATGTTTTATTCGGATGGATTGTCCAACCTCTCCATCTTCTTAAGTGAGGAGGACTCACAAAATTTCATAAAAACATTGTTTGTATCAAAATAACGTCACATGGCACATTTGGCTTCATTTGTTTGATGAATTTTAAGTTATCCCAAATCAAATATAAAAAATTTGCCTCCTTTCCAACTTCGCCCTGAAAAAAGGGAGTATCTCAAAATTATTGGTACGCAAACAATCTCTCTTATAAAAGATGGTCCCTTTTGATTGATAAGTGCTCGATTTATGCCAAAAAAAGCTGCATAGGAGACCCTCCCCCTCTTTCCCTTTCCAATCAACTCCATCCATCCCAAGGAGGTAGGCGTTTCTAATAAACATACCCGCTTTTTTCGTGCCGAAAATCCTTTGCATATCAAATGAGGTAGCATTGGTTAATAAGTTCTTGGGCGAAACAACAACATTATATGGAACCCTCTCCTCCCCTCCTCTCTCCTTCCTACTAAACAGAAGGGTTTATAACAATCTTTGAAACATATCTCGTTACCCAAATATTTCCCATGATTAATTTGATTCCATTTGTTATTTAATTCTCAAGTTATGTCAACAAAACTGTGTAAGGGCCCCTCTTCCTTCCTATAAACTTATTGGAAGAAGAGTGGTGTCTCAAATAATAATAGAACCATTTCTCGTGCTCTAATACTTTTCCATGTGAAGTTTGGGATGGGAGCCCTTCTTCTAACATCCCCAATAGAATAGCGCACGGGTTATAAATAATCATATAACGATTTCTCGTATCATATGCATCCCCATGCCAAATTCTGTTAAATATGCTCGACAAATTCACAAGTTGTGCAAAAAGGAGTTCCTTTCGTATCTGCCCACTAGAAGGAGGGAGTGGTACGAAATGTTGATAAAAATCTGTTCTCAAACACCCTTCCATGCCAAATTTGGTCCCATTTACTCGAATTGTTCTCGAGATATACAATAAAAATTGTATGAGAACCTCACTCTTCCTATCTTTCCAATGGAAGAAGGAAGTGGTCTCAAATAATCATAGAAATATTTATCGTATTACAATTGCTTAAATAGTTTTCACATTATGTAAAAAAAATATACAATAGTCCCCTTTCCTATTTTCCCATTTGAAGAAGAGAGTGCTGTCAAAAACACATAAAAAACATTTTTCGTTCCCAAATATCCTCCCATGTCAAATTTCGTTTCATTTGTTCGATTAGTTTTCAAGTTATGTAAAATATTGTATGAGAGCTACCCTCCGCCCTTCGTATCTCCCTACTACCGGAAGGAGGGATGGGTGCCAAATATTCATTGGAACATTTCTCGTACCCTGATACGTGCTATTACTATCCCATTCAAAATTTGGTTTCATTTGCTTGATTAGTTTCTTCATTCAACTATGTATAATGTACGATTGATTTCATATATTCAACAATAATTGTAGTAGATTCAACTATAATCAGCGTCTCCAATTTTCACATTCACAACAGGAAAATCTTTCAAATGAAAGGCCAAAGAATACTACTGTAAGTTTGCTTATGATGATTTCAGTTGAAATTCGCCGGTGTCTCGAATGATGATGACGTTAATGATTTTCAAAGTGCACCTGATGATTTTCAAATGAAAATCGAGATCTTCAATTTCAAATGAAAATGAAAATTCTTGTTTTTATGTGATTTTTTTTAATTAAGTTTTTTTTGTGGTTATAATTTTTTTTTTAAGGAACTAAGCCAAGAACTCTAAATTCATTTAATATTTATTTTAATTTTTTATTTAAGTAAGAGGAGTCGATTTAAAAGCAACAAAAAAAATTTTGTTTTAAATTTTGACAGCTTGATTCTGTAAAAACCGTCCTAATAATTTGTATTTTTAGACTAATAATCTACTTATTAGAAGATTTTCAGCAAGGAATGAAAATGAAAGCGACGATTTTCAATCGAAAATAAATTCTTTCATTTGACTGTTATGCGGACCGGTCTGAATGTTTTGGTTACTGACCTTCATAGCAACCTGAAACTTATAAGTTTTCTTTTGGCGGCAAAAAAAGTTATTCGATTGTGAACTTCCAAAGCAGTCTAGATTCAAATAATTGAATGAAAATGGGAGACCATGACTTTAATAATATGATTGATTTAATCATGAATATGATATATTCAACTATAATCATATGATTGATTCAATTATCAATATGATAGATTCAATTACAATAATACGATGGATTTAATTATAAATATGATAGATTCAATTTTATTTCTATGATTGATACAATGAGGTCAACTAGAAATATTGTAAATTTAAATTCTGATCATATTGGAAGTTATCATATCTTAAGATGTTTTTTTCCGAATAATTTTATGGCTACGTTCTATTTACTTTTAATTTATTATTTCAGCATTTTGCATCTAGTTCATTTTAGCCGGCCCGAAGCTAGAAAAGCTGACCGGCAATCCCGATATCCACATCCTGATTCCTCCGCTGTTGTTCTTTTTGCATCTTGATGTATGTTTGTCACGCAAATTGTGCGTCTTAACTAACCGGTCCCGGAAGACTTCGTTGGAAGTCCGTGCTTCTGCACCCGGCGAAGATTAACCTTGCGGGGGGAAGATTCACTCAATATCTTGATATCAATCTATCATTCACTGACTTACCAATGCCAGTTTCGTGTGGGATCCTGCCAGGATCTCGAAAAGGAACGTCGAGAATCACGATCATTTCGCGGGCAGCCAGAGTAGGTGTACGTTCCCCAATTCTAGGAACTGTCGGCCTACTACACGACCGCTGCCAGGATCTGGTAGAGGAAAATGTTTCCCCATCGCTTGCGCTTTGCCACCGATGCACAGTGGTCCAAAAGGGCTAAAAGTGGAACTTTTTTCGTAGCGCCTCTGTCTTTTATCTGATCTCTTAAGTGTCTTCAGAACATTTGCTTCTTCAAACATGCTTCATAACTTGAAAGCATCAAAAGTTAGTCAAAGTCCACTATTAAAAAATTGAAAATTCTAACTTTTTTGTTTCAATAGATAGAGCTTTACTTTATACTACAAAGTTGTAGAATACGTAAAAATATGAAACTTTGTTGAATACATCAAAACTCTATCTCTTTTCAGAGCAGAGTAGTAAAGGTTTTATTTTGAAAGTTATTTAAAAGTTAGTTTTTTAAACTTAACTATAGTTAGATGAGAATTTACCTGAATAAGATGTTCTGAACATTTGTTGGGGCATTCAAATCACACGTTTTGCACAAGATTTCAACATTCTACGACGTTTCCTAGCCAACTTATTGCAACTTTAAGTTTAATTTTTACTCAACTTCACGAGCGTTCATTGCAAAAACGTGCAAGTGAATTTTTAAAACTAATGAACCACATTGAAGCTTGAACTAAGTGCAACAAATTGGAGTTGTTGTCATTTGTCTCCACGCGCGCTTTTATTTGAACACAACAAGCATATATTTGATGTGTTTTACGTGTTTCCATACAAAAAATGGAAAAATTGATTTCCTGGCTACGCAGATTCTACGCAAAACGAAGGCAGAAGGCAGTTGAAAATAATTTTTGTATGGAAATACGTAAAACGCATCAAATATATGCTTGTTGTGTTCAAATATACGCGCGTGGAGACAAATGACAACAACACCAATTTTTACACTTAGTTCAAGCTTCAATGTGGTTCATTAGTTTTAAAAATTCACTTGCACGTTTTTGCAATAAACGCTCGTGAAGTTGAGTAAAAATTAAACTTAAAGTTGCAATAAGTTGGCTAGGAAACGTCGTAGAATGTTGAAATCTTGTGCAAAACGTGTGATTTGAATGCCCCAACAAATGTTCAGAACATCTTATTCAGGTCAATTCTCATCTAACTATAGTTAAGTTTAAAAAACTAACTTTTAAATAACTTTCAAAATAAAACCTTTATTACTCTGCTCTGAAAAGAGATAGAGTTTTGATGTATTCAACAAAGTTTCATATTTCATATTTCAAAAAGTTAGAATTTTCAATTTTTTTATAGTGGACTTTGACTAACTTTTGATGCTTTCAAGTTATGAAGCATGTTTGAAGAAGCAAATGTTCTGAAGACACTTAAGAGATCAGATAAAAGACAGAGGCGCTACGAAAAAAGTTCCACTTTTAGCCCTTTTGGACCACAGTGCGATGTCAGGAACTGTCGGCTGAGCCCTAAAAACAGCACCACGATCGCTGCAGGGACCACGTACAGGTCTCAAATTCAGGATTTTTTTGCTGATGAATGAATATAGTTGAATTTACTATATTTATAGTTCAATACCTAAAATCAATCATACATTTGTTGTTGAGTCTGTCATATTTACGAATCAATTATACCACTACAGTTGAATCTATCATATGTATAGTTAAATGTAAAAGGTCAACCAGGAATGTATAGTTCAATCTATTATATTTATAGTTGAATGCCTAAAATAAATCATACAAATTTAGATGCATCTATCATATTAACATTTGAGTCAATTATACCATTACAGTGGATTCTAATATATTCATAGTTGATTGCGTCAAGTCAATCATCAGTTTGTAGTTGAGTCTATTGTATTTATAGTTGGATGCGAACAAATCAACTACGCCTTGATGATTGGTTTAATCAGCTGAAATGATTAGAACAACTGTGGTCCTTTTTCTCCGTGTAAGATCTTAACCCTTCGTTTCATGATTATATATTTTTCCTTTAAAATCATTTTATACAGTTGAAAATGATGAGTACATCGAGAAAAAAAATTAAAATAAAATACGATTTTTCCATTTTTTTATACATCAATTGTAGCAAATTTGTTACTCTATGAAACGAAGGGTTAAATTCTTTGCATCTTAAAATTTGTTTAATATTGTGGCCTTGTATCATTTATTACCCCTTTAACATGTGAAGTTGAGCAGAACAAGAGATACAAAATAAAATTGAGGCTGAAAATTGTTTCTGGAGACTATTTCACTTCTTAATAAAAACGAACTCTAAAGACGATGTAGAGGATATGTGAGTCAAGTCAAAATTTGAGTTTCAATACAAAAGGTTTATTAAATTGCAAACCGGAATAGACAATTTAAAATTAATTTTGATCCGTGAACGTCATGAACTGTCGCAGAATGAGATTTCTAAGGCATGGAGTGATATAGGATGAAATATTGCCGGTTGCGAGCCTATTTTCTGACATGTTTGTTAACCCTCATTTTCAAACACCTTTTGGGATCAGCAGATGCATTAGGGGCTCAACCCCTAATCTATACAATGATACATGGATGGATTGGGGTACGAAAAACACGTGCTTCGATCCATCCATGTATCATTGTATAGATCAATGCAAAGTCAACCTATCGACTTTGCTTCTTCTAGACAATAATACGGTGTGGGACAATGGTCTTGTGCGGCAAGAAGTTTTCTCAAATCACGCTCTTGGCTCATTTTCAACACCTTTCATGCTTCCTAATCTAATCTTTCCGTCTATAATTTTCATTACTTTCATTTGATATTCTTCCTATTAGAATGTATAGTTCACCGAAATGCCATTAATCATTCAATCAAAACATATCACTTTAGCATCCAGCTGTTTAAAACTATGTAATTCTAACCAATTTGAAGAAAAAAGATAATATCCAACTTTTATGATTATTTTTTTTTTTCATGCAACATGCTAAGCAACACATACGACCTATAGAAAACTGACAGAAACTTAGTCGGCTTGGTTTTGACAGTTCTCTTTGGTGTATTTGGAGATATCTGGTGGCCCAGCCAAAAGACAAAAAATGGTTCAAAAAGGGTGTTGGTATTTTTACACAACTTTCGTGGGCTAGCTTGTATGTCTGTTCTTTGTGATTTTACTTATAAGAATGCCGAACAATTTTCCAAATTTATTTTGTCCTAGCGAAAAATTACTTCGACTAAAAGAACGCTTAAGTTTGAAAAACAAATAAAATTTTTTTCCAGACTTAAGAGTTTCAAACATACTACATTTAATCTGAATGTTATAAGTTGATAAAGCATGGATCACGATAAATATGGACGCATTAAAACGGGTCTATCTCGGAGCTATGTGAACGAAATAAAAATGTTTTGTACTTCAAATGTAGGGTTTTTATTGCACTTCAAAGGAAAAATAATAATTTTGTTTGCCATTTTGTTCCACAATCTCTTCATCTCTGTTCCATCCCGAGTCGTCCTACCATTTTCTTCATCTTCGGCTTGGCAATTGCCCAAAATTTTTCGACAAAATCCACCCGTGTTGGCCCGATACAACTGTAGTATCTTTTTGCTGTAGTGGCAGCTTGCCAAATCTGGCGAAATCTTTACTGGTCTTTTGTGAGATCTAATGTACGAAAACAACGTTTTTCAGGCACTCCGCTTTGTACATTTTGGAGTCTACGGTCTTGTTTTTCACAAAAACCGGGGTTTTTCGTCCGCAGCTGCAAATACCTTGCCAGATCAAACAATTTCTTGCAAACTTATAGACAAAAACGAATTTGAACTTGGCGAGGACATCACCCCGACCAGTGCAGTGCACCACTGCAGTGGCTTTATAAATTTTTTGGCCAGGAAGCTGCCCAAAATCCATCTTCACGTACGTTTCGTCATACATGAGAATGCATCCGTCGTACTTCGTTGGAATCTTGTTGTGTAACTTCCGGGCAAGGTTGCCGAAATCACAGAATAATCTGTAATTTCACAGAATTTTGAACAAATTTTCATCACAGAATCTGAGTCACAGAACACAGAATTTCGGAAAATTCACAGATTTCACAGAATTTTTGAATTTTGAATCGATTTTCAAAATTATGATTTATTAGCCAATACAAAATTTAGATTTTTTTAGGTTAAATTAAAAAAGTATGATGGGATATGTAATTTTAATTGATTTTGCCATACTTAAATGTAAAAGAGACCCAATTTATCATGAATTTTCTATGAAAATAAAGGAAAAAGCATCACAGAAAACCATCACAGAATTTTTGGGAAAATCACAGAAATTCAGAATTTTTATTCGCAAAAACACAGAATTTTTTTCGGCAACCTTGCTTCCGGGCTCGTCCTTTGACTGCTAAATTGACTGCTAAATCTTTGAACAGCCATAACTTTTTTGTTTTAAGTCCAATTGAGTTGCAGTCTTCAGGTGAAATGTTAGTCTTAATTGAAATTTTAATAAAACTTACATAACCAAGCAATCGATTGATAAAGACAAAAATGTATGATGAAAAACCAGTTTTTTATGCTTCTTTAGAACACTATGTCTCAGAATCCCTTTCACACATTAGATTCAGTGCAACCCCTTCCTGTTGTCCGATTCTGCTCAAATTCGGCATATGGCCTTTTGATGACTTCCTCAAACCATCAAAGTCCTTTTTTGCAAGTATTTTGATTTTAAAGTAGGTATTTATTAAGAGAAATTTGATAAATTAAATAAAAAATATCCTTAATTGTGATTTTTGTTAAGCATTAAATCGTGAATAGCTGTTCACACGTTGATACAAACCACATGTTTTGTTCAGCAAAGTTTAAGTGCACAAAAATCCGCAGCTTTTGATGGCATTGGTATCAAAAACATTCTACGCTTGGTACACATTTTGGTCAGTTAAATTCAAAATTTTTGGACCAAAAAATTTTTTTTTCTTGAAAATAGCTTGCTAGTTTTACATTTTGATACAAATTTGGTTCATTTTGTATTTTTTACGTGTAGTTTTTAACTCAAACAAAATTAAAAAAATATAAAATATATAAATTTTACGAAAATTTTTGGACCCAGAATTTATTTAAAATCAAATCTTTTGAAAGTGGACTTTTTTTAAAGATCGCGCTTGCGGAACCTCTAAACATGATTTTTTTTAGTCGGCCCCATACAAAAGTTTGTTCGGCACATCCTAATCTACCATTTGGAGGGTGAGCCCCCAGATTCCCAGAAGTAATGCAATTTTGGGACACCCTATTGCATATACACGCCTAGAGCAATTCCGATTCGGTTCGCTGCACTTTCATGGGAAATGAGTTCTGATCCATTTTCGCGTTTCCTCTACCGGGGCCAGAAACTTATGTTGTTCTTTCCAGTTGGTCGAATTTCGGGAAAAAATATTGAAAATCTTAGTGAGTTAATCTGTTTTTCGGAAAGCTATGGGTACAACTTCAGTGGTTTTAGTTCGAGGGGTCATGAACCGCATGTCAATGTTGTTTATTCTGGCATCTGGAAAGATTTGCAATCACATTCAAACGTTGAACATTCCACAACTTTTATCCCGCCATCATAGGGCTGAATCACATATTTAGTTCTCTGGGTGGGAAAATCATTCTAGCAATGCACTTATTTTTGCATCTTTCCGAACGTTTACCTACCGGATATTTTATACTAGTCTAGATCGTGCAAAACATGTCAAGAAAAGCGCTATCATTCTCGGAATGATGATTCACAGTCGACGGTCTGTGTGGTAACCCCTTCCGTTTTTCATTACTCCGGGTCAAGTTAGGTTAGGGGGGAATTTCAAGACAGCCTGGAAGCCTCATGATTGACCAGACCACGATAAGGGCCAGCCCGTCAGAGGTTTCTTCGTAGCGGGAAAAGATTAATTATCTTACGGAAAGGTTGTAAATCTGGAGTAGTATACCAGGCGGATGTAAAAGGGACTAACGGTGGTTTTTTTCTGCTCTTTTTTATGGTACACTCTTTGTGGGTGTTAATGGAAAACAGCTGCCAGCAGCTGAGGTATGGTGGAGAAAGTTCGACAGATATTACCACCCACTTCTAAGAAATGTTTTTTTTTAAGATAAATGCTATGAAAATGGTTTAAATGTAGATAATCCTAATAATTTTTTGTTTTAATTTTAAATCTAAATATTTAACATTTAAGTAAAATAAAAAATACAGCATCATCTGGTAAATGCAAGAGTTCAGCCATTTATCGAAGGTAAGAAAACTCCAGCATCAATTAATTCTGTATAGTTCTCGATGCGGCACGATTGCTCGAGCAAATTGTTTCATGTTGACCGACTTATTCTCAACCGTATTCAATGGTTTAGCCGAAGTTTGACCGTTTGTAAATTTTAATCACGAAGCTACAAGGCTAAGCTCAACAATTTTTAAACAGGAATTATTTCGACCAAAAAATGAGACAAATTATCAGATGTTAGTTATTCTTAAACTAAAGTGAAGTTTTTTTAACTGATGCAAGATAATAACCCAGCCCCTTTTTGCCATCCACCCACACATTTATTCACTCCATTCAGGTTGAAAGCGTAAACGTGAAAGAAACCAAACCCCTTTCGACGGACGCCATCATCATGACACCGCGGCGATCGTGATTTGGCCGCTCTCTTCAATTATATATGGAATAAATGCTCCAAATAGTTGATGAGCCGTGAATGGTGGTCGTTTGGCAAAAAAAATGCAAGGCAACATGGAGCCTTGGTGTTGCTAAAAAAACCACCTTACAACCAATGAGTTCCATCCATTGACCGCAACCAACCGGTGAGGACTGGCCATTCAACAAAATAAAGTATAACAGCTCAAAGACCACACAACTGGTCCGATGAGCAATGCTTTTTGTGTTCTAAGTTGGGGAGTTGAGGCGGCGTTGAAAGGTATTGATCAAAAGGTAGTGATCCAATTTGTATCTACTCGTTTGATGAATGGCGATTTCAAACCGAAATCGTGATGTTTGAAAATCCAGTACCTGTCTATCTGACAATAACCAACAAATTTTCCTTGAATAAAAACTTAAAAGAAGTCTACCGAAAAAAGATCATAACATTATTTGTGTAATAACATTAAAATAATTCGGAATCGACTTTTGAATACGGCAAATGCGCCAACATCACGCATTGCATACCTGCAGGCCCGTGCGAAAAACTGGTCCATGGGGGGGTTTTCGAAATTCAGACTTTGCAAAAAATAAAATCGATACCAAAAAAGCACAATAAATAAGGAAATTTATTTCTAAAACCATTTTCTTACTCATGACCATCACACAAACTCGAAATAATAATAAAATAAGGTCTGTTTCAAATAGAATCTGGTCGGATTCTCCGAGAAGAAATAACGTACAACAGAAGGAAAAATATCATCTTGTAGGGTTTTTATTGCACTTTAAGGGAAAACAAATACATAAAAATCATTCGTCAGTTTTTCGGATGAATTTTCGAACTTTTTTTGTGATACCACTCATCATTTTCTGCACAGTACTGCTGGTAACCTCATTCGCCATCTTGTTCCACCACTTTTCCATTTGAGCGGGTTTTTTCATGGTTCTGCCACATTTCTTCAGTTTTCCCTTAACTTTTGCCCAATATTTCTCGATGGGACTAAAATCCGGACAGTTTGGTGGATTGAAACTTTTTTCAACAAAATCGATCTTGTTCTCCTTATACCACTTAACGACATCCCGGCTGTAGTGGCAGCTTGGCAGGTCCGGCCAGAACTTCACCGGACCTTTGTGGGACCGAATGAATGGCAAAACCCTCTTCTGGAGACATTCTTCTTTGTAAACATTTCCATTCATTGTGTCCCCAGTGATGAAAATATTAGTCTTTTCCCACAACTACAGATCCCTTGACAAATCATCAACTTACGAGCAAATTTATCTGCGAAAACAAACTTGAATCTACCCGCAACATTCCCTTTACGCTTCGCAAGGAGGTAAAATTTGTTACCGGGTATTTGTCCAAAATCCATTTTGACGTTAGTTTCGTCGTTGCAAAATGCTTCCGCGGTTTTTGGGCTACACTTTCTCGTACAACTTCCTGCACTAGTTTTAGCAACCAGGTTTTGTTTCAGCGTCCTGTTGGGGTGTTTGCTTGCATGATACGACCGCAAGCCTTCTCGCAAACAAATTCGTCGAGCTGTTCTGTGGTTCGTCTTGAACTTTTTCGCCAAATCACGCAAGGAGATTCCAGGATTATTGTGAACTGATCGAATCACCTTTGCTCGCAGCTTCCGGTCATATGTTCCATCCACCGTTAGGGTCTCCCGGTAACGTTGCAGCACCGAATTTACAGTCGATTTTGGATATTTCAGGAATTTCGCGATCTTTACTCCTGACCACGTCGGTTTCTCTACGTGAGTGTGCAGAATTTTCTCTCGCCTTTCGCGTTCCATCGTCGATAACTATTGACGATTTGCAGCAAAACTATTTGACATGCAGTGCCAACTACTTCTCATTTACAGAACTAACAAAAGGGTGATGATATCTGATTTTTAACACATGAGTGAATACAAATCGTTTTCAAAGTTGTGATTTTTTAGAAAATTATCAAGTTTTGGATAAAAATAGTTGTTGGACTGCATTAGAAAATTTAAAATTTAAAACTTTTTATGTTTTTCTTTCACGCAGAAAAAATTTTTCACGTTCTTTTTATCAAAAATCTCTTTTTAGATTTGAATTATGAATAAACCGAGTTTAGACCTGATGTTATGAATAAATTTAATATGGTTCCGAAGATTAGAATGTAGGCAACAGAAGCAGACATACCAGGTTGAAAAATGACCCACAAATTAATACAAGAAATAAGGAAAAAAGTGATTTGGTGTATTTTAAAGAGAATTCATATAAAATTTGAACACAATTAATATCTTTTAATCACAGAGTTGCTTTATTCTGAACTTTGCTTTTGTTATAATTTTTCTTAAATATAAAAATTCTCTAAAATTTTACAGAAAATTTCTGCAAAACAAAAATGTGCATCACGTTTTGTTAGCAAATTGCCTAGAGAAAAAAAGAGATCAATGGACAAAAGTTTTTCGACCTGCTCGTAATCTGCAATCTTCTAACATTGACACAACAACTTCATCTTTCGACACTCTGTTTTATTCTAGGTTGACGAATTGGATCACGGTTTGACCGGAACGATATTTGCTTTCTAGTGAGAACTCGATACTTTGGATAAAAAATATGAATAAATTCTACATCACTTGATGAAAATATTATCGTTTTTTTAATTTGTCCATGCATGAATCAAAATGTTCTGAGCAGATTTCAGGGTAAATGTTATCCTTGCCGACTTCAATTTAAAGAATTGGTGTATTTCCATTTTTTCAGTTTCGGTCATGTTTTGCGAGTGCAATCGTCAGCTTTCTATTACAAACGAAATGTTTTCTTTCATCTTCATTTCCATTCTGTTGCAAGTTCCCACAAGATATTTCCTTCCGGGAAGTAGAAAGTATCAGAAATTGAATAATAAAATTATGAGAGATTAGGTAAATCACTTTTTCTTACCTTATTCTCTAATCTTTTCTTATCAAGCATTTCTTTAAATAGCGAAATTTTCAAAATTTCGGATTTGTTTTGAAAAAATACTATGCGATTTGACGTTTGAATCCATAACATCATCATTTTGATCGCAGTGCCATCTTAGAGTCGTTTTGAGCTGCAAATCGCCAATTGACTGACTGCTTTAATCTTGATGAAATTTTCATCACTAATACCGAATTCGTTTTCACCACCCGAAAGTGTCGCACCATCCACGCTGAAAACGAGCATGAATCGAGTTTTGCACTCACCTTTGTTGGTGTGCGTGAAATCGGCAATGTCAACAGAAAACATCAAGCTGTCAAAAATCCATTACAGCTGGTATTTGTTTTCGTTTGACTTCGAAAATTGAAATGAAATTTACTTAAGTTGATCATTGTCTTTTAAATAATATGAAAATTTTAGCATGAATTTATATATTAGGTTGAATTGTGAAGATTTCAGATTTATTTTGCTCGGTAGAATCGCCTCTGGCTCTGATGATAACTGCAATACCGGCTGATTCTGGGCGGTCTTTGCTTGCTGCTGCTGCTAGACTGCAGTTACCCCAGCTTGAAGGTTCCGGTATTTTGAACGTTTATTCCTCGCAAATCTCATCTTTGTTCGAGTACCTATTTCCGTTTTCAGATTACAAAAAAAAATCTTGGAAGTCAAAATGGCGAACTCGGATCGCGGAAGTCGGGGGAGAAAGTTTTGGTAACAGACCGAAACGAACGAAATTCAAGCTCCCAATGCGGGTGTAGTCTCGAACTACCGTTTTTGAAGGGCAACGGATGGGAATCCGAGACTTGGTTAAATAAGCGTCTTCCTTAAGGTGGCCATTATGCCCTTATCTCCCCTATAATATTTTATAACCATTTGAAACAAATTCTTTATCGTTGCAAATGAATAATCCTATTCACGAATGTCAATCAAAATAAGATATAACCCAGATTTAAAAAACTTACAGTCGAAACCTTTGAGTTCACAATTTAAACTGAAAAAGTTGTCGTTGAAATATATTTGAGTTATTATTTTTCAATGCTCTCCTGATCGGGTAGAAGTTTCTAAAGAAGTAGGTAACTGTACGAAGAAAATATAACAAAATTGTTGAACGCAAAATTTTGAAATCTCTTCAGTAGCTACAATTACTTTTTCATTTATAAGAGGAGATATGGGTATAATGGTCACCTTAAGGAAAACATTTATTTAACCAGAGAAAACAGCTATAATATGTGAGTTACATCACAGTTTCGTGTTCAGACACAGTCTATTTTCTAACTGGCTGAAACTTAAAAAAGTTGATAAAAACGTTTAAATATGCATTTTAAAAATTTTACCGAAAGGTGAAAATCAGCCTCTGTAGGGGCATAAAGAGAATCCCTCCTGGGGCAGTACAAGAACCATTAATGGGGGCACGATGAGCATTTTCCACCGTAGAATCTAGCAGCGAATTCAACTCGATGAAGTCAACTGAATTATAGAGCTACAGCTTGATTTGTTTCATCTCACGCCTTTTGATTAGGTGTTGAAGAGGTAATCAGTGGACTAGAGTTCGAATCCTGGTCGAGGTGTTTTTTTATTCATGATCGATGCATTTTGCACTAAACGGTGAGTCGTAGATCCATCAAACAAAGCAATAACAAAATAATGTACATATGTCTGTTTATAGAATACAAACAATTCACACGCACTCATACTTTATGTTTCTGGTGCTTTGTTTGGCATATGGTGCTACTATCCGTATAATGCAACAATCAAAATGATCGATCATGAATGGTAAATAAAAAAAAAGCCTTGACCAGGAATCGAGCTCGAACATCTGATTACCTTTCCGACACCTAACCAATAGGCTAAATCGTCGGATGTTAACCAGTCAATCTGTGGCTCTATAATTCAGTTGACTTTATCGAGTTGAATTCGCTGCTAGATGCAACGGCAAAAAATGCTCATCGTGTCCCGATATGCCCCGAGTCAACAAGTTGAAGTAAAAACGCGTTTTAAAATCTATTATAGTGAAAAATAAAAAAAATAAATGATGGGGAAAATTGGGGAACAACGTGTACATCATGTTGCAGTGCGTATCTTATAGATTAAGATGATTAAACGATCATAAGAGTTTATTTTCCGGTGCTGGAAAATTCTTATGTTTTCGTCTCTTGAAAACCTTGTTGGTTCTTTTAAATACTTCTTTAAAGGATTAGGAGGTTTCATTTTTGCTGAAAAATTGATACTATCGGAACTACAAAACTGTTTCTCATGAAAATTTATTTGAATAGGAATTTTACTTTCGTTGGAAAGAGGAGTGCTTACTATGCCCGGGTGCTCGTTATGCCCTTACCTCCCCTACAGATGATAGTGAAATCGATTCCGGAGAGAAATAAAAAAAAATGGTTTGAATTTCTATGTATGTCATAAACAAAGTGCATCACTTTCATGTTGTCATCCTGTTCTGTGCCAAGTCAAATTAATTGGCCCTTAACCCGATTAAATTTTAATTTGAGCTTTTGAAGCAAAAAGTGGCTTATTTGAGGAAATTTTATTACGAACAATATGTGCTCCAATAACCACAGTGAAATATATAAAAAAAACATTGTAGAAACAAAAGCTACTTAAACTTTCAAATTCAAGTGCAGATACAAATCGATGCTTAAACCATATGAAATGCTCTGTCAACCAACATTTACGCAAAAACTGCCCTTGTATGCAGATGATCTCTGACCCAGACAACCCAGATCCCTCTAAAGATAGGAGCATCGTTCAGCTACCTCGTAACAACATGCTCCCAATTTTCCTATTTAAGACCGAAGGAAAAATTTCGATCTGAACCTATTTGATTTACCAACAACATCAGACGAGGGTTTCTACAACATACGATGCCATGAGGTTGATCGGTCACCAGCAGACAACAGCAGAACTCCAGCAGCTCCCCCTACAACTCGTAACATAATCGTGTAATAATCATGTGAACAACATCTGATCCTCGGTCCAAAACATGCTTCTCGCGATGTGTGTATGAGAGATAAGTACGATTTTCCAGCCGCACAATTATGCGTATTAGTCGCATAAGTGCTATTATTGCCATTACAGGTACCTGCACTGTATGTAAAGATAGAGTAGGAGGCTCTCATTAGGAATGGGATGGCAGTCGCCTTAAGCAGCTGAAGTGGATGCAGCGAGGGAGGAAAACTACGCAATTTATTTACAACATTTTACGTGTAGAAAAATCTCTATCTCGGAGCAGCGCAGGCGGGGGTCGTTTTCCGCGTACTTGCTGTAGTAAGTAGTTAGGTGTACCTATAACATTCGGGCGGGCTGTTACATGAACCAACATCGAAACAACCAGTCAACCCTTGCATCGTCGTCGTCGTCGTAACTTGGACTCCACATCTGGTGTGCAAAAAAGAAACTTTTGAAAAATATTAGGGGGAAGGGCTTTAAAATGCGCTACCAAGATGAAACACGCACAGTCTTCTACATATATGAGAAATCATAACATTTATAACATAATATATACATAATAACATCATAACAATCGTATTTAAATAGTTGATTAATTTTCTAGATCTGTGTTTGAATTTGTCATATGTGTCTGAAATCCTTATTCGAACATGAAAACTGTTTGTATCTTCTGAAAGTTTCAAAAAAAAATATCGAAATTATTCTATCAAGATGGCATAAGATGGGCATCTTATACGAAAATGGCTTTCAGAACTTCTTGGAAAAGATTGAAAAAAATTGCAACAAAACATTATCTGATAGCGAAATCATTTTAATACCAGGGATTATTAAAAATTTAAAGACAACGAAAATGACAAACGAGGAGATAATTTCGACAACTCTTCATGCTGATTTCTAGCATCTTACTAAAACAAATGATTGATGAATTTCCCTTACAAAAGACATTGATTAACTTGATGAAACATTTCTATTAGCTTTTAGGAAAATTCATGAAACTGCTTTTAAGAAAAATATTTAGAAATAAAATTATTTCCTCGGAAACCTAAATATGTACTCTAAATCAGTGGTTTTCAAAGTGTTTCCTATTGCCCCCCTGTGGGGCGTTGAGAACTTCCAAAGGGGCGGTGAGTTAAACTATTAAATTTGGGGGGTGTTGGAAGGGCTCAGGGGGGCTGTGAAGAAATATAAGCCGGGAAACATTTAAATTTGACATCCTATATCTCAGAAACTACTGGACCAAATCTTACAAATTTAATAACTCTGTGTTACTGAAATTTGTTTCTCAACCAAATATTTGTAGTTAATAAGTAAGAGTAATTGATATAGAGTAATTGAAAATTATTGACATTCGTATTTATACCAATACAATTTTTAGTGAAGAAACCTTAAATACTTATTTCAAATTAATATGTATTACATCTTGAAACTGGTGATTTTCCTTGATGATGCATATTGACGCATGTTCCCTTACTGCGCCCCAAACCAATCGGGAGGTAGAGAGCCCGGCGGGGAAAATGTCTAACGCACTTGTTTTTCTGCCCGACTATTTGCCAGTAATTTGAGAGCTGATGAAAACAGGAGCAATGCGGTCGTGTTAGCTCCCTAACCTCAAAGTGCCCTGCCTGAGACAGTTTGCGAGTGTGTGAGAGTAGCAAGAAAAAAAGCAGCTTTACTTGAATCGCTTCGGTATAAATTAAAATACCTGCTCCTCGGGCTCGGGCTACTCATACAAGTACACCCGCAACAAATGTGTACTAGCTACGCAAGAATCTCGTGTTTCGTATTAATTATAGGTGCAAAAAAGTGTATCATTACACATGAATAGCACAAACCTGGCAGGGCAGTAACTATTTGCGGTTGCATTTAAGTTTTCCTTCGAAGTGGAAATACGCGGTTGCGTGTAGAGGAGAGCACTCTGTATCTTAGCCGTCTACCAGTGTGGTTTGGAGATTCAAATGACGGTAGATGGGGAACCCCTTGCGATAAATTTTTTAGCAGCGGTTGATGTTTAAGAATCACGGCAACAAGTTTGCAGTGTTGTGCCGTAAATCTGTTTCTCTTTGAAAATATGTTTTACTCAGAAAGAATTAATCATTCTATCTCAAATTCTATCAAGGCCGTGAGTGGCTATTTCCCCGTCATCATGTCCAATTTTTGAATCCTTGATTAAATCATTATGCTGTAAAATTTTGATTACCAAAGCTTTTACAAAGCTTTTATAAAACATGTTAGCTATTTTTGTTTTGTTTTCGATTCTGTGGGTTCTTAGTTTTTTTCCAGCAACCATAATGGTTGATGAATGATGAGATATGATCCCATAAAATTAATAACAAAAAAGCAATGTTTAACCATATTATGAGCATCTCTTCTGCAGTAATTCAAGATTGTAGGTAAAATGTGTATGAAATAGTATCTTAAAATAAATGCATAAGGAAATTTTAAAGAAATATTTATTTTAATGGGAAAAATAAAATTAAAAATATTTCGCAAAAAAACACTTTTCCATAAATATAATTGTAAAAAATAACATAATAACATCGCAAGCATAATGCAATTGATTAAAAATAGGCCTGAAAAAATATTTTTGAATACTTAACAATGTGAATCCACCAACATGGCGTCATTTTGTGCCCTTAATTAATAGCTTTATTATATTGATGATTAGTTTTATAACCGAGAGCCATATAAATAGTTAAAATTTGATCATTAGTGCAGTAAATGAGGACAAATTTTAAATGGAACAAATAAGGGATTGGTTGTGATATCTGGTGGAATAATATCATGAGTTGAAGTAGAATTTCGTTATCCTCTTCCGCCTTATTTTAACATACAAAACCGCATGAATCCCCCACAATATGGGTATGGCGGCTTCCGCTTATGTTTAAAATGCTGTTAACCACTGAAAATACCATGAAACCCATACAACATGGTATTGGGTATAAGATAAGGTTTCCAGAATTTTTCCAACACGTACCTTGGCCGGACAAATCCAGATAAAATAAACGTGGCAAAATCCGATCATTTGATTTCAAAATCTTGAGCGAAAATCCGGGCATTGTTGCGGGTGTGTGAAAGAAAAACGCTGAATCTCGCTAGCAGTTTGCACAGCTTCAAGCTGTAATTTAATTCAGATTTTAGTTGCATGTTTTAGAATTTTGAATTACAATGTTTCTTACTTTTTCAGTGTTCAGCTGCTACTTCACACCCGAACAAGTTAGGGTAATTGAGGTTATGTATAGTGTGTGTTTCTGTAATTTAGCTTTAGTTTAGGAAAAGTTTCCAATTTTAATTTAGAATAACAAATACCTTCGCGATTACTTTAGGCCTGGCTATCCTTTTCATTTATCGCTTAAACGAAATCTATTAACTATCCAGCTACTTTAGCTGTGATTCAGTGGAGAGGTTGCTAGAACCGGCATTTTAGGTTAGGAATAATGAATTTAGGAATTTAACAAATTATACCTTTACGCAGTTGTTGCTCTGGTTCTAATACGCGATGAACAAGAACGCGATAGCTAACCGGATCGAAAAACTTACACTGAACTATCTATTCTTAACTAAACCACTATTTAATTATAAAAATCTTCGGGGAAATTTCCACCAAACACGCGTGCCGCCAAAATAGAGAAGGAATGACGTATCCTCCGAACGATGATCAGCCACTGAACTCGAATTACCAACGGCCTGTCGGAAAGTGCTTAGGCAGGGATGCCAGTTTCCAACATCCCCCCTCCCGTAACACTGGTATCTGGAGTGTTAGATCCAGGGTTTCCTCCTTGTGCGACCTCTAAGACCGCTAGCTTGGACACAGATTGACGAGTGATTCCCTTATTTGTCTGCACGACTGCCCTTCTAATGCGCCCATCTGACCCAGGAACCAGTTCCAACACCCGCCCTCGAGCCCAGCCATTTCTTCTTGCTTCATTTACCACAACAACCAAGTCTCCCAAGCGAACCGGTTTCGTCTCACCGAACCACTTTGACCGTTGCGTCATGGTCGGGAGGTATTCGCGCACCCAGCGACTCCAAAAACGATCCAGTTGTAGATTTATCTGGCTCCACGCGTTTCTCAACCCATTTGCCTCGCTGATCGGCCCAGACTCCGGTTGTTTGACACCATTGCTGCTTCCCAACAAAAAATGGTTGGGTGTTAGTGCTTCTGCTTCTTCTGACTCGATAGGTAAGTAGGTCAACGGTCGACTGTTGACGATTCCTTCAGCGTCTACCAGCAGTGTGTAGAAGGCCTCGTCGTTCAACTTTCTTCCCGGAATCATGCTCCCCTCTAGCGCTGTTTTCACAGAGCGTACCAGGCGCTCCCACGAACCGCCCATGTGAGGAGTGCCTGGTGGAATGAATACCCATTTCGTATCCACGTTGGTGAACGTGACTGCCATGTTTTCGTGGAACTGCCGGACTTGTTGTTGCAGGATATTGTCAGCGCCCCGGAAATTTGTCCCATTGTCTGAATGGATCTCGATTGGAGCTCCTCGCCTTCCGATGAAACGACGAATGCTCATAATGCATGACTCGGTGCTCAAACTGTAAACGACCTCTACGTGCACAGCTCTGATGGTCAAGCACGTGAAGAGGGCGACCCATCTTTTCAGCGCTTGTCTCCCAGACTTCACTAGTATTGGTCCAAATAAGTCCAGCCCGGTGTAACTGAAGGGACGAGTATATGCGGCAAGTCTTGCTTCCGGTAAAGGTGCCATCCGAGGAACCTGGGGTTTGGATTTATAGATTTTGCACCACTGGCATTGTCGAAGGACACGCTTCACTGTTTGTCGAATACGGGGAATGTAGAATCGCTGGCGCAACTCATTGACGACGGTTTCGAAGTTGCAGTGGATGTATTTTCGATGGTAGAAATCTATGATCAGGTCGGTTAGTCGATGGTATTGAGGAAGAATCACTGGATACTTGGTGCACGTTGACACACGTTTTGCAGCACCGATACGGCTGTCGACGCGAAGAACGCCGTTTTCATCCAAGTACGGTGACATTTGACGAAGAATGCTTTGTTTCGGTAGATTATTTCGTTGTTCTGTCGATTTTCCTCGATTGTGAACCGCAACGCTCATTTCGGCAGGATATGAACACCATTGGGCATTCCCAAACAGTGAATTTTCGGCATCACGGAGTTCCTGTTGACCAAGATGTTCTGGAAAACTTTTCACTCGGTTTGTCTTGAGGGCAATGTACCGGTTCACATAGGCAGTGGTTCTTAAGACTCTTTCCCATTTAGAAAATCTGGTGAAATCGACAGTTGTTTGAGTTTCATGAGGTTGATGGACGAGACAGGGTACCTTGAGTTCTTCAGTGGTAGTCGTAGACGATCTAGGTTGCGGCCAGTTTTTTTCGGACTCTTTCAGGAATTCGGGCCCGCTAAACCAAGCGGAATCTTGTTGGATCTCAAGCTCGTGGAACCACTTCGTAGCATGATCTGCAATGTTGAGTTTCGAAGGGACCCAACGCCATTCGGAGATTTCACTGTTCGAGAGTATTTCGCCTACACGACACGCAACAAACTGGGTGTAACGTCGGTGGTCCGAACGAATCCATGCGAGGACAGTGCTTGAGTCAGACCAGAAAACGGTGCGTCGAATGTTCAGTGAATGTCCGTCTACGATGAATTTCCTCAATCGAACTCCTATCACGGCTGCTTGCAACTCAAGACGAGGTATGGACCAGTGTTTTAAAGGGGCTACCTTGGTTTTAGCGGATACTAGAGAGCAGATAAATCCTTCGGGAGTGGAGACGCGAAAATACGCTACAGCGGCGTAAGCTTCTTCGCTTGCGTCAACGAAAATATGGAGTTCAAGGTCTTGATAAAGTTCCCGGGATGCTTCTTGGAAGTAACAGCGAGGAATGGAAATTTCGGCAATCTTCGGGAAACATTTCGTCCACCGTAACCATTTTTCGAAGGCATTGTTGTCTATTGGCTCATCCCATTGCGTTCCTGCTCTCCAGACATCTTGGAGGAGAATCTTCCCATGGAGAATGATAGCTGCGAGGAGCCCGAGAGGATCAAAGAAGCTCATAAGGCATCGTAGCAGTTGTCGTTTTGTCGGACGGTTACCGGTGGCTAGCAGTTCGTTGATATCTGGAGGTAGAATGGTCGAGAACCCCAGGCTATCTTCTTTCGACGTCCAGTGCATACCTAAGATGCGTTCATAACCCCTTGGGTTCTCCAAGTTTAGCGATTTCGGCTGTGAGGTTTCGGCTTCTCCGAGGCTTTCGAGGACCTTAGAACTGTTAGACATCCAGCCTCTTATGTTGAATCCGCCCTTGGCATGAATCAATTTGACTTCACCCGCTATTCGTGACGCTTCTTCTTCGTTCTCAAAACTATCTGCGTAATCATCAACGTAGGTTCTTTTTACTATTCCCTCTACTGCCCTGGGATATTGTTTTTCGTTTTGCTTGGCGTTCAGAGTCATAACGTAGTGCGCAGATGCGGGAGAACAGGTGGAACCGAAGGTAGCTACGTTCATGGTATAAACTTCTGGTTGACATTGTGGATCAGGGTTCCAGAGGAAGCGCTGAGCTTGCCTGTCTTTTTCGATAATTCTAATCTGGTGGAACATTTCCGCAATATCCGCTGAAATGGCCACGGGAAATTGCCGGAAACGAAACAGGACCCAAGGTAGAGGATTGAGTTCGTCAGGGCCTTTCAATAGCATTGTGTTCAGGGAAATTCCGTCTACTGTGGCGGAAGCGTCCCATATCATGCGCACCTTCTCCGGCTTTTTGGGATTAATGACCGCTCCAAGCGGAAGAAACCAAGTGCGTCTCGGGTCGGCATTGATCAGCTCCTCTTCAGTTGCACGGTGGGCATAGCCCTTTTCGATGTAGCTCTTTATTTGCAGTTCAAGATTGAGTCGCAACTGAGGCTGACGGTTCATTCTACGTTGCAAGCATTCCCAGCGTTTGTATGCCATCGGGCGACTGTCCGGAAGTTCAAATTCGTCGAATCGCCAGAGTAGACCCGTTTGAAATCGATCACCACATCGTGACGTAGTTGTCTGCAGAATACGCCGTGCTCTTGTGTCAGCATCTGACTCTATCTGTATCGCAGGTGATACACCTACGTCCTCTCTTCTGAAATAATCCCGAACTAGATCGTGCAAAGAATTGTCGGCCGTACATGAACAGGTGTGGTAGTTGACCATGGATAATGAGCTATTCTCCGCTACTCCGCCATACAAGCACCAACCAAGCCTTGTTTTTGCTGCTGTAGGCGCTCCTGGCTGGCCTTCTTTAATGCGCAATGGGACAGTTAAGTTGAGATTGTTCAAACCAATGAGCAAACGAGGAGTTATATTGGTATACGAAGCGACAGGAAGCCCTTTCAGGTGCGGAAATTGTTCGGAAAGATGCGAAAAATCGAGAGATTGCTTGCTCAGGGATAAGTTCTTGACAGTACGTGAATCTTTCAAACAAACTTTCATGTTGTTCTGGCCGGAGATAGTCAAGTCTAAAACTTCCGATTCTCTATCAGTTCGAGATATTTTGCCTGTCCATGTCAAACATAAAACTCGTGGAGTTCCTTTCGCACCTAATTCTTTAACAAGAGATTGCTCAACAAGTGTGAGAGAGGATCCTTCATCAACAAAGGCATGTGTATCAATTGACTTTCCTGCACCATGAACTGTTAGCGGAAGTATACGGAAGAGGAACTTGTGTTCTGGGCTACGATGTGTTAGACATTCACCGGATACTGGTGCTTTCTGCACCGGAGCTGATGGAGTAGGATTTGATCGATTATTGGATGTTGATGCGGATGACTTGTTTTGGAAGGAGCGATTTGAATGGAGCAGAGGATGATGACGAGTTGTGCAGCCTTCGATTCCACACCGACTGTTGCTGCGACACGACCTTCGACCATGGTAGTTTAAACAATTGCGACAAATACCTTCCCTTTGTACCGTATGCCAACGACCATCGACATCCAATGACTTAAATTTCGGACAATCTTTGAGAGGATGATTCTGAGTACAAAGCGAACACTTTTTCGGAACAGCGACCTCCTTCGATGTAGTTGGTGTTTCTGAATGTGTGTGAAGAGCGCCACGCTTGGCCCTAGGCTTGTCTTCCTTCACTAACGCCCCACGATACTTTGTCACCTTACCGACATGCTTGACCAAATCCGACATGAAATCACCAAATTCTCGTAGACTGACACTCGCCAAACCACTGCTGTAGACTGCCCACTGATATGCAGCAAACGCCGGTAATTTTTCAACAAGTTCCGATAAGAGAGAGGGATTGTTCATATGTGCTTGTTGATTCGCTGCTTCAATGTGGTCACAAAGATTCTGCACCTCCATTCCAAAGTCGGCCAGTGACCCCAGGTTCTCGGGCTTTGGAGCTGGTAAGACGCGGATCTTTTCCAAGAGGGAATTGATAAGCGATTCGGGACGGCCGTAGAAAGCGCGAAGAGTCTTCATGATGAGCGGAACAGCATCAGGGAGCATGAGCTTGCTGCGAACGGCTGCTAAGGCAGCACCTTTCAAGGAGCGTTGTAGACGGTTTAAATTTTCCACGGGAGAAGAACCGCAGGCGAGGGTGGTGTTGGTGAAAGTACTCACAAATATTGGCCAATCAGAGGGATTGCCATCGAAGATGGGGAGATCACGGGCCATTAATTGTCGTGCCGCAAGTTGTGATTGAGATGGTTGGTAGGTATTTATAAATGGGGTGTATTGTGGGCGTTCATTTGGCTCAAGGCCTAATTGGTTCATTAAAGGCTCGAGGGGGTCATATTCAGGGGCAGGCATTTCATTTTCATTTGGGGCATACATTGGAGCAGTCTTACCTTGTTCGTTGATGTGGTTCCTGAAGGGTGGAAGTGGTACCGTACTTGTTGCTGGCTGTTGTCTGTTGTTGATCGGCTGCCACGGTTGCTGGGCGAAACGTTGTTGATGGCTGGACTGATTTGGCACACGATGCCCGAAGTCGGTCGGTGCCCCTGGATTCGTCGACGGATGCGACGGGTTTCTTCTCGGCGTTTCCGGCTCGAATTGATCCGAGGGATTAGCTGCTGGTGTGATCCGAGGGGCTGAATGACAACCGGATCTCGTAAAAGTTGGAATTTGTCCTGAGGTACCGGTGGTAATCCCCGCATCGACCTGGGAGGCAAGCTGAATTGGTGCGGCAAGAGGTGGGGCCAACGGAACTAGTGATGGGAAAGTTGGTCTGGATTTTGCTGCCCGGCTGGCCGGATTTGGCTGGTTCGACGGCTGATATTCAAGACCAAGGTGCTCCTGACTCGACCTAGCACCTACGTTGGCACTTCCTGTTGAATGTTGTTGAATACCAAACGATTTGGTTTTGGGACCCTCCATTTGTAAACGGCCTTTTTGTAGCAGGACGGATTCCCACTGATGAACACCCATGACGGACCAGGAATTCCATTCCTGGTTATCTGGCCAAGGTTTGACATTTTGGTTGAGAAATGCGGATGGATTTCTTCCTGCGCTGTTTTTCGGATACGCGCCAGTGCTTCGACCTTGCTGCTGGATCCTCGTGAGGACTTCCCTCGGTTGTTGCTCGGTGATCGCGCTGCTCATCGGCGGCTGCGGCTGACCACTTGGAGTTTGCGTTTTGTTGAGCCAGTTTTCCACTCGCAGGCGGTTGCCCCTGCGACTGCCTTGGCTCCTAATGCTTTCTTGTTCTTCTTCTTGACCGTTGTCTTCCTGGAGCAGATTGAATCTGTCTTGAACATATTGCTGTTCCGCAGCAATATCGTCCAGTTCCGCCTGAAGCTTCGCTTTACTAGCCTGGCGTTCCAGTGCGCGCTGTGCATCGAGCTGCTGCAACTGGAGAGCGGTCTGGCGCGCGCGAGATGTAACAGAATGCACGCTACCATCCGGAATGCAGTTCCGACAGCTCCAGGGGACCTTCTCAATAGAACTCGTCACGCCGGCACAGAGTTGGTGCCACCACTGATCGCAGGTGTCGCACTGCACCATGTCACACATGGAATCCGGTTTATTGCAAGCGACGCAATTGTACTGCTCCACTGTTGGCACTGGAGTGCTGGTCCGGACGGTGTCGGTGAATTCGGCCATTGAAAAACTTGAAGAATTGTTGCGGGTGTGTGAAAGAAAAACGCTGAATCTCGCTAGCAGTTTGCACAGCTTCAAGCTGTAATTTAATTCAGATTTTAGTTGCATATTTTAGAATTTTGAATTACAATGTTTCTTACTTTTTCAGTGTTCAGCTGCTACTTCACACCCGAACAAGTTAGGGTAATTGAGGTTATGTATAGTGTGTGTTTCTGTAATTTTAGCTTTAGTTTAGGAAAAGTTTCCAATTTTAATTTAGAATAACAAATACCTTCGCGATTACTTTAGGCCTGGCTATCCTTTTCATTTATCGCTTAAACGAAATCTATTAACTATCCAGCTACTTTAGCTGTGATTCAGTGGAGAGGTTGCTAGAACCGGCATTTTAGGTTAGGAATAATGAATTTAGGAATTTAACAAATTATACCTTTACGCAGTTGTTGCTCTGGTTCTAATACGCGATGAACAAGAACGCGATAGCTAACCGGATCGAAAAACTTACACTGAACTATCTATTCTTAACTAAACCACTATTTAATTATAAAAATCTTCGGGGAAATTTCCACCAAACACGCGTGCCGCCAAAATAGAGAAGGAATGACGTATCCTCCGAACGATGATCAGCCACTGAACTCGAATTGCCAACGGCCTGTCGGAAAGTGCTTAGGCAGGGATGCCAGTTTCCAACAATCCGGGTAAATTTAGTCCAAACCTAGTAACTACTCAACACAAATCAAGAAAAAAAAACAGAATTTTTTTCATCTGCAGTTTTTAAATGGTATTTTAGGCATTCAAAAAACTTTTCATAATTATTTTTATAAAACTTGCTCGAAAAGTTTCGTTTTGGACGCATAAATAAAAAAAAAATTACAACACAGCTTGTTCTTTTTGTTTGTTTTGGCTAATAAAGTGAATAAATCCGGGCACAATTCGGGCTTTTTTCAATGTAATCCGGGCAACGGACCGGACCGGACTTCTGTCAAATTTTGTGTTAAATATCCGGGCAAACCCGGATAAAACCGGGCAATCTGGCAACCTTAGTATAAGAGCTAAACCAGAAGAAGCTGAATTTCGCTTCCTAATGCCATCTTGATATCCAAGATGGCGGCATCCGCTAAACTTTATATGTATGTATGTTTGTAGATAATCCACCATGGGTGCACGGATTCACCGCAGTTTCGCCAACGTATTATTTGGAGAACGAGACAATCCGTTTCGCAACCGTATAAAATTCATCACATTTTCAGTGTTATGAATCTTCAACAGGTATTCCGCACTCGTGTACATGCCTGGCCAGCTGGCAACTGATTGAACATTCTTATTATGTAGCCAGTTATAAGAGAAAACACATCTTACCTGTCCGTCACTTATGAGATTCGAACCCAAAAGTTTTCTTGCCGATACCGGAAATTGAACGATTTCTATCCATATTATGGGGGTTTTCATGAGATTATCAATAATATACAGGTTTGAAATGAAAAGCCGAAGACCCCATCTTGGGTTTCAAGATGCGAAATCCGACTTGTACTCGTTGAACTCCTTCAATTAATACCCATATGCTGGGGGTTCCATACGATTTTCAGACATTAACAGCATTTTCAAGTTCAACTTCCACTCGTTTAGCCCTTCCACCCAATTGGATGTTACATGAGATGTTACATTTAAAGCTTTCAGAAGAAAAGCGGAAGCCGCCATCTTGCATTGATGATGACGTCAAGCAACAATTTTTTTCTCCTACTAGTTGGACCCCTCTCACTCAATACTCTTATTGTAGAGATATTCATAGCACTTCCGGTGATTTGAAGAACCGTAAACTGGGGGAACTTTGATCACTTTTTTCATTCATTTTTGAATATTTTGAAAGGGGTTGCTTTTCCGTAAAACCTAAAAGTTTTAAAACACCTACTGAAGTGAGGAGTATAAAACATGATAATTGATTGCAGTAAATTCAAACTACATTGGTGGTTATAATTAGATGTTTGTAACAAAACCAGATTTCGAGTTTCGGAGTAACTTTGATCACAATGGTTTTTACGTACCTCAACATCTTCAAAACAAGTGTTATGGTTCCATTTAGCACAGAAGGCATAAACATTAATAACAGCAATTTTTGTTAGGACTAAACTGATTTTTTCAACGTTTTTTTTTTAAATCATTTATAATCAAAAGGATGGACAATGTTGCTGTATACATCTAGGGGTAAAAGTTATAGACATTTCTCAATTTTTTTGCCATCATGCAATCCTCTAGGTCCTCACACTGTCCCATGTTCTTTTTTTTCATCAATTTGAACCATTTGATAGGGTTTTAGCCATTTTTAAAATAGGAGCTTTCTCATGGGAATTTTTTTTAATATCCAAAAATTATCACCAGCCTTCAAAAAACCAGATATTTTAAGATTTCAAAATTACATTTTAGGTAATATCACAAATCTTCTAATTAAAACAAAATTTTGCTTATTTGTAACTCAGTTTAAAGCTAATTTATTCTAAAGGTTCATTAAAAAATTAAAAGTTCGGATCAAAAAGTTGTCAACTTGAACTTGCCGCATTTTTTTTATTCATTCATATAAAAAACCTGAACACCCCTCATTTTGTAGGTATGTGTGTGTAGAATGATGTTTCTTTTCAGCTTTTGACATTAGAGGTCTTTAGTTTTCAAAATGGCGTCCGAGTAAGAGGAGCTACGAATCAAATTTTTTTATATGAGTCGTGAAAATCTACATGCAAGAGCAAAATCGTTGAATATGGCGAAATCAACCGTCACCAAAGTAATAAAAGTGTTCGGGGAACGTATTTCGACAACTACACTCAGGCAAATTTTTATTATAATTTTCATTCGATGCATCTTATGAACCGCTTTTTATAGTGTAACATAATTTTTCATAAGAGTCTTGTGAAATTCTTGCAATTTTCATTCGATGTTCTTATAAAAAATAAAGGAAACGGTATTGTGAAAAAAATCATTTTTCCAGTCATCTATTTAATCGTCGTCAGAAGCACTAACCAATTGTAAAGTTACTTTGATCTTCGATGTCAATGTGATTCTGATATTCTTAATGGTAAGTTTTCGTTGAAATTCAGTTTTAACGAAGGTTGAAAATACTTGTCATCTTAAAAGATAGACACATTTTATTTTTTATTTACATTTCAGATTGGATACCGGCAAGAAGCTCGAAGTCAAAAGGCCGAGGCGGCAAAAAATTGGGTGTTGAAGGGCTGCTGATTGTCGCCATGACGTTATTTCAAACAAATTAATCAAAAATAAAATGATTTGAAAAACTATCTTTAATTGTTTTTATTGTATGCAAAATTTTCTTTTCCCATAAAAATCTTATGAAAAACAACAATCCCTTATTGATACCAGTGTTCATTCATTGAGTTCATCTCCATCATAAGACAATCTTATGAATTTCATTATTTTTTCTTTTGGCGCCACTTCATAAGAGAATCTTATGGCATATTTAATAGGATTTTTCTGAGTGTAGGAAGCCGGAAAACTAGAAATCCGGGAGCCGCAGTGACGAACAGAAGAGTGGCTAGCACTTTCAAGCTAAACTCCAATCTCACCGTTCGAGATGTTGCCAATAAGTTGGGAATATTGTCTACAACCCTGCATGAAGCTTAAAAATGATCCGGACTATCGACTTATAAGAAGGTAGTGACTGCTAATCGCAACGAAAAGCAAAACCTTACAGCAAAAACAAGCTCTCGGAAGCTGTATACGACATTGTTGACAAAGTGTGATTGCGTGGTAATGGACGACGAAACCCACGCCAAGGCAGGCTCCAAACAGCTTACGAAATAAGAGTTTTATATAACAATCGGAAGGGGAAAGGTGGCAGACATTTTCAAGCATATTAAACTATCAAAGTTTTCTAAAGAAATATCTCGTTTGGCAAGCTATCTGTACCAGCTGTTTTAAAAGCTTCATTTTTGTTTCAACCTTCAACCATGAAATTTACGTGAAAGAGTGTTTGCTGCATTTCCTGAAGAAACATGACTTGTCTGTGCTGTTTTGGCCGAATTATGCATCCTGCCATTTTGAAAAAAAGGCCTTGGAGTGCTATGCCGCTAACAACAATCAGATTGTGCCCAAGGATGAAAACCTTCCCAAAACACCAAAACTTCGCCGAATCGGAAAATATTGAGCGATAGTTAAGTAGAACTTTAAAAAGACCCAAAAGACTATTAGCAGCGTGAAGCAGTTCAAAGCAAACTGGCGTATTACAAAATTAAATAGATTTGTTTTACCAGGTTATCTGTAGTAGGCTCCGATTGAAAAAAAAATCCCAAAAACAATTTTATTCTTTAATTGCTTACAATTCCTGACAGCTTAGGTGTATTTAAGTGTTCCTTTTATATTTGGCATTTTCATGAATACATCTTTCCGACGATGTATAAATTCGTGGAAGTTCATCGCAAAAATTGACCTCTATCCCGGATTTTTCGGTAAAAAACCATCTAACTTCAAAAAAATACATCCAACACTGGCTTGGCTTCGCTGTATCTCATATCTCAACAAACCGATTTTCTTAACTAAAATTTTAGTTTTTTATCGCTAATTTAATTATTGTTTTCATTGAACATACATGGTCTCCAAAACATCTCAGTTCTTCAATATATTGGAATGATGATTAATATCTTAAAATCTGCGCTTCTGCTCATAAACCCCAACAGCTTTGGAAGGTTAACTCAAAAATAACACACAACTCTTATCGAAAATGTGTAAAAATGGAAGTTCCAATTCAAATTTTCGCAATCTAGCCTGAGTGTGTCCTATTTTGACATCTTGATCGAGAACCGTCACCTAATTTCATTACGGTTTTAAAATCAAGCCCTGCGTGCCTTTATAAAACATGCAAAAAAGGCTTATTACACAAACTTCTTAGTTTATGTTTTATTGGAGTTTTGATAGAGCATTCATAACACTTTCTGAACAACTTAAACAGTATATTTAGTAAAAGATATATTATCGTTTTAAGAACTACCTGAAAACAAATGGTTTAATCAGGAATCTAAGCATTTTTCATGATTATAATAAAACAGTTATAATACTAACTGCATATAAAATGCCATAATAAAACCACAATAAAACTTTCAAACGCTAGTTGACTTCATCTGTGTTACTTGAACTGATGTACTTTTTTTTAATTATCCTCTACGTTTTAAAGATTATATCCTGAATTCAGTTTAAATATTATTCTCTGAAAGATCATTCTCAAATTAGTATTATCATAAAAAGGCTCCCATAATCGAATTGCGAATTTCATTGAGCGATTCTCTAAACATGAATATTATATTTACAATCACATCTCATTCCAGATTTATGACATACTGTTCTAGACTAGGACCCGTCGACGCGCAAATTTTATGTCCCACAGGGTTGATGTCCCGCAAAGGTTGTTGTATCGTAGCGTTGTTGTCCCGCTGATCTGGTGTGATCCGATTCCAGTAGCCGTCAATCACCATTACCTGATACGATGAAAATCTATCAGTCGTCCAATAGCTTCCGATTTGAAAGTTTTACCTACAGAAAATGTACTTGAGAATAAGAAACAAAATCAACAACAAAACTGGCTATCAATTATAAAACGTTTTTAATCACTGGTCGGTATGTTCAATCTCGAAGATATTGGTATTTAGATTTGAAAACGCCTTAAAGTTATCAAATTAAATGTTTTGAACTCGTCTTGGTACATCTTCGTACCTGAAAATGAACACAATTTCAAAAGGTGATGGGAATAATAAAAGAAACGTCAAATATCAAAGAAAGAAAGAACATAAGCCGTTAATATCATAAATTTCTCGAAAAAGATACAATGATGAGCCTATTTTGTCACGTTCACCGTGGTGCAATTGGCTAACGCACCGTTCTACTGAAGCGGAAACTGCGGGTTCAGGTCCTGCCAGTGAGCCGTTGTTTATTTTTCGAAAAAATTATGATATTTACGGCTTATGTTTTTTCTTTCTCTGATATCTCATGTTTCTCTAACAATTCTCATCGCCTTTGAAAATGTGCCTGAAAGTATACAAATAATTTGCGCAATAATGTTGCCATTCCTTTCTTGTGTTTCTGCATTGTTTAAATTCGCGGGGGAAAATGGAATTTTAAAATAAAACCAAGTAAAAGTAAAGTTGTTATCTATTTTCTATACGAAGGTCTCTTTCAAACAACCGATATTGTCAATGTACAGCCCAACCGTGGTAAACTGTGGCAACCGAGCCAACGGGTTTTTAATTTTAACAAAACATAAACATGTTTTCTAAACATTTTTAATACTTGGTAGATATACTGTAATCACATTAAACTCTTTCTAATGAAAGAGATTTTTTAAGTATCGTATTTCAAACAACCTTTTTTGACACTGACGAAATTCGATGTATCGTTGTAGCTATTATTTATTTTTATTTACATAGTATTCCGTCTCACGACATAACTTGTCGAACATAATTCCTAAAATTCACTCGGTCCATGGCAACCGTTCTCCAGTTTCTCGGGCACCCCACGTTCCCCAGATCACGCTCCACTTGGTCTAACCATCTCGCTCGTTGCGCCCCCGCTTGTCTTGTTCCTACCGGATTCGTAGCGAACACCTGTTTTGCAGGACAGTCATCCGGCATTCTCGCAACATGTCCCGCCCAGCGTATCCGACCAGCTTTCACCACCTTCTGGATACTGGGTTCGCCGTAGAGTCGCGCGAGCTCGTGGTTCATCCTTCGCCTCCACACTCCGTTCTCCTGTACGCCGCCAAAGATGGTTCTTAACACTCGTCGCTCGAATACTCCGAGTGTACGCAGGTCCTCCTCGAGCAATATCCATGTCTCGTGCCCGTAGAGAACAACCGGTCTAATGAGCGTCATATACAGGTTACACTTGGTGCGAGGGCTAAGTCTTCTCGACCGCAGTTGCTTGTGGAGTCCATAGTAGACACGACTTCCGCTGATAATTCGCCTCCGGATCTCACGGCTGGTGTCATTGTCTGCGATCACCAGTGAGCCGAGATAGACAAAGTCTTCGACTATCTCCAGCTCGTCGCCGTCGATCGTGACCTTGTTATTACTGGACATCGTTGTGTATCATTATAGCTATAGGGAGTTTAGAAAGCGTACATTTTTCCAGAAAAATAAGTTTAAAACTACGAATTTAAATCATGAAAAAGCCAAATTTTATGATACGGTGCCAATATCTGAGAATTAAGCCCTCGAAGATTATAGCAAAAAAAACTTTCAAAATATTAAAATCCCAACTCAAACAAAATTTTGACTGATGGCCAGTGATATCTCACTGTGAATCGTTTGCCCATATTGAACGCGATCTTTTTCTGTTACTTAACGTCCTTTGAAGAAAAGCGGTTTTTCTAATAGCTAAAAGATTTAAAAATTGTTCCATGAGAAGCTCCTGGTTACACCTCTTGCAGCAACACTTCCGCTAATAGAAACCCCAAAGCTAGATGACACCGAGCCAGTCAGCCACGATCATCAATAAAGGCCGGTCTATATGTTACCATATTTTCTAACCCCTGGGGCGACGGAACGAGGGAGTCCATTCGGGGCTTAACGGTAGCTGCCTTGCTCAGGGGACCACCTAATGGTTGTGAGTCCAAGATGATAACCGAACTGCTGCGGGAGGCTTCAAAGTATCGAGATAAAAGCACACTGCACCAGATTTTGCACCCGACAATTGGTCAATTTTTTCAACGAATAAGAGAGACCAGAAAATTTTAAAAATCTCCCCTTTTCTATTTTGACGAAATCATCAACGGTGTATCGGAATCAGCGTTATAAAAGGGAGAAAATCACACCCGCCCGCTAGCATCGGAAAATAGCTTTGAGGAGCACAAGCAGCTGACCGTAAACCCATCGACGGCTACGAGCAACCTACGATTTACCTAGCTCTAGGAGAAACTGCATGGAAAGTCTCCTGCTACAGCAAATGACGAAACTTCGACAACGACCAACATGATGATAGTAGCTACTACATAGATACACCCGGCCATTACACAAATACACCGACAATGGCCGTGGGAAAATTTTGATTGTTTCAATTTTTATGCCTCTAATTAAATATGCGATTTAATTTATAATTTTATCATCATTATATATTTTTTACGGTACGGCGGGCGAGATTGGTGGTTGTTTGGATTAAAGCCCGGTCGGTCGGTCGGTCAGGTTGATCGGCAGAGAAAAAAACAAAACACGAGGGGAAATCACTATGTTAGAGGGCTTAGGGAAAGGGGGGATGATGCAGGAATAACGACAGGTAAGAATTTAACATGATTTCACCTTAACACGATCAACATCGCTGCGAGTCAACAACGCATGAAGGGACGTCGCATGGCGGATTTCGGTCTGCACGGCTTGGAAAGTTGGAAAAAGTTTGAGCTTTTCAATATACTAACGACGATTTTTTAAATGATATATTTTAAATCACTGCTTCTTCGAAAATTTTGTTCCATTTATCTTCAAGCATTGCTGAGCATAGCCATAAGCACGAATCAAGTTTTTGTTTTGGAACGTAAAGGATAACATGAATCATTGCAAATCCTCGATCGAGGGATAAAACACAAATCATGTTCAAATAACAACAATATGTAATTCAATAACAAATCCATTTTTCTGTACATTTGTGTTAACTTTTTTGGTTTCTATCGATATTTGTGGTCCACTGTTGACGATCCGGAGCCACCGTCTTCTCTTGGCCCTATGCACCGGAGGATCGGCGCGGGAACATTAAGTAAGTAAGTAAGTATCGATATTTATTGTTTCCTGTATCATCATATAATTTAAAAACCAGACTTTGGTGAGCTTAAAGGTAAAAGTGTAAACAGGGTATCTGCCATTCAACTGTTCGGCTACTTATAAAAACTTTTGAGAATTTAATTTTTTTCTGAATATGTTAGATAATTTTATCTCCCAAACCTTGAATTAATCAGTTATATATTTCTTCCTTTAACCCTCATCCGTCTCTAAAATTTTTACCCGTTACAGTCCCTGGGGTGTCGATTTGACACTCCTGACTAAACCAATATCTCTTTTGTTTCCCAACCAATTTAACCAATTTTATAGTTTTGGAAACCTCGTAATGTAACTCAAATATGTTGCTCAGACATCATTCACCTACAATACTTCAGTATTCCGTTATTCAACGTCTCAGAAAAAAAATCCGATAAAACATGCTTCGGAAAAAGACAGTAGATCAGCTACGGAATGCTTGAAAAAAATTTAACTTAGTGTCCAAAAAAGCGGAAGTCAAAAACTATACGTCGCACATAAGGATACCTCAAAAAATTTAAAAAAAATGTAAAAACCATACTTTTCAATCAATGAACCGTCGAAATTGTTTAAGTCAACCCAGATATATTTTGAAAAAAAGGATTGGGAAGTTGACCTAATTTGCACATATTTGCGTTTTAAGATTGCCGAAATACAATACATGGAATTTTAGACCAATTTTTAAAAGTAGCTGTTTTTCAAAATTTTTGTCAAATTGCAATTCCTCACATTTTTTTTGCACTTAAATTCACTGGATTTAAGGTATATTCACACAAGTTTTCCGCAATAAATTTATGTTCACCAGAAAGCCAATTTCGTACCGATTCTAGTGGTGCAACTAAATAAGCGCTGTAATACAATAATCTGTCTGAAAAAATTACAAATTGACAAACAGCTACTTTTGAAAATTCGTGTTTTGTACTTTGACAATCTAAAAATGCAAAAATTTGCCAAATTCGTAAACTTTTCAATCCTCGTTCCAAAATTTATCTGGTGTGACTTAACCAATGTTGACGGTTTATAGATTGAAAAGTACGGTTTTTACAGCACTATTTTACATTTTTTGTGGTCAAGATCTAAAAAAAATTCAAAAAAATATATCCTTATGTGCAACGTGTAGCTTCTAACTTCAGCTTTTTTGGACACTAAGTTAAATTTTTTTCGTGCATTCCGTAGCTGGTCTACTGTCTTTTTCCGAAGCATGTTTTCAGATTTTTTTTATTAGATTCTGAATAACGAAAATCTGAAGTGTTGTAGGTGAATAACGTCTGAGCGACATGTTTTAGTTGCATTACAAGTTTTCCAAAACTATAAATTTTGTAAAAATGGTTAAGAAACAAGAGAGATATAGCGGTTTTAAGCGAGGAGTGTCAAATTGACACTCAAGTTCTGATTGAGGAGCTCTTCTTGAAATTACCATGTAGGTAACTAAAATTACATCAAATTCATTCAAAATAAAAATCGTAGAAATCTCTTTGAATAGATACAATGTAATTTTACAAAAAGTTTACCATCACTAAATAAAGGATAAATTGCAATTACAATCATTTTCGTTTTAATTTTTTTATAGTTCAAAATTGGTATAATTATCTGTACTTTTCGTCACAAATTCTAGATTTTTTTCTGATTATTATTTTCAATATATCGTACCATTGGTTTTCAAAGTGGTCTCTACAGTTATTTGAGCGTTGAGAGCTTTCGAGTGGACTCTAGGTTTAATCTTGAGGAATTTGGAGGGCCTCGGGAAGACAGAAAGTATCAAACTATTGACGGTAAAAATTTCACCAAATAACATTCACATCATCAATCAACATCAAATTTCTACAGTAGCTTCAAACATTTGTTAACCAAATTTTGTTTTAAAAACATCGATTATCCATCCAATTTTGTGGCTTTTTCTAATTATTCAAAACTTCAAAATCTAGTCGGTAAATGCTTCAAATTGTTTGATTGTGTTTTGTTATTTTTTGCTTAACTTCATAAGAAAAAGGTTAAATTGTTAAAATTATGTTAAATTACGGTTAAGCAACATTTTTCCTAGATCTGATGTTTATAGCTACTTTAAAAGTCTGAGTTTCGAATAAAAGTAAGCAAATTGGTGTATATATTTGAGGGCCTCAAACTTATAAAATATAGCTCGCGGACCACAAGATATTAACTGTTTAGAACCTTCCAATGGAGATTCCAAAATTCCTTACGTAAGAAATATTCGACAAACCAATTTGTCATAATTAAACTAAATCATACTAGGTACTAATTTTTATTTCTTGTTGTCTAATGTTTGGAATTGAAATTTTTTCAATATTTATTTGTCAATTTCTTCATGTAAGGAAAAATGAAGTTGACTTGACCATTCCAAGTGATCAGTCATATAAGATATATTCATTATCATCCATTACTTCAAAAATTGATACACAATTAATAAAAAGGCTTGTTATTTAATACTTAGGTTTATAGAAGCAAAAGCGAGATAGATGGCATGTTGTATTTTCACGATTTCTATCAACTACATTTAAAAAATTACTTCCTAAAGAAAAAGCCAGCATGTTGTGCTTTCGGTGGAACTTATTCATATTTCTGTTATTAAACGTAGAAAACGTTAAATTTTCTCATGATTTACCACTTGTTGAAATATAATGATAGTTCAGATCCTTTTTTAAGACTTTACAGCTATTTACCTGTACATTGTTTTCATATTTTCATAATTCATTCAAATTATTAAAAAAAATGGTAAAAGCGAAAAAAAAAATGGTTGTAATATTTATATAAATGGATAATTTTGAAATCAAACTCCAAATCATGCTCAATTTCAATTTCAAAATCGATAGATACTTGCTCATAAAAGTCTTAACGACGCTGCTCGCTACTACAACTCTTCATAGTGTTTTCTTCACCAACGCCAAGATTTTCACATCCCGATCAGGAGAGTATATCAAAATTTTAATTCAAACCTATCTCAATGAGATATTAAAATCTTATTCAGATATTGCTTTGATATCACAATCTTCGTTTTTGTCGTTTTGAAAAAAGTTTATATATCCTTTGATACAAAGCGTTTGTTCATCCTGTCTCAATTTGTTGCTTGGAGAACATTAGTTGGAATTTTAAAGCTTCCAATGCATCAGGTTTGGTTCTGTGGTAGCGTGCACGCCTCTCAACCGGCAGGTCGGGGTTCGAATTTCCTGTCTGTACCCAAACTTTTCAAATTGTTCCAATTGGAAAAAATACATAAAAATTTGAGTGGGCAATGCAACCTTGCATACATACAACTACGTCAATCCATTCAGCGGGACAATTTTCGAATTTCGACCTGAAATTAAGTTTTTCGGCATGTACCAAAAAGGTACATATGCGTACCTTCTCTCAGAATTGAACGTACCTCAATAGTTTCAGAGTCATAGAACTTGAGTCCAAAGCAAACATTACATAAAAACTTGTATGCAAGACTCAATTTTTTTTATCCTTTTAGGTGGTCAGTATCATATCTGATTGAGATATAATCTTGATATAATGCTATCAAAGGGTGATATAATTTAGTCATTCATGCATGGACTTTTTGTTATAATTTGAGATATTTTAACATCATACGAGTGCCAATTTATATTTCATTTTGATATTAAAAAATTTAATATCAAAGTATCTCATCTTGATGTAATTTTGTTTTTCTCTTCTGATCGGGATATGAGTCACTTCACTGAAGGGTCAGCAGAAGCATTTTACAAAAAAAAATCCTTAAAAATTTTCCAGCTTTTTCCGTGAAGAAGATCAAACTGTGCTGTTTTTTGAGCGTAACTTCAAGAACAATACTACAAAAAACTCAACAACGGATCCTCCGTAACGTACTAAAGTTGTGCACAACTCAGCACTTTGGTCTAGATAGATTTACAGCGTCAGTAGGCTTGGAGCTTGACGAATTCTGCAAAATTCAAATTTTACAAAGCTTTTTTTCACTTTTGGAGCTTTAGGGTCAAGTATACTCGCCTGCCAAACTCACGGGGACTACCTTAAGGAATATCTCATGAAATCCATCTTGTATAGAAAACTCCCAGTTTTACTATGTGATATCGGAACCAAAAAATGGCACTGGTAGGGTCTAGATCGACGGCTTTTTTGTTCAGTTTTTATTATGCGATGCTATTGAGTCGTAAATGGGTTTGACAGCCAGGTTTGTCAGAAGACTTGAAACTGAAAAAAGTGGTGTCAGTCATCTTTGAATAAACAACCTGTTTTGTGGATTCAGCCCAGAATCTGTTTCACCATTTCACGTCATTTTACTGAGGAAATGAAGTAGTTTTATAAAGTCTCATAGGTCAGATGTCGAATTCGCGAGTACCACAGAAAAATATCAAAAACCCTCTAAAATCTGTTGGAGAAGATACAGCATAGAAGTATTTCTTGTGCTCAAATGCTGTTCTGTATGCGAAGTTTAAAATGATTATACTGAAAAAATAAACATTTATAAAAGCCGGCCCCCGCTTTGCGAACTTTTCACCAGAAGAACGGATTGTTTTCAAACTCCAATCAGAACCCTTTACTGGCCTTTGACGGACATACTGGGTCCGACAATTGATGTGCTACATTGAAATAAACATATAAATTGATCAAAAAAGACTCGAATGAGCACTCAGTGTTTAAAAAGTCTCTAATAAAAGTAAAAAAAATGATCAAAACAACAACTTTTTTTTTCAAATTCATTCAATTTCTCTTGAAACCAAATTACTTTTTCAAAATTCACTGGTAAAGTTCGACTTGTTCGCCCTTGAGTTTAACCACATGCCGCAGACGGTCGAGGAACTCATCGTATGAGGCCCGCAGGTGTTCTTGTGGTATTTTATCCCAGGCTGCCACGAGATGTCGCACCAGAACCTTAACACCTTCATGTTTCTTAGAGCAGACTTCGGCCTCCAACATACTCCAAACAGCGAAGTCCATAGGGTTCAGGTCTGGCGAACTCGCCGGCCACTCGCAGCTCGTATGAACCCTGGAAAATGTTGCGCAATCCAAAGTTGGGATTCTTCGCTCTGTGAGCTGGCGCCGAGTCCTGTTGGATAACCCAATCCCAGGAGCCAAAATGTCGACGTGTCCACGATTCGACGAAATTCTGTAGAACTAGTTCCCGATATGATACACTGCCGGCCAAAAGTTTGGGATCACCCACTAAAAAACATGCAAATTTTGATCGTTCATATCTTATCCGTCTTAGGACATATTGAAAATCTTCTGATCTCATTTGAAAGATAATGAGCAATAGCTATCTCGGAGGTATTTGGCCCAAATATAATGTTTTAGTTTTGAACTTAAAACTTAACCTAAAATTATAACTTTTTAAAAAAATCGCACTCAATATTCAAAGCCGATCATCTCGGGATAGGGTGGACCAAATCTCAAAATTTGAGTGGCATTAGAATCCCTATTCTTTACTTCTAAAAACACAATCAAAAAATTTTGTGAAAAAGTTCAAAAACGTACTTTTAATTAATAAAATAGACACTTGAGTTATCGTCCAAAAGTTTGGGATCACCCCTTTGTATGGTGAGTTTGGGATCATTCTTATAAAAACATGCAAATTTATTTTATTCATATCTTTCTCATCTAACATCGTATTGCAGATCTGAAGAGTTCATTTGGAAGCTAAGGAATTGTTGGTTTTTAATAAATTCATTCAAAATAATATTTTGAAGTGATAACCATAAAAAAATCACCTGAAATTAATTGTTTTTTTGAAAGTTCCCAGATTTTTTTTATAGTTCTCACCTTAAAATATAATTTTTGAATGAATTTATCAAAAACCAACAATTCCTAAGATTCCAAATGAACCCTTCAGATCTGCAATACGATGTGAGATGAGAAAGATATGAAAAAAATAAATTTGCATGTTTTTATAAGAATGATCCCAAATCCACCATACAAAGAGGTGATCCCAAACTTTTGGACGATAACTCAAGTGTCTATTTTATTAAATAAAAATACATTCTTGATTTTTTTCTCAAATTTTTTTGATTGTGTTTTGAAAAGTAAAGAACAGGAATTCTAATGCCACTCAAATTTTGAGATTTGGTCCACCCTATCCCGAGATGATCGGCTTTGAATATTGAGTGCGACTTTTTGAAAATGTTATAACTTTAGGTTAAGTTTTAAGTTCAAAACTAAAACATTATATTTGGGCCAAATACCTCCGAGATAGCTATTGCTCATTATCTTTCAAATGAGATCAGAAGATTTTCAATATGTCCTAAGACGGCTGAGATATGAACGATCAAAATTTGCATGTTTTTTAGTGGGTGATCCCAAACTTTTGGCCGGCAGTGTATGTATTTTGGTTGATCTTCACTCCTTCAGGGGCAAAAACCAGCGGAGTCACCAGCCACCACGGGTGATTCCAGCCCAAACCATCACCGATGCTGGTTTCTGTCGCCGGGTGGCCGTCAGCAAGTCGGCATGGCTTCGTGATCTGTCTGGCAACCAAACTCTGTCGTTCTGCTTATTCACGAACTGTACAGTGAAGAGTTGCACGTCGGTAAACACGATATTCTTCAACCTTCCTTCCGCGGTCCTCTTTAGCAGCGCCTTCGATCTTTTTACCCGTTCTTGTTTCTGCTTCACTGTAGGTCTTGAACCTTTTGGATCTTGTAGGGCTTGGACTGAAGTTTATCTTTCAGGATCCGACAGAGACTTCGATCCGATATGTTGAGATCCTCTGCCAATTTTGTGGCACTACGACGGTCGACGAGGATTTCTCTTAAGGCGCTTCTTGACGATCTTCGCCATGGCAGGTGTCAACACAAAAGGTCGGCGCCCCCCACCATACCGTTTTTTGGCACTTCCGGTCTCCAGGTATCTTTTAACTGTACGGTATACAAAACTTCTGCACACACTTATATCGGACAGCTCACGAACTATGTCCTTCTGCCGTTTGCCAGCTAGGGCCACAGCGCTACGTTTCTGTTCGAGATACATTTTTCTGGATAACACCTGATTACAAAAGTAACACTTACATCCAATGACAGCTAAGACTTCATGTAAACAAAGCGACGAGGGGTCGTTCAATATTGTTTCGTGTGCAACGAAATAATTACTGTTGAAGTAATGTAGCAGTTCAATTGCCGGACCCTGTACATATAAACAAATGAAAATTATTTTTTTATATATGAGTCACTTAGGATCAGAGAGGTGCACATGCTCGAAAGCCAATTTCTATAAGAGCTCTCCCAAGTACCCGTAATCCAAGATTTTCCATACATAACATGTGATAAGAACTTCTGATCAGTTCCGCTAAACTACTGTGTCTGAATTCATCCAACAAACTGAAATTTCAATTGATCGCTGGATGACATTTTCTGATTCTGAGAGGGCAAAACACACCGACAAATAAAAACAAATAGCAAATCACTGGTGACATTGCCGAGCTGTCTACCGTTCCAATTCAGAAACTTATCATTGACTGAAAATCCCGTCACCTTCTAGAGGTCATCCGTGACGAGACGACATCCGACTCGTAAACAAGTTTCCATCAGCCATCCCCAGATTTCACTTTCAAAAATCCAAACCGCTCATAACTATGTATTCCTGCAGCTGCGACGGATGCTAAACGGATGATGCCTGACCAGAAATGGCTTGTGCCACCACAAGTTCGGTGATAGTTCAAATCTAATTGAAAGTCAGTCGAGATTTTTTGGCCTTAGTTTTTCATCTCCAACAAGCGACAGGTTTGCAGACAATGGCCAAATTTAAATTGTTCCCAAAATAAAACCTAGTGCTGATGCTTAATATAAAGTCATCAAAAATTCCAATTTTGCTCTCGCTCTCTAAATAAAAAACAGCTCAGACTACGGTCGCAGTTTCACTTGGTGCAAACTGAATCTGTTTTATTTCGTAGATCAATCAACAGGTCTAAACATTACATGCATCACCATTTTGCAGATAATGTGCTTATGATTTTAACCGTATTTTAAGAAAAGATAGTTTTCAACTTTTAGTTTTCAAATTGTAATGGAGCTTACAATTTTACCTTCGACTGCTTATAACGGCACACCGACAGGATATAAGCAAACAGCTCCGTATAAAAGCAATTATTCTTGAATGAGCTTTAAGCGGTTTAATGAAACACGACAGAGCGGCCATTCGGAATCGGACAAAAGGTGCCCATAAAAATGTATGAAACCCGGGACCGCGAACCAAGCTCGGCGGTCGGTGGCGTACTTTTCGACAACGGCGGCGATCATTAAAAATTGGATCCGTGTCCTCCGGGTTGAATAAAGGCGGATGAAAAAAATCGGAGTAAAGTATGGCACTATAGCTTACTTGCAGCAGCAACTTGCTACCTGTTGAATGAACAAAAAAACGGAAAGATTTAGTTCAATGGAGGCGATCCGCGAGCGATTTGTGGAATTTGTGACCGCTGCTGGAATGTGCCGAGTACATAGCTCGAAAAATGCCGATGAAAATTAAAATTCAAGACCAATCCCTTAGATACCGATCTTAATGAGTAAATTAAAAAACCATTACTTATCGCTGATGGGGAGGGATGCATTCGGTGCAGATTGCGATCGAGACTCGAGATATGACATTTTGAATCCGTAATATACATACCGTGAATTGAAAAATATAAAAAAAATGCGAACTTTTCCAAAATAAATAATACAAGAATATTATAAGACCAAATCATTCTAGTTTGGATCACCAAGTTGATAGGATATTCCCATTATATCGTTTCCATAAACCGCCCTTTTCATCATGGCCACATTATTAAGAAAAAGAAACAATGCAATGAATAAAATAGCGCTAAAAATTTTGAATAAATGAAATATTTTAAAAGGGATGATAACTAACACCATTTTCTACATTGTTGACGGAGTTCCCATTATTATAAATTTATTTCTTTTTATTCTTAGGGTGAATATTTTTTAGTCCTGATTCAGAAAAGAAAACTAAATAGTTACAAGATGGTTTTTATGATCAATTAGACTGGCAGAGACTAGGGCAGGACTGAGAGACACCATAACCTGGAGGTGCATTCTATCGAAAAAGCTCGGCCAATAAATTTTATCATCCCGAATGGCTGCTTATCGGGAAAGGTCTTCTAGATCGAATCAGGATATCTTGCCCATCAACCGAAGAGGTCCAGCTACTCGCCACAGTAGCGATCGAGAAGGTAGAAAGTTGGATGCGCTCCAAGAGCGTGCATCTGGCTCACCACAAGACCGAGATGATGCTGATCACAAACCTGATTTCAGCACAATCAGGGACGATTGCAGTTCAACCCCCTGGCAACTTGACAGTTTAGACGAGTTTGCTGTGCCGTCTTCGAAATTGTAGATGTCGCACTAGTCACGTTTGTTTACATGCATCCTGGGTCGTCCCTAGCAGCGGTTACGTTCATTTTCCATTGAAACCACTTGATTTTGTTTCGGCATCCTTGGATGCAATTCAACTGACGAAATACCATTTTAAAAGGGCATACAATCAAAAGTGATGCAAAAAAGATAAATAAGTAACATTATAATTAAATTTAAAAATAATGAGCGTATGTTTGGATAACGTGCCGCTTTTAAGCCTACCCCCATTCTGAATGAAATTAGTAATTTTATTTCAATCCATTTGTGTTCCATTCTCGGTTCCAACTAAATAAAATTTCTGTTTATAGCAAAGATTACAAAATGGCCATCTTTCATCCGAATCCGTTGTGTTTTTGTTACAAGGCGTCATCAGATAGAGTTATGAGTTTCTTTCGTTAAACATAATGCGGTTTGAAAAAGTTCCGTTTTTTCCTTAAGTTTATTACGGTAAAATTTTATCCAGCTGAATGTTATGAAATATTAGTTTAACAAATATGTTGAGATAGTAAACACGAGAATGAAAGCGGAAACGAGTTTAGGTGATGGCTTTGCATTTGCACAAGTGACATACAGATAAAATTTCGGCAAGTTTAATTAAAAAAAAAATAGTTCTTAGCATGAAATGTGAAGATTGCAGAAATGAACTTTTCAATAGTTTTATTGGCAGATTAGAAGTTAATGCCGATGTGTTAAAGGTGTGCAGAATAACCGAGTTGGAGGTAAAAATTGTAGAATAAAATCATCAAAGTATATATGCTTAGCATACTATATTATGATATCATAATGAATCGAACTCTGATACGGGTTTCAAATGATGCACGGGATGTTTTTAGAGGATTAGCCGAACACATTTTGGATCAAGATGATTTAGTTAACCATCGAAACTTGTTGTTGAAATTATGTGTTGATTGTGTTTCGGATGAAGTCCTTCGCTAAGCAACATAATGATTCTAAAGAATCTCTTCGAAAAAAACTAACAAAGTTAATATTGTTTAGAAATGAATAAAATGTTGTTTTAAAATTTACTATGCAATAAACCAATTACAAAGATTTTTGAATTAAAATTTGCTTGTGTATTTCATAAATAAAAGCCATTTGAAACGCTGACTTTTTTTACCATATTATCGTGTTTTTCTTTAAACATCAACTCATTTTCCGCTTAATAGGTGATTCTTAATCATTGTTTTTAAAAACTTTTTTCAATAAAAAAATATGTTTGAAACCTTAATTTGTCGAACATTTCATTATCCACCCTTTCGATATGTTTGTTGAGTGAAAATGAGATTTTGACAGAACCAGAGAACCAGAAAAACTGGCACACGCGATTAGTATGGGAAACGTCAAGTTGCCAGAGGGTTGTTGCAGTTGGACCGTGCGTAATCGAATCCAATCGTGCAATCAAGTACTTGAGAATGATGATCGACGACCAGCTGAGTTTTACGGCCCACGTCAACTACGCCTGCAAAAGAGCAGCAATGGCGACAGCAGCCCTCTCGCGGGCCATGTCGAACAACTCGGAAATCTGTTGCAGCAGTAAGCATGACCTCGTCCATTTTGCGGTACGGAGCGGAAGGCAGCCCTTAGCAGGCAGTGTAATCTGCAGAAGCTCTGCAGTGTGCAGCGGCTGATGTGGCGGGTGTCATGTCTTGTTAGAGGAAGATATCTTTTACTAAGAGCACAGGCACATGCCTGATGTGCGGAAACATGCCAGAGAGGCCTCGATGTCCAACTGGCAGCACCAGTGGTACAGCTCGGAACGCGGCTGGTGGACCCATCGCTTTTGGATGGATCTGAGACATGGGGAGAGGTGGATTTCTGCAAGTCACAATTCTTGACTGGTCACGGATGCTTCATGCAGTACCACCATCGGTTTGGATATGTGGCCTCGCCATTCTGTCCAATCTGCGGTGACACAGTTGAGACACCAGAGCACGTAGTGTTCAACTGTCCGAGGTTCAAAGGGGTACGCACTAACATGCGCCTGCGTAAAAAACACGACAGCCGACAACATCGGAGGATGTGTGAGCATGCCAATACTTGGCGCGTGGTCAGCGGTGGGGTCACCCGGATCATGATTGCCCTGCAGAAGAGTTGGAACCAGCACCATTCCGTGAACGATGTAGGGTAACTCCTTCGCCGGGGAGCATCTGAGTAGTGTGCGTTCGAACCTAGCAGTAAAGCATACAAAGATAAGACTTTACCTTCTGCGTATGCCGAGCTGCTAGGAACTTCGCGAACGTTGTGTAGGATACCTTCACCGCCGCGGAGTATCCGAGAAGAACGCGCTCCCTACGACGGAAGCTCTGGGTAGAGTGACTTCGCGTCGTCGGCGGGTGAGTCACTCGAGTCGGTGTATGATGATGTATTCGCCGGGAATCATCCGAGTAGCCCCGGACGTGTGCTATGACAGCCGCGTGTCCAGGATAAGTTGTCCTCGACCAGAACACGGACGGGCTAAGAGGAGAGGGCCTCGAGTCACACCAAGCGGAGCCAAGATTTCAAGTTGTTAGGGGAGAGGTCATTGGTCTCTAGCAATGGTCTCGAACAGAGGCGGAGTGCACGACAGTCGTTGTAACCTAGCGACCCTCGAGTTACGAGTAAAGGCCGGAGAGGAGAGAAGAGTTCCTTAGTACTAAATCATAAAAAGAGGCAGGGTATATATTCTGGAGCAAGCTTGCGAATTTTGATTTTTTTTGCCCGAGTCGAGTTTTTCTTTGACTCCATCCTTATGCTGCCTGAGTTGGGTAGAGAATCCGCTCAAGCTAACCCGGACAGAGCCGAGTCAAATAAAATCACCACTCTAGACTCTCTTGCTCAAGATCAACTCCCTACTCAACCGAGTGGTGAGTTTAGCAGACTCGCAAGGAGCCTGAGTCTGATGGGAAAAAAATCCGTAGAGTAAAAATAAAATCCGCTCACAGGTAGGCTGATTTTAAATCCTTGAGTCGGGAAGAGTCTCTTGGTTTTGACTCGCTTGAGTATTTTATTTTGACTCGCTTGAGTATTTTTTTTTGACTCGCTTGAGTATTTTTGTTTTGACTCCGATTCTTTTCGGGTAGCTTGATTTTTTTTAAATTTTGACTCAAGGTTTTTCTGGCTTGCTGGAGTCGTTTGATTTTGACCGACCTGAGTCGTTTTTTCTACTCGCTTGATGCGTATGGAGTTTGGATTCTAGCTCGGCTCGTCGTTCGTGTGGAGTGCACTGATAGAGATGATCGATTCCTTTACCTGTATTATACAGGCTGTATATACCGGGACAAGCGTCGGGTGTCTGGTTTGAACCAAATTTGTTCTATTCGCGCTGTTTGCTTGCGTCGCTGATTGTAGTGCGCTATATAAATTACAAAAGAGTTTTTAATTTCTATCTGTAAATATAATTCATTTAGAAATTGTTTTGAAAAATTAAGGCATAAGCCAATTAAGTTTGTAATCATACAAGAAATAATACGTTAACGCAATTATTTATTATGGTCCATTTTTAAATTTTCAAAACTACTTAACATTTTTATTGATCATTGCGAAATTGCGTTTTGAAATTCTTAAACTGTAATTCAAAATTAAGAATTCCCTTTCCAAAATTCTAAATTTGATATTTTTAATACAAATTTATTACAATTTTATTATTTATATTAAAATTATTGAAATTCGTAGCTCAGGGTTGAAAATGAGCCCTCAAAATTCACAATTCATTAATCGAAATTCAAACTTCAATCATCAGAATTCTAAATTAAAATTCAAAATTTGAAATTCGAAATTCAAAATTCCACCTACAAAATGCAAAATTAGAAATTTCAGATAGCAGATTTCAGAAATCAAAATTATAAATCAAAAACACAACATTTGAAATTTAACATTCAAAATTCCATATCAAAAATTTGGAATTCATAGTTTGAATTGAAAAATCTTAAATTTTAAATTCAAAATCCGATTTAAAAATCAATTTTAAAAATTGAAAATTTAGGATTGCCAATTCTAAATTCAATTCAAAATTCCAAATTCCAATTTCACAATTCAATATACAAAATACAAAACAATTCAAAATTTTAAATTTAAAGTTTAAATTTTAAATTTAAAATTCCAAATTTTTAGTTCTTAATTCGTAATGCTCAACTTAAATTTCCAAATGCAAAATTCTACGTCAAAAATTTGAAATTTACAATTCAATGACAAATTCTGAGTTATTAATTCTGTATTTCGAATGATGCATTGTGAAATTGAAATTTTGAATTACTTTCGAACACTTATTGGATATTATCCATGATCTAGAAATGCTCATGATGTTGTAGTACAGTAGTTTTTTTATTTTATCACGGTCGAAAAAAAAATCACCGTGATTATGGCGAAACCGTGAATTTGGCAAAACTAAAAATTGAAGTGGAAAAAAAGTATTTTTATTGTCTTTAATCAATAGTTTATAATATTTTTAGTGGTGAAAAGGTTTTGTATCAATAAATTTTGATCATAAGATGTAATGCAAGATCACTAAACACAAAGGATCGATTGAAGTTCAAATTATTCATCTCTTTAGCAATTTTAAGATATTTTCTTGAAATAAAAACTTGTTGAATATCAATTTTTTTATATTTTAATTCATCTAATTAAAGGGAATTATTAAGTTTTTATGGAAATTTAACAGTCAATATCTCTTAAATCAATTTTGAAAAAGAGTTCAACGAAAAATGCTTCAAAAAAAAAATTCTTCTGAAAATTTCAATTTTTATTATTTTAATCTTCACACTTTTGATTAACTAAAAAGTTAAACTTGTCGAAAAACATTTTTAAATTTGCTTAACTTAGACTTTTAAAGTGTGTTTCCCGAAATCGTTTATGGACAGATAATTCTTTGTTTTTCATATGAATTTGAAAAAAACTAAGGTCCTGGAAATGGTTTCTGAACGATTTCTTAAAAAGCGTAATAAAATCAAAACAATAACCGTGAAAAAATCGAGCGTGAATTGGTGAGTATTGATAAAATCGAACAGTGATAAAAATGCAAAACTATAACTGTAGGTAATTATTGAATTTTGAATATGTTATTTTGAAATTTCAATAAAGAAATTCGATTGTAAATTTCGTATTTTGAAAAAAGAAAATTATGAATGTTAAATATAAAATTTTGAATGTTGAATTTTGAATATAACATTTTGAATGTTAATTTTAAATTATTGAATTTTGAAAGTTTTGAATTTAAGTATGGGAGAGTGGGGAATCATGGGCCACTTTTTTTCGTTGTTCCATAACTTCTTTATTATAAAAGATAAATTGAAAATAAAATATGGTATGGTTTTCTACATTTTTAAGGTATCATAAGGTATTTTTTTTTTAAATTTTTGAATAAGTTATTTTCCCCAAATTCTGACTGTTTGAAAAAAAGTAATATTTTTCGGATTTTGAAAAATGGTGGGGAATCGTGGGCCATCAAATCCAAATTGACCAAATAACATGCAAAGTTTATGAGTTGACCCAAAACTGTGATTTACTAATTCATTTCGTTATTTAAAAGCAATTTCAGATGATGAAATAAAAAAGAGAGCTGTGTATGATCGCATAGATTCCAGAACCCGTTTTGGCAAAATTTCTTATATAGGATTGACAAAATATTTTTCATAACTCTTCATTTGGCATAAGAAAACTTTGCAGATAGGTAAAACGTATTTTAAGTTCTGAATGTGTATAAAAACATAAAAATATAGGTGATTCAAGATGTGTGGCCCACGATTCCCCACAAGCTATGATTTGCAAATTGGTTGCGTTTGTGTGACTTATTGATGTTTCATCAAAAATTCCTTTTCCACGTGAAAGATCATGACAAAACTAAGATCATAAGCGTATGAGCATATTTTTGTTATGCACTTTAGGTTCCCCATCGATGAAATTGGTGGGTGTTTTTTTAATTATGTAAGTAAATTTTTCTAACTTTTTTAAGCTTGATAAATAAAAGAAGCATATGATGCGTATTTCAGTCAACAACATATAGGAATACATGCTCACGCAATGCGGCGGCGATGACAGTTAGTTTGAGATTTTTATCTCAACACACATCTGATATATTAAAAGTGGCCCACGTTTCCCCATGGCCCACGATACCCCATTCTCCCCTAGTTAAATTTGAATTTTGAATTTCTTAATTTTGAATTTTAAATTTAAGATTTTTCATTTTAAATTCTGAATTTTGAAAATAGAACTTTGAATGATTAATTTCAAATATTGTGTTTTCAATTTGTAATTTTAATTTATGAATTATATTTTTTGCATTACAATTTTGAATTTTCAATCTGGAATTTGGAATTTATAATAATGCATTTTGTAGGTTCAATTTTGAATTTTGAATTCCGAATTTTGCATTTTAAATTTTGGGTTTTTAATTTTTTTTTCCTGGAATTTTGAATTTGTAATTTTGACTTTTTGTTATGAATTTTAAAATTTTAATTGTCAACCATAAAATTTGTATTAAAAATATCAAATTTTTAATTTTTGAAAGTGAATTCTTTATTTCGAGTTAAAATTTTAAAATTTCAAACGCAATGATCAATAAAAATGTTAAGTAGTTTTGAAAATTTAAAAATGGACCATAATAAATAATTGCGTTAACGTATTATTTCTTGTATGATTACAAACTTAATTGGCTTATGGGGATTTTTTTTTATTATCTGACGGGTTTGCGCCGGGGGTCTTCAGATTTTCCCCAAAATTGAAAATTTGGTTCATTTTTGCGACTTAAAAACACATGTATTTTTTCAGATTTCTAACATTTTTATTTTTTGAGTTAGCTTCGGTTAGATTTTTTTGTAAATATAAAATAACCATTTTTCAAAGCTACATAACTCTGTTGTTTCTCAACGGAAATTATAAAATAGCACATCAAAATGCATTGAAATTTTATCAGCTTTCCAAATAGAATAGTTGAAAAAAATTAAATAATGACCTTCAACATGAAAAGTTGTAAATAAACTTTAAATGGCGTCTAAAAGTACCGGCTGCACCACCGAATATTTTGCAAAAAATACCATTGTATAGCTCGATTCATAATGCAACTTTCATCTGAAGACACCAAAGTGGGCCATTAACACCTTGAAGAGTTATGAAATAAATAATGACAATAAATCTCTTTTTTTGCATCGAAAACAAACAATGGTCGAACAACTGCACTCACATATGGAGATAGCAAGCACTTCTAACAACATGGAAACAAAAGAACTTATCAAAGCAGGTAATAAACACTATTTTTTTATCCTTTTCAGACTGCCCCTACTCGCATAACAGTCCCATATGAATTTTCGTCATTTTAGGTCAACATAAGGCTTCAAAATAAAACACTAAAAAAAGAGGTTTTGTTCTACAAATTTCGAAAAAAAATATCAATTCGTGGCTGTCCTTTATGAAATATACCTGAATAACAGTCCCATATGTGAAATACCACGGATTTGGTTACTTTTCAATGGTTCTTTCGGCGAAATAGTCTTTGGTTTATTGCTTTGAATAATTTAAACATTTTTTAAAGTCACTTGATGTCGAATGATGCACACTAGTTTTCGAAGGCAGATCTGACTTTCTTAGGAATGACTTCCTGAGCGAAAAACTATCGGATGCAATCAAAAATCGTAAAAAGATTCAACTTACAATGTGGAATTCATGATATTTTTTTGCAAAAGTATGTTTCTTTTTCTGACAACTGCATTTAGAAGTTCAAAAATGATCAAATTTAAGTCTTAGAAAGTAGCTTGGTGAGAAAAATATATTTTGTATGGGACTGTTATGAAAGTAGATTCGAAAAAGGTTTCAAATATGGTCGATTAACAGTCCCATAATGAATAAAAATGGTGCTCTCGACCTTACCAATAACCCAATTTCGAAAATTTAAGGTCTAACGATTTATTATGACAACCTAGAAACGATTTTCGTCTATGCTGAAAGTGGTGGTCACAATTTAAAAATATATTCCAAAACAGAAAAAGCTGATTGTCTCGCTTGCTTATTTTTGTATATGGGACTGTTATGAAAGAAGGGGCGGTAGATTGTTGCAGCTTAACTGACTTCATGTTATATCCAAAAATCTAATAACGTATTCGTTTATACCCAGTTTTGCACCAGGTCACATCAAGTTATGCACATTTTACTGTCATTTTTAGAAGTTTATGCGCTAAGTTATGCATCCGTAATTCCCCAGATTTGATTTAAAATGGACGGTGGAATACTGAAGATTCGTGTGTGAGCGATCGAGGTAGCAAAACACTGACGACGAATTATGTTCGTTCTAGTATGGTAAACCTCAAAACTGGGCGAATGTAGAAAACAAATACGGTAAAAGTATCATATTTTCATCATTTTACAGCCTGGGCTGGCCATACTGAGCTCATTGATTATTTCTACAACATTTGTGCCACTTTCTCATACTTTTTTGATCAATGGGAAAGGATTTTGGTGTCCAGTGCTTAGCTCCCGATATAAAAACTATGTAAAGCACGTCATTTCATTTTTTTAATCACATTTTTGTGATCCCAAACACAGGGACTGAACCTTCTACTATTGGCATTGATTATGCTTCACAATGATCTTTGATTGAAAAATTAATAAGTTATATAGTATATGACCAGGTTGTAAAAGCAACATTCCCATTATTAGTAATATCACTTAAACAATACGATACTCAGAATTTTGGTTAAAATTTAAAGTCAGTTTTGCTGCAAACACTCTACAAAGCACGAAAAAGTAGTGTTTTTTACCAGCTTTGATAAGTTCTTTTGTTTCCATGTTGTTAGAAGTGCTTGCTATCTCCATATGTGAGTGCAGTTGTTCGACCATTGTTTGTTTTCGATGCAAAAATAGAGATTTATTGTCATTATTTCTTTCATAACTCTTCAAGGTGTTAATGGCCCACTTTGGTGTCTTCAGATGAAAGTTGCATTATGAATCGAGCTATACAATGGTATTTTTTGCAAAATATTCGGTGGTGCAGCCGGTACTTTTAGACGCCATTTAAAGTTTATTTACAACTTTTCATGTTGAAGGTCATTATTTAATTTTTTTCAATTATTCTATTTGGAAAGCTGATAAAATTTCAATGCATTTTGATGTGCTATTTTATAATTTCCGTTGAGAAACAACAGAGTTATGTAGCTTTGAAAAATGGTTATTTTATATTTACAAAAAAAATCTAACCGAAGCTAACTCAAAAAATAAAAATGTTAGAAATCTGAAAAAATACATGTGTTTTTAAGTCGCAAAAATGAACCAAATTTTCAATTTTGGGGAAAATCTGAAGACCCCCGGCGCAAATTGTCAGATAATAAAAAAAAATCCCCTTATGTCTTAATTTTTCAAATTAATTTCTAAATGAATTATATTTACAGATAGAAATTAAAAACTCTTTTGTAATTTATATAGCGCACTACAATCAGCGACGCAAGCAAACAGCGCGAATAGAACAAATTTGGTTCAAACCAGACACCCGACGCTTGTCCCGGTATATACAGCCTGTATAATACAGGTAAAGGAATCGATCATCTCTATCAGTGCACTCCACACGAACGACGAGCCGAGCTAGAATCCAAACTCCATACGCATCAAGCGAGTAGAAAAAACGACTCAGGTCGGTCAAAATCAAACGACTCCAGCAAGCCAGAAAAACCTTGAGTCAAAATTTAAAAAAAATCAAGCTACCCGAAAAGAATCGGAGTCAAAACAAAAATACTCAAGCGAGTCAAAAAAAAATACTCAAGCGAGTCAAAATAAAATACTCAAGCGAGTCAAAACCAAGAGACTCTTCCCGACTCAAGGATTTAAAATCAGCCTACCTGTGAGCGGATTTTATTTTTACTCTACGGATTTTTTTCCCATCAGACTCAGGCTCCTTGCTAGTCTGCTCAACTCACCACCGAAGAAAAAATCACATTTGCTGTGCTGAGCAGATTTTCTAGTCATCTAATTTGACTGTACTCACCACTTGAGCGATTTTTTTTCGGAGCGAGTATGCGCTGCTTGGTGAGTAAGGTTCAAAAAGGAATCTTGATTTTTTTTTACTCTCGCTCAGCCTGGGGTGGATTTTTTTTCTGTTCCTCCTCACACTCACGTTCGTATGAGCCGATTTTTACTCGTTGAGTTGATTTTTTGCAAGCTTGTTCTGGAGTAGTACGAATAAATGACTCATCCCTTGAGGATTTAAGGGGCTTAACTCGTTTTGTATATTAACAACTCTTTGCTTAGGTCTAGATATTCACTTTTTGAAGAGAACAGGAAACAGATGGGGAAAAATACATCTGGTCGATTGTTCGAATTAAAGTTTTGTTTTATTGTGTTATTGTTGTCTAAAGTCATGATTCGTTTATCCGTGCATTTTGACTCGATTATCCGTGCCTTTTTTTTCAATTCTATTAACGTTGAAAATCATTTAAAACCAATAATTTTATTCTCGCTTGGAAGAAAGTTTTATTGCAGCTAAAGAAAAAAAGTTATGCAACAAAATCATCATTTCAAGCGTATTTGTTCTTGCAGCTACAGAAATTTTCTTTAATATTTCCACGCAATCCTGCAACCAGAAATGTTTCTCTACAGGCAAACAGCTTTGCTCTGCCTATCGCTGAACTATAAAAAATAATCTCATCGTACGAGTACGGATTTGAACCCCCTCTTATATGGGTATAAGTTCAAGCAAAGGCCTGTGGATCCTCTCCCCCAAGATTTTCTGAAGCCTTCCATCTCTGAAGGGTGGGCTTCAATACCAGAGGCTTACATTGCGAAGGAATGCTCCAGATTCAGATCTCACCTGGAGTAAATAGTTGAGGACGAAAGTGAACACATGGAGTTATTGTTTCTTAATCAACATGCCTAAATGAATAAAAAAGTATTTGAATCATGTTAATATCAAGAAAAGTGTTTTTGAACCTTGATGACAGATTTTCTCTTTATTATGGGTCATTTCTATTTCTAAACAAAGCAAGGATGAAGTTCCTATCAATTTACAACATTCTTTGTGATAACTTTGGGTTTTGTGAAAGAAAAAAACAAGAATAAATGGATTAAGATGTTTCCAATACAAACATCCGTCCAAAAAAGAATGAAATCGTCTGCTGGGCGATAATGAACCTCATTTTCAATCTGGCACCATTTTTGGTAACGTTCATCGATTTTGACGAAACTTGGCCGGATATTAGATCAAACATTTTTACATCTTTGGACCAAATTTCAAGATTTTTCAATGAAAATTGTCAAAGATACAGCAAATTTAGTGAAGCAATTCCAAATTTCCCTTTTTAACGGAAAAAGCTGTATCTTTGTTTCCCGTCACTGAAAAGACTTCAAATTTTGTGGAATGTTAGTTGGATGTTTAAACTAGATTGTGTGAAATTTTCATGAAAAAATATAAACCGAGAGAGAAATGGCAGCTTGTCAAATTTGGAAGTGAGTGCGCAGCTTCACGCGATTTCATTCTTTTTTTAACGCAACTGTATACATCATTCATGAACAATTTAATTGTGTGCCATATGACATCATCATAAAAGCAATTTAAAAATCATATTAAATGTTTTTTATTATTTCACCATGGGATTGATGGGATGCGTCAGAGGGGTTTGCACTTGTGACAGTACTACTCGTATTAAGTTTTCCTGCTGTTCGACACGCTCTTCTAAAAAAAATCTTGGGGCGGGGACTACAAATACTTGTACAGTGGGGTTACTTATATATTTGGCAATAACTTCTCGAGACCAATAGATTCTAACCTTCCGGATATCGTTAGTGCTCTAAGGGCCGTTCAAATATTACGTAACGCAATTTTCGTTCATTTTCAAAACGTCCCCTGCCGCCCCATACGTAACATATTCGTTTCAGATTTTCTATCCAGAATCCTCTGACCGTAACAAACTGCTATATCCCCTCCCCCCCTAAACGCGTTACGTGTTATTTGAATGGTCCCTAATTACGAATCCACTCCCTTGAACGTGTCATCCAACAGTTATTACCCGGATAAATGATAACCTATGACGACTTGTTGCTGAAGCCTTAGCCACAACTGCGGAATGACCGTACACCCAAGGTGGATACCTCACACACATACATACTAATTTTGTTTATTTATTGGCGGATATATGAGCTGAGATGGGTTGAGTTTGTCAAATCGCGTTCAATTTTCAGAAACAACAATGAGAGTAACAGAAAAGTCAAAGATAAACTGTAGGCTTTTGGAATATCAGCATAATGAAAGGTTCAGGAAAAAAAGAAATTCTTATAAAAAGGCGCTTTAAAACCCTCAAAACCCTTGTACCGAAAGAGTAATATTTTAACCAGTTAGAGGAGATAAGGGCATAACGAGCACCCGGGTCATAGTAAGCTCTCCTCTTTTCCACGAGAGTACGAATTTTCTCAAATAAATTTGGATGAGGAAATTTTTGTAGTTCCTACAGTATTAATTTTTTGGCAAAAAAGAAATCTGCTTATCATTTTTACAGAAATATTTAAAAAAAAAAACCAATAAGGTTCTCAACTCTCAAGTGACGAAAATATTATTATACCATCATTAAATTTTTGATTTCTCACTTCAATAAATTTTAAAACGTATTTTTACTTTAACTTGTTGACTTGGGGCGTATAGACCACAATTGATCGGGGCACGATGAGCATTTTCTGCCGTAGCATCTAGCAGCGTATTCAAATCGATGAGGCCAACTGAATTATAGAGCCACAACTTGACTAGTAAACATCTGTCGATTTAGTCTATTGGTTAGGTGTCGGAGAGGTAATCAAAAGACTCGAGTTCGATTCCTGGTCGAGGTGATTTATTTTTTTCATTTACCATTCATGATCGATTATTTTGATTGTTGAATAATACGAATAGTTGCTTCATCCGCCAAACAAAGCACCAGAAACATGATGTATGAGTATGTGTGAATTGTTTGTATTCTACAAACAGACATACATTTTTCTGTTATTGCTTTGTTTGATGGATCTACAACTCACCGTTTAGTGCAAAATGCATTGATCATGAATGGTAAATGAAAAAAAAAATCACCTCGACCAGTGATAAACGTTTTTATCTACTTTTTCAAAGTTGGCCCGTAAGGAAATAGACTTTCTTAGTGTCTGAACACGAAACAATGAAGTAACTAAAAAATTATAGCTATTTTCCAAGGTTAAATTAGCGTCCGTTTTTAGGTGGCCATTAAGCCTTTATCTCCCCTACTAACCAATTATACTTTTTATAAATAAGATTCTGTGATAAATTGACTGTTTATTCTCGATCAAAAGGTTCAGGTGAATATTAGGAAATTTTATCTGACGTAGGTTTTCCTCCGAATTGACTCAATTTCATTATTATTCATTCACAATATTCTATTTTTCAAGTATTTCAGTTTGAATTTATAATTTTCAATAGAACACCAAGCATGTAAGGTGAATTTCAAGAAAAGCCATATCTCACAGATAGACATTTTCACCTTTCCTTTAATCTATAGCCTGAATTCCGAACGTGGTTCCTCTTGATTAAGAGTGCATCGTCGAATTCGGTCGCAAAAGAATCACTCCAAACGTGATAAAATAGCCAACCCCTCTTTTTTGCATACACACTACGCTTGACTTTGCTGGAGCCATACCGCTCGCTGGCTGCTGCGCTGATTTACGGCAACGGGCGTGTCTTATCGCCATTTATCAAAATAAACGTCATTATTAGACATCCCCCAAAACAAACGCCCCCCGAAAAAAACACACTGCAGCAAAACCAAACCGGCCACGAAATCTCCGATTCAGAAGGGCGTGTGCGAGGCTGCATGGACATGGACATTCGAATGATCTCTCGCTCTCAGCGCCGATTTGGATCAACAGTCAGATCTCGAGTTTTGCGTACTTGAGGAATATTAATTTTTTTTTAATAATTTTGATCTTATAACTACCATATAAAGTACATCAGTAAGAATTGTACAATGGCTTGAAATTATATTCTTTATCAGAAAAAATATTTGTAGTCCAACATTAGTCGATTTGGATTAAAGGAAATCAGAGGAATGACTGTAGTCCTGGCTTATAATTCCAACCGGCTTGTGCAGCATTTTTGCAGATGCGTATCGAGATTTTAAAATAAATAATCCTGCGGGTGTGCTGGTTTATGGGAATTAAGATCCAACCAGAGTCTGGGCGGCACCAAGCCATGCACCGGCTGTAACTTGAGGGGCCTTTGAGGTAATACCTTAAGATGATAATCAGCAATTCGATAGTATCGGTAACCGATAGCGAAATTCGCCAACCGACTGATACCAGCGTTATTTTGGCTATTGACTGAACTCCTCCCTTAATATTCTTTTAAATGGGTCAATGATCTGAACCGTTAATTTTACTGGAGCAGTGAATCTACTTCGTAAATCTTGATGATGATATTTTAATGTTCAGTCCTTTTATCTCGAATTCTCGATTAAAAATAAATTACTCGATTTTCCAATATCTACAGTGTAGAGCATTTTTGCTGAAGACTTCATATGTCCTGCTGCATGTGTTCAAGTTTTCAAATTCAGAATGAGAATTATTTTTAAGCCTGAACAGAAGTTAAGTGGCTCCCTCGTTGTAATAAAAATATGCTGAATACACCTATTATATATAATGTATCATCTGATGGATGAATTCTGAAATGGCAAACTAAACCCTTGAACGTAGATGAATTTATCTTTGAATTTGTACTGAAATTTGATGTTGCAAATTTTGAACACTAACTATTTTATTAACTTCCAATTCATCCGCTTCATTTCTTGAAATTCGAAATTCTTAAAGTTTTAACTGTTCTCTGTTAACTCTACGATCGTCTCGCAAATGAGGACTCTGCAAAGGTTCGAATTTAAAAAAAAAACCCAATATATTTCATGACAGTTCCCCGAAACCGTCGGTAATCTGAATTTCTTTCTACAGGCTCCTTGATCCGGAGGATTCTAACGGAACGGACCCTTTAAGACACTCTCGTCCTCTCGCTTTCAACGAAGCAACAGACAAGCGAAAAGCGCGTATGGAGGATTTCTTTCAGAACATTCCGCACAATCGTTCGGTATGCTAAAGAGAAGCCGCTCGCCGATCTCGCACTGTGTCGCATTTATTCGATTTCTTAGGGTAACAGTTCCTATAATTGGAATGCAACGTAAACGTGACTGAGTTGAATTATTCGAATTATGAATTTACCAATAATATAGAAGAACACCCTTGTTAGTTTGCGCAACCGTTTTAGCTGTTGTCCCTACAGGATTATTTGCGGTGATGCTTCCATGCGCTGCCGGTTATTTACTGTTCGATTTTTACTTCTGGTTGCCTTCGGATGTCTTCCCTTTTACCTATCTTCTACCTACAAAGTCCACCGAAGCGGATTACAATTCCTGATAGCAGTTCGATCGATCCTGGTTGCCGCCGCTCCCTTCAAACCCTTTTGGACCCATAATTTTCTTGAAGATTTTTGCGCAAGAAGCAAAGCGCGAACCGATCAAGAAGCGCATAAACCGATGCATATGCAGATCTTGGCGACTTTTTTCGGATGCATCTTTTGGGTTTTTTTACAGTAGTTTTTGTCGCTTGACTTCATTCGGAACCCTCAGTGATTCTGCGAAGATGACCGAGTAGCACTTTTTTTGTAGCCTAAATAAAATTAAATTTTCCCTCGACGATCTGCGGGATGTCCTTTGCGGGGCTTTGAATGTGAATGCCGAAATTTCTTTAAATTATGGTTGCCAGTTAGTTTTTTTTTCCGAAAAAAAGTCAAACTTATTTACTCACTTACTTACTTACTTACTTACTTACTTACTTACTTACTTACTTACTTACTTACTTACTTACTTACTTACTTACTTACTTACTTACTTACTTACTTACTTACTTACTTACTTACTTACTTACTTACTTACTTACTTACTTACTTACTTACTTACTTACTTACTTACTTACTTACTTACTTACTTACTTACTTACTTACTTACTTACTTACTTACTTACTTACTTACTTACTTACTTACTTACTTACTTACTTACTTACTTACTTACTTACTTACTTACTTACTTACTTACTTACTTACTTACTTACTTACTTACTTACTTACTTACTTACTTACTTACTTACTTACTTACTTACTTACTTACTTACTTACTTACTTACTTACTTACTTACTTACTTACTTACTTACTTACTTACTTACTTACTTACTTACTTACTTACTTACTTACTTACTTACTTACTTACTTACTTACTTACTTACTTACTTACTTACTTACTTACTTACTTACTTACTTACTTACTTACTTACTTACTTACTTACTTACTTACTTACTTACTTACTTACTTACTTACTTACTTACTTACTTACTTACTTACTTACTTACTTACTTACTTACTTACTTACTTACTTACTTACTTACTTACTTACTTACTTACTTACTTACTTACTTACTTACTTACTTACTTACTTACTTACTTACTTACTTACTTACTTACTTACTTACTTACTTACTTACTTACTTACTTACTTACTTACTTACTTACTTACTTACTTACTTACTTACTTACTTACTTACTTACTTACTTACTTACTTACTTACTTACTTACTTACTTACTTACTTACTTACTTACTTACTTACTTACTTACTTACTTACTTACTTACTTACTTACTTACTTACTTACTTACTTACTTACTTACTTACTTACTTACTTACTTACTTACTTACTTACTTACTTACTTACTTACTTACTTACTTACTTACTTACTTACTTACTTACTTACTTACTTACTTACTTACTTACTTACTTACTTACTTACTTACTTACTTACTTACTTACTTACTTACTTACTTACTTACTTACTTACTTACTTACTTACTTACTTACTTACTTACTTACTTACTTACTTACTTACTTACTTACTTACTTACTTACTTACTTACTTACTTACTTACTTACTTACTTACTTACTTACTTACTTACTTACTTACTTACTTACTTACTTACTTACTTACTTACTTACTTACTTACTTACTTACTTACTTACTTACTTACTTACTTACTTACTTACTTACTTACTTACTTACTTACTTACTTACTTACTTACTTACTTACTTACTTACTTACTTACTTACTTACTTACTTACTTACTTACTTACTTACTTACTTACTTACTTACTTACTTACTTACTTACTTACTTACTTACTTACTTACTTACTTACTTACTTACTTACTTACTTACTTACTTACTTACTTACTTACTTACTTACTTACTTACTTACTTACTTACTTACTTACTTACTTACTTACTTACTTACTTACTTACTTACTTACTTACTTACTTACTTACTTACTTACTTACTTACTTACTTACTTACTTACTTACTTACTTACTTACTTACTTACTTACTTACTTACTTACTTACTTACTTACTTACTTACTTACTTACTTACTTACTTACTTACTTACTTACTTACTTACTTACTTACTTACTTACTTACTTACTTACTTACTTACTTACTTACTTACTTACTTACTTACTTACTTACTTACTTACTTACTTACTTACTTACTTACTTACTTACTTACTTACTTACTTACTTACTTACTTACTTACTTACTTACTTACTTACTTACTTACTTACTTACTTACTTACTTACTTACTTACTTACTTACTTACTTACTTACTTACTTACTTACTTACTTACTTACTTACTTACTTACTTACTTACTTACTTACTTACTTACTTACTTACTTACTTACTTACTTACTTACTTACTTACTTACTTACTTACTTACTTACTTACTTACTTACTTACTTACTTACTTACTTACTTACTTACTTACTTACTTACTTACTTACTTACTTACTTACTTACTTACTTACTTACTTACTTACTTACTTACTTACTTACTTACTTACTTACTTACTTACTTACTTACTTACTTACTTACTTACTTACTTACTTACTTACTTACTTACTTACTTACTTACTTACTTACTTACTTACTTACTTACTTACTTACTTACTTACTTACTTACTTACTTACTTACTTACTTACTTACTTACTTACTTACTTACTTACTTACTTACTTACTTACTTACTTACTTACTTACTTACTTACTTACTTACTTACTTACTTACTTACTTACTTACTTACTTACTTACTTACTTACTTACTTACTTACTTACTTACTTACTTACTTACTTACTTACTTACTTACTTACTTACTTACTTACTTACTTACTTACTTACTTACTTACTTACTTACTTACTTACTTACTTACTTACTTACTTACTTACTTACTTACTTACTTACTTACTTACTTACTTACTTACTTACTTACTTACTTACTTACTTACTTACTTACTTACTTACTTACTTACTTACTTACTTACTTACTTACTTACTTACTTACTTACTTACTTACTTACTTACTTACTTACTTACTTACTTACTTACTTACTTACTTACTTACTTACTTACTTACTTACTTACTTACTTACTTACTTACTTACTTACTTACTTACTTACTTACTTACTTACTTACTTACTTACTTACTTACTTACTTTCTAACTCACAGTGTTTTCGTTTATTGGCAGTGGCAACCTAGTTACCCACGAGTTTTGCCCTAACTGCTGTTATTATGTTCGTTTGTTGATTCAGAAGTCCACTAGTTTTGCCCGAGATTTGAACCTCAAGCAGGCGGTTGCACCCCGTAAAAGTTGTCAGTGTTGGGGGTAAACATAAGAGTGAGTATAGCAACCATATATTTGCATCGTCCCGGGTAACGATTCTGTTTGTTTATTCAGAAAAAGTTTTGCCCTGCGCTAGTGGAAAAAAACGAAAACGGCATTACTTACTTACTTAAAGGGTGTTGCTCCTATTTTGATTTTGGAATTCACTCTTCAGTTGTCAAAATGCCGTCCAAGGAAGAAGAGTAGCGTATCAAAATTTGGCTCGCGCATCGCGAAAATCCGAGCTAATCGCACGCAAAGCTGGCAAAATCGCTAAAAGTTGCCAAATCAACCGTTACAAATGTAATTAAAGTGTTTGGGGAACGTTTGTCGACAGCCAGGAAGTCTGGATCGGGGGGAAATCGAAAACCGGAAGCCGCTGAGACGACAAAGAGAGTTGCCGGTAGTTTCAAGCGAAACCCTAACCTCTCTCTCCGAGATGCCGCAAATAAGCTTGGTGTATCGTCTACAGCCGTGTATCGAGCCAAAAAAAACGAGCCGGACTATCGACTTACCAGAAGGTAGTGACTCCAAATCGCGATGATAAACAAAATACGACGGCCAAAGCACGATCCCGGAAGGTGTACACGACGATGCTGACGAAATTTGACTGCGTGGTAATGGACGACGAAACCTACGTCAAAGCCGATTACAAGCAGCTTCCGGGGCAGGAGTTTTATACGGCAAAAGGAAGGGGAAGGGCTATCAAAGTTCGCGAAGAAATATCTAGTTTGGCAAGCCATCTGTACCTGTGACTTGAAAAGCAGCATTTTCATAGCTTCCGGGACTGTCAACCAAGAAATTCACGTGAAAGAGTGTTTGAATAAACGTCTGCTGCCTTTCCTGTAGAAACACGGTTGCTCCGAATTGTTTTGGCCGGATTTGGCATCTTGCCATTACCGTAAAAAGACCATGGATTGGTACGCCGCCAACAACGTGCAGGTGGTTCCCAAGGACAAGAACCCTCCCAACACGCCAGAGCTCCGCCCAATTGAGAAATACTGGGCTATTGTCAAGAGGAACCTAAAGAAGACCAAAAAAACTGCTAAGGAAGAGCAGCAGTTCAAGGCAAACTGGCTTTCTGCGGCGAAGAAGGTGGACAAGGTGGCTGTACAAAATCTGATGGCAGGGGTTAAGCGTAAGACCCGGCAATTCGGATTTGGAAAAGCGGAAGTCTAACTGAATATTTTTCCTGAATTTTATACTAATTAAACTTGAAAAAGAAATTTAATTCGATTTTTTAAATAAACGATTTCACCGATTTACACGCGTTTTCCCTTGACCAAATTTTGACCGCATCACCCTTTACTTACTTACTTACTTAGGCTTACAGTAGGTTTTCGAAGAATCGGTATAAAAAAAACTTTTTTTATTATAAGGTAATTTAATCAGCCGAAATTGAATAGGTTCGTCACTAAATCATAATCATTTTTCAATTATTTCAACGTTATAATTGGTTTCAAATGTTTAACGTACATTTTTTTTTTTCAAAAAGGAAACATCATTTGATTCCCTTTTATTTAATAAAAACGAAAACTTTCGAAAGTCTTTCTATGGTTCGTAAAAAGATTTGAACCATTTTCTAAGAAAACCCCTCTTTTGTTCGAATCGATGCGATAGTATTTTTCGTCATCACTTTCATTTAGAAGTTTCATGGAGCATCACCGTAGCGATTTTTTCTGTGCCCATTTTCGAAAAGTTTTTTTTGCAATTTATTTGAATTTTGTCGTGAAGCCTTCTTCTTTCTATAAACGGTTTTTTTTTTAATTTGAAGTTCCGTATAAAATCATAGCATTGAGATGTTGAGCAAAGTTTCAAAATCATGAAAAATTCATAATTTCACAGATTTTTAACCACATTTATAAATGTTACAGTTTACATTATAGATTCTAGAATTTTTCTACAGATTTTATAAATTTTCTTAATTTAATTTAGACACCTCCTCTTTGATAGGCTTCCCAATTGCTAATTTTGATTGCTAGTTTGAAGTAAAATGATTCATTTTAATCAATGTTTGCCATGAATTGCCTATGAAATTTCTGAAAACAGAATAATCCAAGACAACAAAATTCACATTTTCCGAGGTTGCTCTAAATCAAGTGTCTCTTTCCATAAAAATTGGAGTAATTTTGTCTTATCATCATAAATCATGTTGAAAATCATGTTGATTTTTTATCGGCGTTTTCACATCACAAGTACTGGTGTAGGCTAAAAATCCCGATTTTTTACCAAAATTAATGATTTCCAGTTCACCTAATACAGTGGTAGAAATTCCTTTAAGCGCACACACATTTTTGAGGTTTATTTTCATCAGATATTCAGTTTCACCAAAATAATGATTGCAATTGGTAAATCTTTCAAAATTATACTTATTTTACTTGATTTTTGCTGATTTAGCTTTTAGCTGATTAATTCGCGAAATAGATATTTAAGGGGTGCAAATACCTATAAGCGCACTTCAGGTTTTATTAAGAAAACATCGAAATTAATGATTGAAATACTATAAACTGTAAATAATTATGACTGGTTTGAGAACCGACCTTCAAAATAGTGTCAAATATTTGGATCTTCATCGAGTCGATTAGATTCCAAAGTTTTTGAGACTTTTCGTTCTAGCCGATTTGATATCGTAAATATTGAAGTTTTTTCGTATCTTCCACATGTTTACTGCTCATAGACAATTGGCAATAATATTCCTAAGATTTAAAATAGGATTCAGAACTAAAGGGTGATACGGTCTAAATTTGGTCAATATCAACTTGACGTATTTCTTTCAATTTTGCATTTAAAAAACCTGAACACCCCTCATTTTGAAGATGTGTGTGTGCAGAATGTTGCTCCTATTTTGGAATTCACTCTTCAGTTGTCAAAATGCCGTCCAAGGAAGAAGAGCAGCGTATCAAAATTTTGCTCGCGCTTCGCGAAAATCTGAGCTACTCAAACGCAAAGCTGGCAAAATCGCTAAATGTTGCCAAATCAACCGTTTCAAATGTAATTAAAGTGTTTGGGGAACGTTTGTCGACAGCCAGGAAGTCTGGATCGGGGGGAAAACGAAAACCGGAAGCCGCTGAGACGACAAAGAGAGTTGCCGATAGTTTCAAGCGAAACCCTAACCTCTCTCTCCGAGATGCCGCAAATAAGCTGGGTGTATCGTCTACAATCGTGCATCGAGCCAAAAAATCAGCCGAACTATCGACTTACAAGAAAGTAGTGACTCCAAATCGAGATGATAAACCAAATACGACGGCCAAAGCGCGATCCCAGAGGTTGTACACGTCGATGCTGACGAAGTTTAACTGCGTGGTAATGGACGACGAAACCTACGTCAAAGCCGACTACAAGCAGCTTCCGGGACAGGAGTTTTATACGGCAAAAGGAAGGGGAAAGGTAGCAGATATTTTCAAGCACATGGAACTGTCAAAGTTCGCGAAGAAATATCTGGTTTGGCAAGCCATCTGTACCTGTGGCTTGAAAAGCATCATTTTCATAGCTTCCGGGACTGTCAACCAAGAAATTTATGCGAAAGAGTGTTTGAATAAAAATCTGCTGCCTTTCCTGAAGAATCACGGTTGTTCCGTACTGTTTTGGCCGGATTTGGCATCTTGCCATTACGGTAAAAAGGCCATGGAGTGGTACGCCGCCAACAACGTGCAGGTGGATCCCAAGGACAAGAACCCTCCCAACACGCCAGAGCTCCGCCCAGTTGAGAAATACTGGGTTATTGTCAAGCGGAACCTAAAGAAGACCAAAAAGACTGCTAAGGACGAGCAGCAGTTCAAGGCAAACTGACTTTCTGCGGCGAAGTAGGTGGACAAGGTGGCTGTACAAAATCTGATGGCAGGGGTTAAGCGTAAGGCCCGGCAATTCGGATTTGGAAAAGCGGAAGCCTAACTGAATATTTTTCCTGAATTTTATACTAATGAAACTTGAAAAGAAATTTAATTTGATTTTTTAAATAAACGATTTCGCCGATTTACACGCGTTTTCCCTTGACCAAATTTTGACCGTATAACCCTTTAGAAAATGATTATATCTCTTGAAAAACCCTTCCGACTTTTTCCTGGAGACATGAATCACGGCACCACTTAGCAGAAAAAAAAGAAAATATCCATAATATCTACCATAATTGGGATCAGTACACTGTCTAGAAAGTAGTAGTTCTGAGTAGTTATTTCGAATCATGATTAGGCCAAAACAAATTTCAAATCCTTCTTTTGTCACTCGGAGTTGGAACAGCTACAGGGGGGGTATAATAAAAAATAATGAAAAAAAAAACCAAAACGTTGAAATAAATTGCACGAAAGGTTTTTATGCCCCTTCGTTTTATTTGGAAATTTCAAAGGGGGGGGGGGGAGGGGGCGTGACAAAAGAAGAAATTGATATTTGTTCCAGCCTTATTTGAATTTAGCCTTTTTGCAAAAATCTAATCCATACTATGAGACTGTCCCGTCTGAAGTTTTAGTTATGCTTGGTGCTGTTTTCTCACGTGGAGGATTTTATTTTCGATTATCAGGATCAGTTAAGAACTGAAACATCAAAGGAAACAGTCTCATAGTATAAATTGGATTTTTGCGAAAAGACATAATTCAAAGAGTCATAAAATGAATCAAAATAACTACACAGAACTGCTTCACAGTGTACTGATCCTTTTTATGAAGGATATAATGGATTTATACACACTTAATCTTTTCTCCTGTGGTCGGGACGATTTTGTCCTGTATTTTCAACAGCTGAAATTACAGGACAAATCTCGGGACAGAAAAAGTGCTCAGGAAAACAACTGTCAAATTTGCCTGTAGTTTCGAAATTGTGATTTCCTGTAATTTCCAGGACTTTTGAAGTTTTCCTGTGCGTTCGAAATGGCTTTCCCCTGGATTTTTTGTGAATTTAGGCACCCTTTCCCCTGCTTCAAATTTATTTTTATAATTAAAATGAATCCCTATGCACTTTTTGTATAACAAACACAATTATTCATCCAAAATTTAAATTTATTTTTCAACATTTTAATCACATTTTTTTAAGTTCTGATTTTTTTAACAATGCGGCATATATTAACCACAACACAACACACAGGCAGGACACTGTATCTGTAAATAAAAAAAATGTTTTGTGGTAATATTCACTAAAACGCCGGGTGCTACTGAAACCTACCGATGGCCGTGTTAACCTGGCATTCCAGATCTTGCGTTCCAGGATCATTGTGAGCAAGTTGATCAACCAAATTTCCAAACCGGAGGAAGGAATCTTGCGCCCGAGTCAAGTCAGCCTACCGTTCGAATAGCGCTTCTGTTTATAATTATCCATAATTTCAGTGTGGTCTTGGTTTGGTTGCCCATTAGCTTCAAACTAATTAAGTTGTGCTGTTCACCGTAACAACGATTTCACTTTCATCCAAATTATTAAAACCATACGCGATTACCGGCCACCAAATTGAAATAGAAACGGTACTTGCAATAATACGTTTCGCGGTTTTCACTCGTAAGAAAGAGAAGAAAAAATACCCTGCCTCCAAAAAGCGTGACAGAAAATTTTTGACAGCTGATGTTCCCCCGTGATACAGGACGATTGTTTGACTACCTGTACATTCGTGGAAATTTCGTCCCAGATTTCAGAAGAAGTGGAGCTTCTCGAGATTCGGGAAAGTTCCCATTCCATCCTCGTATAAATTCAGAAATTTTCCGGTGGTTCGGAGAGTCAATATCCCGAGGGGAATAATTGCATTCTTAGTGTGTAATAAAAAGTAAGCAAATGCAGTGAATCTCAGTGGAAAAAAGTTTTCCTTTTGAGAGATCCACTTCTCGATGGAAGAAATTGAAGAGTATTAACAAGTTAAAAAAAATTAATTTTTAAAATTAAATGAAAATTAATGATAATAAGTGGGAAAATCTGATCAATAACATGAATTGTTCTTCGGAACATAAAAGATAATGTATACATTCTTCGGTGAAAAACTCCAACCTCGGAATTTGCTTAAAATCGGCTTTTATACACTTTTCGTCGTCCATCACACAGCAGCCATATTTTGTCAGCATCTTCTCGTAGAGCTTCCGTGTCCGAGTTCTGGACGTAGCTCTGCGGTATGTCGTTCTTCTTAGCCAAATCACGGCTTGAGAAGATGGATTTGCTTAAATCATCCGCTTTACCTATCCCTCCATCTTTTAGTTCTCCGCTCCTGGAACTGCTTCAACACTCTGGAGACGGTTGTATGGTGAATTTTCAACTTTTTTTCCAACTGCCGGTGCCACAGGTCAGGAAATTCTAGGTGTTTGGAAAAAAAAATGTAGTCTCGACTCTCGTTGGTCCACCTCCATTTTAGTTGAATCGAAAAACACGACTTCGAGTTTGACAGCATGTAAACAATACACATCAATGAGAAAGTGTGTAAAATTTGGTTGATTTTTACCCAATGGTAAAAAAATCTGCCCTGTTGAATGTGTCGCAATAATTTCGGCCTGTATGCTTCACTCCAACGCATGATTCGAACTTTATGGACACAGAATTTGAATACTTTTCCACCACTCGCCACTCACATACAGAAATTTTTGAATAATCAACGGTATTGCCAGCTATCGGTTTGCTAGTGATGGATTAAACGCGTTAATTTTAAAATTTGAAAAAATGGTCGGATAGTACTTTTTACGGTTAAAATTACTGTCAAAACTATGTGTGTCCGATAACTAGGAAATTGGCTATCAGCAAAAGAAAGTGTTTTCTAAATGAACTAAGCTTTATTCTTTTTATTACTCAACGTTCAAAATAGAAAATCAGATATGCATACATATAAACGTATTAAGTCCGTGGTAGTAAGTCATTCAGTTAGTGAGGCTAATGGATTTTCAAATTAATCAACATTGATAATCAAAAACAAGTAGAATGCAATAAAAAAAAATCATTCAAATATGCAGCGGATAAAACCGGTAGCCCCTTTAATGGATTTTTAATATGAAAATTATGCAATAATTAGCAATGTTTACATAGCTAAAACGATAACAAGGACAAGCTACGTGAAATGTAATTTGATATGATGAGTTGCTAACCGGCTGTAGGCGAGCGAAGTGATGACGGCATACATTAGAATAGGATAAAAATGCATATTTTTATGCATTATTTTACTCAACCTTTCGGGTGTGTTTATTTTAAAATCAAATATCAAAGAAACAGCACCAATCCAAATAAAATAATGTACTTTGATTGAGCGAGGCTAGTGCAGATTTGAGCTTGTGATGTGCTAATGTTTGCGTAACACGTGCCGGATATGACTCAGCTACTTTTCCGTGACTATTTATATTCAACAACAGCATTTGATTAGATTTAGGTTTAAAATTTAATTCTCTGAATGATTCTTCCTGTAAGTTAGCAACACTGGAACATTTTTCGAAAAAAATCCAGCCACCAATAAATCGTTCCTCGCGCACAGTCAATATCTATATGGAGCAAGAACGCGGTGATATTTTTTCCTACCTTAGATGGACTTAACAGTTCCACTCACTTTCTTGCACATATCGAAGGGTCGGAGGGTTGGTTGGGATTTGGAGAAGATTTTTTATCGACTGCTCAACTTTTTTGCTCTTATATTGGGTTTGAGTTTTTTCTGCTTCCACATTATCGACTCCAGCAAAAAAAACAGCAAACGACAACTCTCAAAAGAACAGCAGCAGCAGCAGCACCACCAAACGACAAAAAGGCATTCACCAAATCTGCAAACGGCGGCGGCGGAAGTCCGCGTGTGGAAATTATGCTACACAGCTTCTTATGCTACTTTTATGCTTAGCCAGAGTTCATGTTGGGATTTTTTAACGTCCGATTTTAAAGCCAGGGAAGCCAGGCAAACTGGCCGATGTTTTATGCATGAGACCGATATAAACATTAATAAGTGTCAAAGTTTTTATTTCTTTTATACCTTTTTCGCGTTGCTTTTTCTCCTAAAGCGCGCGATTTGCTGTCCATTTTTTTCGACCGCGTATCGCCGGACCTGTCAGAGTTGGTATTTTGTGGTATGTAGTTTTTTTTTGTCCCTGCTCTTATTTTGGTGTTTTATTCAAGTTGAGGCCTACGATCGGAACACAACTCCTCGAGCTGGAACTGATCAGCTTTTGCCCTCCCGAAATGGCTGCACAGGTTGACATCTTTCGCGATAATGAAGCCATGATAAGTTCCCTCGCGCATCAGAAACGGAAAACAAACTTTGACGGAACTGTAGCGGCCGTGTGCGGATGCTGTAAGTAAATCTTCTCGTTGCGGTCTCTTAGGATTTATGTGCGGTTTTCATTATCTTCGCCAGAAAATGCTGGCCTTATGGTGGATTTTGTCAGTTGAGGTTGTTGGTTGGAAAACATTAAAAAAAAGCAAACCAAATCAGGCGCCTCTAACCGCGAGTTGCTTCTGCATCCTACTAAAGACTTCAATGCTGCGTTAAGCTAGAAACTCGAAGGCACAAAGCAGTTTACCAGGCTGATTAAATTTTTCGTGCGTTTCATAATTTAAAACCCTAAAACGATTCGAAACAGACACAGTCAGCATTGATTACTTTTTTTTAAACTATCTTTATTTCCGTAAAATTCCACACTCAAACCGTTGTTTGGAATCGAAGAGCGACTGTAGCTCATACAACCTTAAAGGACACTCTCGACTTAAATATATTTCCTACCCAGAAAAAATATCAACAAAACGATTCTATCCTTCAGAAAATCTTGATGCAATTTCTCAATCCGACGCGATGCTCTGAAACAAATCATTCTACTTGTCGTATTCTCTTTCACCTGGCTGATTAATTTATTTCCATCTTGATCAATCACTTCGCAGGTCATGTGCGATCGTAACGCAAGATCATCTTCATTTTGTGATTGGCAGATACTTCACTATCAAGGGATTGAAGCAAATCACCTGTTGAACATTGAGTTGAGACCAATGATATCTTCCTACCATTTTTCGTTAATATTTCGACAGATTTAAATTTTAACTTTTTCATTGGTATTAAACCAATTCGGCGCAAATTTACGTCATTTATAGTAAGTGGAGTTTTGTTGTGGCGACGCATCTTTAGTCATTGGATAGTCTCTTGTAACTCCTTCAGGACGACCAACGCCATAAATGGAACCAGCAAAAAATATTTCCCGAGAAGCAATCAGGTGATAATGGATTCATACGAAGAGCAGCTTGAGTGTTGTACCGTCAAAGAAGGTAACTTTGAGTTATTTTTGATTTATTTTTATATTTCGAACTTAAAAAAGAGATTAATTTTATCAAAAATCCCGTATTATTTTCTTTGCGCTTTAAGAATGATATAAAGCATAGTCATCTTAAATCTGGACGCACTGTATTTTATACCACAGCGCTCCTAGTGGTCGGATCTGAAATGTTTTGACAAAACTTAGTTTTGGAATGCTTCTTCTATCAGTGCTGAAAATTTCATTACGATTCGTTTTGTTTCAAAAAAGTTACACGTGATGGAAACCGTCAAACGAAAATTAATTTTGAACACCCACATCAAAAACCCGACGTGGTCAGGTTCAAAAATCGCGGACTTGTTGGAAATGGTCAAATCGACCGTGTGCAGCGTTTTCAAACGTTTCCGTGAGATGAAAACTGGAACTCAGGATCGGAAACTGCATTGGAAGGTGTTGAACGATCAAGGCTAACCCACACTCAGAAATAAATAAAATATCAAACAATTATTTTTTAAAGTATTTTCACGTTTTTCCCTCTTTACGCACAAGGATATTTCTCATGGTGTAATAACTGGGATATTTTTCACTGAGAAATATTTCTGCGATTAAAATTTATGCATTGATAAATGGACAACAGTGACATCTGGTGGTCGTAAAATAATTAAATGGTGGTTATAGCAGTCCCACTGACCATACTGACTGGACACTCGATTTCGTTTTCTGGATAATTTTTCCAGAAAAAAAAACAAAAAAAATCATTTTTCCAACAGTACGCAATGTCGATTCCAGAGTGCGCATCGATCGATTTGAAGAAATGCTATCCCAGTTAGGAAATGCCACCCAACTTTAAAAATAAAACACGCAATTTCTACGATAAAATCGGGCTAAACAGGACCATTTTTCCTACAGGGCATTTTTTGTCAAATTTTTCAGGTTCGCCACCTGCCGTCGGTATTGCGAACCTGCAAAAGCTGACAACAAAAAATTAGACAGAAAATGGTTGAATTTTTGTTCTAAGAGTCAAGTCAGTGTGGTCAGTGGCAGTCCTATGAATAATAATTGCACCAAAATGAAAAATTTTCGAAAAAATTAAAAAATTAAGAGATGAAAAGATTTACAATGTTCTTTATTTATACGAACTACACGAATCGGAAGATCTGGCCAATTTTGCTCGTCTCGAACATCGATCCAACGTATCAAACTGCCACACAGGTCTTTCAACAGCGACAGTCCAGTTTCGACGCGTTTGATCCTCCCTTCCTTATCGATAAAAGTTTCGAAAATCCTTGAATGTGTACTGAAAAAGAACAAGAAGGATTTGGATTTTTAATTTTTCACTTTCAACGGGAACTTGTTGAGAACATTTTTAGTGATGCAACGAATAATAATTGATACTTTTTGAACATATAATGTTATCAAAATCAAAAGTTAACAAAACACTTACCTCGCAGTTGCTGAGTTACAGCGCTTCCAAGCTGACCCTCAACACAATCCATGACCGCTGTTCACAAATTCAAATGGCAGAACACATAAATTTAAAAAGAAAAATCGCATGAAAAATAGGGAAAATAACACTTAAATTGTTTAAAACACTCACTTGCTGCTACGAAATTCCAATAATTCCAAAGTTAAAAAGTAAACAAATGAAAACACCAGCCCAAGAAAAAAGAAGAAAATGACAGCTGAAATGTTTCGGTGATAAAATTTATGCACCGGATAATTTTTCAATATGAAATGTTTCCAGTGCATAAAAAATAATTATCGCGGCAGTACTTTTTAATGACTGGAGAAATTAATCATCTAGAAATCACTGGATAAATAGATAAAAATTATTTTTGTATTTTATTTATTTCTGAGTGCAGGGCAGTCGGACTATGACATCACGAAAAAAATCAAATTCGTTTTAGCCGATCTGGCAAGGTTTTTGCAGCTGCGGACGAAAAACCCCAGTTTTTATGACAAAGAAGACCATGGACTCCAAAATGTACAATGAGGAGTGCCTGAGAAAACTTATTTTTCCGTACATTAGATCTCACAAAGGATCAGTAAAATTTTGGCCAGATTTGACAAGGTGCCACTACAGCATGGAGGTACTAAAGTTGTATCGAGATTACGGGGTGGATTTTGTCGAAAAGGACATCAACCCACCCAACTGCCCTCAATTTCGCCCTATCGAAAAATATTGGGCAATTGTCAAGCAGAAGATGAAGAAGAATGGTGGACGACTCGGGATGCAACCGAGATGAAGAGATAGTGGAACAAAATGGCCGCTGAATTCAGGGAACAGGGTGTCCAAGCTATGATGAGTGGTATTCGACGAAAAGTTCAAGATTTCATCAAAACCACATGTTATATTTCCTTTAAAGTGCAATAAAAGACCTACATTTTGAGCACATAACATGTTTGTTTCGATCACTTAGCTCCGAGTTAGATCCGTATTAATGCGTCCAGATTCAAGATGAACTATGCTTTAGAATATTACTTGGATTGTTAATTATTTAACGACCTTACTGGCGAACCTATGGTCTTTTAATAAAAATAAAAACGTGCAAGATTTTGGAAATCGTAGTTGAGAAGTTGAGAAGAGATGAAAAGATCTTGAAAAATAACGACGAAATTGTTAACGTATTAAAGCATACCACATTCATATCTGCACAAAAAAAAATTCAAGAGCTTGGAAGAAATCGTTTTATGGTATTTTGGGTAGTAGTTTTTGATTTATTTAAAAACATGTGCACGAAAATTGCGAAGAGAGAGCTTAGCAAGCCTTGGTCGAGTACATCGTGTTTTTTTCTCTTGAACATTTTTTTTTTCGTTTTTAGTTTCTGGGAAGAATGAAAATTCATAGTTTTCATGATTATTCATGATAATAATCCGTTGTTGAAGATAACTCCGGTATTTTTGGATAGTTTGTCGTCTGGTTGCGGAACTATTAAAGGAAATGTGTGTTTTCCTGTAAATCATCTCTTGTGAAATTTTAAGCACATGCATATGTTCTCTATGTTAAAATTCAAATGAAGAGTGAAAATGGTTTTAGTTAAAAAGAAAAAAAACGTGGCTGTAACGTTGAAATTCCAAATCACATCCCCAGGAATCGTAACTCAAATTCGACTGAAGTGTTCGCTGGCTGGCATTCCATATCAGTGTTGCTATTGAATTAGAATGAAGCAAGTGCACGTTTTTAAAAGAAAATTAAAGGAACACAGAAAGGTTCTAGAAAGTGATTCAAGGTGGCATTAGATAAGGGATACCATACGTACTCTTTTAAGAGTACATGTACTCTTTTTCGATCGAAAAATGGGCGTAGGTACACTTCTTTTTGTGAAATTTTACCAAATGTACTCTTTTTTGTTTAAAGGCATATGATCAGAAAAACCAACGTAATTTTTCCATTTATGAAGTTGTTTTACATCTTATGCAGAAACTACGAGAGGAATACATTGTCAACAAATTACTTTAACATTTTGTTCTAAAAAATATGCATTTTTAGTTGTTGTAAAAAGTGAGCAAAATTAGCGCATTTGAGTATGCAAATAGTAATCAATATGCACAAAATTTAGGTATAGTACAAGAATTTTTTTCAAAGAAATTTTATAATTGTTATGAAAGTCACGTAATATCCAAGACGTTAACAGTATTTGATTAAATTGAAGTATCTCGGTGCCACCTCAGATAGCACGAAAAATGTACAGTAGAATCTCGCTCATCAAGGCTCCGGTTATGCGAGCCTCCGGTTTATTCGAGCCACCATTTTTATCCAAAATGCATGTCAAAATATGTTTTATCATCGCTATGGTATCCCTTATCTACACAAGATTCTATGCCGGACCGGCATTATCAAGCTTTTTCATCGCTGGCATTGTCCTTCCAGCGCAACCGCATTGTATTTGCCTGAAAGAAACCAAACAAAACATATTCATATCCCATCACAAGACAAAGCTAGATGGAAACAATCAGCCAACAAGGATATTGTTGAATGATGTCCCGAGCGCTGTGTGAGTATGTAAACCGACATAAGAATAATCACCTTTTTGTTTCCAACCCCCGGCCAAACAACCACCGGCTAAGATGTCCGGCAGGAAGGATAAACTAAAAAAATAGTCCCGATCAAGAATCGAACTCGAGTCTTCTGATTTCCTCTCCGACACCTTACTAATAGGTTAAATTGTCAAATGTTATCTAGTGAAACAAGTTTTGTACCACTGACTTTCAGTGTGTGCTGCACGGCTAACTTTTACCTAAAACACAAACTGGCAAAACCCAAATCTTGTAGCAATTATAATCATTTACTAACACGACATTTTAAAAACTTAAGCTAGCTTACATAATAACTCACGGGCCCGTTTTTTCCTACCATAACATCAAAACACACAACAATCATATCACAGCTTGAACGGCACAGGTGTATCACAGCTTTCTTTTCCAATATCACAGTCGTATCCGGCCAACTGGCAACCCTGCTCGGCTGCACTGCTTCGACGGGCTGCCCGGAGCACCTCCAACGACCTTCGGCTGGCTCTGACCACGTCCGCTCCTTAATTTCGCAAAAATGGGACTCGCAAAACCAAAATGGCGAAGATAGAGTCCCGAAGCGATTGGCTCAGCTCCCAAAAACGACCCTATCTCACCCTGCTGGAATAGTTTCTTTCGCCTTCTTATTCAGTTGTTTTCTTGAAATCCGGCGCTGTAATAGATCTTGGTTTTCGCTGGACTCTATTTTCGTATCCGCTGGAGCATACTCGACGAGCACTCGTTTTACGCTGCCTGTGAGTTGAAGAAATGCCTGATTTCATGCGATTTGACAAACGTATCGGCTTTATCTCACCTTTGATTTTTTTTCCTTGTAGGGGAGAGCCCACTGCGACCAGTAGTTGATCTATTGTGGTATTTACCCCGCGTTACTATATGCTTTCAGGTTCACCTGCACTATTGATTGGAGTGACAGTTGATTGCTGACTAAGCATTTTATCCCAATCGGGTATGATATCAAAGATGTATGATATAACCTTCTTAGGGCTGATATGCAACCATATGTCTTGTGCGCTTATTAACTTTGCCCCAAGTACTCGCTCTCTCCTATTTAGGAGGGCGCAGCAGTTTCATAGAAGATGCTCTGCAGTTTCTTTTTCGAACCCGCAGAACCGACAGTACTTACTTACTTAATGATCCCGCGCCGATCCTCCGGTGCATAGGGCCGTAGTAAAAGACCTCCACTGTTGACGATCCGGAGCCAGCGTCTTCACCTGGTCCCAGTCAAGATTTTCGTCGACAGTTCGGATTTCAGCGGCTAGACTTCGCCGCCACGAGCTTTTGGGCCTGCCTCTTCTTCGATGCCCATCTGGATTCCAGTCAAGCACCTCTCTGCAAATCTCGTTTTCATCTCTTCGCAGCGTGTGCCCAATCCATCTCCACTTACGTTCCCGAATCTCGATTTCTAGCGCCTTTTGATGACACCGGCGATGAAGTTTAACGATTGAGATCCAGTTGCCAGGCCACCAAGCGCGGATGATGTTCCGCAGGCAGCGATTCACAAAAACTTGCAGTTTTCGCGTCGTCACCGCATATGTGCACCAAGTTTCACATCCGTACAGCAATACGGATTTGACGTTTGAGTTGAAGATTCGGATCTTAGTTCGTAGAGAGATCTGGCGTGACCGCCAGATGTTTCGGAGACTCGCAAACGCAAATCGGGCTTTTCTGATCCGGGTTTCGATGTCCTTCTTGGTACCACCATCAGGCGTAATCTGGCTACCAAGATACTGGAAGCACTCCACTGTCTCAACCTGTTGTCCAGCTACCACGAAATTGGAACGATTTTCTGTATTGATTTCCATTGACTTGGTCTTTCCGACATTGATTTTGAGACCTGCTGCCTTGGAGCTTTCGGTGAGGTCGTCGAGTTTGCTCTGCATGTCTTGTTGTGTTTGGGCGAGCAAAACAATATCGTCTGCCAGGTCAAGGTCGTTCAGTTGCTCCATGGTTGAAGGATTCCACGACAATCCTCGGTTTGGTCTACAGTCAATCGATCCAGTTAAGATCTCATCCATTACGATGAGAAAAAGCAGCGGTGACAAAATACATCCTTGTCTCACTCCAGCAGTTACCGGGATTGGTTCGGACAAGACACCGTTGTGCAAGACCTTGCACGAAAATGCCTCGTACTGTGCTTCGATGAGATGGACTAGTTTCTCTGGGACCCCTCGTCGTCTAAGAGCAGCCCAGATGTTTTCGTGGTTCAGTCGGTCAAATGCTTTTTCGAAATCAACGAACACCAGCAGAAGAGAGTCCTGGAATTCGTTGATTTGTTCCAGTATTATTCGTAGCGTTGTGATGTGGTCCACACATGATCGTCCGGATCGGAATCCAGCTTGTTGCCGTCGGAGTGTAGCGTCGATTTTCTCCTGGATCCTGTTCAGGATCACTTTGGAGAGTACTTTAAGGGTTGTACAGATCAAAGTTATGCCACGCCAGTTACCGCACTCTGTTAGGTTTCCTTTCTTTGGGACGCTTGAGCTGATCTGTTCGATCTGTCAGCAGCTGACCTGCTCGGTTTTTCAGCGGCATTCTTGCATTAGTCCTTGCACCACTAAGGCGGCGAGAAATATCATATAGTAATCGGATATCTCCAATGGCGGCGGCTCTTTCTCCCTCTTCGGCTAGGGAGTTTGTCCAGGCTCTCTTGTCTCGTCTACAAGCTCGTTTAACTGCCTTTTCCAGCTCCGCATATCGTAAGCGGGCGGCTGCTTTGGCTGACCCGGTACATGCCTGCTCAATTCCGACTTTCGCCTTGCTCCGATCATCGATCATCCTCCAGGTTTCATCCGACATCCATTCGCTTCGTCTTCCACAAACTTTACCGAGAGTACCATGGCTCGTCGTGATAAAGGCATTCTTGATTCCACACCACTGTTCTTCGACTGTTCCGTCTGTCGGAAGCTCCGAGGCTCGGGATTCTAGCTGTTCAACGTATGCCCTTTTCACCTCTGGATTCTCCAACCGGCGGACGTCGTATCGACACCCGACTTTCTCCTCGCGCCGCTGGACACGCGCAACTCTCAGTCGTATTTATCTCGCCAAGGACGAGGTGATGGTCAGATGCAATGTCTGCGCTTCGTTTGTTGCGGACATCAAGAAGGCTCCTTCTGCATTTTCGACTGATGCAGATGTGGTCAATTTGATTTTCTGTTCGGCCATTTCGGGATACCCAAGTGACCTTATGTGCTGGTCGATGGGGGAAGAGCGATCCACCGATCACCATGTTGTTGTTGCCACAAAATTCTACAAACAGCTCTCCGTTTTCGCTCATCTGTCCTAGACCATGGCGCCCCATGATGCGCTCAAAGTCCTGATTATCTGAGCCAATCTTTGCGTTGAAGTCGCCTAAGTGGATTTGAATGTCACCCTTCGGAATTCTCTCAACCACGCTGTTCAATTGACTGTAAAACTGCTCTTTCTCCTGCAAATCGGCAACGTCAGTTGGCGCATAACACTGGACCATTGTAAGGTTTCTAACCCGTGTTCTGAATATGGCTACGATTATTCTTTCGTTTATCGGTTCCCATCTTATGAGGGCCGCATGGGCCTGCGGGCTTAACAGGAAACCAACTCCTCGTTCCCGAGTAGCATGTTCTCCTCGTATGCCAGAGTAAAGCAGTACTTGCCCGGACTGTGTCTTGTGTTCTCCACTGTTAGGCCAACGGACTTCGCTCAGTCCCAATATCTCTAGCTTAACGCGGCTAGCTTCTCTAGCAAGTTGAGCCAGCTTTCCTGGCTGGGCAAGGGTCAAAACATTCCAAGTTCCAATTCTAGTCCGTGTTTTCATGCTAAAAGTCGTTGCCAAAGTTCCAATTCGGTTATTTCTTCTCTCAGTTTCTGTAACAATACAAGGTATCAGGAGCAGTAGGTTGTTAGCCTAAAGTCCCTATCCCGCGATGGGGCTGCCATCTTGGACTTAGCTGGCGGGAGCCGCATTTCATAAATTCAGCCGCTTGCTGCAAGACAGACGCTGTTTGAGCCGCCCCTGACCTGGAGAACAGACGCTCGGTTGTTGTTGCACGCCGCCCCTGACCTGGGGAACAGACGCGTGCGGCCACCTTCTCAGTCTGCATGTGACCAAAGCATCCACTGGGGTTGGGTACCCGATCTCCGCTTAGGTTACTCGCATCCCAGCCGGTACCACGGGGAGGTAGAGATAGGAGTTGTGAATAAGAGGTGATATGACCACTATGGGGTCTCGTGTTGCACATTATCCACCGTTTACCAGCCAGCTTATTTTCCGGTGCTCAAAAATTACATTATTTTCGTCACTTCCTAGTTGTTCTTTTTTTTAATTTCTGTATAGATTGTAAGGAGATATCTTTTTTGCTGAAGTGTTTGATTACTGCTTTTGTTTCATTTTTAGAATAATCCGCTGGATTTTTTGTCCAGATAACTTTTTCCAATAATTTTATTTCCTTTCCGCATGCTTTCAGATCGCAATGTAGTCGTCATTTTGAGTATTATAAAAGTTATAGCTCATCAAAGTTGAAAAATAATTTTTGAAATTCTTAATTCGTTTCAATACGATCTTGCAAATTTCTTCCAAACTTTGTTAATTAGGTGCATGAAGGTGTTTGTGATTATTTGAGATTAAAAAATTTGTTAAAGTCTGTAAATCTGAAGACATAACAGCAATTTCCCAAAAATTACTTTTTCCAAAAAAAAAATTAATTTGATATTTGCAATTTTTCCGCATACTTTATATCTCATACATACATTAAAATATCGTAATAAAAATACCATCGGCTAATTTCTTTTGATCTCTAGATTATTTTTTGCGAATATATCACTCAAAATATCCATGCGTCTCCGAGATAGGTTTGGATTTTGATACCTAAGTGTTGTTTTAAAACAACACTATGCATTACAGGTTAAATTGAAACATGTCTTCAACTACTACAACAACAATAATAGAACATAATCAATTGTAGTACCTTACGCCATTTGACGGTATACCAACAAGTTTCCCGAGAGCGTCGAAGTAAAATTTTACACTGATAAGCGCACCACACGCATGGAGTAAAAATTGTCGGCAAAATGTTGCGCCGATCAGCCTTTATGTCAGTCGTCCTGATCGCGAACGTATCATTCTCCGCACCTCCTGGACACTTTCGAGCTTGAGCTTTAACGTTGCTCGGAACCATTACAAATCGACCTGAGCTACCTGGTCGGATTTTGCTGGGCAAAAACCATTACAGAAAAAGTTTAACGACCAAGCATGAACCGGAGCGCGCTTGAACGTTCATTGATAAGCCAAATACTTAATTCGGAATGTGGAAGCCGTTTCTTTTTCAACCATGGCTCCTGCGGGACAGACGACGAAGTCCTTGGGTCCATACGCGTTCACCAATGGATCAACAAAAATATAAGAAAGAAAACTAACTTGTTCGCGGAAAGAAGCCACAAAGTCGCCACCGGTATGGACGATGGATGGCAAAAGGCCCGAGATAACACATGTATGCAGCTTGTAATCTGACCAACAAGTTTATGTACTTACGGCTTGTCCGCAAAGGATCAGAACCAGAGCCATCGTCGCCGGTTGCCGGTGGTCAGGGAAACTCATCGGGAATCTGCTGGCCTTTCCTCGAGCTGAAGGCAAAAATCACAACCAGACTAACGGGGAATAAAGTGGCGCTAATCAACTCGGCACTTTTGACATCTGGAGCTGTTTTTCGGTATCGGTGGATGGTGGATGGAATTTCATGTTTTTTATGGTCTGTTTTAAGAAGAACTTTCAAGTTTAATACAGAAGAGATTGTTCTGAATGCTATGCTATGACTATGAATGCTTCAATAAATCTGAAATAAAAATTTAGAAAAATCAACCAAATAATTACTTGTATTATCGTTTAGCTATTTTATTTTAATTTTTATATTTTAGTTTTGCACATATTGCACTTTTCAATATTTATTCTAATACAATATGTCAAAATACAATTAATTCTACACCAAACATATATATCTATTCGTCAACAAAAAAAAACTTACAAGATTATTGTCAGAGGTCAGAGAAAATCAGCTTTAATAAGTGCGCTGAATGACTATTTATCATCGTTCACAACTGAAATGGATACTTGCATTTCTCAATAAATATTTATAACCCTACTCAACTCCTCATTTCTGCATATTAATTTTCTAAGGTGGTAAAGGTGAAGGTTTTCTCTCGATTTAATTATAAATGATATGTACTACTTCGGCTCGCTGATTATGATCATTAATCTAGATGGATTAAATCACTCGCTGTGATAATCCGTATATTAATTCCACAGTACTCAGTTTGCCTTTTGAAATTTACTTAGCATGACGTGTAATGCAATCATTGACCCTGTTTTAAGAGTTTTAGAATAATAAACAACTTACCTTTTACTTAATTGACCTTAAGCCATAAGTTGTTGAATAAAATGAGAGCATCGCATCAACGCAGAACACCTTATTAAATTTGTTTTGCAAATAGGCATGTTCTTCAATTATAATATAATTTGTGCCAGGATGTCTTAGTTCTACCAAAGAATTTTATCTAAGCTTAATTTGTGAATTTGTGTGTCTCAGAGAAAAGCATATTTTCAGGTTTATTGAATTTCAAATTTTATAGATATTACGTTATTATCTTTTCAGTTCTTCAAATAAATGGCTTTGAACAGTTTAGATATATCTTTAAAGTTTTCAACGTAATATTATCAAGTGCATTTCAAAATACATCGATATTTTATCAACATTTCTTCACGTAGGGGAAAGTCGGGTAAAACGGACACTTTCAATATTTCGAAAATTACTATGTATGGCACGATTCTAGTGATGAGAATATATCCCTTAGATTTTTCACATCAAGCAATGTATCATAAAAGTGAACACAAATTAAGCAAAAAGGAGGATTCAATTATTTGATGTAATTTTTTCTCTTCAGTAAACAATTTAAAACTCGCAACATTTTCGAAAATTTCAACCGTTTTCAACGGTGGAGAGTTTATTAGGCTTCTCCATAACAATCTGGAGGAAAACCGAGGTACGTCTCGGTCGTCGAGTGGTTAGCGTGGTAAGACGGTAATCGCTGGTCAACTGATGGCATGGGTTCGATTCCCATCTTGGTACTGGGTGTTAAATGTTAATCTTAAGTTGCCCACGTCATTGATTCAGTCTTTAAAGCCTAAATCGGCTAAGAAGATAAGTTAAGTGGATAAGTTTCTGGAAGTGGATTAGTTTCTCCAGGTATTAGGATATATTGACATTTCTACACGAACACCACTTTAACAGAAGGCCTCAGCCCTAACCTCAAACCATGGGAGAACAGAATCGATTTTTGAGAAGGTCGCACGATAAACACGATTTCCCGGTACTAAAGTCGACAAATTCGCCCTGTGGAAAGGTGATACACAGATGTTCGAGTTTTGATTTTTTTGGGTGTTCAGTGCCAAGTGCAAGTGCCAAGTGCATTGATATTTGGAAAACGATAATTATGCAATTAAAAGCATTGTTATTGAAAAACCTTTTCATGAGTACTGAGAATGTGCAACTTTCCCGTAGATTTATATTCGAATGTGAAATTAAACGCATCATTAATCTGAACGAAAGAACAACTTACTGTATCGCACACTTAAGCGAAGAAGTGTGGATTTGTTTAAAATAGTCAGAGCATGCAGGCGATTATTTTCAAATTCAACAAAGACGAGGCTTTTACTTAAGCTTGTTTGTAACAGTGAATGATTTTGCATTCGTTTAGAAGTTAGAAACAACTCTTTTTTAATCTACCGAGCAGTAGGGTAAGTGAGCCTAATTTCGCTATATTTTGTCAAAGGTTTTTAGATTTTATATCATTACGCCGAGTCTCTTATACTTAGATATACAATTTCTCGGTTACTAAGTTCCAAATTTTTTTCTGAACTCTGTTTTGGTTTGAAATTATCATTTCAAGCCTTAATTTATGAAAAATATCATGTTTTAAAAAGTGTGTCGATGTTCCTAATGTGGCACTAATTGTTCCTAATGTTAACATACGGGTGTTCCTAATGTGAACATATGAGGAAAAATGTATCAGCGTACCCAATATTACACTATTTGTTCCTGATTTTGCATGTGGGTCTGTTTTTTTAATACTTTAATGAGAAAAATCTCAAAACTCACCTTTTTAAGAATTTTACAACGTTTTTGATATATGAATAGAGAAATAAGGACTATTTAAATCCTACACAATATTCATTTACGCTATTTTTGAAGAAAGTAGTGAACGTTGAGCTTATTAAAATTCAAACTTTTACTTTTCCAATGGATACATTTATTATATTTCAAAAGTAGAAAATTCATTGTAATAGATACAAATAAGTCAATCCAACACAAATAAAGAGCAACATGCAACAACTTGGTTCGATGCAACATTTGTGTACCACAACCACAATACTTATTTAACTTTTATTTTAATATCATGTAATAAAACTATCATTTAATAATAACAAAACGATGATGTCATAGTTTCTCACATTGTGAGAGAGTTTTTTGAAGTTTTTGTTACTCATAGAAAATTCGAAAAATCAAAATTTTTATATTTTTTGATGCCGTAAAAAACTTTACACAATGTGACGGATTGACTTAGTGATATACAAACTTCATTTGGATTTTATTATCCTACATCAACACTGTTGGTGTATGAATATTTTTCTGACAATCATGGAATTTTTTAAAATTCCGTTACCAGTCTTTGCTAAAATGCATCGACATGCAAACAATGATTCACAGTTTAAATCTTGTTTCCATATGCTAGAATATGATGTAAAATTTTTGTAGTAATTTTTATCCCTAAATGTATCAGCACCTTTATGCTTTCTTTTTAAAAATAAATCTTTGACAGAAAAAATATATACTTTAATTCTAACAAAATCAAGAATAACTACAGATCGAGCTTTATGCGTAACGACATCACAAATATGTCAACAACTATAACTATTAAAACTTTTTTTTCATTAAAAACAAAGGTTTTTGCAACTTAGATACCTCTTTATCTTAGTAGGGTGAAAATCGCATGTTTTTTAAATTTAAAAATAACTGGTGGAACCAATTATTTTTCTGACTACGTTAATTGGATGTCCCATTAACCTTAAAACTTTTGATGTACTAGGATTATCTGTGGACATTAGGTTTTTAAAAGCCATTGTAGTTGAAAAGTGTTGCATGATGCCCCAAATGACTGTATACAACGTGTTTTATTGAGATTTTTTTTAAATTTTTCCTTTCGATTCTGTTCTTGTTAAGAAGCTCTCTGTAACTTGATGGTTTCCTTCTCTGTCGCGAAAGGGTGCGTTCTTTACAACCTGAAGAAAATATTTTTTCAACATTTTTAGCTTTGAGTTATACTAAAGTAAAAAAAAAACATTCTTTATTAGCTCAAAACAGTTAATTTTACCAGATCGTTGAAACTTATGTTAAAACACAATTCTATCAATCAAATTTATTTCAAATACATTCTATGACTTTGATATAGTTTGGAAAACTTTGACTATGTCCATAATTAGGAACACATTGAAAATAGTGTTCCTAATTATGGACATATGCTTTTTTTAGTTTTTACTCGTAAAAAACATGGTTCTTACATACTTATTACCTATATCTTGATAAAAAACAATCCGACGAAAAATTTCCAATAAATCGGTTGACAAATTCAGCTATAATCTTCTATTTCTAAACAGGTGTTTTTTAAGAAATTTTCTAACAATTCCATTCAATTTGGGCATACTTTGAAACAATCCGGATTTTACGAAAAATCCTGTGAGTTAGAAAACTATTTTTTTGTAAAATGAAAGTTCACATGATCCTTTACATAATCATTTTTTTGATAATTGTGATAAGTTAAAAATATCGTCAAAAATAGGCAAAATCGAACAGTATGTTAACATTAGGTACACATGCCAAATAAGGAACACTTACCCTACATGAAAATATATTTCAGATGTTTTTCATTCACCTTGAACATTCATTAGCAAAAGATAGCTTATCTTCATCCATTTATGGACGCCCCGTAATGAATTCAAACGTTTAGCTGTTGATAGTTAAAAAATTTAATCAATTCAGAAATATTATAATTAGTTCAAAACAAGCAAATGTTGATTTTAGTAACGCACCTAGCATCACTGGTGAGCCGCCAGCAAATCAAAATTTGAGGTTATGGCTGAGACCAATTTTTCGTCAATACTATCGTCCGTATATACCCTTATAGTCCTAATTTGCCGCTAGTAGTATTCGTGTCACAATTTAGGAAATATCACTAATACTTTTCAATTTCGGGGACATTAACCTCAAAAACGACCGTTTTCGTCGGCTGGCTGCCTAATTTTCATACTGAAATTTGTACCGAGAGTTTTTGAGGTTAATTGTCCCGACTCATCCGTACACGCTCAGCAAGTGTGCGTAAGAAATGTCAAAAACAACTCTATTTCAATTTTTTCATCGGTTTGTCCATATGCCTTCAAGAGACCTTGGCAAGAGCCGGTCGGCGAAAAGCTCTCAGCATCTCAAACAGGCCATAAAAACTGTAAAAACTGGATCCCCGGTGAAAACAGCGTCGATAAAATACGGAATTCCGAAAACCACACTATATCGCTTCTGGACTCGGTCCAGTTGGTTGCATTTTTGCTATTCAAATACTTAACTCACAAAAGTATTTATTTTTACAGCAGTTTTTCCTTTTCTACGCAGTGTCCGTTTTACTCAACGATTTTTGAAAAGTGTATTTTGCCAGCATGTTTTAGATTGCTATTAAAACAGTCTTGATAAAGGAAATTTAATAATTCCAATGGTTAATGGTCAATGGTTAATGCGATAGAAAACAACCTAAACAGCCCATCCGCACGAAAATTGCAATGAAAAAAGCAATGTCTGATTTTCTATTGCGATTCTACCTTAGAGTGCACTCGAGTGTTTGCTTAACCCGACTTTCCCCTACACTTATTTGATGATTTTTTTCGACTTACGGCTACCAAGTGTTGCTTCGACCGATTTCTGATGAAAATTCATTGTTTCTTGGTGGCATTTTATGTTTTTCGAATCCTAGTAAGTATTCATCATGTAAACAAGAAGCATGTAAGGTAAGGTTTTAATTCTCGAATTCTAGTTGCAGTCAACGAAAAATGGGTCGTGCACCTAATTGCACGGAAACACATCGGATTGTTATCCGCAAAATGGCCAATACACGCAGCAGCCAACGCGAAACCGCAGAGTACTTGGGACGATCTTAAACTCGCATAAAATTCAAAACGACTCCAAGGAAAACGACCGCGAAAGATGACTCTGTCATAATGCGGGCCTCCAAGAAAGATCCCTTCAAGGCCTCGAAAAGGGGCCTCCAAGAAAGATCCCTTCAAGGCCTCGAAAAGGAGTCGGGATGAACTGAACTTGTCCGTGAGTTCCCGGACAGTTCAGCGGTGGCTGGTGGAGCAAGGACTAGGTGGTAAAGCGCCCGGAAGGTCCCGATGTTGACGCCGAAACATCTGAAGGCGCGGATGAAGTTCGCACAAGACCATTTCAATTGGATCGGTCCGGAGAAGGAGAAGCAGTGGCGATATATACTGTGGTCGGATGAGACGAAGGTAAACCTCATCGGCTCGGACGGAAAAACTTGGGTTGATCGTTCAATAGGCTGCGCTTACATGCCACAGTATACTAAGAAGACATTCAAGCATGGAGGAGGGAATAGTATTCATCAGCGATATTTTTTTTTCTTTTTATTGACTTTTGCCATGATTTTTAAAACCGGTCTTAATTTTTGTCGTATTATATAAGTGGCAAAGTATGCTAAAAAGCCTTTTTTAAATAAATGACTATTATTTAACTACAGATTCAATAAATTTCTTCGAACAATGCAAATATTTTAGAGCAAAGTAAAAGGCGACTGCACAGTGGGAACTCTTAGCAACTAGTAACATTTGATTTGTACTACAAACAAGGCTGACAAATTTCAGTCAATTTCGTTTGACTCGACCAACGTCTAGTAGTCAATAGTATCGAAAGAATATCAAAGTCATCTACAAGCTGAATGACCAAGCTATAATGTCGGTCAGGCAGCAATGTCAATATTGAATGACATTTTTGCACTCCACTCGCACCACACATACGATCATCTTTCTATTTCAGCGGTCGGGGAACCGGGGTAAATTACCCCAAATGGGGTAAAAATGAAATTCTTGGGGGTAACAGTGAATATTTTGTGAATGAAAAGTGTATATTTTCATTTTGCAATTTGATGAAATTATTGGTTTTAAAGTAAAGAATTGAGCGACATATGCAGAAGTGAATATTTCCCCTGAGGCATTCAAATAACATGCTTTGAGAGCTCGCTTAGTGTTTACGGATACGTTTTTTTTTGCTCTTTGTCATGGGGTAATATAAACTTAAATAATAATGTTTTGGGATAATGATTCAAAAAGTTCCCCGACCCCTGTTCTATTTCATTATTTTGGCTGTTATGGGAGGGATTTCACGTTATAAGTTGCGCAACAGTTGAAAAAATGTAGCTGTTGGCCGTAAGAAGAAAAAAGTCGTAGCAAGCATGATGTCGTTCATTCAACTTGGTCATGACATTGTAAGCACATGTCGCTGACCAAAAATCAGTATCGCATGACATAGACATGCAAAGCAGTATCAAAGTCGGCTGACATTGGCTGTCTGATACTGATAATTTGCAGCTTTGACTACAAATCATGGCTTACTTAAATATCTAACATCCCCTCTTAAGCCATTATGATTTAATCCCAAAACTGTTCTTGCTTCACAGAATTTTGTTCCAGGAACTGCCTTAGTGAGGATGTCCGCTGCTTGTTGATCTGTCGGTACATATTTAAGCTTGATTGATTTAAGCTCAACTTGTTCGCGGACGAAGTGGTGTCTAATGTCGATGTGCTTACTGCGTGGCGAGTAACCCATCTCCTTCTCAGCAAGACTAATAGCAGATTTGTTGTCGCAGTTTACAGCTATTGGTCCCGCAACACTCATCAGCTCTGCTAGGAATCCTTTCCACCAAATCGCCTCCTGTGTGGTCGCTAATAAAGCCATGTATTCAGCTTCGGTCGTCGACAGAGCAACAGTAGGCTGCTTACGTGAACTCCACGCTATTGCCCCGCCTGCCATCAGAAACACATAGCCGCTCGTAGATCGCCTCGTATCTGGATTGTTGCCCCAATCAGCATCAGTGTAGGCCTCAAATGGCCCAGCACATTGTTTCGAGACACCAGCTTGAATTTCTTGGTACCTTTTAAATACCGAAGTATCCGTTTGGCTGCTATCCAATGCGCTTCTCCGAAATCAGCACAGAAACTACTGACTACACTGACTGTATGGCAAATGTCCGGCCAGAGCCAGAAATTGAAGGCTTCCTGCCAACTCTCGAAACGGTATGGACTTCATACGTCCCGTTCGGCCACCGTTTGGGGCACATGTCTTGAGTCAATTTCTGATTTACATCCAAGGGAGTTGAAACAGGATTGCTTCCGGACATCTTGAACCACTCTAGGAGTGTGTCGATGTAACGCTCTTGATCAGTCGCTACAGTTCCTTTTCCTCGGGTAATCCGCATTCCCAAAACCTGATGAACTCGACCCATGTCTTTCATCTTGAATCGGCTCGTCAGTTCTCGTTTCACCGCCTTGGCCAAACCATCATCGTTTGTGAATATAAGGAAATCGTCCACAAAGATTGTGACGATTACCAGCCTCGGACCGTCGTTCCTGAAGTACACGCAAGAATCATACTTCGAACGCCGCAATCCCATCCGCTGTAATTCGGAATCGAGCTTGAGATTCCAAACTCGGCTAGCCTGTTTCAGACCGTATAGGGCTTTCTTCAATTTGCAAACCCTATCGGTACCATCCTCGAACCCTTCTGGCTGTCGCATAAATATTTCTTCCTCTTTCAGGTCGCCTTGAAGGAAATCCGTCACCGCGTCAAGCTGATAGATTTCAAGATCCATCTCCGCTGCCTTGGCCATCAAATACCGAATCGTTGCGTAGCGTACAACTGGCGAGTACGTTTCGGTATAGTCCACACCTTCGACTTGAGAACAACCTTTAATCACCAATCGTGCCTTGAAACGCTCAATCGACACATCGGATTTGACCTTCAGTTTGTAGACCCACTTGTTTCGCAACGCCTTGCGCCCGGCTGGAAGTTTCTCTAGCGACCAAGTCTCGTTTTCCATCAGCGCCTTATGCTCGTCGCACATGGCTGCCATCCAGCGTTCACGATCGTCACTTTCAATCGCCTGCTGGTACGTTTGAGGTTCTTGAGCATGCTGTGGAATGGACAAATGCGGAACTTCGTTGCTCGAAACGTTAATAGAGGAACACTTGCCTCTGACTGGGCGCTCCCAGTCACAAGGGCCGGAATCAAGTTTTACATCAACCAATTCTTCTTGTGTGCGTGACGGGAGCGCGTTGACTGGACCCGGACATCTCGAACCAACCTGTGGGGATGCAAGTTTCTGAGGAACGATACCGTACGTCACAAAGTCAGAACACTTGCCTGGTATCCGGCGCTTCCTCGCGCTGCGCCGCGTCACACTCGCATTTGGTGAACGTTCAGAAAATTGGGGAGGGAGCGCAGTATGATGACTCCTCGAGTCGACCAGTGTTGAATTGAGTTCTTCCACGCTTGATTCGTATCCATCGCTGCAATCTGTATCGTCTGGATTTGGTTCTGACACAGTAGCTGGATCGTCATTCGACACCTGCACCACCTCCTTCCGCCTTTCTTCCGCTTCCTGCGAAACCATCGGTTGAACCTCGCTGATTATTTTAATCATATCTACACCTCCGGAAATAGGTTCTTCTTCTGTTTGTTTGTGGTTGACTTCATTGAGGAACACAACACTTTTGCTGATGAAAATCTCCCTGGTTTTCGGATTATATAATCGAAACCCTTTTGAATGAGCTGCGTAGCCGACAAACAAACAAGCCTCCGATTTCTTATCCCACTTACGCCTTTTGATTTGTGGAATATGAGCCACTGCTTGTGCTCCAAAAACTCGAAGATGGCTCAAATCAGGACGCTTCCCAGTAAACCATTCTACTAGAGTAACTTCAAGACCTTTGGTTGGCGAACGATTTATTAAATACAATGCTGTGCCCACTGCCTCAGCCCAGAACCGCTTACTTAGGTTAGCATCAAACAACAATGCCCGAGCTCGTTGGTGCGGTTCATCCGCTCTGCCAAACCATTCTGTTCCGGATTGTAGGGGACAGTAGTTTCATGAACCACTCCGTTGACACGAAGAAAATTGTCGAACATTTTGTTTACGTATTCCGTACCATTGTCGCTTCTGAGACGCTTTATTCTCTTGCCCGTCTGCGTCTCGACCATGGCCTTAAAATCCTTGAACGCTTCTAACAACTGATTCTTCGATTTCAGGTAGAATACGAATGTCATCCGGCTTGCGTCATCGATAAACGTTGCCATGTACCTACTGCCACCAATCGACGTCGTCTCCATCGGACCACAGAGATCTGAGTGAATTAAGTTCAAGACTTCATTTGACCTCTGCCCGCTCGACTCGAATGGTAAACGTTGCTGTTTCGCTTCTACACACGGCACACAAGGATACAGCTTTCCGTTCTCGTACCCCAAACCAGTGGAAATGGCTCGCAAAATCCGCATGTTGCGCTCGTTCATGTGACCTAGTCTCCGATGCCACAACAGGAAATTGGCCTCTGCTCGAACCGTTAACGCCTGTTGATTGCTGACCAAATTCAAACGATAGAGACCGTCCGTCTCTGTACCAATCCATACTACATTGCCCGTGTCGGAATGAATCACCTTGCAAGCCTCTTTCGTGAAAATCACCCGGTAGCCCATTCTACAAAACCGGCTGACCGACAACAGATTCATGGCTAGATCTGGAACACATAACGCATTAGACAACGTGATCTCACTTGACGTACCTTGGACATCTGCTTCCAGTTTCACAGTTCCAATCGCGACGACTGCCACTCCACCGCTATCGGCAACGTTGACCGTTTGAGTTGTCTTTTCCAATTTTATAAACGGTTCCTGGGAGCGACATATATGGCTTGACGCCCCAGAATCGAATATCCAGTACGCCGGGTCCTTAGACGCCGCCAGCCCAATACTGAACGCTGCATTGGACTTCCTCCGACTGCCTGATGAGCTGCTACTAGCAGATTCTGCCCGCTTGCATTCCGATGCGAAATGCCCTGCGTCTTGACACTTGAAACATTTGAGTTTCGAACGATCCTTCTTCGTTGACTTCTTCTGATGACTAGCAAACGCATCATTCGATCCAGACGATTTGTGACTGTCAACTACTGTCACATCTTGCAAAATTTTGGCCTTCACGGAATCCGCTGTGATTTATTTTCCAGATGCTTCTAATCCCATTATCATGGGCTCATAGGTATCAGGTAAACCCATAAGCAAAATACTTGCCAGCCAAACGTCGTCTACCTTGAAACCAACCTCCGTTAGCTTGTGACTGGTTGACATTAGTTGGTTGACATAATCCTCTACCGAGCTGCATTCCACCAAACGAACGCTGGTCAACTTCCGCAGCAAACCTATCCTTCGGTTCATTCCGCTGTCCTGGAAGGCTCTCTTCAGGTTCGTCCAGGCTTCCTCTGCTGTTTGGCATCTTGAACCAAACTATAATTAATTGGTTCAATGCCTAAATCTACATCGGCGTTTTCCTGTACTTCAACGGCATTCCAGGTCCCTTCCCGGATCAGCACCATTTTCATACCGAACGCCCATGTGCTGTACTTTTCTCGACCTCGGAGTTTTTCCGCTACCGGCAACGACATGCTGCTTACGTGCATTCTGGTGCTTCCGACGCACAGTGGGGCAGGACCTATGAAAGCTTGGCCAAAACCCCTTTTTGTAAATTTCAAAAATTCATCATAAATTTATGCTTTTCAGAAACTGGACATTATACCGATCACAAATCTGTCAAACAAAACTTAAATTTCGTTGTTTCATACAATTATCTACGTAGGTGAAGTTGGGGTTTGATGCTGTTGCATTTTATCGCAAAAACAAAAAAATATTTTCAATACTCCACTAAAATTTTATTTCTTGAAGAAATGAAAAAAAATTAACATGAATGTGTTCGGAATAATATGAAATTTATTTATTTGAAGTTTAAGAATTGAAAAAAAATCGTAATTTTTTTTACGAGCATAAACATATAACGTTAAAAAATTACGAATTTTCATCATATTGGGACATCTGGAAAACATGTTACCCCACGTTACCCCACTCTCATTTCTACTCGAACATTTAAATGGAAGTCTCTGCTATCCAATAAAACAAAAACTGGTTGCCACTTTTTGCCTATTCAAAAGTTATTCACGTTTTGGTGAAACATGTTTTTGAACAATTTGCCACCAAAATACACTCTTTGAATAGCCATAACTTTTTTGTTTTAAGTCCAATCGAGTTGCAGTCTTCGGATGAAATGTTAGTCTTAATAGAAATTTAAAAAAAAATTACATAATTAAGGAAATGATTGGTAAAGAACAAAATATTTTATGAAAAACCAGTTTTTTATGCTTCTTAAGAACACAACGTCTCAGAATCCCTTCCACACTTGAGATTCATTACAACCCTTTTCCGTTGTCAGATTCAGCTCAAATTTGGCATATAGCCTTCTGTTGATTTCCTCAAACCATCCAAGTCTTTGTTTTGCAATTGTTTTGATTTTAAAGTAGGTATTTGTTAAGACGAATTTGATAAATTAATTTTAAAATATCCTAAATTGTGATTTTTATTAAGGATTAAACCGTGAATAGCGATGATAAAAACAACATGCTTTGTTCAGCAAAGTTTAAGTGCACAAAAATCCGCATCTTTGGATGGCATTGGTGTTAAAAATATTCAACGCTAGGTACACATTTTGGTCAGTTTAACACAAAATTTTTGGATCAAAAATTTTTTTTTTCTTGAAAATAGCTTGCTTATTTTCAATTTTAATACGAATTTAGTTCAGTTTTCATTTGATACGTGTAGTATTTAATCCAAACAAAATAAAAAAAATAAACTATTGTATTTTTGTGAAAACTTTTGGACCCAGAATTTATTTAAAATCAAATATTTTGAAAGTGGACTTTTTTCAAAGATCGCGTTTGCGGAACCTCTAAACATGATTTTTTTCTAGTCGGCCCCATATAAAAGTTTGTTCTCCAAATCCTAATCTACTATTTGGAGGTTGAGCCCCCAGATTCCCAGAAATTATACAATTTTGGGACATCCTACTGAGTATCCTTCAAGTTGATAAGGAAAATCTGCTAAACAAAGTTATCTAGATCAAATTTCACAACATCTAGATGAAAAAAAGTTACATCAAACTAAAGATTTTGATCAGATGAGAAACTTTTCAGAAGACTTCAAACCAGTAGGATTTCATTTAAAAAAGTTATGAGGTTTTGACCATCGATTGGTCAGGTCTGCCCCACTGTGCGACGGTCACTTCTCCCCCGTTGCGTGTGACGTGGTTTCCTCGGCTCGTGCTCATGGTTCTTGATGATTAAATTTTCCTAACTGTGAAAATTTTTCTCTACTTCTTACTTTCCCTGACTACGGTTGCTATGGGCTGGGCCCATAACCTTTTAGAGCAAAGTAAAAGGCGACTGCTCAGTGGGAACTCTTAGCAACTTGTAACATTTTATTTGAACTACAAATCATGGCTTACTTAAATATCTAACAAAATAAATTATCATAAATGGATTGTAACACTGAATTTAATTATGTTTTCCCTAAGTTTTGTCACTTTCTTTTTTTTTAGCAGTGGTCTTTATCAAGATGTGTGTATATATAGGAGGTGTAACGATATGAGAAACTCCCGATTCAGCCATTTTGATTTGGCTACTATGGAGTTCGTGGGGTTTGTTTACTAACAAAGCACTCAGCTCGAACAAATTTTCCGATGTTTACAAACAAACTCACTGAACCTCACCGCGCTCTCCTCGCCTACTTACTGACAAAGTCAGAGAACCTTGTGATCTAATAACCTTGATCTTTATGTTTTGCCTGACACTGTATGTACCTCCATTCAACAGGTTTTAACTCGGTTATCTGAAGAGATAAGGCTATGATCATTTAGAATCCGGGCACTTCATTTCAGTGATAGTTACATTCCTGAATTACAGATATGCAAAATTTTGGCAGCGTTGTGTTGGTTATAAAAAGGACTATCTTGCCCATTTTTATCAGATTTTTCAGTTAACATGTGTTTGAGATATTCGTAATGCATGAAGACATGGTAAAAATAAGTTTGCTCAATCACCTCGGAAATATTTCATAGTCGGCCTTTTTTTTCAATCGTGAACTGTTGATTTTTTTCTGAAATTTGTTTGGTCCAAATGGTTAAGAATTATAAGGAGCCACTCTAGGAACCTCACGAAGTTCATACCAAGAATCGGAGTGGCATTTTATCTAAAAACCTGGCAAAATCCGGACATATGATTTCAAAGTTTTAAACTCAAAATCCGGGCAATATCCAGGCAAATTTGGCTAACGAAAATCAAGAAATAATACGCTTGAAAAAAATTTTTTCCATCGAAATATATTTGCAGATTGAAATTGTATTTTAGCCTTCTAAAAACCCGTTAATAATTATTTTGATAAAATTTGCCCGAAATAATTTATTTTTGGACGCAAAAATCAAAAATTAAAATTACTCGATTTGAGTTTTTTGGTTGATTTTTCCAAACAAAGTGAATAAATCCGGCCAAAATCCGGGCTAATGTTAACTAGAACCAGGCATCCGAGCCGGACCGGGCTTTTCCCAAATTTTGTTTCATATATCCGGGCAATCTGGCAAGCTTAAACAAGAGCTCAGGAAGAATCAGGAATCAGGATCAGGAAAAATTAATGGCATATTTTTATTAATTACTCGAAATCAGCTTTTAAATTCTTCGGTTCTCTGAAAAATTTATATTTTGTAGAATAGTGCTATGTTTAAAAATTCAGATACAATACAAATTATATAAAATTCATATCCTTCATTATGGCACTGAAATTTGATTCCGTATGGAGTTTCTAAATTCTATATTCTTTATTCAAAGTCTGAACACGATTCTTGTTTCTGAGTTTTTTTTTTATGAATTCTGAGCTCAACTCTGTTTTGTTACATTAGCTTCAGGTGATTTTTACAAATTAAATAATGGTTATCGATCTTGCATGTAGAAAATTTTGTAATTTCAGTTTTTTGTTCTTGGATTTTACTAAAAAAAAATCTTTCAATGTTGTTTGATCAAAACCTAAAACCGAAAAAAACTTAAAATAATTATACCTATTAGAATTTAAATTAATTTGAATAAAATTCTAGAGTTTTGAAGTCTTAAATCTGATATAGAAAAATGATTCAATTTTGTATTTGATTTAAACTACGAATTCTGATTGCCAGCTCTTATCACTTGTTTTGGTTGTCGTTCGATTTTTTTTCCTAAAATCCTGTTGAGTTTTCTTTCATCGACGTATTGTTACATTATTTAATCAACGTTTTCAGTTTCTGAAACTTGCCGGAAAACAATATTTCCTAAAATCTCGATACAAGAACACGGAATCTTAGACCTGTTTTTGCATTCTGAAATCGAGCAGTTATTTTCGTAATATGAAGAAAAAAGTTCAAACCCGAAGGCTAATTAGATATTTTAACGTTTTTGTTTAAGTTACGCAGGTAAATGCCAATGAATCAAAATGATTTCGTTATAAATTGTTTAACTTCAACTGTTAACAAATCAAATTATCTTTAAAATTATTAATTTTAAAGCAGGTTGGAATGCTTGGATAAATTCTGATCGATACCAACCTTCATCGAAAATCTTTTTAGACGTTTCTCAACTGACATGTTTTAAAAGGTCCGGAAAGCCATCAATCAAAAGCTAGGCCATAGAACAAGTGCAATTTCAACGCTTTGGGGCTGCCAGAGGGTTCCAAGCAGTCGCCTCGATGTCATCCCCCCTTACTTCCGTAGTGTTTTTTTTTTCTTCCATGTTTTTTTTTTTCAAGTTGCCAGCAACCATCTGATCCGACGATTTGTTCCAGCACCAGGGTCTGAAACTTCATTTCTTGAGCTGTTGTTTTTTGGCCGTCTTTGTCAGACGTTTGGTCTCTTGAGCTCGGCTCAGTCTTTGGGTGGTTGCAATAAAAAATAATAAATCCGTGTGAATTGGGCTACATTATAAAAATGAAACCCATTGTTCTGAACAGGCTTCCCAAAAGTACTGCATTGCGATGACAGCTTTTTCTTCGCCGAACAAACTGTCTCAGTTTGCCTTTCCACTCGGTTCGCTGCTGTACCGTCGGTGACGAATAAAAACGCTTCGGCTACGTCGCACACGTTCGGGAACGAAGACTGTATCTGAACAATCGGCTAAAGCCTGCGCTGCCGAAAGTGTTGAGCTTTAAGCTGTAGCGAACCGAACCGACAGTTCGATTTTCATTCTTTCATGCCTCCTGTTTCGCAAATAATTTCATCCTAACTGTCGGCTGTAGGGCGTGACAGTTTTGCGCATGACTGTCACGGGCGACTGTCATGCCCATACCGTTTCCATGCCCGGTCGTATGCTGCTGATGCTGTTGCTCGATTCGAATAGACCGAACGAGCAATCTATTCCAACCGAGCAGCAGCATACGACCGAGGCGTAACGCGATGTGTGGTTTCGGTGAAGGTTAGGGGCTGTACACTAATTACGTAAGCACATAGGGGGGGGGGGGGGGGGGTTTCACATTTGCTTACGATCTCTTACTAGGGGGGTAGGGGGGGTTTCCAAAATTCTTACGTAAGAAATATAACATTAAAAATTCATCACAGCCATAACCATACGAAACTATATTACTCAGGTTTTATTTTACTCACTACCAATTTGTTCGTTAGTTTTGATGTTATGTTAAATTTATCTTAAAATGTCTTTCAATTAATAAAAACAATTGCAGGTTCTATAAAATTAATAGAGAATCAGTTCAAACCAAAAACACTAAATCACATTATTAAAAAAGATCGTTGCTTTCCGCTTTTCATCATATTAATCTTTTCAATTGAGAAATTTCAAATTTATAGAAACAACAAGGAAAAGGGCGCGCTGTGACACCACGATTTGAATCCATCATATTTCGAAAATGACTTCATATATATTTTTTTAAATCAATATAAATAAGGCGCTTTAAATAATGAATTTCTAAACAGTTTTTTCAGAGATAGACACTACCAGCTCTAAATTTTACAAAAGATTTACCAAAAAAATCCTAAAACTGAATCGCTTGCCGCTGAATGAATCTGAGCTTTTAGGTTAGTTGACAGTGTGATTGCCGTTAAACATTTTTGCCCCAATTCTAGTAGTATAGAATGATACTTTTTTTAAAAGATTATTATGATTTTCATGTAAAAAACATCAACATTTTTTATGGTACATTGTGCTAACCTGATCTCTCTTTTTGAAACCGGAATTCAGATTTCATATCGTTTATTCGATTGTGGACATTTATTGAAAATTATTGTTACCAAAAACATGCGTTGAATAATGTTTTCTTTAATCGTTTATGACATTTCATCTGTTATTTTGTATAGATTGTGCTTTTCAAATACAGTTTTTTAATTTTACTTAAAAAGTGCTTTGCTTTGAAGTATGTTTGTCACATTTTTAATATATTCAAGCTAATTTTAAAAAAACGTGTTAATTTATCTGACACGAATGCCATAATGCTGGTAAAGGGTCAAAAATAAAAAAAAAATAAAAATCAAAGAATAAAAACCCGATTTAATACACTTAACAGTGGATTTGAGCCTTTCTTTCAGATTCAAAACATATTTGTTTTGCGTGTTTTAATCCATAACGGTAGAATGTTTACAAAAATCACTTTTGTAAATGATTTTCGTTAAATAAAGCTCTCAAACGGAATAAACTATAGGGGATGAAAAAAAACTATAGGAGATAAAATTTGTCAAATTTGCCAAATTTGTCAAATATGTCAAAAATGTCAAATTGTCCAATTTTGTCGATTTAATCAATATTGTAAATTTTATGGATTTTGCTAGTTTTGATAATTTTGTCGATTTTATAAGTTTTGTAATTTTTGTTTATTTGATTCAGTTTTGTCAATTTGATCAATCTTGTCAATTTTTTCAATTCTGTAAATTTTGTCAAATTTGTCAATTTGATAAATTTTGTCAATTTTGTCAATTATAATAATTTTGTAAAATTTGTCAATTTGGTCTATTTTGTCAATCTTGACAATTTTGTCAGTTTTGTCAATTTGGTCAAATTTTTCAATTTCGTCTATTCAATCAATATTGTGATTTTGCGATTAATGTAAATTTTGACGATTTTGTCGATTTAATCAATTTTGTCATTTTTGTCAATTTTAACAATTTCTTCAAATTTGTTCAATTTGGTGAAGTTTGTCAGTTTTGTCAATTTGGGCAATTTTGTCATTTTGTCGGTTTTGTCAATTTTGTTAATCTTGTCAATTTTGTCAATCTCATCAATTTTGTCAACTTTTTCAGTTTTGGCGATTTTGTCAATCTTGTCAATTTTGTCAGTTTTGTTAATTTTATCAATTTAGTTAAATTTGTTCTTGGCCAGCCTGGCCAAAATGGTTAATGCGTATTTATGTGCCTTTTCCAAAAAAAAAAAAATCCGAAATGCTTCAAACACTACTGTGGAGGACTTGGTGGCGCCACTGTTTGGATTGACTCCCAAGCCGTTTTCGTCAGACACCAACCCCAACAACAAAACGCAACAATTGCACAGGTTTTTCTATGCGAACGAAAAGCTTTCATTGCGCAACGTTAGATCTGAAGAGAAAAGGGAACGAAAAGGGAATTTGCCCGAGAGCTTAAAGCTCGACAGGATTGAGTAGCATTTGTCTAATTAGATTTGCTTCCACGGGCGAAATTCTCTCCTGTCGTTCGTGCCTAGGAAGAAGCTTCCTGAGCACGAACGGCACGTGAGAAGATGAGAGGATGTGCATACATCGTCCACGTACCCGTGTTGTTTTCCCCTTCTCAGAGCAATCTGTTTCTGAATATAATGTTGGCCGAAGTTACTATCGCTTTCGTACCATGCAGTGTGGGCATTACGTACTCATAAACGACTTCATTAATTTCGGGGTCGTACCCCTTGGTGAAAACCTTTTTTATGATAAATATTTCGGAGCATCGGTTCCGAAATTTTTTGAAATGGTTCGGTTTCAATCTGAACCGTTAAAATGAAAAAAAAAAAAATAACCATTGTCCGGGTAAATTTGAACTGTCTTCTTCCTCCCACACGGTTTCTGTCACGATGACATAAAACCTGAGTGGGAGTGAAGCCTATCTGTTCTCCCTTCCACACATCGACAGGACCATAGTTTTAGCTAGCAAGCGCGTATCTATGACGTCACGTATAATTTGACGTCATATATACGATAATCTTGATTTTAGTGATTGCTGGTTGTGGCTAGCAAGGCCAATTGACACGTTTTTTGGAGTGATGATTCGATGATAATTACTATGAAAATTTAATTTTCAAACTATTTTGTTATTTTTTCTTTCTTTTATAGACCGAAGAAGAAAAAAAACAAATTTTTTAAGATAAAAATCATTTTTATTGTACTGCCCAGTTTCGCAAAAACATGCAAAAAAGTTTACAAAAAATCACACCAATACACACAAATACACAGACATCGTCTGAACTCGACGAGCTGATTCGATAGGTACCTATAAAGGTATATCTAAGACCCATAATTAATGATCTCCCAAATCGACCGATAACTATACCTTTCTGAAAGAAAGGCAAAAACGTAAGATCTTACTAGGGGGGGAGGGGGGGGGGTTTGAAAAATCTTACTTTGTCTTACCAGGGGGGGAGGGGGGATCTGAATCTGAAATCTGAATCTGAAATCTGAATCTGAAATCTGAATCTGAAATCTGAATCTGAAATCTGAATCTGAAATCTGAATCTGAAATCTGAATCTGAAATCTGAATCTGAAATCTGAATCTGAAATCTGAATCTGAAATCTGAATCTGAAATCTGAATCTGAAATCTGAATCTGAAATCTGAATCTGAAATCTAAATCTGAAATCTGAATCTGAAATCTGAATCTGAAATCTGAATCTGAAATCTGAATCTGAAATCTGAATCTGAAATCTGAATCTGAAATCTGAATCTGAAATCTGAATCTGAAATCTGAATCTGAAATCTGAATCTGAAATCTGAATCTGAAATCTGAATCTGAAATCTGAATCTGAAATCTGAATCTGAAATCTGAATCTGAAATCTGAATCTGAAATCTGAATCTGAAATCTGAATCTGAAATCTGAATCTGAAATCTGAATCTGAAATCTGAATCTGAAATCTGAATCTGAAATCTGAATCTGAAATCTGAATCTGAAATCTGAATCTGAAATCTGAATCTGAAATCTGAATCTGAAATCTGAATCTGAAATCTGAATCTGAAATCTGAATCTGAAATCTGAATCTGAAATCTGAATCTGAAATCTGAATCTGAAATCTGAATCTGAAATCTGAATCTGAAATCTGAATCTGAAATCTGAATCTGAAATCTGAATCTAAAATTTGAATCTAAAATTTGAATCTGAAATCTGAATCTAAAATTTCAATCTTTAATCTAAATTTGAAATCTGAATTTGTTTCTGATTCTTAAATCTGAAATCTGAATCTGAAATCCGTTTCTAAAATCTGAGTCTTAAATCTGAATCTGAATCTCATATTTGATCCCTAAATTTAAATCTGAAATTTGAGTCTGCAAAGCTGAATCTGAAATTTAAATCCTAAACTTGAATCTGAAATCCGAATTGGAATCTAAAATCTTGATCTGAAGTATGAATCTGAAATCCGAATTTGTATCTGAAATCTGAAATCGCATATTTCAATTTGAAATCTAAAATCTTGAACTTTATTATTCATAAACGACATCCAATATCAGGCTGGAAAACAACACGCATCAATGCGTGTCGACCAACTAATAACGTAAGGATAGCCAGCCGCAGTAGCTAGCTTGAGCTTAAAGCAGAAGTTCGTTAATTCTAAATTAAATCGACCCGAGCGTGAGCCGATGATGATCCAATGCGAATCTCGGCTACAGTCGGACGTTATTAGCAGTACTGTCATGCGAAGTTTAACGCATTGAAAACTGTCACGAAGATTTCCCCATAACTGTCACGGAGCTTTAAAGGCTATCATATCCACGAGCAAACTTTCGCATGAGGTAAACCAAGGCGTCGTTGTACATCGCACGAATGCGCCTTTTAAAACTGTCGGGGAAGAAATATTCGGAAAGCTTTCACCGAAGTGGATGTGCGACGTTCGCAAGAAAACTGTCGTTCGGCAGTACTTTTCGGAAGCCTGGTTCTGAAAGCCAGGGGCCTAGCTTGGCCAAAGGCTGAAAGAGCTGGCGCGTATATTTTTGTGTGTGGTTTCATTTGGCTGCTGCTGGAAGTCGCTTTTTCATTTTCCGATTTCCATTCTTGGGGTCGTTATTTTGTGTTTCTCTACCTGTATCCACTTTGATCTGTGAGGGTGGAAGTGTTGAAGCGAATGCTTTTTTATGTTTTTTTGTTTTTTCTTCAAGAGCAACCAACTACTAAACTGCTGGTCTAGTTTTTAGCGCTTATAAGTCATTAATTTGGCGTGATCAGCAATAGTGCACATGAAGTTTTGGGTTTTTGAGTCGAGTTGAGAGCGCCAAGATATCATTAGACGGTAGGGTTGCGTGCTCAAGAAGGTCAATGGTGGAGTTGCTGGCTGAGCCAGGTTTAGAAATAGGTACTATGTACCTACACTCATGAGCGTTTTGCTGATTTGCTTACTAAAATGTTGAGCAATTTCGTCTAGTGGCTGAACCTCGAATTAATATTCAATTTACTGTAATGGCAGGAAGAGCTAGGAAACAAAGCCGTCAGCGCAAAGTCCAATTACAAAATCCAATGAGAAACTTATAAATTGAGTTTTGAAATAAGTGTTGCTTTTCGTTCGATTCTAAAACAAAACATTCTAATTACTGGACTTGTAAAATATTCATATCACTGGATTTTGAATCGAATGTCCATAAAAATCAGAATAGATTAATGCATTCAGATTTTTTGAAAAAAGAATTTTGAATTAGGGATTCTAACTTTAGAGATTTGAATTTGGCATCCATGTATAAAACTCTGAATTTTTGATTCTTTTTCTGATTATCAATTGTGTGATTTGATCTATAAAATCCTGATTAATGCGGATTACTCGGAAAAAATACGTGTTTATTTCAACAACCCCTGTAATGATAATTTTACCATTTCTGCCTTTTGTTTTTTCACCCACGGCATAGTATTAAATTAGTTTAGTAAAAGTGCGCATGATATTTCGATATTGTACAATTTACGTTCTTCCAACTATGGGTGTGGTTTTTTTGGCGACTCTTTGTTGTTTGTTCTCGAAAAAACTATGGTCATGATAATTGCATCATAATTTCTCTTGAAACTAGCGTCCGCGTAGTAATTTTGACATTGTGGCACACATTCTTAAAATAAAATACTACGTGCACGGTACTTATTAGAACAAATCAATTATGACTCAAAATTATGAGTGCGTGTTATAAACTTTGCTATTCGGTCCTAATAATTTCACTCTGGTTTCTTCTTAGGAGCTGATCGTTAATAAACTGGGTAATTATTCAGTAAGTATCACACAATTTACTAACGAGCCTATAGTAAAGAAAGAGACGAAATGTCATGATTGGAATTTTTGATTTTCTGTCAGTTTAGTTCCAATCGAGCAAAACATAACAGTCTTAAAGGCAGACCTACGGCAGGGTTGCAAGCTCATTATTTTGAAAAAGATCAGATAGCGCTTCTTTGTTTAATTTACATATAGTCTATTTACAATTTACAAAAACCATCATTGATCATAAACCGTTGAAGTGTCTCGACTCAACTAAACAGTGTTGTTAAAACAACATTAATTAAAATCAGGTTATCTCGTAACACGTAAATATTTTTGAGACATATTTCCTGAAAATTTGTGATGTAATTTAAAAGAAGACTTTTTACCATATGGTGTTTCATTTATACCTATTTTTTTATTTTTATACCATATGGTAATTCATGAGAAATTTGAAATCTCTGAGCCGAAAATGCGCTGAAAAGTGTACTGAACCAAAGATTATATGATTGGAAAAGCACTACTGGCATAAAGACTTTACCTCCCAAGCAAAATGGTGCATGACCACTAGACCGTACAAAGTCTTCCACTATATGCAGCTCGTCGCCGTCGGTCGTGACTTTGTTATTACTGGACAAGCGGGACAACATGTCAACATGTCCTGTCTAGCGTATCAGGCCAGCCTTCAGCACCTTCTGGATACTGGGTTCGCCGTAGGGTCGCGCGTGCTCATGGTCCTCCTCGAGCAATATCTATGTCTCGTTCCCGTTGAGAACAACCGATCTAATGAGTGTCATGTACAGGTTACAGTTCGTAAGAGAACTAAGTTTCTCGACCGCAGACGTATTAATCATTAACGTCATCATTAACCCAATCCTTTCTCCCTCGCCGCAGACGATCTGCCGACTATATCAATGTCGTCGACAAAGCAGATAAGTTGACTGGATCTGTTGAAAATAACATCAGCGCCACGTTGAACATCATGCAGGATAGACCATCACCTTGTCGAGGCGCCCTGTGTGTTTCGAAAGAACTCGACAATTCACCCGAGATCCGCAAACAGCACTGCGTTCCATCCAACGTTGCCTTGATCAGTCTGGTCAGCTTCCCGGAAAAGCTGTTCTCGTCCATAATTTTCCATAGCTGGTCACGGTCGATCGTGTCGTATGCGGCTTTGAAGTCGATGAAAAGATGGTGAGTGTTGTATAACAGTATTTCCCCTTAAGTGCATCATGCAGTCGACATATCTTTCCATCGAGAAAGAGTGTTAAGGCATGATCGTTATGATTTGAATAAAGAGGCTCATTCGAGTCCAGCCTGTGAAGCGAAGAACTTCTATTTAAATATTGTCCGAACACCCGTTGAACTAATATAGTTAAAGTTATTACTGAGGTTTTACTAATCTGATAACGTGAAATTATCTTAAAAGGATTAAGATAGTTAAGTTGCGACGAGCCTGCACGATACTTGCGCGTGTCGTATGTAAGGGCTGTAAAGCTGTAAGGTTTTTTTTTTAACAGTCAGAGGCTGCAAGTCTTGACCACGTGTGTCAAAAGTGTAATCTTATAAGTGGTATCTGAAACGGTTATAGTGTCGATATCATAAAAACGACATTTGTTTCGAATTTATAAAAAAAAAGTTAAAAAAGAAGGTTAACATTGTTCACAAAAAAACGATCATTTCTATAGTGTGGTTTAGCGTGGCTAAGTGATCACCATTTTGTACCCTTGTACTGGACCATCTTAGGAGAAGAGTACTCGAGGAGAGCATGTATATAATCCATTGTGTATTCTATTCTTTCTTCAGCAGCAAGTGAGTTTAGTGAACGATCGGTAGCATCGATCAGTTCTAAAAGTACTCAGAGATCATCACGTAGAACTCACCAGAAAACTACGGTGAGTCGTGAAATATTCTTCATAACTGCTGCCTACGAAGTGAGCTGATTGTGTACTCATCATTGGAAAGCGATAAGCCGAGGCTGTCGATCGACGTTTTTTTTGGGAGTGAGTAATAACAAAGTTCAAGTAGGGGGAAGTGTTCCTAAATGCGCATGTTGGGTAATATGCGCATACAGCCGATAGACGATCTGCCTGGAGATTCATCATATCTAATCATTGCACTTTGAGGGTAATACGCTTTTAACACATGGCATGAAAAAATAAAATTGTTATTTATAGTTGAAAAAATTTAAAAATTCAAACAAGATTTTTGTCAGTTTTGTTAGAATATATTGAACTTTAATTATCGTGCGTACAGATTCTGTGAATAAAAGTTTTAATGGTTTTTCTTTCTTATTCGTCTGGAAATCGGAAATTCAACAAATTGATGCTTTTGGCAAAGTTGTAAATGATAAGATATTGGAATAAGAGACAGGTTTTGAATGCCCATATCAAGGCAGGCTAAATGCCCTTATTAAGAAAAATAGATTAGTCTTATAAATTTATTACTTTTTATCATTTAAACATTGAATCTACGCCCAAATCACGATCTTACAGCGAAAAAAGTAGAACTTCGTACTGATCCGATAAAAATACGATATGAACAAAATATTACCATGAAATATGGCCATATGGCATACTTAACAAAGTTTCATGCAAAAGAACTAGTGATGTAAAAAATTTCACCAAAATTTCAGCCTTGATGTATGCTTAACATCCGTTCCTACCATTTTCAATTAAATAATATCAAATTATTGCAAGTGTTAATGAAATATAGCTTAAAACATAAATATGCGCATTTAGCCCGCCAGTTTCGAAAACCGGCTATTTTGACTTCTTTTATTATAAAATTATTTTCACAAAAACTGTAAGAGATTTTAACAAAAAAATTGCTCTAACGTATATAAAACAGATGTCCGCTCATGTGTATATAGTTTTCAGACTCCTATCTTTTGGAATATGGGAGAAAATGAGTGCTTTCCTTAATATGCGCATATAGCCCGCCTCTCCCCTAAGTGATTTTTTCTATTTTTTTTTTTTTGCGTTATAGACATTTCTAATAATGGCACCAACCGGCTTGATTGGTGTTATAGATAGTTACATTCCCGGAAGGTCATTTACCAACTATCTTGAACGTTTTGAAAAGTTTTGCTCCTTGAACAATGTTCCGACAGAAAACAAACGTTCATATTTTATCACACTCGGTGGTGAGCTGGCAGAGTATTTGAATTATAGGGTACCGTAATCAAGCATGAACGTACCTCACGCCGGGCATGATGACGTAGTTGTTATGAGATTCTTCATACAATCCATAGGAAATAAAAATAAATCTACGTTTTTCGACATTTGCATAAAAAAGTCCAGTAATTAGTGTTAAGGAACTAAAGTTAGTGTTGAAACAATGCATTTCAGTATGAAATATATTGAATTAAGAGCTTGGAATCATTCCAAAACTCGAATAAGCAAATAGTTACGAGAAAAGATGATTTATCAATTGAGTATTTTACTGTTAATGAACTCGAAATTTGCGAGTTAAATAATTTATTAGGACTACTACATGCGACTTCTTGCAATATCTTTCATTTTTAAGCTTACAAAATGCTTGGAAATAGTTTCCAGTAATTACAATTTCCGCCTAAATTTAGATATTTTCAAGGTTAATTCGCATTTTATGCAGAACCACAAACCAAATCGTATTTTTTAAGAAGCTCATAAATCTGGGAAGTCGAATTTATGCATTTGAAGACAGTGGCGTACAAATTACTGGCATCAAAAATATTTTTTTATGGAAAAACTGTAGAATTCAATACAATGCTCGCTATTTTTCATAACAACTACGTCATCATTCTGGAAATCTGCCAACCAATATGGCGGATGAGGTAACCTGTTATTTCGAAGAACTTTGGTGAGCTGGTATATGATCAGTTGAAAGTTCTCTTCCCTAATACCAACATTGAAACCTTAGAATATGCGAATATCACTCAACGACTTAAAGAACATTATGACAAGGTAGATCCTGCACTTATGCAGCGCTACCGTTTTTACAATCGTTTTCAGGGTGTAACAGAAACCAGTGAGAACTTTGTTCTTGCTGTTAAACTGTTAGCCGAGCAATGTAATTTCATGGAATTTAAAAACGATGCTATAAAGAACAGATTGATTATGGGTTTGCGGAATAAAACATTACAGCAAAAATTTTTAATGGAAGAAAACATTACTAGGGAAGAAGTGGAGCGATTAATAATTAGTAGCGAAAGGGCTGATAACAATGCAAGAGTTATCAATGAAGGTAACAGCACCAATGTTCTTTCCATTCAACATCGTCTCGGTAGACGCGAAGGTTACGATCAGAGTAATTGGAGAAATAACCAAAACAATCGCGAACATCAAGGAGCCAATAGCAGGGGTCGTATGTATTCGCGTGGTATGGTTTGGAAACGTAATCGATCAGGTTCGCGTAGTCGCGATGATTCTCAGTATCCGGGTAAAGCGAATGGAAATCGCGAACTATCTGTTTCTCGAGGTCGCGAAGGTCCACATAAAATGCTATTTGTAACCATTGTGGTGTAAAGGGTCATTTGAAACGAAACTGTAGAAAATTAAACTCGGTAAATTTGGTGGACAACCAACATACGATGGAAGCTGTTGCTCAATATTACAAACGGTTGAAAATACGAAAAAACAGTGATGATGATGAGTCGGACGTTGAATGTTTGATGATCGCTTCAATAAACCGGATTAATGAGCCTTGTCTAATCAAAGCTGCAGTAAATAATAAATCGCTTTTGATGGAAATCGACACGGGATCGGCAGTTTCTGTAGTTGGAAAAAAATGTTACAATAAATTGTTCTCTAATGTACAGATTTTGAAATGCGATCGGAAGTTGGTAGTTGTTAATGGTTCGCGCTTGAATATTTTTGGGGAGATGAATGTGTTGGTGGAAATTAATGGAATTAGAAAAACTGCGAGACTGGTTATTCTGGAAACAGGAAACAATTTTACTCCACTCATTGGGCGAGACTGGATGGATCTCTTTTATCCTAATTGGAGGGGAAGCTTCGAAGATGTACAGGCAATTCGAAAGGTTAGCGTAACTGAAGGCGTAGAAAACATATTAAATAATTTAAAAATTAGATTCGCAAAAGTATTTAATAAAGATTTTTCTGAACCCATCTCAGGATATGAAGCAGAATTGACCGTTAAGGATTCTCAGCCCATCTTTAAACGACCATATGAAGTACCATACAAAATTAGGGACAAGTTATTGGAACATTTGGAGTTGCTTGAGAAACAAAAGGTAATTTCCCCTATAGAAGCCAGTGAATGGGCTTCGCCTATAATAGCCGTTATGAAAAAAGATGGTGATTTGCTTATGGTGATAGACTGTAAGGTCTCCATAAATAAAATCCTTATACCCAATACTTATCCCCTTCCTCTGGCGCAGGATATTTTCGCATCCCTAGCTGGGAACAAAATATTCTGTTCCTTGGACTTGGCTGGAGCTTATACCCAGTTAAAACTTTCTCATAGATCGAGAAAATATGTTGTTATAAACACACCTAAAGGATTATTTACCTACAATCGTTTATCACAAGGCGCTTCTTCGTCAGCTAGCATTTTTCAAAGAATAATGGAGCAAATCATACGTGGACTTAAGAATGTTACCTGTTATCTTGACGACCTGCTTATTGCAGGTAAAGATTTTAAAGATTGCCTCGATAAGTTGGAATTAGTTCTTGAAAGACTCTCATTAGCTAATGTTAAAGTGAGTTGGAAAAAATGCAAATTTTTTGTAAATAAGTTACCTTATTTGGGGCATTTAATAACTGATGAAGGACTTAAACCATCCCCGGAAAAAATTTCAACAATAGTAAAAGCTAATATTCCAAGAAATGTTACAGAATTAAAATCATATTTGAGTTTGATTAATTTTTATAACAAACTTATACCGTTTATGTCATCTAAATTGAAAAGTTTGAATAATCTTTTACAAAAAAACACAGAATTTGTTTGGACTAAAGACTGTAATGATGCATTTGAGGAGAGTAAAAAAGCATTACTTAAAGCTGATATTTTGGAATATTATGACCCTTGCAAAGATCTAGTTGTTGTCACTGATGCATCGTCTTATGGACTAGGAGGTGTCTTAGCCCATGTAGTTGATGGGGTTGAAAAACCTGTATGTTTTACATCATTTTCGCTGAATTCCGCACAAAGATCGTATCCAATCCTTCACCTGGAAGCACTTGCCTTGGTGTGTACTGTGAAAAAATTTCACAAATTTCTTTTTGGGAAACATTTCACAGTATACACAGACCATAAGCCTTTGCTGGGTATTTTCGGGAAGGATGGAAAAAAATCGCTTATTGTAGGCTTACCAGATACTTTCAGAAAAAAGCGGGACATCTCACGAAAAAAAAGCGGGACATCGCCGAAAAAAGCGGGACATTTTAGAAACTCTTAAAACCTTGTTTTTATAACCATTCCTATTCAGATGTATACGTTCCTTCAGCTAAAGTAGTTCATAGAAAGTAATAAAATTTAGATAAATGAAATTTGTTTAAGAAATTTAATTCTCAATAAAACTTCCATGTTTGTATACTGCGAACACTGAAGTCGAAAATGTTGTAATTCAAAGTAATTTAAAATCTGTAATTTGAAGAAAGCTTTTGTATTTATGATGATCATCTACCAAGTTTATTTTATTTAAATTGTCAATTCATTCATTGATTTATTGAAAAAAGTTTTTTTCGCTCGGTAGTTCTGTTCTGTTTTATCCGGAATTTGACTTTTTTTAAGCTTAAATTTAAAATGATTCTGATAGGATTCCGGAGAAACATCTGGAGCCATCATCATTTGGAAACAACTTGAAGAACATTTTCTTCAATTGAAAAATATTAACTTTGTTAGAACGTGCTCAAAAAACGCTTTACTGAACCAGATTGTTTTCTTGTGATGCTATGGCTGGATAGTTGACACAAAATTGAGGAAAAGTTCAGTCTGGCCCGGTTGCCCGGATTTCGCAGAAAAAATCCTGGACTTTGCACAGATTTATTCACTTTGTTTCCAGAACTGAACTAAACTTCATAAAACTTTAATTGAGTTTTTATTTTTTTTTTGCGTCTATAAACGATGTTTTGAGCAAGTTTCATACAAATTATCATGAACGAAATTTTAGAATGCCCTAAATAGGATTTAAAATCTGCATATGTGTTTTGATGTGAAAAAATATTTTCAAATGTATTGTTTATTTTATTTTTTATTAAAATATTCCGTGGTTTTGAACAAATTCACCCGAATGTTGCCCGGATATTGGGTTGAAAATTTGGAAATCAGATGCCCGAATTTTGCAAGTTTTTGGGATTAAATTATCCGGAATAGTTTTTCGACAGTCTAAAGTACGATTTAAAATCTGCTTAGGTGTTATAAAAAATATTTTCTTGTGCATTTTTATTTCCTTTTTTTTTAATAATTCCGTAGTTTTGACAAAATTTGCCCGGATTTTGGATTGAAAACTTTGAAATCCTATGCCTGGATTATGCCAGGATACAAGGTTTAATTCAATGGATTAGTTCGGATATGCCTGGAAATATTCTGGCAACCTTAAATGCTAAAAACTAAACAAGTATTTAAATCTTGTCTTATAATACTTTGAAAAATTGCTGCTAATTTTGAAAAAAAAAACACCAAAGTCATAAAATTAGAATTATTTTCTGTGTTGAACCAATGAAATCAAATTGAGGATAAATTTAGGTTTTCCAGTGTAGGTCAGAGAAACTTCATAGCGGGACATGTCCCGCTTTTGCGGGACGGATGGAAACCCTAGCTTATTGTAACAAGGCTGCAAAGATTTGTTTTAGAACTAGCAATGTATGACTTTGAGATTCTGTACAGGCCATCTGCTCAAATGGGAAATGCAGATTTTTGTTCCCGCTTTCCTTTAGACCAACCTGTTCCGACAGGTCTTGATGGTGGCATCAACAGTTTGAATTTTTCAAACGACTTTCCTCTAGATTTTGCGCAAATCAGTAAAGAAACGAAAAATTTTCTTATGCAGTTGACTGAATTCATAAAAACTGGTTGGCCTAAAAAAGTTCCAGAGAATTTAAAAAACTATTTTGCCTGCAAATCTGAATTAGAAGTTGTAGAAAATTATATTTTGTATAGAGAACGAGTGTTGGTACCAAAAAGTTTGCACAAATCTGTCTTGAAACTTCTTCACGCTAATCATAGCGGTATGGTGCGAATGAAGCAGTTAGCAAGAAGAACAGTTCATTGGATCGGAATAAGTTCAGATATAGAAAGATTTGTAAAGCAGTGTGATATTTGTGCCAGAACTTCTGTGGTGATTCCTTGCTCAAAAGAGAAAGGATATTGGATCCCTACTAACCGTCCTTTCAGTAGGATTCACGCCGATTTTTTCCATTTTAGCGGAAAAACGTACCTTCTGGTAGTGGACAGTTATTCAAAGTGGGTAGAAGTTGAGCTTATGTCACATGGCACAGACGGTGCGCGCGTGTTAAAAAAATTAGCTAAGATCTTTGCGACTTTTGGACTACCTGATGTTATGGTAACGGATGGAGGTCCTCCATTCAACGGTAAAGAATTTGTGAACTTTTTGGAATTGCAAGGCGTTAAAGTTCTTAAAAGCCCTCCTTATAATCCCGCCAGTAACGGCCAAGCAGAGCGTTTAGTCAGGGTTGTAAAAGAAACTTTAAAAAAGTTTTTGTTGGATCCAAGCACGAGAAATCTGCCTATTGAAGATCAGATAAATTTTTTCTTGATAAATTATAGGAATAATTGTTTGTCGAGTGATGGCAAATTTCCTTCAGAGAAATTAATCTCCTTTCAGCCTAAAATTCTGTTGGATTTGATAAATCCAAAAAAACAATACAAAACCTATCTTGAAAAACATTCTAAACCGACAAGTCAAATCCCAGACATATTGGATGAAGCCCCTGATCTATTTTTTAGTTTGGTGGAAGGAGATAAGATTCTTTATAAAAATTTCAGAAGAACTGATGTAGAAAGATGGATTGATGCTGTATTTCTAAAACCAATTTCTAAAAATGTCTTCCAGATATCGTTGTGTGGACACCTGTTATCAGCACACAGAAATCAATTAAAACTTTTACCAAATAAACGCCGCAGTTCGTTGGTTCTGATGCCTTACACAAACCGCAAGCGTAGACGGAATTCGCTAGATGACGAGAAGGACTTTCCTGGATTTCCTGATGTCCCGCATGTACCACAAGATGACGTTAGGGAGGCGAAAACACGGAAGCTGTGCATGGTTAATCGGAGTCCAATAGTGACCAGAAGAAGAAATAAGAACAAAACATGAATCCAGTATCAAAATCCATCTGCTGCTAGATGCAAGTCCCAGCTATTCAAAAAGAACGACTAAATCAATTTCCGAATTTATATTAATGAATCTCTTGATTCTTTCGTAGCATGTTCAATGCATGAATGCAATATTCTATATTGGCATAACGTTATATTGGAGTTTTTTTCTTTACTCAGGATATACTTTTCCTAATTATTTAACTCCTAACGCTTTGAAAAACAGAATCTATTGAAATAAGTCGGAAAAACAGCAAAAAATCGGAAGCTCACATGATCGAAGGAATTGCGAAGTCCGTTAGTGCAGTCATTATTTTCGTTCCAAGCGTAAATAAAGTTGTATAATTAAAATAACGCTTAGCAGATTTTTCTTTAATTATTCTATCAAATTCATTTAAAAGGCTTATTCTGTTACTGGAAAGAAATTAAAATTAAAATCTTGAGAAATATTTTTTTTTATTTCTGAATATTGAAGAAAATTTCGAAAGTTTAATAACAAAGTTTGGGTGAGCGATTTTAGATTTTTCATCAATATGAATCAGCCGGCATCAAAGCTACCGACAAAAATTATTAGTTCTTGATAAAAGCAAAAGATATCTGAAATTCTGTGATTCGATCTAAAAGGTCTTTGATGATTATCTGTGATGTTGTTTTTTTCAGAAATTTGATAGAAAATTAATAACAAACATCGATAAATTGAGTAACGTCACTTATGATTCGCATTCCACATTAGCGAAGTCGTAATATAGCTTTAGAAATCCTACCCCTACGATATCTAAATAAGGTTAAAAATTATACAAATCTGGATAAAAATTAAAGAACCAAGAAGGTAGTTTTGAAATAGTTGCTTAAGGGGGGGTAAGTTCTAACACTTTCAAAAAATCGATTTTTTTTTATTTTCTTATTGTAAAACATTTCAAGAATGTTGTGTCAAATTTTCAAGTCAATTGAAGCAAAACTGTAGAAATTATAGGCCTTTATCTCCTCCTATCTAATACTGCAAGAAAGCAAGAGCAGAAACTTCAAACGCGTTTTTCTCGAAAGCACATTTTTAAAGTCTGTGGACATCGTCATTTGAAAACTACTTCACCCATTCTTTTCGAATTTGGAACATATTTTATACATATAAAATACCAGACCCCAACGTTTTTCTTTTTTTTTACTTTGGGGAGATTTTACAGATAAAAAATGGCGGATTTTTTCTTTTTTACTTCAAACAGCCACAAAAATTTCATAATTTTTTTTTTAAGTTAAACAAAAACGTTGGGGTCCAGAAAAACATCTATTAAAAATATTTTGCTCTGATTTTTTGACTTCAGATGATTCTGTGCTAAGATACAGTGTCCACCGCAAATCCTGTTTTCTCAAAGGCATCCTCGAAAGTGCCCCGTCACCGGCTCATTTTTCAATATTTTTCTATGAAAAAATTACTAAATGTTCTTTTAACAATGCTTTGTATAATGCAAAAAATTTGAATACATTTGTTTGAACGATAGCTCTATAAAAAAATCGTGAAAATCGTGATTTTTTACCCGTTAGACCCTACCCCTCCCCTTAAAATATTAAAAAATGAGCATTTTTCTGTGATTTCGACGACCTTGCTCAGCATCTCAATGCAATGATCCAATGCATAACATCAATTTAAAAATCTTATTTTCAACGGAAAAAAAATCTAGGCTTTAAGGACACGTTTGAATTGTGGAAAAAAAATCACAAAAAGTCAAGTAGCGATTCAACGACCAACGCTTCAAATATATATTTTTCACACTCTTACTTATCACTGTGGTAAGTTCCTGAAAAATTTTGAATGAAAGTGATGACGAATAGTACCATCGATTTCAACAAGAATGTTGTAAGAATGAATGTTCGCCAAGAAGTATTATTAAAAAATTGAGAGAATTGAAAAATGACAAAGATTTTGTGATGTGTACCTTTTCAATATCGGGTCGTGTTGAATTTCTGTTTTTGAACATGTGAATTCGTTTTATCTTTTCTTTTTCAGATTTGATTTCGCCAAATATTTGTAGTTATAAAAAATGACGTGAAGCTCTATTAACCCTCATCCGCATTAGATTTCATTACCCTAATCAGCACTTGTGGTGTCAATTTGACACCACAAGCTCAAATCGTTATAACTTTTGGCGTGTTAGACCGATTTAAACAAAACTTACTTCAATAGAAACCTTGTAATGCCAGTAAAATATGTTTAGAACATTATATATAGCTAAAGTTACTAGTTTTCTCGTTATTCAGCATGAAAAAAAAAAATCCGAAAAAACATGCCTCACGAAAACTGCTGTACTTCATATTTTACACGTTCAAAAAAATATTTGTCTTATGCATATGAAAGCTGAAGTTAATTTCTACATCATGAAGACAAGAAATATTTTTTTAAATTTTTTTTAATGAAATGGTCACAAAAAGTTCAAAAAAGTGGTCTAAAAAACTTACTTTTCATTCGATTGCTAGTAAATACTGTTTGAGCGATGGTAGAGTTATGACTACAAAATGTATTAAAATTCCAACATTTTGCTGTCTTTAGATTTTTGATGCAACAAAAATTGAGTTAACTGGAATTTTTCAAAGTTCACTACTTTGCGCGATTTTTTTACAAATTGAAATTTCATCTGTTTTTGTGGTCCACCGTCAGGTTGTACCCGGATTATCAGTGCTTTTACTTTGTTTGGACCAACCAAGAGTATATTCATTGGAAAGCACATTTAATCTCCATTCTAGTGAGGTGCTACAATTCACGCTGTGAGATTTCACAAAAATATGAAAATTATAAACATAAAATCATTCCTGAATTTCTAGAACTACAAGCACCTCGTCCAGCAAAACGTGTTTGTTTGCTCTCCGAGTAGGTACGGTGGGTGGTGATTCGGGCAGAGAGCCAAGCCGACAGACGAAATAATGATGCGTGTCGTACGTTTCTTAGTTGGAAATTTTCTATTGACAGTAGTTCACGTTTGCTAGTCACGACACGCATCATTATTTCGTCTGTCGGCTTCGCTCTCTGCCCGAATCGCCACCCACCGTACCTACTCGGAGAGCAAACAAACACGTTTTGCTGGACGAGGTGCTTGTAGTTCTAGAAATTCAGGAATGATTTTATGTTTATAATTTTCATATTTTTGTGAAATCTCACAGCGTGAATTGTAGCACCTCACTAGAATGGAGATTAAATGTGCTTTCCAATGAATATACTCTTGGTTGGTCCAAACAAAGTAAAAGCACTGATAATCCGGGTACAACCTGACGGTGGACCACAAAAACAGATGAAATTTTAATTTGTAAAAAAATCGCGCAAAGTAGTGAACTTTGAAAAATTCCAGTAAACTCAATTTTTGTTGCATCAAAAGTCTAAAGACAGCAAAATGTTGGAATTTTAATACATTTTGTAGTCATATTTTTTTCAAAACTCTACCATCGCCCAAACAGTATTTACTAGCAATCGAATGAAAAGTAGGTTTTTTAGACCACTTTTTTGAACTTTTTGTGACCATTTCATTAAAAAAAATTTAAAAAAATATTTCTTGTCTTCATGATGTAGGCATTAACTTCAGCTTTCATATGCATAAGGCAAATATTTTTTTGGACATGTAACATATGAACTACAGCAGTTTTCGTGAGGCATGTTTTTTCAGATTTTTTTTCTTTCATGCTGAATAACGAGAGAACTTGTAACTTTAGCTGTATATAATGTTCTAAACATATTTTACTGACATTACAAGGTTTCTATTGATATAAGTTTTATATGAAGTTCATAATAATTCAAACGACTAAAATAGATTTTACTTTTGTGGTGTCAAAATGACACCAAAAGTCGGAAAAGGGAGTTTTTTTGCCCAGGCTTCCAGGGTTCGTCCATAAAAAAAGTAAAGATGCAATATTGAAGAACTTTTGAATTCATTTAGGGTCCCCGAAGAAATTTTTGTATTTTGAAGCTTCTGAAAAAAGTTACAAGCCTTCAAACTTGCAATGGTGTCAAAATGACACCCTAATGCGGATGAGGGTTAATTATAAAAAAAAAAGTTATTTTAAGTGCGGCCCGCCGACAAGATTTCAAATTTGAATTGGCCCGTGGGTTCAAAAGGTTGCTCACCCCTGGGCTAGCTGATTTCGAATATTCCATCGTGCATGTTAAATGCTGTCAAGAAAATTGTATTTCAGAAATAGCAAGTCAGATTCTAATTACTGAATTATCGAATATTATTTTTCCTTTTAAAGAAAGGAGGATTGTTGTATAACAGTATTTCCCCTTAAGTGCATCAGGCAAAGATATGTCATCTTTCCATCGAGAAAGAGTGTTAAGGCATGATCGTTATGATTTGAATAAAGAGTCTCATTCGAGTCCAGCCTGTGAAGCGAAGAACTTCTATTTAAATATTGTCCGAACACCCGTTGAACTAATATAGTTTTTTTTTTTTTTTTTTTTTTAAATTTTTTATTGGCTTTACCTCTATTACATAACCGGCCAAGTGTTGATTACTGTTCTACTTACATGTCTAATTCACATTCAATTACAAAATTAGCTATCGTTTTATATAATTCAATGTCTTTCTTTTTCAGTATCAAATGTATATCGGGTGGAATTCCTTTTTTCATTAAAATTCGCCAAATAGGTCTACGAATATTTTCAAATCTGCTGCATGCGAAGATAATGTGATCAGGATCTGCGATGGATTCGCCACAACTGCACGTTGCATCCAATAGGATACCATTCCTAGTGAGATGAGCAGGGAGTCGTGAATGATTTGATATTAATTTGGAAAGGATTACAATTTGTCTGCGGTTGAGATCCAAGCTACTAAACCATGGTTGGAGCGAAACGTTAGAGATGATGCTGTGACAGAAACGTCCTTTAGTTCCTGAATTCCATTTTGCTTGCCATTTGTGCATTGTTGTACGCCGAATCGGAAACTGGATGTCGAATGATGTTAAAATATAATCTGCTGTACCACCATTGATGCACGCACTTTTCGCCTCTTGATCTGCCAACTCGTTCATTGGAATACCTCTGTGAGACGGAACCCATATCAGATGGATCTCGTACCCCATTCTTTGACCTTCAAGAATGGATTCTTTTACATCGTACCAAGCAACGGGATATTTTTGATTGATGTTGATTTTTTGCAGGCTCGTGAGACAACTCAAACTATCGGTTAGAATAATATACTGAGCAACAGGAAGACTTACGATCATTTTCGCAGCATGCCTGATTGCCAGAAGCTCTGCCATATAAACGGATGCTTTACTGTCGAGTTTGATTCCTTCTGCAGGTGTTCCAAAGTTATTTACCACAGCATAACCTGTGCCGTGTATATCTTTCGACCCGTCAGTTGCCAAGATTTTCGCGTTGGCATACACTTCCAAGAGATAGTTTGACACCAAATCAGCTGCCGATGAGTTCTGGTGTTCTAAACATAACCGTTTAACAGTGAGATCAATGGATATTTTTGTTCTTACAACTTCACGGTTGAACATGTAGCATGGGAGATTATTTAGAGGCTGTTCAAGTGGAATGAATTCGTTTAGCATTCTTGTTGCGCGGTGTATTCCCGTAGCCACTAAGCCACCGTCCAAGATCGGTCTGGAATATTGTCGATGCCAAGAAAGGAGTGATGCTCTTTTATTTACAAAACGCATGACCGCAAGTTCTCTTCTTTGTTGCAGCGGAATAATACCAGCCATCACTTCGAGTGAACCTGTGTGGGTGGTTTTTGTGGAGCCCAAACAGATTCGAATTCCTGCCCATTGTAGTCTATCCAAAATAATGGCTTCTTTTTGTGTTAACTCCGTCATAAATATGGAACCGTATTCCCATATTGATCTCACACATGACTTAAAAATAACTAACATTGCTGCTGGATGTGCTCCCCATAACTGGCCCGATATGCTTCGTAAAAAGTTAAGATACGGAGCTGTACGTTTCTGTACCTCTCTAATATGACACGACCACGACAGATTTCGTGTGAGGTACATGCCGAGTAACCTCAGGGATCTGACGTATTCCAAAGTGCAACCGCCGATGTTTATTTCTGGAGGATTATCGCATTGTTGTGTCGAGATCAGGAGGCACTTACATTTCGTCGGCGAAAGTTCTAACCCAAGGTCGAAAATATTTTCCACAACTATATCCACTGCCCTTTGGAGAGATTCGCAACTATGCTCCAGTGAGGTTCCTCTTACAGCAATTGTTGTGTCATCGGCGTAATTTACGGTTATCACATCAGGAGGGACACTGTTGATCAATCCACTGATCACAACATTAAAGCATAACGGACTTAGTGGAGATCCCTGAGGAAGGCCTTTCCACGTTGTCCTAGATATTGAATCTAATCCACTCGAAATGCACAAATTCCTTTCTTCAAACAGATGGAAGATACTTTTTACTAGACATTCAGGGACTGTTAATGAGCGTAATTCGCGGACCAGAACATTAATTTCCACGTTGTCGTAGGCGGCTTTGATATCGAGGCTACATATCACCACATGCTCTCTTCTTTTCAAAGCTAAGGAAGCTTCGTTAATCAGTGGAAACAACGCATCCATTGTTCCTCGTCCTTTCCTAAAACCGTTGATAGCTGAAGGGAACAGGTTGTTGTTTTCGATGAAATGTTCTAGTCGATCTTTGATTATGAGTTCATACACTTTGCGAAAACATGAAGCTAACGCGATTGGACGAACAGCAGAAGGAGAAATCGGATCATGGCCATTTTTAGGAATCGGTACAATTTTATAGGTTTTCCAGCTTTCCGGAATTTTTCCTGAAGCAAAAATTTGGCAATAGATTTTTCGCAACTGACTAAGCGCCGCCCATGGGAGACGATTTATGACGGAATATGGAACACCATCCAAACCAGGAGCCGAATCTTTACCGGTTTTCAAAACAGCTTGAATATCCGATACTGAGAATGGAAAACCAGTTTGAGAGCAACAAGAACATTGTAGAAAAACCGGGGGTGGATTTTTGGCAGATGAGGGAGCCAACTTGTCCAAAACATCGTTGGCCAAATTGTCCGAAATTCTGATGTTTTTTGATGGCTCTCCGCGCCCTTTAAACCTTCTGGCCATCCTCCATAAGGTTGTGAGGGACGTAGAACTATCACAGCTATCACAAAAATGTTGCCAACTTTTCCTCTTCTTCTCTCGTACCAAATTTCTGAACCTTCGTTCTGTATTAGCGTACCCTTCGTAAGCTTCGGTTGACAGCTCTCGTTTCCAAGCGCGGAAAGCAACTCTGGTGGCTTTCTTCGCTTCTGTTAGCTCTTCGTCCCAATAGGGTTGCGGTATTCGGCGGGTGTGGTTCGAGTTTACTGATGGGCAGGATCTGCGCAGTGCTTGCCAAATCAGTTCAAAGAAGACATCAAAGCTATCCGGTTCTCCATTTTCGACGAATGATTCCTCGAGGCTTCCGGCAAAACGTTCCCAGTCGATTTTCCGAACATTGATTCCAGAGTAGAATTTCATCGCGCATGTAGTACTCGAATGAAAAACTATCGGAAAATGATCGCTTCCATTTGGTGAATCCAAAACCTCCCAGTCGAAGCACAAACTAAGGCTCGAAGAAACCAGCGTGATATCAATTGCGCCCCACGACCGGTTTACATCAAACCTAGTTGGCTGACCGTTGTTGAGAATGACGAGATGAGATGTTTCGATGGCTTGATGAAGACGGTCTCCACGTATGTTTCCATGCTCGCTTCCCCATAGGTGATGTTTTGCGTTAAAGTCTCCTCCAATGATGCACGGTTTCGGAACGGTTGATAAAAAATTTTCAAACTGAGTCTGCGATATGTTGGCTTGCGGGTGTATGTACACAGATACAATGGTGATCAACCCGGAGATGTATTTGATCTGGCAGGCAACGGCTTGAATATCCGCTGACAGTGCAATAGGAAATGCTACGGGATTTAGTTCTGAACGAATCGCGATGGCTACGCCCATCGAGTTTCGTCTGTGATCTTTACGAAACATGGTGTGCTGCGGTAGACTAAAGTTTGTGTGACTGTCGAGATGTGTTTCACTCAAAAGCGAAATATTGATATTGTGTGTATTTATGAGCTGGATTAAGGATGAGCGTTTACTATTTATCCCTCTACAATTCCATTGTAGACATTGCAGAGGAACGGTGGTTGTTAAAGTGCTTGGTGTGGTCTTTTTCATAATCTGAGATTAGCAAAATAGCCTTTCATTTTATCACTAACAACATCCGAAATTCTCTCCAAAACCATTTGTTGGATTTTTTGTCGAGTTTCAATATCTTCCTCAGGAACTTCCAGAGCATCTGCAACGATATCGATGACCTCAGTAGATTCAATCGTCGATCGGATCGAATCGCAAACCCCGTCAGAAATGTTAACTTCAAGTTGGGGAAGCTCATCGTCCGAATCGACATTATAACGACGTTTGCTGGAAGGATTAGATCCATTCTTGTCAACATTATTTGTTTGGCAAGCTACTGCCACGGTGGAGTTTGTTGTTGGTTGAGAGATGACAGGTAGTGTGTTTGATGAATCATTAGAATTTGTTCCACAAAACCAATCGACACGTCCTTGTGAAAAAGTGTCACGCCGCTCTTTATCGGTTTTCTTTTTTTGAATTATTTTCGGACATAGCTTGTGATCATTGGCCCGATGGGAGCCTAAACAGTTAACGCACTGTGGCTCACTATTTTCACACGCATGATCTTCGCCGCCCACTTGCTCCAAGCATTGATTACAGCGTTTAGCACTCTTGCATCCTTTTTTGTCATGTCCCAAGCGCCAGCAGTTACCACACTGGCGGACAGGATAAATGTATTGCTTAACAGCATAAAGCACTCTATTTAACTCGATGTGAGTAGGTAAACTCTGCCCGGCGAAAGTAAAAATCACCGTAAACAGGGCTTCCTCTTTATCATCAGCCAATTTTCTAAGCACACGACGAGCATGAACTATCTCCGGGTTATCAAATTGATTCGACTTGCGTTTATCGTAAGCATTAGCAAACTTCAATTCTTCATCGCAAATATCCGGCTCAATATAGGCTACCCCCAGACACTCCACCAGCCGTTGGGGGATAAAAAAACGCACTTCATTTGAGGTACCGATGCCTGCTATTTCATTAGCAGCATCCCTCGATCGCATCAAAATTTTCATTTTGGTTTTAGAAACCGGCATAGCACGAATAAAATCGTCACCAAATTTCTTCACTAGACTTTTAGCAATCTTTGCAGCAGATATATTCCCGACATTTGTTTCAGCCATAACGAGATATGGCCCAGCATAATTGGCGTGATATTTCCGTACTCGAACTTCATTTTTCGATGACCTTGGTGTATCGTTGTGGGTCATTGCACCGCTCGACAATAGAGTGTGGAAGGAGAGAAGAAAAATAAATTAGATTTCGATTCAGCTCACACACACGATGTGCAACGTACCGTAGTTCAAACGAGACTGAACTAATATAGTTAAAGTTATTACTGCGGTTTTACTAAAGTGATAACGTGAAATTATCTTAAAAGGATTAAGATAGTAAAGTGAGTAGGGACTTTCACGGCATTTTTGGAGGTTTTGCCGTAATGTGAAGATCTGTTCCGTCGTAGACTGTCCCTACATTAAGCCAGCTTGATGACTTCCTAAGAATCTGTTTGCTTTTGGCGTAAGGCGGCGGAGTGGAATTCGGGACAACACTTAGTAGGCGGCATTGAGGACAGTGATCGCTCGGTAGTCGATTTGACGCCCTTCTTGTAGATGGGGTATATTACCTTCTCTTTGCACTTCTCCGGTAGCTGTTCTGTGTCCTAGATCCGGACTACCGGTGTAGGCAATTGGCCAAATTTTCCGGGCCCATTGCCATCCTTCCCAGCCGATGTGTTGCTCTTCTGCTGGCCAATGGCTTCCTTATCTTCTCTCATCGTTGGGGGTAACGTTGGCTACGCCGGCGATGTACCTTCCCCCACTATCTGGTCTCCTGCATGTGCGCCGTTCAGGTGTTCATCCAAGTCTGCTTTTACCTTTTGATCACCTCATGGCAGTCCGTCATGATGCCTACGTTCTTATCCCGGCACATTTCGGCTTGCGCACAAAGCTTCTGCGGGTTGCGTTGAGCTTCTGATAGAACTTCCATGTTTCCTGGGAACGATGCAGTGCTCCAGCTCCTCGAGCTCCTTCTCCTCCAAGCGGCGCTTTTTCTTCTTAAAATTTCGGACTCACTGCCTTCTCCGCTGTCGGTGATTTTCCACGTTTCGAAAGATGCTTCTTTGCACTACTGCCACCCGCGCGGCGTTTTCTTCGTCCATCACCCTCCTACAAACCTCGTTGAACCAGTCGCTCCAACGAGTTCGTTCCACATGCCCGATGACGTTCTCCGCAACGCTATTGATGGCTGTCTTGATGGTATCCCAACAGTCCTCGAGAGGGACTTCGTCTGGAAGCTGAATGTAAGATCATCTAGACTCGTTTTGGAACATAAAGCATCAATAAGAACTTTTTTTTGACTGCATAGAACCCATTTCAGATCAATGATGGGGCTGAGTAAGCCTTTTCATAAGTACCTGTTTAATCAAACTTTTGGTTGCTAGGAACAGGAACAGTTTCAGGAAGAAAATATATTTTTAACAGTTTTTTCTTGAGGGAGGAAAAGGCCTTGTTTGCACTTGGGTCCATACTGTTTGCACCTGCCTCTGTGTACCTTCATTGACATCCTTAAACCGGCTCTAACTCTGCGCAGTTCCATACTTTGCGCACATTTTTTTAAACACAAATATTTGATGAATAAAATGTTCATAAAACCGACTGAAAGATTTAAGTTACTGTTTATCTTCAATTTAGTTCCATTTACTTTGAAATTGTTGGATTGTTAGCAAAAAAAAATAGACCAAAAAAATGATTCTCGATAATAACTTCAGACCTGTTTGTTTTTGATTTTCGAATAGAAATAATATTAATCAACACCATTAGCAATGTTATAACCATTTAAAATAAAAACCATGGTTTAATCCTGCAACTTTTTTTGGAGCTTGAAGCAATAATGTTTTCTTTGTCGGATAAAAAGAGAATATCAGAAAATCTGTTTTAAACATAAAATGCATAATATAATTCATTTGTCAAAAAAAAACAAACAATTCGTCAAATGTGTCAGAAATCATTGCAAAAGTATGTAAAATTAACATCGTCCGAACTTCACTGGAAAAATTTACTATAGTCAAGTTTGAATCCCAACCACGTCTTATTTTCGTTAAAAATCGCCAGTCGATCTTCCTTGGTGGTAACGGTATCAAAAAGTTTCCTTTTGGTTTGAGATCGTCCAACGCTGACATTCAACCCTGCTGCTCCACTGCTGTTGTTGGTGGTTTGACTCAATTGTTTTTGTAGGTTGGGTTTCTTATTCGAGGTGGACACATTGGGGTCTCCCATTCCAGCCGTGAACTCTTGGTAGTTTTCATTTGGAGTATTCTTGGGCTGCTGCTGCAGTATTTGCGGCTGATTGTTGGGGAAATATTGCTGAGAGCCACTGGATTTGGTGCGTTGCTGTTGATCCAGGTCACCCATCGACTTATGTCGCTGTCGCTGTTGCCGGTTTGCACTGCCGGATTGGTTTGGCCCAGTTTTGCCTTCGAAAACGTCATCCTGCTGCTGTTCCCTCTTTTTGTTAATCCATTTTTTCAACCTTTTTACAACCGGCAGAATCATTATGAATGAATTTCCATTCATACTGAGGTTGTCCTTCACCATGTTGCCATTCTTGTTGACCGGGAGCTGGTCGATCGGAAACCATTCGCAGCATCTTATTTCGTTACGCGTTTGGGGCACGAAAACTGTGTCTTGTGGCACTCCACAGACCAAATACAACCGGGTGTACTGATCGTTGATGGTCAGCTCGAGGAAATCGGTCGGGACTATCAGATTGGTCGCATTAAACCCAGTTTCCTCTTTTACTTCACGAATAGCACAGTGCATCGGATCTTCGCCTTCGTTGATCTTTCCTTTTGGAAAACCCCAAGACGATTTGGAATAGAACGATTGAACAAGAAGACAGTTCTTGAGGTCTTCGCTGATCAAAATAGCCCCGTAAGTTGGCACCGTTAGTTTGTACGATTTCCAGTCTTCAAGGATCTTTTCCACTTGATCCAAATGCTTACTCAGGAATGGAATGTGCTAAAAGGTATATCAGAAATTTAACACATTTTTTCATTTTTCAACTTTTTGCATAAACTCACCTGAAACATTTGGAAGGCAAATTGTTTGATGCCACATTTTGGAAACCCCTGGCAGGTGTAAAAATCTAAATAAAACCAATGGGCCAGTTCCATTTGAAAACAAATTCGAATCATGTTGTTCCGCTCCTGTACCGGAACATTGATGATAAATCTGCTGGCCAGATCGTCAAGAATGGCTGCGCGGATGGGAGCGGAAGCTAGTTTGGGTTGAGGTTGCGTTTGGGATCCGGATTTAGCGGCAGCTTTTGTTGGTCCCGCGCCGACAATTGTCGTAGAGTTGTTGGTTGCCATTATCGTCAAAACTTTTAAAAACTTTTATCAGGAAGAAACTACCCGATCAGAACAGGCAAATTTTTGTTTGATTCCGTTTTTGTTTACATATTTACACTCTAAATTTAGTAGCCTCATATATTTCACAATTATTAAGGCTCGTTTCCAATGCTTTTTTTCAATTTTTCAATAAAGAGTGTAACTAACGGCTTGTTCGTAAATAATTTATTATTTAATTTTTTTTATTTTTAATTATTTTTTATTTTTAATTTTTTTTATTTAATATTATTGATTTTTTCTATCGATGCTGGCGTTCGTTAATAATTAATAATAATTAATAATAATTATCAAACAAACTGTATGCAAAAGAATTGGAAGGTGATTTGACATCTACCAAAAAAATCGATGCATCACCCAAAAAATCAATTTACGAACACGCCGTAATAGGGTGTAGGAAGCATTAAATAAAGCTAAATATTTGGCTTGTGACAAATTGATGATATTTGTTACACAAAAGGTATGGTTCAATATTATTAAATTTAGTTTATTCTAAAAAAACAAAATTTTCGGATAACTTTTCAAAAGCGAAAAGAGCTTGTAAGATCTAAGCTTCTGAGTGAATAGTGTTAAAAAAGAATTAAGATCCAACGTTCCAGTTTTTGATTCAGATTCAGGTTCAGATTTTATTTTCAGATTGGGTTTTTAAAAAATCAGTATATAAATTTTAGATTCTGGTTTAATAACAATTGGACATAAATATTTCAGTTTCAATTTTGGTATAAAATTTAAAATTCAGATATCACATTCAGTTTTCAGATTCAGAATTAATATGCAGATCTAGATTTCAAATTTATATTTTGGATTCAGATTTCAGAATCAGATTTTGAATTCCGATCCCTTAGATTCCGATTTTGAATTCAGATTCGGATTTAAAATCTGTATTCCGGATTTCAAATTTCAATTTCATATTCAGATTGTAGAATAAGATTCCAGTTTTCAGATAGCAATTTCATTCAGATATTGTGATTTTTTTCTTGCGCTAGAGTTTGCACACAAAAATTTCGTCAATCTCCAATTTCGCTCTACGATTTCGCTATTTTCCTTCACCGTCGAATGTGTATGACTCTTGAATTCGTGATCAAATTAATCACAGCAGTCATGCCTTTCCAAATTGTAAACAAAACATTTTAAAAAATCATGGAACTTCGAAAAGGTAATTATTTTTTAAAAATTCGTTGTGAAACTTTGCTTTAATAATACCGAATATCTTTTCTAGATCAAACCGAAGGTGCCCATTTAACATAAGGAAAGGTTGGCAAAGATGGATCCACCATTAATATCCTTTATTAGAATTCGTAAGTTAAAATTTAATTGTGTTAAAATCAGTGCTTTTTTCAATAATGTTTTTTCCAGCATCAAGTATTATATAGCTGACTGTTTTCTGGAATCGAACCTACTATCTTAGGGACATATGTATCTCGAGAGTGTTCTGTATCGATGCAAGGCTGTGATTATGCCTGTGGTCGAAGCTTAAGTAGAGAGCCTGATTTGCTTGTTGCAGACATGCGGCAGAACTAGAGGCACGACCTCATTTTCAACCGCTTTTTATTAATGATTCCATATCGCTTCTCGCAGATCATTGTAACAAAATATTTTAAACTGAAAGAATAAACTTTTATTTATTTTCAAAATCAAAATGTTTAAAAATATTCAGCGATTTCTCACAGAATCTTTAGGCAGCAGGTCAAAGAATAGCTTTAGTTTAAAATGTTTCTTTTCAAAAATTAATATATTGTGTTGATTTTCAGACGTTTCACCAAGTCCTTAAAACGGTCCAATATTGGTTTGTTACTTGGTCCGATTTTAGACTATTTCACCAGTTGTACGGACCGAATGATCCGGACGATCCGGACTTTGAGATTTGGGATATTTGACATTCTAATGTGGATTGTAGGGTACCATGTTGCAGGCGTGCCTTTTGGTTCACATGTATTGATCAGCAGGGGAGTCTTTGTTCGCGGATCGAGCGGTCAAAAAACACAAGTACCGGTTCTTTAGCTGTCTTTTATTAGGACGGTGCTTTAAGCTAAAACAAACAATGAGGTTAGGTTTATATTTGTATGCCAGTTGCCGTTAATGAGAACTTACAATTTTTAGTCGGCACTGTTATCGTATTTTGACCCTTGGTCGCGAGCATAAATTTACGTGCTTATTACCTGTAAATGGCTATGTTGAAATAATTGAGTCGACCTTTGTTATTATCGTTACTTACAGCGATTAAGTGTTTAGGCAAAGGGTTTAACAACTTTATCGACTCTCACTAAAGCACTTGGTTAAATCAATCCCAACCTATCAAGATAATAAAGAATACTTAGTTCACCTCGAGTATTGTAAACCCTTTTGTTACTTACAAATTGGTTAAGAGCAATAGCAAACTTGAACGCTAATTCTAGATCTAGCCCTTGGTCGAATCAATCTTAACCTATCAAAATAATAGAGAATGCTAAGTTCACTTCGAGTATTTGTAAACCTTTTTGTTACTTACGAATTGGTTAAAAGCAATAGTAAAACTTGAATGCTAAACTGATTTTGAAAGAAACTTAATTCTATGATTCCAATCGAATCCAACGCGGTTCTAACAACTTGTATGAAAAATGCCGAAAAAGTAATAGCCAATCAAGCCACGTGTTAAAATTGTTTTTTGGATTGACAGTTCTTGATCGAATGTCAATAGCTGCTACACTGCCTTTGGTTCGTCGGTGACGGTTCCGTTACTCCCCGTCACATTCCCCTCCTCGTAAAGCTGCTTCGGAACTAGTAGATTCAGCTTTACTTTGATTCAGCACATCCATCACTGCGAGCTTGGCTACAGGTCTGCGTAGAAGTCCTCCTGAAGTCCTGACGTAAGCTTGCCTTATACGACCGTCTCTACCAGCAATCGTTCGCTCGACTTTACCCCTGATCCAGTTGTTTCGAGTAGATTCGTCAGCAAAAAAAACAAGATCTCCCTTCTCTATTGGTTTGACATCTTTGAACCATTTTGTTCTTCGTGTCAACGTTGGAATATACTCACGTAACCACCGCCTCCAGATTTGATCTAGCATGTGTTGACATAATTTCCATCCGCTTTTCAACGCTACTTTTTCATCAGTGTACTCTTTCGGAAATGGTTTCGTTCCATCCGAGCTCAGAAGGAGGAAGTGGTTAGGAGTAAGAGCCTCGTCGTCTGCGGTTTCTAGTGGCATGTACGTCAGTGGTCGGGAATTAATCATTCTCTCAGCGTCGCATAGTACAGTTTGAAACACTTCATCGGACGGAGTTCGACAATTGTTAAGAGTTGACATAGCGGCTTTAACGGAGCGTACCATCCTTTCCCAAGCCCCTCCCATGTGTGGGGAGGCTGGTGGGATGAAGAACCATTTAGTACAGGCATCTGTGAACGTGTTGGCTAAGCCTTGATTAACCAATCGAATCTCGTTAGCTAGTTCCCGACTAGCACCAATAAAATTAGTGCCGTTGTCTGTATACACTTCGACCGGAGGGCCTCGCCTTCCCACGAATCGCCGCATAGCCAATTTCATCGACTCCGTTGATAAACTAGTTGTCGCTTCCAAATGAATGGCCCTCGTGGTTAGGCAGGTAAATAATGCTACCCATCGCTTAACTTGGGACCTGCCGATTTTCACGTACATTGGCCCAAAGTAGTCTATGCCAGTATAAGTAAATGGGCGAAAAAATGGAGTCAATCGCGCAGCAGGTAGCGGTGCCATTTGGGGGGGCTTTGGTTTAGTTTTATATACTTTACACCATGTACATTGTTTAGCTATTCGACGAACTTCAACCCTAAGCCGGGCGATATGATATCGCTGTCGGATTTCGTTTACCACGGTTTCTCCGTTGCCATGCCCAAAACTTCTGTGGTACCAGTGAATAAGCAGATCTGTTATTATATGACCTCTAGGAAGGATTACTGGATACCTACAATCATAAGTGGCAATCGGTGAAAATTCAATTCTACTACGTATCCGCAATACACCAACGTCATCCAGGAAAGGGGAGAGTTTCGCTAAATTATTTCCCTTGCTCGAGTTTTTAAGATTATACTGTGTGCCCGACGATTGGCGGAGAGCTAAAATTTCTTCGCTATAGTTCTTCTGTGCCTCTCGCCAAAGTAGGTTTTCAGCGTAAACAAAATCGATTTGGTTCAATACTCCGAGACTTCGGTCTTTCTTTTTCGATCGAAGGAGAAAGAAACAGTAGAATAGATAGGCTGTTGTTCGTAGCAGTCGTTCCCACGTCGAAAACTTTTCGTAGTCTATAAGTGGCTTTGTCGTAATATCAACATGTAAATTTACAGCGCGCAATTCTTCTGTACTATCCGGTATCGGGTTTTTAGAGATGGGCCACTGGTCTTCAGGAAGCAAAAGAAATTCGGGGCCGTTGATCCATCGATGGTTGGAATCTGGAGAGGGACCTTTACCCCATTTGGTGGCAGCGTCAGCGACATTGAGCTTAGTAGGTACCCATCTCCATTCATCAGGGTTGGTATACTCTAAGATTTCCCCGACTCGGACTGCAACAAATTGCTTATATTTTCGTGCGTCTGATTTTATCCACGATAGTGTAGTGTTTGAATCCGACCAAATGAACCGAGCTTGCATTGGAATCGTGTGACCTTCTTCAACCGTCTTCAACATTCTGCACCCGATCACCGCGGCTTGCAGCTCACACCGAGGTATTGATAAGGGTTTCAACGGAACCACTTTAGCTTTGGATGTTACAAAGGAGACTCTTGGCACCCCACCATCGATTATACGAAAGTATAGGGTAAATGTACCCAATCTTGGCCCCTAAGGCATGGTTGACTAGATTTCCCATGATTGTAGTCTTCCTGTAATGTGTACCTTCAAAAGTCCTTCCACAAATATGATTGCTAACTAGCCTAAAATGCAGAAAAAATATGTCCTTGCTTGAAAGCGGTTGATAATTTGAGATAAACCTGATCAAACTTTTGATTGAAATGCTCCTTATTGTAGCCCCCGCACCGTATTTTGGCCCTTTGTGAGTTCCTTAAATTGGCCGTCTCTAGGAAAAACTTGCCTCACTAATACAACAACAGCCCCCACGAATTCATTGAAAATATCCCGGAAGGAAGCACATCAATGTTCTGTATTGTTTTCAAAAAGTCGGAAGTACGAAATGTCAATCAATTTTTTTAACTGATATTTCCATGTAGAATTATAATCTTACGTGAAAACGCTTTACTTGTTTATTTTAGTTTTTGTGTGTTTATAGTTTCTATTATAAGTTTCAAACTATTGCATTGGTTAACAAAAATATGTTCATTTATCCAGCAAACAAATCGTTTGCTAAATCTTTAACATGCAATTATGATAGATCTGTTTTCATTGAAGTCAACAGGTTAACATAAGATGGTAAATGTTCATATTTTTTTTTATTCCACTCCCATAAAAGGAGGACCGACATTTTAAAAATCATTATTATCGAGGCAAGAAGCAAGCTAAAGCTTAAACTTAAGTCAGCGAACGATTCTTTGAATCATACATATTCAAAATGTCGCCCTTAGGAATGTCTAGCAATCGTTTGCGTACACCGGAATAGCAAAACAAGACAAACTTTCGCTCACGCCAGCCAGCCTGATAGGAACAGATTGCATCTCACTCATTCGTTTGGAAACTATAGGCAATGGAAGCGAACAGCAAATTCAAAAGCTGGGTGAAATTCAAGCTGCATCCCACTCGCACTCATGAAAAATCATCACCCAAACTCGGCAGCGCTTCTTTCGCATATTCCTTTCCTACAGAGAACAAACGTCATCACCTCCTGCTGATGCACAGTGATCTATAATAAAAAATAAACTTGGTCAAAATATTATTTTTGATTTCACATGAAATTGCAAACAATAAAAATTGAATTTTTTGGGTATGGATATAGTAACTTCAACATTGAGATCCAAGATATCAATTCGGATTCGGATCCGGTAAATTAATTTATTGAGAGGTAAATTTTATTGAGAAGGAAAGTTCTTGAAATTTACCATAAAAGAGAAGCTCAAACCGTAGCATTATAATTCCAACTAAAATGCTAAATACGCTTGAGAGATAAATAAATTGATTACAGTCCAAAATACATTCATCATATTTTTAATTTATTTCAATCATTAATTTTACTTTAGACCGGCTTTTCAATTTCCAGACCACTGTGCACCGTCGCCCGACGAACGGCCGCCGGCTGCCGACTGCCTGATGTCGTTTTCACATATACATGCATACTTCTATCTGTGGAATTGCATGCCAAGATTAGGCGAAAAATATGTTTATATTTTCTTAAATTTTAGATAGAAAATGTACGTTGTTCGGAGTAAGTTATAATTTTATATTTTTTGCCATGTTTTGCTGCAACCAACGGTAATTTTTAGTGATTTTTCCATAAGGAAGTGTGTTTTTAAAATCAATCTGAAGATGGGAGATGCACTAGCAAGGTAGGTTCATTTAAGATTTTGTCCGAAGATCATAATTTTATTTGCAGTTTGTCATGCGAAAAAAAATTACTACGCAGTAATTTGGATTCAATTGTGGACAAATGCTATGCAGAATGTTGCCATATGCTGTTTCCTTTAATGTTTAATTTTTTTTCATTTTTAGGCGTATGTTTGACATGAAAATCACCAAAATGCATTTTGGCATGCCAAGATTAGGAGCATGCCAAGTTAAGGCTCACTTACCCTACCACACAGGCGAATGCAGTTTCGCTCGCGTCGACAAACACGTGAACTTGTAGCGTTTGGAAACTTGGAGGTAGGTATCCCGGAAAATAACATCTCGGAAACACTAAATTATCTAGTGTGTTCAATAGATTTACCCAACGTTGCCAGCGAGCCATAAGCGGGGGCGGAATCGGTTCGTCCCATGAAGCATTTATCCGCCAAAGATCTTGTATCAGACACTTTCCATGTATTAGGTAGTGCGAAATCATGCCAAGCGGATCGAAAAGGCTCATTACAAACCGCAAGATAGAGCGTTTGGTTGGGGCAATTTCCCCTGATAAAGTTCGTAGAAGGTCAGCGGAAACGTTTATCGAAAATTTGAAGTGGTCTTGCGCTGGGTACCACGACATCCCTAGAACTCTTTCGGAGCAATTCGTCTTATCAATCTCAAATTCCTTAAGACATGCAGCGTCTTTAGTTCCCATCCGTTGGAGGGCTTCCGTCGAATTGGATAAAAAGTTTCTCAACTCGAAACCAGCGTAAGAATGCACAGTTTTAACATCAATAGCAAGTTTCACAACTTCATCCACTGTATCCCGGCTGTCTACGAAATCATCTACGTAATGTGAAAATTCTATCGCTGCTGAGGCCTCCGGGTACACAGACGCCCACTGCTTTGCATTTAAATTTTTTATATATTGAGCTGAAGATGGAGAACAAGTGGCCCCAAAGCTCGCGACATCCAATATATAAACATCCGGTTTCTTAAAAGGGTCGCTTCTCCATAAGAACCTTTGTGCTTGTCGATCTTTGTCTTGAATTTTAATTTGATGGTACATTTCTTTTATGTCACCGGTTATACAAATCTGTCTTTGTCGAAATCGATACAAGATGGTAGGTAAGGGAGTCAGCATGTCTGGCCCCTTGAGCAGCATGTCATTAAAGGAGACACCATTTGCTTTAGCAGCTGCGTCCCAGATTATGCGAACCTTACCTGGTTTGCGGGGATTAATAACTACACCTAGGGGCAGGTACCAGCATTTTTTTGGATCGGTTTCCTTGAGTTCTTTTTCAGATGCTTTATGCGCGTAACCTTTTGTTTGATAATCAGCCAACAGGTTCTCGACAGCAACTCGAAGGTTATGATCTTTATCAAGTCGACGTTCTAAGCAGCGTAGTCTTTTTTCCGCCATCTGATAACTAGCGGGAAAGTCGAAGTTATCGTAGCGCCACAATAAGCCGGTTGTAAAATGGCCATCAGTATTTTTTTCCGTGGTCTTCTCCAACAGATCATTTGCGCGTTGAACTTCTTTAGATTGAGGAATCGCTGCGGAGCATATTCCGAGACTTTCTAGGGCGAAAAAATCCTTGACCAGGTCGTGCAAAGTCGTGTCGTCAGAACATTTGTGAATATGAAGTGACTCTGGTTTTGTGGATTCACTCAGACCGTCGACTCTGCCGAATATCGTCCATCCCAGTCTAGATTTCGCAGCTAACGGTTCTCCTTTTAGTCCTTCGCGTATTTTCAATGGAACCGAAAGATGAATATTGTCCAAACCGATGAGCATTTTTGGAGTCGCGTTTTGGTAACTTTGCAAAGGAAGGTTTGAAAGATGTGGAAATCGTGCTGCAAGGCATTCGTAAGGCAGCGACTGAGTCGGTAGATCCAGCTTGCGTACTGTGCGCACATTTTTAAGCTGCAACCTTTTTTTTCCTTCTTCTGTCGATATTGCTATGCTTATTTGCTGGGAATCCCGTTCTTCCCGCGTTACATTCGCTGTCCACAGTAAACGCAATGGTGCCTCGATACCGGTAATCCCCAATTCGTCGGATATATCCCTCTGTAGTAAGGTGGTTGATGAACCTTCGTCGAGCAAGGCAAGCGTTTTCACTTGTCGGCCGTTTCCGTACAGGACAACTGGTAAAATCCGGAATAAAACGGTAGCCTTCAAAGAATGATGAAAATTTACGGAAGCATACTCATTCAGGTCTGAGCGCTGCTCTCGGTTGGGTCGACCAGGGTGAAGCAAAGTGTGATGGTCCCCGGTACACTTTGATTCAAAACATACTAGCTTGGTCTTGTTTTTACATGGCCAGCGTCCGTGGGGAATCAGACACTTCCAGCATAAACGATGCACATCAACCAGTTGCCAACGATTAACTAAGCTTGAAGTTCTGAATTCTTGACAATCGCGAATTCTGTGGCTGTTACTGCGACAAACGAAGCATGGACGGTCTGGATTCGTTTCTCTACTATTTTCTATAGCTTTGGATGACTCGGTTGCATGTAAATTAAAGTGATGCGCTCTTTCTCTCTCTCGTTTGTTAAATTTGGAGTTATCAAAATCACTGAGAACTGTGACATCACTAGCGGCTGAAATTAAAGCCATCATATAGTCGCCGAAAGTTCCCAGATCGACGTAGATGGCTTGCTTCTTATACATCGCCCAGTCCAAGCGGATGTTCGTTGGCAATTTTTCCACTAGCTCCTGCAGCAAAGATGGATTTCCCAGATGTGATAATAAGTTAGCAGCCTTTATCTGCCCGACAAAATTCTGTACGACGATTCCAAAGTTAATAAGGGTATCAAGTCTTTCGGCTTTAGGTGGCGGTACGCTCCGAATCTTGGCCAGTAAGGATTGAATAAATCTTTCAGGGTTTCCGAAAAGAGTTTCCAGTGTGTTCAGCACAAGAGGGACAGATGAAGGGGAATATAAATTACATCGAACAGCTTCCAATGCAATTCCTTTCAAACATTTTTGGAGGCGCATCAGGTTTTCAGCGTCAGAATAACCGCACATTAAAGTTGAACTTTGATAAATGCTCGCAAAAAGTGGCCAATCTTCAGGATCTCCCGAAAAAATGGGTAATTCCCTCGAAACAACTTGTCTGGCGGCTAATTGGTGCGAAGTAGGTCCGGAAATCGATGAGGGAACGTTGAATGTCTCTCGGTTAATCTGTGGTATCTGATGCTGGGAGTACTGAACGTTCGACGGTTGACGCATATTCTCGGGATGTATTGACATTGTTTTGTTGAACATAGATGAAAGCTGATTTTCTTGTGAGATAGGGTTGAAAATCTCTCTTGAAGCTGGTATCGGAAAGTGGTCATGCGATTGAACATACGGTGTCATACTCGGCACTGATCTAGAAGGTGCTGTAACGAATTTCGGCTGATTCGAATGATGACTTGTTGTCGGTGGTTTCTCATACTGCATATCTTTAGGCGCTGGGATAACAATATCTGCTTGATAATTTTCACTGCGACCAAATTTATCGAAGGCAGGTTCTCCGGCAGATTCAAGAGAGATTGGACGCGGATTTTGCGTTTCGTTTACGTCCAGAATGTTGTGCGATAGTTGCGGTTGAGTGTTGTTGGTACGTGCTATAGGTGTCGAATGAGTAAGCAAATTTCTATTTTCTCGGAATTCGACAGCGTAATTTGGTGACGCACCAGTATTTTCAGTTTGAAGCGTTTCGCCCGGCATAACGGATGAGGGAAAACGGCTTACTTTGGACGAAGACATTAGCACATCCGTGGGATTCGTAAGGAAATCAATTGACCTTGAAGGCACAGGAATCGCAACGGCCGGTAAGCCCACAACTGGTGCCTTAGAAATAGGGGAGATTTCGTAGTTCGGGGTTTCAAAATTTACAGATAATTTCTTGACATTGCTCTGGGTCATAGCTGGCATTCCTGGTCTTTCCAGAGGCCCTTTCATTCCAATCTGTTGATGTTGCTGCACATTCAACCATCGCTGTACCTTGCTGCTACTATTCGCTTGGCTACCTCGACTATGAATACTTGCTTCGCCAACATCGACACGAGTTCCTTCTACCAGAAGTTGGTATTTACGATCAATGAACTTTCTATTTAAGGCTTCCTTTTTCTCGAGAGCTCTTCTTTCTTGCTTTTCTTTTTCATCCAGCAAACGCATTTCTAACTCCTTTTCTTCCTCCAGCTGTTGGAGGCGAAGATCAAGTTCTGCTGAGACTGCTGATATACGGGAAGAGGCCGCATTGGAGCGTGCCAAGTTCGACGGAGCACGAACTGTTGTCACCGAGCTGCAACGTTTGCAAATCCAGCTACGATCCTTAATCGAATCTGCAACGCCAACGCACTTAAAATGACACCAAACGCTGCAAACATCACATGCTACCATGTCATCCTCATCTTCACCCAGAGAGCATTCACCACACGTCGGTGGGATTGAATCGACTGACTTCTCGTTATTTTCGGCAGGAGTTGTAGCCATCGTTTTTAATAAATAGAATCCGCTTTCGACTTTGTTGTCCTCTGGTGTTCCAAGAATATAAAAATTCTTAAAGAATGTTCGCGGATCGAGCGGTCAAAAAACACAAGTACCGGTTCTTTAGCTGTCTTTTATTAGGACGGTGCTTTAAGCTAAAACAAACAATGAGGTTAGGTTTATATTTGTATGCCAGTTGCCGTTAATGAGAACTTACAATTTTTAGTCGGCACTGTTATCGTATTTTGACCCTTGGTCGCGAGCATAAATTTACGTGCTTATTACCTGTAAATGGCTATGTTGAAATAATTGAGTCGACCTTTGTTATTATCGTTACTTACAGCGATTAAGTGTTTAGGCAAAGGGTTTAACAACTTTATCGACTCTCACTAAAGCACTTGGTTAAATCAATCCCAACCTATCAAGATAATAAAGAATACTTAGTTCACCTCGAGTATTGTAAACCCTTTTGTTACTTACAAATTGGTTAAGAGCAATAGCAAACTTGAACGCTAATTCTAGATCTAGCCCTTGGTCGAATCAATCTTAACCTATCAAAATAATAGAGAATGCTAAGTTCACTTCGAGTATTTGTAAACCTTTTTGTTACTTACGAATTGGTTAAAAGCAATAGTAAAACTTGAATGCTAAACTGATTTTGAAAGAAACTTAATTCTATGATTCCAATCGAATCCAACGCGGTTCTAACAACTTGTATGAAAAATGCCGAAAAAGTAATAGCCAATCAAGCCACGTGTTAAAATTGTTTTTTGGATTGACAGTTCTTGATCGAATGTCAATAGCTGCTACACTGCCTTTGGTTCGTCGGTGACGGTTCCGTTACTCCCCGTCACAGTCTTAGTTAGGTACGTGGACAGAAAAGACGCGAATAAACCGTTGTGCACTTTATCTTGTTGCGAAAGTGGAAATTGCATCCGAAACCCCCCGAAGTCCTTACATGGATCATTGAAATTTCGCTAAACAAACGTCGGCACATTGCAAACTTGTCAACTGATATGTGTAAACAAATAATTCAAGAACGTACAAAACAAGGTGTGAAAAAGATTTATGTAAATTTTTAACAGATCGAAAAATGTGCAGGCGAATCTAGTTATTCGAGAAAATTACAATATTAAATTTAAGTTTCAGATATTTCGATTTCAGATTAAAATTTCAAATTTCCTATTCAGCAATTTGGTTTCATATATTCAGATTCCAGATTTCGGATTCAGATTATAGATTGAGATTCCAGATTTCCTATTTAATTTCTGGATATAGCTTTCAAACACTTAATTCAGATTCCAGTTCCACATTAAAATTAGGAATTTTGGAACTTCGAATTTCTGTTACCTACATACAGTTTTAATAATAAAATTTCTAAAGTTGTTGAGTGTAAATTTTAAAACAAATTTGTATAGTAAAGTGTTAGCTTGCATGATAGCCAAAATTTCAAAACAATAGCTCGCTCTCTCTCAATTTTTGTGTCGCAGTTGGGTTGTTGACAAACATCGTTTTAGTGGTGTTGGTTTCGGAAAATCGAGAGAGAAAAGAGAGACCTGATGGAAATTCAGCTTTCAGAAATCCCACATACACAAGTAAAACTTTCCTCCCGGATTCGAAACGAAGGAGGCTCCCCATCATCTGGTTTGATAATAAAAAAACTGGCGGTGGGCTTCTTTCATTGCCAGTCTGATGTGATCCAGTTCTGGCCCCACTCTTTTGGCTCCCCGCTCGCGCAGTAATTTTTTTTTGTTGGGGTTTATGGATGGTGTTTTCACTTCAAAAATCGTTACTGTGTGAGTGTGCGAGTATGTAGGTTCCATTGAATTCGCTCGCTGCTCCCCAAGAGCTCCTCACACAAAAAAGTGAATGATCTAAGCCAAGAGACTGTGTGGTTCTGCTGCGAAGAAAAATAAATATTGCACCTCGCACATTCATTAATTAATGCAGCAAATTGTTGTTCTGGAATCGAAATTCGGTTCAAAATGTGCTTCTAAAGGGACGGATTTGTCTGGTGTTGTGAAATTCAGTGAAGTTGGCCCGAAGAATCCTCCGGGGATAGTTAGTTTTCGCTAGTTCGTTTCGTTAGGTCGCTCGAGAAAAAGTGTGTCGATATGGCAGACAAAAGGTGAGAAAAATGTCCCGTAATTTGCTGCTAATTTTTTCTGCTGCAATTTCGCAATTTGCTTTGTTTCCGTGATCACTGCATTGATAACGTTGTTATTTTATTTCAAAATCACCAGCCAATCCGATAAGAGTCCAGAGAAAGAATCGCCTGCCAGTCCGACAGGAAGTGCTTCCGGAGGTGGAAGCAGCTGGTGGGGCTCTTGGCTGGATACGGCCAAGACCCGGTCCGCTTCCGTGTTGGAAGCTGTTCGGAATGATTTGACTGAATTGACCACAGCAGTCAAAACGGAAGCTACCAGTGCCACCGAAGCTCTAGGGCGTACTCTAAGCCTGGGAGGCGATTCGGTAGAATCCGGAACCAACTCCGGTGCAGGCAGTGGTCTCGGAGCGATGAAAAAATCTTTCAGTACATTCCTCACTCAGGTTACGGAAGCCCTGGTGCCGGCATTGGATGACGAAGAGGAAGGCGAAGATGTTCTGATCACGAGTGAAGCTACCGAGTCGCTCACCGGATTCCACCGGCATCTGGCCGAATTGCAAGCCATGGAGGGAACTTACCTGGAGGAGCCCTCCGATGAGCTGAGTGAAAAGTACAAACGCTGGATGGAAGTGGTTGAGCAGGAACAGTTTACCGAACCGCGACTGGCGAGACATTTGGCCAGCAGCACCATTTTGAATGAAAACTATACCAAACTGGTTCCGGCAAAGGTGGCGCATATGGATTTCTGGAAAAGGTGAGTTTGATTTTAGTTCATGTTTCGTGTTATCAGTTTTGCGCTAAATCAGGCCAATTCAAATATTACCATATAAAATTGAGTACAACAGTTATCAATGTTGGATTCGTACATGAAACAAATTCTAGAGTTGTATTTCGGACACAGTTGCTAAAAACAATAAATATTTTAGCTGTTTAGTCCTAATGCCTACACGCTTCGACCTAAATTGTTTTCATTTTCCACGGCGGTCAATTAGAAACTACTTTTGTTTAACAGAGACCAGATGGTTAAAGAAAACTTGATTTAATTATTCAATAGAATATGTACAGACCCGTCTAAATGTGTGGGTTGGAAACAATTCAACTTGTATATAATACCAGGTTGAAGACACTTGTGATCATTTCTGTTTGTAAGATAAACATGTTTACAAACATTTTGCTAAAAAAATGTAACTGTAATTACCCCCCCTCTACGCTACAAAAGTGTGTGAGGTCATTCATAACAATAAATCATCTTTCAACGTCGAAACATGATTGTGAACCTAATTCCATCAAAATGGTTCGAAGATTGATCGAGTTCATCGTACAACACGTTAACTTTGTAAATCACCAGAAAATCATACGAGTTGTGTCATATTTTATGTTTATTTTGGATGGAAGCCCCCCTTTCGAAGGACGTGAGGGTCTTGAAACTATTAAAGCTTGCTTCATTTAGAATTAGAACAAACTTTTTCTCATATTGTGGCGCTCCTGGTGGACGGATTTAGAAGCTCTTGGCGCCCACGTGTCGGGAATCTTGTCAACTTCACGTATGTATTTTTGAAATTCCGCAAGTCGACTGTAATTTGTAAACAATGAACATGGAAGCCGAAAGAAGGGAAAAAATTGTACACAGTTAGTTGGAAAATCCATTGTGATCTACATCTAGGCTAGCTAAACAGCTGAAAATGCTCAGAAATACCGTATGGCGCGTTATCAAACGGTATAAAAGGCGAACACGAAATCATTGCGACACCGAGAATGTCATTCCAATTTTTTTATAATGTTTAGAATCAAACCAAAATTTTAAGGTAGTTTTATACATATATTGACTTCAAAAATCAAAAGAAAAGTTCTCCAGTCCAGGACATTTTTAGAATAGTAGCATGATGCCAAATCTGGCCGAAATAGCGGAGCTTCGGCGTGCTAGTGCAGGAACGGCAAAAGGCGCTACTCGAGGCCAGATTGGTAGATCTCGCCATTTACTGTGCCCTTTGGCACGAAAGGCTCACTTCTAAGTCCGTAAGAATAGATGGCCTGCCAAACTAGATATTTGGAGGCGAACTTCGATATTTTCTTTTTCTTAAATTTGTCGTCCACATCGAACTTGCTCTTGCCGATGAAAAACCCGGAATTTGCTTAAAATCGGCTTTAATATACGTTTCGTACATCGCCGGCGTAGCCAACGACGTAGAGGAACCACTCCCAACGATGAGTGAAGTTAAGGAAGCCATTCGCCAGCTGAATAGAAACAAGTCGGCCGGGAAGGATGGTATCGCAGCTGAACTCATCAAGATGGGCCCGGACAAGTTGGCCGATTGCCTACACCGGTTGATAGTCCGGATCTGGGACATAGAACAGCTACCGGAGGAGTGGAAGGAGGGGGTAATATGCCCCATCTACAAATTGGACAAATTGGACTGTGAGAACTACCGAGCGATCACTGTCCTCAATGCCGCCTACAAAGTGTTGTCCCGAATCCTACTCCGCCGCCTAACGCCACAAGCAAACAGATTCGTGGGAAGTCATCAGGCCGGCTTCATGGAGGGACGGTCAACGATGGACCAGATATTCACATTACGGCAAATCCTCCAAAAATGCCGTGAACACCAAGTCCCTACGCACCATCTATTCATCGACTTCAAAGCCGCATACGACACGATCGACCGTAACGAGCTATGGAAAATCGTGGACGAGAACGGCATTTCCGGGAAGCTGATCAGACTGATCAAGGCGACGATGGATGGAACGCAGTGCTGTGTGCGGATTTCGGGTTAATTGTCTAGTTCATTCGAATCGGGCAGGGGGCTTCGACAAGGTGATGGTCTATCCTGCATGATGTTCAACGTGGCGCTAGAAGGTGTTATTCGACGAGCGGTGGGCGAAATGCGGGGCACGATTTTCAACAGATCCAGTCAACTTATCTGCTTTGCCGATGACATTGATATAGTCGGCAGATCATCAGCGGCGGTGGAGGAGATCTACCGCAAACTGAAACGCGAAGCAGGAAGAATTGGGTTGATGATTAATACGTCCAAGACGAAGTACATGCTGGCCTGCGGATCCGAGACCGACCGAACCCGCTTTTCCAGTAATAACAAGGTCACGATCGACGGCGACGAGCTGAAGATAGTCGAAGACTTTGTCTATCTCGGCTCACTGGTGACCGCAGACAATGACATCAGCCGTGAGATCCGGAGGCGAATTATCAGCGGAACTCGTGCCTACTATGGACTCCACAAGCAACTGCGGTCGAGAAGACATAGTCCTCGCACGAAGTGTAACCTGTATATGACAGGTTGTTCTCTACGGGCACGAGACATGGATATTGCTCGAGGAGGACCTGCGTACACTCGGAGTATTCGAGCGACCATCTCGAACCATCTTTGGCGGCGTACAGGAGAACGGAATGTGGAGGCGAAGGATGAACCACGAGCTCGCGCAACTCTACGGCGAACCCAGTATCCAGAAGGTGGTGAATGTTGCGAGAATGCCGGACGACTGTCCTGCAAAACAGATGTTCGCTACGAATCCGGTAGGAATAAGACGAACGGGGGTGCAACGAGCGAGGTGGTTAGACTAAGTGGAGCGTGATCTGGCGAACGTAGGGTGCCCGAGAAATTGGAGGACGGTTGCCATGGACCGAGTGAATTATAGGAATTATGTTCGTCAAGTTATGTCGTGAGACGGTTTACTATGTAAATAAATAAATAGTACGTTTCGTCGTCCATCACCCAGCAGCCATATTTTGTCAGCATCTTCTCGTAGAGCTTCCGTGCCCGAGTTTTAGCCGTCGATTGTTGCCGCTCATCGCGGTTTGGGAAGTTTTGTACCTTGTATGTATGCTTTTTTTTTGCATTCTAGACGTAGCTCTGCGACATGCCGATGTTTTTAGCTAAATCACGACTTGAGACGTTGGGATTTGCTTTAATCATCCGCTTCACCTTTCCCTCCGTCTTTTTTTCTCCGATCCCGGTTTTCTTCCGGCTCCTTTGCCGTGGTTCAACGTCAACTGCTTCTGGAACCGCTTCAACACTCTGGAGACGGTTGAATGTTGAATGTTCAGTATTTTTCCAAACTGCCGGTGCGACAGGTCAGAAAATTCTAGGTGTTTGGAAAGAATTTGTTTTCTCGACTCGCGTTGGTTCACCTCCATTTTCGTTGAATCGAAAAACACGACTTCAAGTTTGACAGCATGTAAACAATACACGTCAATGAGAAAGTGTGCAAAATTTGATTGATTTTTGCCCAATGGTAAAAAAAGTTTTTCCCTGTTGAATGTGTCGCAATATTTTCGTGTTCGCCTTTCAAGGAAACATTGACGACGATTCCGAAGCCTCAAGCCAATCGTCAGAGTGGAACTGGCGACTAGAAACTGCGTGGTAAGATTTTAAAGACGATTAAGAGAAATTCCAATCTGTAGGGCCGTGATTTGACCAGAAAATCCGGTGTTGTCCATAGTATCGTGAGGACAATTGGACTCTGGGAAGGAATCAAGTCGTATCGAGCTAGCAAACAGTCAACTCGGAACATAAAACAGAATAGTGTGGCCAAAATCGACACAATATTTTTTATTATTTTGAAAGTGTGCTAAAAATGTCTGGAACAGTCTATATCCTACTCGAGAAAAAATAAATCAGTATCCCCGTGGCCGTAGCCACACAGCTAATTTGGTGCACAACAAAAATTGATACCAAAACTTGATATCAGTAAGGTGTACCTCAACCAAAAGGAAAGCATAATTTGGTGCAGTGTTTCTATCCAATGCCAAAATAGGACATCATTAATGTATCAATAGAATACAAACCCGATTAGGAAATAGCAACCTCTTATGGCAAAAAATACCAAATATTGCTGTCATGCTTTGAGAAACAAATTTGTATTATTATTGCTCCAGCACCAAATTTTACTTCGGAAGTCAGACTTCCGACTTCCGAACTTACTTCCAACAAAGAAAATTGCTGCCAGTTCATCAGCAACGTTTGAAAATTTTATTTGAATACATAATATTTTGGTTGACTTAAGCTGGTACACACTTATTTATATCTTGTTTTTCTCGGAAAATGAACGAAAATGGACTTTAATGTGTTTAGTTGTATCTTGTGTCTTGGGCTAAATGATGATGGACATTTGGTTCCTGAAAAAAAAAATTACATTACCTATCTTTCATTTACAGATATCTCTTCAAGAAAGCACTCCTAGAGGATGCCATAGCCAACGCTGAAATAGCTGACCGCAAGGCTAAAGCAGCCGTTGCCTCGACTGAGACCGTAGCCCCGAAGAAGGTGATCGTCCAAACCGACCAACCGAAGCGGACCATCGAAGAAGGTGCGATTGATTCGAGTTAACTGAAGAGAGTGTGATTGTGGGGCGTTTGAAAAATAAGAATGAATGATTGTTTTTTTTTTCAATTTCGAGTCAAAACATTTTTTTGGTGTCCGAATTTAGATAAGTCAGTGTATTTTGACAAACAAAAAAAAAACAAACTTTCCATTTTCAGAACTGATTCCAGAAATGATTCAGGAGCTGATTCCTGAAGAGATTGCCTGGGCCGAGATACCGGAATTTGACGCCTCAAACATGGAACTTTCAGAGGAAGAGCAAGCTCGTTTGCTCGAGGAATACGAACTAGAGTGCAAGGAACGTGAGAAGGCCATCGCATGCGGTCGTATGGATCCCGTTGACGAAGCCTTGCTCATCCAATCGGATGTCGAAAAAACTCCACAAAAGAAACCGCCAAGCCCGGTCACATCCCCAGCAAAGAAACCTGCAGCAAAAAAGTCCACCAACCTGCAGCAACAATCACAAAGTGCTAACAATAGAAATCAGAACCAAAAATCACAGCAAAAGGGCGCAAAAAATGCTAGCAAACCAGGTAACAAACAGAAGGTCACTGCAAAACAGCAACAAAATGAGCTACAGATCGAGAAGAATCATTTCACCAAGGACGACGTTTCGTCCTCTAATTCGGACGAAAGTTGGGAGAAAGAATTCGATCTAGAGTGAACAGAAAGTCCCTCAAATTCTAGCGATTAGTGATGATTCCTCTCACACCCTGATACGACATTTTTTTAAACATCAACTGTGTACTAAAGTTGTGCATTCTGTTCAAAGTCTTTTTAGAGAGTAGCCACTAAAAGTAGTCTGTGTAGGAAATAAGCAGTTCATAGCAACACGCATTTTCTCTTGACGAAGCAGCAACGACTTATCAAGTAAAAGATTAAAACGACGAAAGCGAGGATTGATTTTGAAAACATCGATGTGGAATATTGTATCGTGTTTACCCATTGAGACAAAAAAACAGCAGCAGCGAGTTCTGTAATATGTGGCTGCAAACAGTTGTATCTCTACAAATAACTTTTGTAAATTTGGAAAGCCCAACCACAGCACGATTGTCTTAAATCCAATTTAAGCTGTTAATTATTCCTAGGCAAACGTGTAATAATGAATATTATCGTCCTTATTTTTATGTTTATAAATTATATTCATATATTTACTTTAACGACTCTGAAAAAAAGTAAAAATTAAAGAACAAAAAATCTACCATAAGTATGCAAAAACTTCAGATCGATAAACAGTTTTGGAAAAACATTCGTCTGGCGTTGTTTTGAAACTTGGTGTAACAAAAACGCAGCAAATAGCGTGTGTGGTTATTTGTTTTTGGAAACCATTTAGCATAAACTTTGTTCGCTGTCACTATATTATAGGTAAGCATAAAATAAATATAATTATGAGAAATATTTTACTACTAATCAAACTTTTCTGAACGTTTTCGGTTTCTGTTCAATCCGAAAAGCCTTGCTTGGTTGATTAAATGATTTGGAAAATTGACAGTTATTCTAGTTTCGCATAATTCGCGGTTCTGTTAGTTGATTTTATAATGTAAAGGAAGACCTTCCAGAAACTCTGAAATTGATTTGTAAGATGATTTTATTTTTAATTTTTTTCTAATATTATTACAATTTTTCAAAATATAAACAATAATTTTATGAAAAAATTAATCGTCCTTATCGGTGAAAAGTGATGTCCTTTTTAGTGAGATCATCTTAAGATTGTGAAATTTTATTGACGGATAGAAAGTTAGAAGAAATGAAAGATGGTGAAAATGAGCGGGTAGAATATATTAGAAACATTATCATCACATAGGTACCAAATTTTTGTTCGGCACGGGCCAACTACTATGAAGTGGTAGATACAGTAAGAGTTGCATCTACCGCTACACATTAGTAGGCCAAGCTTGGTTAACCTCACAAGGACATCAATTTCACCGATAAGGCCGATAAATTAAGTAACAAACATAAATTACGGGGACCTAATCTCTCCATAAAATTAAAATTTGGGCTAAAAAAAACAAAACACGACATCGTAGTGTGTAGTCCACTATCAGAATATCGACCCCCCTGCACTGCATTTTATCCATTGTGGAGCGAACCACACTTGGCCTACTAATGCATATTGATGCTACCTCCAGCCTCAGAAAAAGTACTTACTTACTATACACCTATATGTATGCCGTGACCGGGATTCGATCTCTTGAACTCTGGCTTAGAAGACTTGAACGCTATCCTCAAGGCCACGGTCGGCAGCCTGGCAACTGGATCTCAAACGTGGAACTACATCAAAAGACGCTAGAAATCGAGATTTGGAAACGTACGTGGATTTGGATTTAACATACGCTGCGAACATGTGAGAACGAGATTTGGAGAGAGGCGCTTGACTGAAATCCAGATGGGCATAGGAGATAGCTACAAAACTGGTTTAATATACGTATGTGCCGATCTTGTGTACACCATACTGTTTAAAGATACCTTGAGACCAAAAAATGTGAGAAAATCCTTGACGTTATGCCCCAAAGTTATGGAAGACAATCCATGCAAACTCCACATTGAACTTTTGGATGAGGTAGTTGAAAAACAAAGTCGCAGTTGGAGAAAATCGTATTTCCCGACGAAAAACTTTTCATCCCTCGCAAATAGTAAGAACGACAAAATTTGGTAACAGAAAATCGACGTACTAATTGCCAACAGACTACAGACACCTGCATGAAAGATGGCGCACTTTATTCGTAGTAACGTTGAGATCATTCTTCTTTTTTCACGATGATCATGTTTAAGTCTTTTATATTCATTTTTTATAGGAGTTTTTTTTTGGGATTTTAAACCTGTTGCAATATAAAACAAGTCGGGTTTAAGCAACAAACAATAAAAATAAACTTTATTCGCTAATCGATATACTTTAAACTATGTAACTTTAAAATTGTGTGGTGTGGACTTGATGTGTGCAAAGAATGGAATGTGTGTGTTGTGTTGATCTGCATTCATCTCAATCTGGGCAGCATCCGTCTGGGTGACAGCCGTCACTTGATGAGCTACCAGTTGATCAAATTGGTTCGGACGAGGGGTCCTCTCAACACCTCCCCCGTTTTAGTAAAGCTGATAAGGCTCGTAGCGTACCGGAACTCTTCTGGTCCTCGAAGAGCGGTCTGGTTGAGATGGTTCAGCTTCTGGAGTTGGACGATCAGCTGGTTTACAGCTTTGCTGTCGAGGATTCCCAGTTTGTTCGAGTTCATACGAGTTCGAAAATTTGATTGATTTCGGTGATGGCTGGTTTTCAGGTTCCTCTGGGAAACGTTCCAGAGTAGCCGATGGAACACCTTGGCTGCTAGGTTTCTTGGTTCCTGGATGTGGTTTCGGCATGATGTTTTCGATTTGATCGTTTTTGTATCGCTTCTTCTTTACCCAAACATGTTCCTTGCCATCGTAGCTTCTGGCCTTGGAACCATGTCTGCGGTCAAACTGATGTTCTTGCTGATATGGTTTGTTGCTGTTTGAGGGCACAGGAGGTATGGAAAGATCTAACGATGCTCGCCCTGGTCTTTCAAGCAAATTTTCAGCAGGTGTTTTGTTTGCAGGTGCACACGAAGCTGGACGATAACAGTGTAGAAAACTGTCGATTGCCTCGGCAAGGGCTTCTCCCTCCGTCGAAACTTTTTCCAACGTTTGCTTGAATTTGTCCACAAAACGTTCTTGGAAGAGTGATTGTTGGACTTCGGGTTGCGTGAAAAATTTCATCCGATTGTTTGGGAACTGTGACTGCTGTTCCTCGACACCTTTCGCTGGTAGGCAACCGACTTGACTGCAGAATGAATTGAATGGTACATCCCACAGCCCGAACATTTCAATCCAGTCGGTACCTAAAACGAAAAGATTAGTTTCTGGTATTGCAACACGACACAAACCTTGCTTGGACATTCCGTTGATTGAAATGTTGCACCAGAATTCAGAAGCAATCTGGAGCGGCTCGCCAGATGCTGTTACCACATTGCAGGATGGTGGTCGCGTTCGAGGCCGGCCGATTTGCTTCCACATTTCATCGGTGATTATGCTGAGATCCGAAGCGGAATCAATTTGCAGACAAACTGGAGTTCCGTTGATCTTTACTTCGGTAAATTTTCTCCCGTGATGGAGTGAATTCACGGAAACCACTTTGATTACCTTCTTTGCGTTGAAGTGTTCCTTTTTCCCGACCGGTTTGTCAGAAAAACAGGCACAATAGCCCTCTTTGTGGCCTTTTCTACCCGACACAGATTTTTCCCGACACAGATGCTCCCGGAACTGGCAATCCTTGGAGTAGTGCATGCCGCCGCAGGACCAACACGGTGACCGTGGCTGATCGGTTACCGTTTTATCGCCCGTTTGTTTACGCTTTGGCTTGGTGTTGATTATGTTCTCCTTCACTGCACGCACTGAAAATTGCGATTGTTTTTCAACCATAACGTTGTCCTTTTTCAGGTTGAAAATGTTCCGGCAATCCTCGACGATCTTGGCCAGGCTGATGTCCGAAGACTCGTTGAGTTTGTTGATAAGACGCATTCTGATGTCGGCATCCTCGGGAGATTTTAGGCCTGCCACAAATATCAGGCATTTAAATTGCTCTTCTGTGAGTGCCGAGAGCTTGAAGTCCACACACATCTTATTAACCTTGCATGAGTAGGCCAATATATCTTCCGATTCACCTCTTACCGTCTGGAGGCATTGGTACCGACGGTGGAAGACTGATACCGGGGAACCGAAGAGTGATTTCAGCTTTTCGATGGTTTCGCCGAAGGTGAAGGCATTTGAAAGCTTAGGAAGAATGAAGCTCGTATACCGCTCGTGAGCCATCGGATTGAGCTTCCTCATTAGCAGCCTAACTTTCGCGGAATCGTCGAGTTTCTTGGCGTCTTTATCAAAAAGATCCGAGTATCGGGAGTACCACGAATCAAATGTGCAAGCTTGATCAGGGTCGTAGGAAAACTCACTGATGTTGCTTGCGAGTGACTCCAAAGCAACGTCATCGCGGGACAATTCTCGGAGGCATTTCTGGGTTGTAGACATTTGTTCTGCCATCTGACCGATGAGACGTTGCTGCTGCTGCAGGATCTGCATCATTGCCTGCTGGAACGATGGTTCGGTTTGTGGTAGTCCATGTGGGTCCGGCATCCTAACCTCAAAGTCTGGTTCCCGCTACAACGACCGACAACTGGTTTTCCGCAAAACTCGCGACTGCTGCCAAATTTTCTCGTCGCCACTTTGTTGCAATATAAAACAAGTCGGGTTTAAGCAACAAACAATAAAAATAAACTTTATTCGCTAATCGATATACTTTAAACTATGTAACTTTAAAATTGTGTGGTGTGGACTTGATGTGTGCAAAGAATGGAATGTGTGTGTTGTGTTGATCTGCATTCATCTCAATCTGGGCAGCATCCGTCTGGGTGACAGCCGTCACTTGATGAGCTACCAGTTGATCAAATTGGTTCGGACGAGGGGTCCTCTCAACAAAACCAATTGGTTTATTCATCCCCATTGGCGGTATCGTTTCACGTATTTCTGTACTATTTGTTTTTTTTTTGTTTTTTGTTGTTTTTTTTTGTTTTTTTTTTCTTTTTTGATTTTTTTTTTGTAGGGAAGGAGGAGTTTTTTTTTTTAAGTTTATGAAGGAGTTTTGATTTGTGGAGGAAGGATATAATTTTGTTTTCCTCTTCAGGACAGTTGGATAATGCTTGTCGGAGGTTTGGTGAGAGGGAACAGGATATTCTTAGGTTATGGTATTGGAGACAGGAGGTAAGGAAATGTTTGATGGAGTTAGGGGTAAGACACGAATTGCAGGTAGGAGGGTTATCTTTGGCCATTATGTATTCGTGGGTGAGCCGCGTGTGACCGATGCGGAGTCGAGTTAGAGCTCTTCTTTCGGAATTGCTGGATCTGTCAATCCATCTTTGCGTCGTGTTTTTGATCTCTCGCAACTTCGAGCGATTGTTCGTAGCCCATTCGATTTCCCAGGCTTCGAGTATCTGGTTTTTAATGGTTCGAGTGGCATCGGATTGCGGGATGGGAATAGTGGGGGGAATAATTTTGGAGCCGGCTGAGGCAAGTCGATCGGTTGACTCGTTACCTGGAATGCCGGAGTGACCCGGTATCCAGCAGAGTGTGATGTTTTTAATAGGAGCTAGGTGAAAAATAAATTGGATCCACGGGTGCTTTAGGTTGCCGGCTGCCAACGCAGAGAGAACACTGGCCGAATCAGAAAAGATGACGGTGTCTGTGGTAGATTTCTGAACGGCATCAAGCATGGCGTAGGCTCCTGAACGGAAGACGGAGCATTTGCACGGAAGGGGCAAACTTCTATTACAGATTCCGTCATGTATGCCGCAACCAACCTTTCCATCAACGGTTTTAGAGCCGTCGGTATAGATGTGTGGGGAGTTTGAATATTTGTCTTGTACGAGTTGATAAAAGTGTGGGAGGACGATTGCTGAGGCTTTGCCGGCTTTGATTACTTTGCTTAGGCTCAGGTCTACTTTAGGATTAGTGTCATTCCAATATTTTATTGATGGGCCGTTTCTTGTACAGATAGGGGGAAGAGGCTCACCGATGAGCTTGACTAGTAGTGTGTTAGTTCTTTCAACTAGTGGGGAATCTCTGGAGCCAGCGTTAGCGAGTGCCCTTATAGCTTTCAAGGAAAGATGTTTAGTGAGGAGATAGATGAAGGGTAGTTGTCCACTTTCGGCCATCAGTGATTGGATTGGACTTGATCTGAAGGCGGAACTTATGATTCTGACGCAGTCATTGTACAGTGGTTCTATCTTTTTTATCACTTCTTATAGGAGTTTAACGGTTAAACTCCTATAAAAAAAAGTGGATATAAACTTTAACCCATTTAGGTCATTCTTCCTCGGTTTATATCTATATTTTAAAGTCCGCATATTCAATTCTGGATACGGAAATATCTCGGAAATAAAATCGTACTTTATCGATGGCGAAGTTGCCAAGTACCTTACCTTCTGGAGGTCTACCAGTAACGTGAATTTTTCCATCTTGCCTCTCACATCTGTGCTCTTATTCAATGCACTGAAAATACATAAAGCGTTGTAAGAGGCTGTGCGGAATATCAAACTTTCCGCATTAAACCTTTGGTGCGTCCACTGGACTTTCATTTTTTTTTTGGCTCTGTTATTCCTCCAGTTAGTCGAAAACCTTTATACTCCTTACTTGGCTTGCCTTCCATTGAGTTCAATTCGCAATTGCCTTCTTCATCATTGGACAGACCTCGAGCTAACTCATAGAAGGCCATAATTTGAGACTTTTTTTAAGCCTGAACTATTTTTCGTGATATCTTTGTGTCGCCAATTCTGTGTAACACCTTAAAGATAAAAATGGACGAGGGGTTGGTGTAGAGGAAGGTTCGAGACGAAGCTCAAAATTTGGCTAATCACTTTGTATTTGTGTCGGTTAAATATTTCCAACGACGACGTAGCGAAAAGATGGCATTACTCTCGAAAAGTTTCTAATTAAAGTGGCACTGAATACTGATGTGGAAAATATCGCGCGGATATTATTCGATACTTTCTTTTCTAAATATTGTCGATTCAGTTGAAATCCGAAGTTTTCGCGTTGGCGTTTGGCAATCTTGCTAACCAGCGATGATAGAAATGCCATATATGAAGGGTGTTGGGATCAAAAAGTGAACTTAAATTCGCCGTATTTTTTCTAATCATTCACATAAAAAACCTGAACACCCCTCATTTTGTAGGTGTGTTTTTTTTTTTTTTTGGTTACCCAGGTGGTAAATTCGAAGAAGGAATTTTACGAATTGGTCCCAATGCACGTCGAGTGCCGTGTCTACATGGGAACAATGGGTTAACTCGTTATATACTCATCCGTATATACATATGCCCTAAACTCCACCTGGGGCGTCAGACTATTTCCCAAACCGGTACCTGCCCTAAGGTGTTTGTGTGTGTGTGTGTGTGTGTGTGTGTGTGTGTGTGTGTGTGTGTGTGTGTGTGTGTGTGTGTGTGTGTGTGTATGTAGGTGTGTGTGTGTGTAGCAGGATTCTATTAGGCTTTCAGCATTAGGTCTACAGTTCTCAAAATGGGGTCCAACCAAGAGGAGCTTCGAATCAGAACTTCGCACATACGTCGTGAAAATCCAAACTACATGCTCGCAGAAATACAAAAATCGTTGATAATGCGGCGAAATCAACCGTCATCAAAATAATACAAGTGTTCGAGGAACGTATTTCGACAAGGGATTGCAGTGGAGAGAGAATTCTTTGCATTTGGAATGGTAATGATAAAAATTCAACAACTGCTTAACAAATCGCAACAATTTGCAACAATTAGCACATCTTCACTCTCTCTGAGCACCGGATTCTCTCATTTCAACTTAAACCTTCTAATTCTCTCTAAGAGTATCAGCAGCGGTCAGGTGTCAAAGCTATAATAACACTCCATTTTGACACTTCGACGGCGCACCGCAAGGTTTCAAACCAGGTGTTATCTTGCTCCTGGGTGTTAAAAAAGTGAGCCAGGAGCGAAATTTGAATACCGACCAGCTCCTGATTTGACAGGTGCTAAAGTGTCTAGGGAAAATTCCCAAGCGAAAATAGCAACAAACAACAACAACACCTATCGATGCGTCACTAGTGGCAAAAATGGAAACAAGTTTAGCACTTACCGGTGCGCAAATGAGCTGCTAAAGCTAAAATAAGACCTAGAATGTGTCTCGGGTTAACACCTGGGATAGCACTTACCGGTACTGGTGCTCTAACGAATTGCAACAAATTACCACAAATTCAATCATTGGCAGCAAAATTTGTTTGATCATTGACGATGATTCTCCGTTTATCTAAGTCCCCTGTATTTCGACAACTAGGAAGCCGGGATCATGGGAAAATCCAAATCCGGGAGCCGCAGTGACGAACAGAAGAGTGACTAGCACTTTCAAGCAAAACCTCAATCTCTCCGTTCGAGATGACGCCAATAAGTTGAGAATATCGTCTACAACCGTGCATGAAGCCTAAAAAAGATCCGGACTATCGATTTATAAGAAGGTAGCGACTGCTAATCGCAATAAAACTCAAAAACAAGATCTCGGAAGACGACACTGTTGACAAAATTTGATTGCGTGGTAATGGACGACGAAACCAGCGCCAAGGCAGACTTCAGGATGGAAAAGGGTGGCAGAAATTTTCAAGCATATTAAACTTTTTCCAAGAAATATCTCGTTTGGGAAGCTATCTGTACCTGAGGCTTGTAAAGCGACATTTTTGTTGAAGTCGGGAACGTCAACCAGGAAATTTAGGTAAACGAGTGTCTTCAAAAGCGTTTACTGCCTTTCCTGAAGAAACATGACTTATCTATGCTGTTTTGGCCAGATTTGGCATCCATCCATTATGAAAAAAGGCCATGGAGTGGTATGCCGCTGACAACATTCAGGTTGTGGCCAAAGATAAGAACCCTCCCAACACACCAGAACTTCGACCAATCGGAAAGTATTAAAAACGATAGTTAAGGAAAACCGTAAGAAGACCCAAACAACAGTAAGCAACGAGAAGCATTTCAAAGCAAACGTTCTGCGCCGAAGAAAGTGGATAAAGTGACTGTACAAAATCTGATGGTAGGCGTCAAACGAAAGTCTCGCCAATTTGGACTAAGTCGACCGGAATCTTAACTGAATATTTTTCCGTCTTTTATACATATTGAACATCAAAAAGAAAGATACTTTGACTTTTTTAATAAAGAAATGATCGATATACACGCAATTTATTTTGACCACTTTTTTATCCGAACAATCGGCATCCCCTGCTGTTGTACTGGTACCGTACCGATGCTTATAAGATGTTTGACAGAATTCTGGTTATCATGAATTAATATACAATACTAGCTGTCCCCATACGAACTCCGTTTCGCTTTCAGCTTGGAATATGTTATGAACAGTTTGTATGAATGTCAATAGCCAAATATTTTCCAGATGCATTTCCGAATTAATTGTTAAGTTATAATTGCAAAAATATTGAACGAACACCTCTTCTGTCGTCTGCTACTTCATTTGGAATCAGGAATTGATTGCCCGTGCCAAAAAAAACCCTGTGTCAAAATTTCGAGTCGATCGTCGCATAACAACTCAATTATTGCCAAAAACTTAAACTCCTTTTGGTGGCCTCTTATACAATCTTTGATATCTGAAGTCGATTGTCCGTCTCTGAAAACTACCGTGTGCAAATTTTCATCCCAATCCGATGTTTAAAAATGACGATATTTCAAAAATATTGTAAGGTTAGTATGGACGACCCCATTGCCGGCCCCTTACGCTGAATTCAATACCTGAAATCGATTGATCGTCCCTCAAAACTCTCGTGTACCAATTTTCATCTAAATAGATGTATAATAACGACAATATCACAAAAACAGTGAATAGTTAATATGGACGACCCCTGACTTTAATTTGAATAAGTGAATTCAATTTTTTGTCCCAAATAACCCCTATGTGCCAATTTTCAACCCAATCCGATGTATAAAAACGGCAAGATGACTAAGATATTGAAAACTTAATATTGACAAACATCGTTTCTTAGGAAGCTTGAATATATTTGGCCTTATAGTTTTATCTTAAAAAGATTTTACTGCTTTTTTATCTTTTCCATCCCTTATCTAATGAAAATATCTGTTGAAGATTATCCCACTTTTCAATATGCATGATTTTGTTGAGCATGTTGAAAACTCACTTTGCATGTTTTCAACTACATAAACTCTGAATCTAATAATTTTTTCTTTCTCTATGAGGAATTCCAAAAATATAAAAATTGTTGACCCTCAAAGCCCCCCGCGGCGGTAAAGAGCACTTTGAAAGCCACTACTATTCTAGTCAATATATTCCTAACAGGCTAGTTGTATTTTTCAATCAAAATGTAGGCTTAAAATTGTATCCAAATATCTCGTACCGGTAGCATGTGCTTTGAACAGTAGAAGGTACAAAATGCACCCGCCAAAATTTTCACTTTCAAATTTTTCATGCTCAGCAAGCTTCGATTTGCTATCCAGTACATGTGAGCTCTGGATGGTCGTTTCTAATAGCCTACCCATGTTGATGGTGAAAATAATCCCGCCAACGAAACGAACGGAAACGAAAGTCGGTTCAGAAAATGGGTGCCATGACTTTTGGTTCGGGGGAATAAAACCGTTGTTGTATGGACGACCGCCTTCAAAAAGGGTCATCCGAAAATCTAAAAACATTTTTCATCATTCCTGGTCCTAATGAGCACCCATGCCAAATTTCAGCTCTCTAGCTCTTAAGGTGGCTGAGCCTATTGAAGACAAACATACAAACGAACAAACAAACGGAAATTACTTTTTATATATATAGATATGTATAGTCAGTGAAAGTCGTCGGCGCTGATATTGAAGAAAGATTCCGGTTCAGAACTTCAATGCAATATATACACATCTACACCCATAGATCAGGTTCAACTCCAATAATCGCATCATTCAGTTAATGCAATTTCGCCATAGACTGATGTCACAATTGGCATTGACTATTTAGCTTTCCAGTAATTGACATAGTCCTCCCAATGCATAGAAACTGGAGCCAGTCCTCTCTTTTTCTCTCTAACTCGTGATTTTCAAATGACAATTTTGTATGGTCAAGGTTATATCAAATAGTACGCCACATCATGGAAGTTGTCATCAAACTATAGTTTTCCGTAGTAAATAAGTGTAAAAAACACATCCTTTGCGGAACATGTTCCCTATCTCCCTATGTTTTTTTTTTCATCTATAGGTGAATCTGAGGTGAAAATGAAAAGTTTTATTTTACCAATAACTCAAAAATGCGATACACATTGGCTTCGTAACATGATGAAATCGATGGGGAATAGATAAAAGCTCAATTTTGAACCGTTTTCAGTGTTTAAAACTTCTTAAAAATGTTTTTATTCCGATTCCCCCAATATGTGAAAATTTCCGCGGTGAAAATCAGGGGAATCGAATTTTAAATATTTTTAAAAGGTTCAAAATTTATCTTTTAACCCTCATCCGCATTAGGGTGTCATTTTGACACCATTGCAAGTTTGAAGGCTTGTAACTTTTTTCAGAAGCTTCAAAATACAAAAATTTCTTCGGGGACCCTAAATGAATTCAAAAGTTCTTCAATATTGCATCTTTACTTTTTTTATGGACGAACCCTGGAAGCCTGGGCAAAAAAACTCCCTTTTCCGACTTTTGGTGTCATTTTGACACCACAAAAGTAAAATCTTTTTAAGTCGTTTGAATTATTATGAACTTCATATAAAACTTATATCAATAGAAACCTTGTAATGTCAGTAAAATATGTTTAGAACATTATATACAGCTAAAGTTACAAGTTTTCTCGTTATTCAGCATGAAAGAAAAAAAATCCGAAAAAACATGACTCACGAAAACTGCTGTAGTTCATATGATACACGTCCAAAAAAATATTTGCCTTATGCATATGAAAGCTGAAGTTAATGTCTACATCATGAAGACAAAAAATATTTTTTTAAATTTTTTTTAATGAAATGGTCACAAAAAGTTAAAAAAAGTGGTCTAAAAACCCTACTTTTCATTCGATTGCTAGTAAATACTGTTTGAGCGATGGTAGAGTGTTTTAAAAAATATGACTACAAACTTCATTGAAATTCTAACATTTTGCTGTCTTTAGATTTTCGATGCAACAAAAAATGAATTTACTGGAATTTTTCAAAGTTGGCTACTTTGCGCGATTTTTTTACTAATTGAAATTTCATCTGTTTTTGTGGTCCTCCGTCAGGTTGTACCCGGATTTTCAGTGCTTTCTCGCCGTTTGAAGCAATCAAAACTATATCCATTGAAAAGGGAATTTAATCTTCATTCTAGTGAGGTGCAACAAATCACGCTGTGAGATTTCACAAAAATATGAAAATTATAAACGTAAAATCATTCCTGAATTTCTAGAACCACAAGCAGCGCATCCAGCAAAACGTGTTTGTTTGCTCTCCGAGTAGGTACGGTGGGTGGTGATTCGGGCAGAGAGCGAAGCCGACAGACGAAATAATGATGCGTGTCGTGACAAGCAAACGTGAACTACTATCAATAGAAAATTTCCAACCAAGAAACGTACGACACGCATCATTATTTCGGCTCTCGGCTTCGCTCTCTGCCTAAATCACCACCCACCGTACCTACTCGGAGAGCAAACAAACACGTTTTGCTGGACGTGCTGCTTGTGGTTCTAGAAATTCAGGAATGATTTTACGTTTATAATTTTCATATTTTTGTGAAATCTCACAGCGTGATTTGTTGCACCTCACCAGAATGAAGAATAAATTTGCTTTCCATAGAATACACTTTTGATTGGTCCAAACAAAGTGAAAAAACTGAAAATCCGGGTACAACCTGACGGTGGACCACAAAAAGAGATGAAATTTCGATTTGTAAAAAAATTGCGCAAAGTAGTGAACTTTGAAAAATTCCAGTTATTTCAATTTTTGTTGCAACAAAAATCTAAAGACTGCAAAATGTTAGAATTTTAATAAAATTTGTTGTCATATTTTTTCTAAAACTCTACCATCGCTCAAACAGTATTTACTAGCAATCGAATGAAAAGTAGGTTTTTTAGACCACTTTTTTGAACTTTTTGTGACCATTTCATTAAAAAAATTAAAAAAAATATTTCTTGTCTCCATGATGTAGACATTAACTTCAGCTTTCATATGCATAAGGCAAATATTTTTTTGGACGTGTATCATATGAACTACAGCAGTTTTGGTGAGGCATGTTTTTTTGGATTTTTTTTTCTTTCATGCTGAATAACGAGAAAACTTGTAACTTTAGCTGTATATAATGTTCTAAACATATTTTACTGACATTACAAGGTTTCTTTTGATGTAAGTTTTGTTCAAATCGGTTTAACACGCCAAAAGTTATAACGATTTGAGCTTGTGGTGTCAAATTGACACTCCTAGTGCAGATTAGGGTAATGAAATCTAATGCGGATGAGGGTTAAATATTCCCCATCGATTCCACCATGTTACAAAACCAATATGTGTCGCTTTTTTTGAGGTGTTGGCGAATTAAGATTTTTCATTTTCATCTGAGGTGTACCGCGTCCTTACCAAATATAACGGTTGAATTCATATTTATTTTTCTTGAAACACGCAAAGTTTGTATGCACTCCCAGTGAAAATTCAGATTCTTCCACTTTTAATATTTATTAATTCTTATGAGGAAACCAATACCTATTTCTACTTTGTTAACCGTAGTGGACAAAATGTCCATAATTGTTAATTCCTTCTGCATTCTCAGCTATTCACTTCTGACGCTGACTTCACTGACCCGGCTTAAAACACTTCCGGTCGACTCTTACAACACCCAACGGATTAAAACCTCGATCTAACAGATCTTGTTACTTTTCTGGACTTCCTAAAGTCCTCATCGGAATCATCGTCGTCCTCCTCGGAGGTGGAAGGAATCGGCGACTCTGTGGTACCGCCAGGACATCCACAGCATTTCAATCCTCGTCGGCACTCGCGTCGTCGTAGCTTCTCGCACCTCCGGCTGTAGCAAGGATTTCCGCAACCGTCCGTTCCGCCCCCGCATCCGCGACTCAGTCCATGTGGCACCGGTTCTGCATCCGCCGAACTCACCAGGTAGCAGAGGGCGCACAGTGCAACCAAACTTAGAAGCAACACCTTGTTCATGATGATAACTGTAACGTTCTGTGTTAGGCCTTGGACAGATGCTGGACACTGATATCGTATAGTTGACAAGGTTACTGTTTTATATGGAACAATGAATGCGTGGGTGAAAAACCGACGGAATTTCCGCTAATCGTTTGGCGCAATTCACATGCAGTTGAAATTACACGCGTCGGCAGATTAATTGATTCGCGTACACTATTTAGAAAGTTATTGTCATAAGTATATTACTCTTATAGGAGGAGGGCCCAAGTTTATTCGACTGCGTACCGCCTTGTTCGGAAGATGTTTCAACACAAAGGGGGTTCTAGGCCTATGATGAGTAAATAATTGCCTTCCAGATGCATATTTTTACAGCAAAATCATTAGTTGAATGTGGATTAGAATAAAATTAAACAACAATTACTTGAACGTGTCTTAATTACATTATAGGTCGCGTATATGTTTTGCGTAGGTAATGTCATTTCTAGAAAGTATTCGTCGTGTGAAGCTTTGATACGAAGCGAACATTGCAGAAATTAGATTTAATTAGAAGATCAAATAATGTAAAACACGTTGCAACTTAATTTAGATAACAACAGATTTGAATTTTTATTTTAACTTTCTATATCAAATTAATTTTTCAAGAAAACATCAGTAAAATTTATTTAAAAAAATCTAAACTTATTGAAAAAATAAAACCCATGACATGACAGCTTTGCGTTGCACCAATGTAGTATTTCATTTGAAATACTTACTTAACTCGTTCATATCGTAAAGTATAGTTTAAAACTTGTTAAGAAGAGCAAGATCAACGTTTAACTTTAAATATTATGCTTGCGTGAAACACAATTTTTTGAAGTAACATCATAAAAATATAAAAATTTTAAACATGTTAAGCTATTGTTCGGGAAAACATCATGTTTTTCTCACCGAACTTGTTACTTGAAGGGTCGGTTTGTTATGCAAAGACGTCACAAATTTAACCAGAACTATGTTTTAAGAATCATTTCAATTATGCATGCAAAACAAGTGTTAGGAACGAGACGTGTTCATTTTTCACGTGATAGCTCATTTGGAAATCTGAAGCGTTCGGAGACACGTACCTTGAGCTTTTAGTGATTGTTCTGTTAGGTGAAACTTAAAAATATTTGTTAGGAAAATGTTACCTTTTGTCGTTTTTGATAAGTGGAAAAGTTTCTAAAGAAATGGTTCCAAATTTAGCACATGTGAGTTTTTGATGTTGTTTCTAAGAAATAAGAAAACAAAATTGGCCTGTATGGTGGTTATTGGAAGTCACAATTTCCGCATATAGTTTCAATGACAGTTATTGAAACAGTTACAGTGTTACTTCGAATAGCAATTCATTTATAGGGAGTCCCGAAGTGTGTGCAAATGCTGAAAATTCTGGGTGGATGACACTAACTACGTAGCATACGGTATAATTATTATTGCTGAACTTTCTGAATTCTGCGAAAGTACCAGCTCAGCTGATACCAAACTAGGCGAGGCAAATAAAAATTCGCTGTTTTGACAGCTCCATAAGCTCCCAGAAACCATTAAATTGTTGGTCTTCACCTCCTTTAGCCCTTTTCAAAGTGCATTACCGTATTGTATTATTTATTAGGCATGCTCAGTTTGATGAAATTTGCAAACATGTTCTTCAATAAGCCACCGTTGTGCGTTTTTTTTGTGATTGATCGGTGGCAGAAAGCCTATGACAAATCCCAACAAACATTTTTGCTGATTAAAAACGCCAATTCTCTGATCGTATGCTGTTTTGAGGTGCTGATTGCTGTTTCAGCTTTCTGGCTGAAGAAAGAAATATTTCAGCGATGTTTCAGCGTATAAGGAAGTTTTATTTCAGCCAATAGAAAGTAGGGGAAAATTGGCTGAAGTATAACTCGTTCAGCCTTTGTCCAACCATTTTTTACACCTTCAAATTTGACAGCCATCAGCTGTACAAGGGTAGCTTCGAAAGCGTCTTTCAACAATATCAAACTTTTTGTTATTCATGACGAATCAAAATAATTATCTTTTGAATCGTCTAATGATTCGAAATTTCTCACTTTGCATGATAAAATGGCCTTGCCGGGAAATTTACATTTTATTCTCGTAGCAATTTCAATTTCTTCATATGAAATTGACCTTGGTTGAGAAATATTTTGGTCGCTTAAGAGCGACATTTTTCTGCTCCTTCGCAGCATGCATGGTTGGTTCTGCCTTCTGCGGCATGAGACCAACAAGTCGTAGGTTCAAAGTTCGAGACAAGTTCAAATGAAGAAAAAATAACACGGGAGGGGAAAATTAGCTGGCAAACATCGGACCATGATGGCTCTAGATATGGTGATCTCAAATGCCAAATCGCCATTCCGCCATATTGAAAAAAGTTTTGACAGCTGGCTGTAGTGTTTACGAAGAAAGGGGTCCAGGGATGCCAGGTTTTAGAGATAAAAAATCAGATGGCAAAAAAGTGTGTGTATGTGCACAAGCCAATCGTAAACGAAAGGTCAAAAGATTTAAAACCGTACTTGGGTTTAGTTTATTTTATTATATTTAAATTGAGTTTTCGGAAAAAAGCAATGATATGAATATATTGAATGAATTAATTTGTATTCTAAACACTTTTTTTTAAATAAAATTACAATACAGTTCGGTCTATCCGTATGATCCGAAAAAGAAAAACTTTTCATTGACCGTTAATTATGATAGAAAGTATCTTAAAGGTTGGAACAAACAACCAAAACCCTAAACCGGATGTTGCTTGCTCCTTATTCTTGTTACCTTATCCAAAGAGCTATTTTGTTTCCCTTTAATCGAAAAGTGTTGGATGAAAATAAAAGTAAATCGGTTCTGCTAAAGGAATGCTATAAATTCTGCTCTTGATAATATTCATGATTTAATGATAAACGATTTTATTATTCGAAATTTTATTTTCAAATAACTGTTGCATCATGTAAATACTGCCCAAGCCTTTTTGAATATTAACATATTCAGTTAATATACCTTCACCACCACCCACGAGCAGCGCTGAGCTGGAGCTTTGCAGCACTTGAGGATGACTGTGTAGGATGATGGATGAGCAATTGGACAGCATCACCTGCAGAATCCTTAAGGGGCTCAATCCATCCCGGACAATCAACAGTATGCAGTGGATCGAACTGATTCCCCAACCCACTCATCGGACTTATCCTCATGCTGCTCAGGCGCCTAACGTTGCGCCTATTTTCCTGTTTCAGCTCATCGGTTCCCTCGTTCAAAAGTGCCAAAAACTTCATCTGGTTTTCCCAAATGCTACCCATCAGATCCGGATTACTCGATTGGATCTTCTGGAGCAGCGATGGCAACAGACGGGGGTCCTCCTGAAGCAGCTTCTTCATCTCGATGAAGATCGGATGTTCCTGCAGGAGGGCCAGCCGCTTCTCGGACGATGGAATGTAACGCCTCGCCATGTTACCATCCGATTCGATGACTTTCTGCTGCTTCTAGATAGCTCTTGAAAGAAAAAAGTGTTGAATAAGCATAAATTTGTCATAAGTAATGCAAAATTAATGTTACTCACCGCTACCGACAAAGCTGGCACCGTCGTTTATAGGTCCAACTTCTTCCAGCTTTGCTTACCAGCCCGGAACTCAGCCGGAAGATTTTGTTTCGATTCTATGAATTTTTTTTTGCAAAAATCAAGGCGAAATCTTTGTCTACGCAATATCTTGGTGATTGGCAAAACTTCGTGTTTTACAAAAAATCAGAGCACCTGGCATCCCAGCCAGCCAGCAGCCAGCCGAACAGCCAGCTGTCAAATTTCGGCTCCTCCTCCGCATCCAACCCTCGTCTACTTTTTGCCAAAGAGAGACCACCATATCTAGAGGCATCATGCATCGGACATACATCGATCAACATTTTTTTTGTTTTTTTTTTTGTTGCTCCATCAATTGACGTTTCATGTGGTTTCATGTCATCTTCGCTGATTAATTTCTCCAGATCTCGATGTTTAAGGGCTGAACAGCAGCTTCTCTCTGAATTTGGGTTGCCTTCTTTCAGCAAGATAGCTGATTTGAAATTAGAACTAAACAATGTTTCAGCGGTTGTTCAGCAAAAAATGATGGTTGGGATATCCCTCGTCTTCTATCTGCTGAGGTAGTACATTGGTTAAGATGTCGAATTGGCAAGACAATATAAAAATGGTGTTGTGAGTTCGATTCTCACTTCCCCACGACACTGTGTGTTTTTTTTTATTTTCTTATTTCTTGAATGAATTATCCAATAGGAAGAAAACCCCATAAATGTTTTTCTTGTTTAGGTTGAATGTAGTGGTCATGCATAATTTTGGTTGGGAGCTCGAGTCCTTATGCCAGTAGTGCTTTTTCAAACACATCATCTTTGGCACAGTGCACATTTCAGCACATTTTTGGCACAGAGATTCGCTAAAATGCATTGGATTTTTGCAATCTCTTCTATAGGGTGTGACAAACCCGTTGGTTATTCAAAAAAAATTACTGTGCATGAGTGGTGGAAAAATGTGTTAAAACTGTCAAAAATGTCCACAAAGTTTTAAATCAAGCATTGGAATGAAGCACATGATCGGCAACTACGGTTGAGGGTCTTCAGGAAAGTTTCATACCAGAATTTTTAATTTTTAATAAGCGAAAATCTGAGTGTACACTGTAAATTTTTGCCTCGATTTCCAGCAAAAAAAATTGCTGGAAACAGGGTTGGTCGGCTCTTCTCAAAAAACAAAGAGCCGGGAGCAACCAACACTGTTTTCAGTTCGGCTTCCGAGTGTAATCCTCTTTCGCTGATCGTGCTCCACTCGTTACCCGAGTTTACACGAGCTGTAAGTGACTCGGACGGCAAGTGTGAGAGCATTTGCATCCGAGTGGGAGAAAGAGAATTCTAAACAAAGAGTGCCCTGTGTTTCAGTCATACACCTCAGAGTAAAGAAGGAAAAAATTATTTAGACTCCCACCACCACACAACGTAGAAAAAATATAAACAATTTCTACTCCGCTACCATGCCTACTGCTGTTAGCAGTTTTGAATTTTTTTTTTTGCAAAAGGTAGCGTTCGAAGAAGAGGTGACAGGTGGTTTCATCAAAAAGGACACCGCGAAGAACAAAAACCAGGATTTTTCAGGACCCCAGTAGATTGGTGGAAATGAAATGCAGCTCTTCTGAGATTGCATAAATTAAGGCGAAATAGCGGTGCAGTATACGCCTTCATTTATGCAGCAGAAGAGATATGAAGTTAGGTGGCTTTTTGTTTATACCGAAAAACCCCGTTCTAATATCATCTGAACCGAAGATTACCATTGGTTTAAGAGGTTAAACTGTTTTTATTGCAAAATCAATTGCAATAAAGATAAGGACGGCTTCTAGAAAATCAGGACACCGCTGGGAACTTTGATTCGTAAAGTAGCATCTTTTCTCGTGAACGTACCAAGAATAAACTGAGTTAGATCTCGAATTCTCATCAGCACATTGCGCAACAGATTTTTCCGGAGAAGGGAATTCTCTTCATCAGCGGATATGAATACTCTCGCTCACTCTTATGTGTTGACAATCTCACTCCCAATTTCAGTGCGATTTATCTCTCCCCGCACCGATTGGGGGAGCAGACGAAAAAAATTGCACTCTCTTTCACTGGACAAGCCGATCTGAGGAGTTTTGCCACCCATGGCTGGAAACGTTCAGCAATCCAAATTTTTGCTGGAAACCAGCAATCGGTTTTCGAATTGCTGGATTTTTCAGCATGAATGAAGATGACCCACCAATTATGTCGCCGCTTTTCACCTTCACCAAAAAAAAAAATTATAAAGGAACCATCCTTCGACGAATACTACGACACTCGTAGTACGATCCTGCCAGTAATTTCTTCATGTGATCAGTCAGACATCGTCCTGTAGATGGGCAACATCGAGCCCGAAACCGGTCGACAAAAAAAGGTAATTTTGAATCCTTTTTTCCGTTTGAAAGAACGTTAAGTGTCGTGTCCTGTAATACGTCGTGTGTTAATTGTGTAGTTAAGTTCTTACGTTGGCACAAATCCGCTTAAAATGAGTTAATTTTTATGATTTTAGTTAGTAGAATTTTTGTAGTATTTTTTACCCCTAAATCTATGCAGCATCCTTATGTTCAGAAAAAAAGTAAAAAATTGTTTTAGGAAATCCAAAAATTACTGCAATTGTTGTTTTTATGCGTAATGACCTTAATGGCATCTAAAATTTATGAAAAACTAGATATTTTTCATTACATTTTTGAATAAAAACAAATTTTGTTGCATGTTGCCCCTTTTTCTAAATATAGTGAAAATCTCGTATTTTTAGTAAATTAAAAATAACGGAAGAAACCAATATTTTTTCTGAGTACGTCATTTTGATGTCCCATCAACCTTAAAACTTTTGATGCTAAGGGTTTGATTATCTGCAAGCTCGGCCATATTGAACCATAAATGTTTGAAAAATAACCATAATCCAAGTTCTGTGGATTGAGTCGATTTATGACGTTTCAGTGAAAACTCATGCAATGAAATTTCGCAGAAAACTTAGATTATGGTTATTTTTCATCCGTTTTCGTAAAGGTAGAAAATGCTTGAAAAATAACCCTTTTCAAGGAAGAGGAACGCGAATATTTATTTCGAGGATAAGAAGGAACATTTCCGCAATAAATTTGATTTTTTTAAAATTATTATTCAAAGTTTCATGAAATTTATTTATTTGTATCACATTTTATCAACATTACAAATGTTTAAGCAATAAAATTATCGATTTATTTCGATGATTACCTTTGGGCTCACTGGAACAGCTGGGGACGATAATGAGTGCGCGGATCAAAAAGCCTTCCCAATCCAGTTGAATACGGACTGGAAGCTCGACCTAGCATCCGGCTCGCGTTAAGATCCCGGTGGTACATCCTGCTTCCCGGACAAACTTGATATTCACTTTAAACTCTGCACCAGCTAGGCGCAATTGGTTCGTAATTTGGATTAGGAACTTGTTTTTATGGGAGGACCTTTTTAAAGATAGAATAAAACTTTAATAAGTTCTCTAAAATAAACATAACATAAAAACAGAATTCACCTCTTACGCCTTGGACGCGTTTCCTTCGAAATAAGGACATCCGGGTTTATCTTGCCCGGGAGATACTTCCGTAGTCGCATTGTTGAATTTGACAAAAAAAATGTACGCTCATTTTCACGAGAAGTGTATAAACCAGGCTTAAAGTTCTAAAAAGTTTGTTGATAATTTTTTCTGATAATCGTGGGGTTGATAATTCGAAACGAAAAACCTTGAGATGTTTGAAAATGGCTTCTTGGCAACTGTAACTCTGATATATTCTTGCTCTGATCTAACTGGTAACTCCAATGGTGAACTATCAACTGTCAAACTCTTTTAACTGCGACAAATTAGGTCTAAAAACAAGCGTTTTGCATCAAACCTAATAATTGTTAAACAAACTTTAAACATCTGCGCACCCGCACATCTGCATGTTTGGGATTTAATTATGGGTCTTCTTAACCGACATTTTCGACCAATACTAACCCAGATGGAAAACAGTTTTTGAAAGTGAATAATAAAAAACTAACGCTAACAGTTGAATCGCGGCTACCCCTTCTACTAACATGGAATAATCAATAGGATACACTCGGCAATGAGAAACTTCCCATGTGGGATGCCTTAATAAATAAACCTATGATTAAAACATTTTTTTTTGCTTATTTTCACCAAAGTTTGTATCAATAGCGCGAAACAGGTGAAATTTTACAAAGCAACAAACACGTGATTTTCAATGTGGGACAGTTTCGAATTTGTTGATTCGTAGCTTTGTTCAGTTTTTATTTGAAAATTTGCGTGGGTACTCCTGTATAGAAGTAAAAACAGAGTTAATTTAATGCTTAGATTTTCTAGAATTCAGGAATCAGGATTCAACCATCAGAATAAAAATTAAGTCCAAAATATACTCCTGTTCAAAATAAGGAATCTGTGCATCAAACGACTCATTCAAATTTTATCCTTATCCCATTTTTTTCAGGCCAGCATCCAGCATCTCGATGACAGAGCCTGCTCCACCAGTCTTGGATCATCAAATCCGATGGGCGTTACCAACCAGCCATCATCGGCTACCAAACTGGTGACGGGACATCACGAGAGCAGCTCATTTTCCTCCAAAATGGCACTCTAATCGGTAGCTGGTCCGCCGTGCTCGAAATCGCGATCCGAAAAAGGACTCCTCTGCGGTTCGATTCCACCAGTGAAAAAGTGAACTCCAACAGCCGACTCCATCTACGGGCAGAATGTGAGTATTTTCGTTTGGGAAATCGTAAAGTAAAGTGCGGAAAATGGCATTTTTCCGTTCCGTAATTGGGCTCCGCCACGGGATGATGAAAAGTCAAAGTGGAAAAAAATCACCCTCCTTTCCACCCCTACACTTCGGGCTAGTAGTGAGAAAACCCTCTCTCTCTGTCGAAACGAATCAGCTCTTATTGAATGAATGCTTGCGGGGGAGGTGGAAAATGTGTGTCTTCTTCTTCTCGCTACTCCAAAAGGCGGAAGCTGTGCGTATTTGCTGAAGGTGTGTTGGTCGAAGTGTAGAAAAGTGGATGGTAACTGATGTGATTTTTCCTCCCGCTTAACGTGGTCATTTCGTGGAAAAGAAGGAATGTTTTGGGATTTACAATGTTGTGGTGAAAAATCGATTGAAAAAGACAACGGGTGCTGTTGCAGCACCATGAGCGTCCTTGTGCCTTTTTTGCACGTGTTGTTTGAGGTGCTTTCGGTTGGAGTTATGAGAATAATGTTACAAAGCTTTTTCCGTTTCCGCTATATTTTTGTTTGCTGTTGGTTACTGAGGTTTGAGACCTACAAACTTTTGTTAAAGACCAAAGACAAAACAGCGAAGTGAATTATCGAATCAATGAAAAATAAAGTTACAAGACGAAAATTTTCATAAAAAAAGCATTGTTTCAGTGTTGGTGAAGGCTTCCAAAAAACCTTTCATGATAATTTTCATAAATACTTGCTCGAAAATTTTCGTTTTGGACGCATTGATAAAAACAAATAAAATAATTTGTTTTTTAATGGCTTGGCAAATAAATTTAATGAAGGAAAAATCCGGGCTTTTTTTGTCATTTCTCACGCACATTAACTGGCGTGTACGGGCAAAAACGGGAGAATTAACCTCCAAAAATTTCAGTGCCAATATCGGGCAGCCGGCCGAAGATCACGATCGTTTTTGAGGTTAATGTTACCAAAATTAAAAAGTATTCTTGAGGTGCCCGGAATTAAGGCACGAATACTATAAGAGGCAAATAGGACTAATTTTTTTTTGTTGAAGCTAACTCGCTTTAATGTACTCTCTTATCTCAAACTTTCCCTCAATAAGCTTGATGAATAATTAGAAGAGCTGCCTTCTCAAAACGCTTTAAATTCCAAGTTGTCCTTTTGTTTGACTCGCTTGAATTATGAACAATTCATTCAAACTATCCTCTCGCAACGCTTCATAGATAGTTCTTATCTCAAGCTATTTTTTCAATCCATTTTGATAATAACTTATGCTATCCTCTCAACTCGCCTTTAAATTTAAAGTTGTTCTCTTAATTTGCTTGCAATTCTTATCAGTAACTCAGGCTGTCCTCTCAATTCACCTTTTGATTACAAGCTGTCCTCTCAACTCGCTTGATTTTTTCATCAATTACTCAGGGTGTCCTCTCAATTCACTTCTCGATTTCAAGTCGTCCTCTCAATTCGCTTATTTTTTTAGCAATTACTCAGCATGTCCTCTCAATTCGCTTCTCCATTTCAGGCCGTCCTCTCAACTCGCTTGTTTTTTCATCAATTACTCAGACTGTCCTCTCAACTCGCCTTTCGATTTCAAGCTGTCCTCTCAACTCGCCTTTCGATTTCAAGCTGTCCTCTCAACTCGCTTGTTTTCTCATTAATCACTCAGGCTGTCCTCTCAACTCACGTTTCGATATCAAGCTGCCTCTCGACTCGTTTGATTATTCATCACTTACTCAGGATGTCCTCTCAACTCGCCTTTCGATTTCAAACTGTCCTCTCTACTCGCTTGTTTTTTTCATCAATTAGTCTGGCTGTCTTCTCAACTCGTCTTTCGATTTCAAGCTGTCCTCTCTACTCGCCTGTTTTTTTTCAGGCTGTCAGGCTGTCTTCTCATCTCGTCTTTCGATTTCAAGCTGTCCTCTCAACTCGCTTTTTCATCAATTAGTCAGGCTGTCCTCTCAGCTCGCCTTTCGATTTCAAGCTGTCCTCTCAACTCGCTTGATTTTTCATCAATTACTCAGGCTGTCCTCTCAACTCAGGTTTCGCTTTCAAGCCGCCCTCTCGAGTCGTTTGATTTCTCATCAATAACTCAGGCTGTACTCTCAACTCACCTTTAAATTTTATGCAGTCCTCCCACCGTCTGTATTCCTTTTTCGGTTCAATTTTTCTTTATAATTTCTGGTTTAATTAGCTTACGAGAAATTACCTGTCACGGTTGCCAAATGTGCAGATCTATCCGGTGCTCCAAAGCTTGGAAGCAACATCGGTGAACCGCCGTAATTAATTGGTGAAGATCGTTCAGGTACATCTTCCGTACTGCGAATATTTGGCCCTGAAAGCGTATGATCCCATATAAACTCTATCTGATAATACTCGAAAAAGTTGCCAGCCCCCGGAAGAAACGCTTTTATTTTGTGTGTTGTGTGATTGTTATCCACCATCGGTGCACGGATTCGCTGCATTTTCTGCCTAAGTATGTGCTTGCATGCATTATTTATTTAGATTAATTCGTTCGACAAATCTCCAATGCAGCGTTACACCATATTTTTTGTTTGTTTCGATTATAGTCGTTTTACCATCTTTATGGCATTCGCGACTTTATCAACGTTACAGTTGGCGGATCGTTATTGAAAAACTTATCCGGTACAACTGTGTTCGATGTTTGCTCTTGGGCTCGAACTCGTGGACATCGGCTCAGTAGGTTACACCATATGTTGGTATACAATCAACCATATTTCACTAGGATTTTACATTTAGTTCGGGTCCTTGACAGTCAAATGTCAGGTTCGTTTGGAGCCCAACAAATCGTGGGCCCTAAATATTGATGGTTGTCAAATTCAATGACAAAAGATAGGAATGCCATCCACCTTGTTTCTTCCAATTTTATTGAAAAAGCTTGCATAGGGCAGAGATGTTAAAATCGCGAGTCTACATACTCGCACTTTGCCCTTCTTTGCAGAAAGATTTTATTCCGTTAAACTCAAACTGCAATGATGCTATCGATAGTTCAACTCGGAAAGCATCAGGAAGTAAGCTTCGGGTAAACTCGGCAGGAGTAAACAGCAATCGGGGGGAACATCAGCGAAGCGAACGTACAGTTCTGCGAATTCAAAATTCAAATCGTTTTCGTTCGGCAGCCGAACACATCAATCGGACAACGCATGGGGGCGTGGCTAAAAGTGATAGATACAAGGGAACGGGAAACGAGCGAGAGAAGGGTGTGAGGAGGAATGTTAACTCGGCCCGTCGGGCAACGATCGCTCGTGTGCATTCGTGTACGGTAAGCTTCGTTCTGTTGTTTTGTTGGTGTGATTTTATTCCTGCGAGGCATGGAAAACATCAATGCAGAACTGTACTCTTCGTTTTGTGTGCAATCACGTAATGATTGGAACGAAGATAAAATCAATCTGCACACAACAAGTTAAACTCGGAAGAAATCAGCCGAATGATTTTTTCCGAAGCGAGTTTACGCACCTCTGGCATAGGGAAGTCTTTCTCTGATCCATCTGTATTTGTTTGCTAGTTTATGGCCCAGATCCTCTCGACAATTATTATTAATTTTACTCTCTTCTTCCATTTCAGAGGCTATACAACATGCGAGCGGTTGAGATCACATGTAGCGTCTAACTAAAGAAATCAGTAAAATCACTGAAAGTCTTCCATAAAGATAAATTCTTAAATTAAGATATAAATTGTTCGATAAGAGATCCTAATATTTAGCTTATACTAATATAAAGATACAAATATATAAAATTTAAAAAACAATCTCGATCTTGAGATCGTACGGAACCGAACAAAAACCGAACGGAACATGTCTTTCCTCAACAATCTGCGCTCGTTGCCACTGCCCCCGGTGAAGAATGTCTTGAACGTGGCCATGCAAACCGCCCGGCAGACGATTCCGAACAAGAATAAACACGACGAGTACGAACAACCGGGTGGGGAAAATGCCGGAATGGGCGGTGGTCCTAGCGGGGGTCAACGACCTCCTCCGGTCGTCCCCCCGCGGCCACAGAATGTCCACTTCGCGGAAACTGATGGTGAGTTGATTTTCTTTTAATATTCAAAATTTTTAATGAAATTTTTTTCTTAATGTAATTTATCGACTTTATCGGTGAAAAGTGATGTCCTTTTTAGTAGGGGCACCTAAAGATTATGAAATTTTATATATGGATAGAAAATTCGATGAAATGAAAGATGATGAAAATGAGCGGGTAGAATGTAACGAACGCGATGATAACAACAAACTGAGAAGACTATACATCGATAGATGCGTTTCTGAGTTAAAGGGAGCTTATCTGGGCGATCATATATCATCTTTTTGATCGTTCGCACTGCAAGTTTTCCCACTTGTGGGGCGAACCACGCTTGGCCTACTAATGTGTGATGGTTGATGCAACTCTATCTGTAACTACCACTTCATAGTAGTTGGCTCGTGCGGAACAAAAATTTGATATGTGATGATAATGCTTCTAAATAAATTCTACTCGCTCATTTTCACCATCTTTCGCTTCATCTAACCTTCTATCCATCTATAAAATTTCATAATCTTTAGATGTCCCTACTAAAAAGGACATCACTTTTCACCAAGGTCGATAAATTAAAGTAACCAATATAAATTACGGTGATTGATCTCTTCATATTTTTCTTGATTTTCAAAGGAGACACTGGTGGAACAACCGAACTGAATCCTTTGAACCCGTTCACCAATCCAAAGGCGTACTACCAGGAGGGGGGCGAACAGCCTGCCCCCGGTCAGTACCAGGAGACGGGCTTCAACCAACCGAGTGATTTTGAGAATGGATATCAAGCGGGAGGCTACCCACCAAGGTGAGTAGGAAGCTGTTTTTGTAAAAATTATGCAAGTGAAGAAGTTTTTTTTTTAATTCTAGGCAAGGAAGTGTGCAATCGTTTGGATCGGACAGCACTTTCGCCGGTGGTTGTGAAGGAGAGGCGCCAGGAGGAATGAAGATCAACGAGTATCAAGCAGCATGGAACGTTACCAATGCTATTCAGGTATCACTCAGATTCAGTCTTGTTTTGACTCTTTTAGCGTGCTTTAATTTCAAAGTAGATTTTTTTTCATATTAACTATTATGAAAAATCTTTTTGATTAGATATTTTTGGAAAAACATTTTTGGAACCAAGAGTTTTAAAAGTGGTTCTGGAAAGAACGATAACTTTTAACGTTTTGCTACTACTCATTTATTAAAAACAAATATCACTTCTATTAAATAATTAACAATCAACTCTGAGTGAACATCTATTCGAAAGGATCAACGTTTTTTTTTTTTATATTTCTCACCATATAAAGTGAAAAATGTGAAAAACTTTCAAAACGTTATTTCTTGTTTTAGTCAAACGTCGAAATGTTTTCTATTTTTCGCATCTTTTAACTGTTTTGAGCATTTTTTTTTTCTTTCTCAATTTAGCAGATTTTTTAAGTAAATTTTCTTTTGTTCTGCTTTTTTAAGCCGTTGCACACAGGGGAAAACGATGTAAAAAGGTGATCAAAATTGTTTACGCCAAAACGGAACGTTTTAGACCCATAGTGACTTCGGGACATTTTATCTACATTTTAAGCACTTTAAAATGAGCTTTTGATAAAAATGATTAAATCACCCAGCAGTGAGATAGAAAAATTATTTTTTGTATTTTTCATTTTAGAGCACTTATGTCTGGCAATTTTTTAGATTGTAAAAAATGTAGCAATTTTGTTGAAAACGTAAACATCGTAGAAGCTAACTCAAAAAAGTTAGAAGGGTTCAAAATAAAAAAATATTGTTTAATCAAAATTTTCAGTGTTTTAACGATATCTTTTCAGGCCGAGCTTATTCAAGCAAGACATGTTTGAAAGAGTTTTGAGTCACTTAAAATCAAACAGTTTTGTGGAACACACTTAAAAAAATATTCAGACTGAAACGAGTAAGATTGGAAAAACTAAGAAAAAATAGCTGTTTTCGAACACCTGTATCTTTCTAGTTCGGTTGAGTTCGGTTCATTTTTTGGTTGCATTAGAATCAGGCAGATTTCAACATTGTAAAAACATGGAGTTAACAATGTTAAGTTGTTTATTTTGTAGCTTTATCAATGATTAAAGTTAGCTATTTTCAAGGAATCCTGAGGAAATTTTTATTGCATTTAAAATTTGCTATCCGAAAAACAAACTTGTCAAGTATATTGTATTCTAAGCGAAATGGTAGATGGTAAGGTTCGTAATTGGAGGCTTAAAAACGTCATACGAGAGCGAAAGAATGATTTGGCTAAAGTTTCACCAAAATAAAAACGGTTGCAAATTGTCAGTTTAAATAAACTTGGAATTTGTCCTCTAGATTCCTTGAAAATAGCTAACTTTAATCAATTAGAAAGCTTCAAAATAAACAACTTAACGTTATAAACTCCATGTTTTTATAACGTTGAAACCTGCCTGATTCAAATGCAACCAAAAAATGAACCGAACTCAACCGAACTAGAAAGATACAGATGTTCGAAAACAGCTATTTTTTCTTAGTTTTTCCAATCTTACTCGTTTCAGTCTGAATATTTTTATTAAGTGTGTTCCACAAAACTGTTTAAATTTAAGTGACTCAAAACTCTTTCAAACATATCTTGCTTGAATAAGCTCGGCCTGAAAAGATATCGTTAAAACACTGAAAACTTTGATTAAACAATATTTTTTTATTTTGAACCCTTCTAACTTTTTTGAGTTAGCTTCTACGATGTTTACGTTTTCAACAAAATTGCTACATTTTTTACAATCTAAAAAATTGCCAGACATAAGTGCTCTAAAATGAAAAATACAAAAAATAATTTTTCTATCTCACTGCTAGGTGATTTAATCATTTTTATCAAAAGCTCATTTTAAAGTGCTTAAAATGTAGATAAAATGTCCCGAAGACACTATAGGTCTAAAACGTTCCGTTTTGGCGTAAACAATTTTGATCACCTTTTTACATCGTTTTCCCCTGTGTGCGTTGAGAGGTTTCTGTTTTTAGGTTTATGTCCAATTTCGAAATTGTTTATTTCTCTGTATTTCAATTTTTAACGTTTAAGCTTAGCATTTTCAAATCGAAATGTATGTGTAAAATGTACGTGAAATGGAGTTTTATCCATAATTTCAACCGTATTTGGCCTGCCTTCGACCAGACCGAACTGAACGCCATGGGAAAATTTTTAAACTGCAGATTTTGAAACTCATGTTATTCTCATGCGAAACCGAAAAATCTTAAATAATTCACTGGAATGCATTCCTTGGTTTATAAACTAATGATTCTGGTTTTAAAGTTTTACTGATTCCGTCTATAGTTGAAAATATCTGTACATTTAACTCGAGTGACTGGGAAAAATGCTGATGGCATTCAGTTTGGTCTGGTCGAATCCCGACCATTTTAGCTCTATACTAGGGTGTTTTTGCGGTTTTTTGGAAAATATTAATCGAATTAAAAAAAGTTATTTTTCGATTTCTGATCTTACTTTTTTGGAATTTTAATACATTTTCTTGTTTCTTTTTGTATTCGCAGCACGTATCTGGGCTGTTTTGTATAAAAACCTGGCAAAATCTGGGTATTTCAAAATTGTCGACCAAATCCAGGCAAAACCGGGCAATTTTGGTCAAAACCTAGGAATTGCTCATCAAAAATCTAGAAAAAATAATTAAAAAATCTATCATGTTAATTTTTTGAAACTTGGTGCACAAATTTTTTACGCATAAATAAAAAAAAATTACAACACAAATTTGATTTGAGAATAATAATGAAAACAAACCCGGGAAAAATCCGGGCTTTTCCAATGGAATCTGGGCAAACGAGTCGGACCAGACTTTTCCCAAATTTTCTATTTAACATCCGGGCCAATCCGGTTAAAACCGGGCAATTTGGCAACCTTATCATAGAAATTTAGGTCTGAGTATTAAATATCAAATTAAACCCATTTTGGAGGTTCTGGTTCTATATTCCTATAACCAAAATTGTATTTCTACATATTTTCGTATTTCTGATTTTGTATCAAGTTTAGGATGCTTGATTTTCCGTTCGAATAATCATAAGAAATTAGGAATGGAAAGCTACCTTGAAATCCTTGTTCGAATTCGGTTTGCATTTCATATCAAATTTGAATCATTGGGATTATTCTGCGGCTCGAGTGACGTGCCTTACGAAATTTCATATCGTTTTGCAGGCTTAAATAGCTTCTCTAGCCTCGAAATTTTCGTTCGGATGAGCTGTTTTTGGTCTTCAGAGCTCATATCTATTCACAAATTTCTTTTCTGAAGCATTTTCTGGAGTCAGGAAGAAGACGTGAAATTTCGTGAGTCGCAGAATAAGCCCTCATGTTTTTCGAGAATCAAAGCATTTTCAATATCAATATAATCCAATTCGAAGTTCTTACACTTTATTCTAACACAAAATTTAAAAATTTAAAGCTTTTAAGTGGCGATCCAAAATTGAAAACCAGATTCTTATTCACCATTCGAAATTCACATTTTAAATTGGATTCACAAAACATATTAAAAATAAATAATTGAAATAATGAATTAAGATTAAACCAGCACTACAGAATTTATATGAAAGATTCATGAAAATAAAATCTGCAATTAAGATTCGGCAATCGTATTTTTTGTACATTTCGGACATCGTATAGAAATTCGGAAACAGATTTAAAGTTCAATTTTTGAATTCAGGTTTAGAATTCAGATTAAAATTTCAGAAAAAGATTTAGCTTGTGAATGAGTTTTCCAATCAACATAAAATTGTTGAGAAATTCAAAAGAACATAAACTTAAAAATTTGCTTGTCGATTCAATTTCACACACAATTCAGCTGAAAATCACAAATATAAAGTAGAATTTGAGTTCATTTTCTAAGTTTTGATTCATGCAAAATATCCCAAATTATATTTAAAAAAAAATCATCTACAAGATTCTTTATGAAAAATATTTCCTGTGTAAGAAACATGTACCTGATCTTCACCTAAAAAATTTTTTTTCCGGTGTATTGTTAAACATTATATTGCAGCTTATTTTAAAGCCAAATTTCAAACTAAAACCATAAATTTAGTTCTAGTTTGGATCAAGCAAATAAGACTCGAATTTTTTTTATCTCGTACTGTTTTTTTTTTTGGAATTTTTTATTTATTTTCATCAAAGGATAGAATCTTGGAATTCGCAAAAGAGTTTAGAAGATTGGGCTTGTTTGATTTGAGTATAGAATAAGTTTTTTTTTATAGAAAATTGAAGGATACCCTTAATAGAACTTATCTTATGCTTAAACCAAAAAACTTTGATCTACCAGACTTTTGAACAAATTAAAAAAAAGTTAACCGTCGATGAAAGCAAATTTCATATATTGTTTCTAGAGATTTTATTAAAAAAAATTTAGCTTACCCTTTAGGCTAAGGACCACTTTTCTAAAGTTACCTTTTTGAAGTTTTATTAATGACACTTTACCATCCTTGTGGCATTCGTGTCTTCTCTTAAGTTGCAATTTCATACGAAAACTATTAATGAGTACTTAAAAATGAATAATCATGTAGTTACAAACATAATTTGTTTTATTTTTTTTTTATTCGTGTGTTGTTAGACAAAAAATTAGTCACCAAACCAACCCCCCCCCCCCCTCCCCCATGAGTCGGTTCTTCCTACGGCCCTGACTCCAGGAAAAAGTTGATTTGGACTTGAAAATTTTGAACAAAAATTGACCTATCTTGTGTAATTTTTCCCGAGGAATCAAATGATGTGTTAATTTATTAAATACTAAAGTACTAAAAATCCCATTTTTCAGCCCCTGTAGTTATGCAATTAAAAAAAAACTGTTGGAAAATTACTCCAACGATAAATTTTATCCTAGAACAAAGTTAGTATCAAACTGAAAACTGAATTTTTGTGGCGTTTAGATAGCTAAGAAGGTAGCTAACTCTCGCACATTTTTATCTTTTTGAATCTATCTACAGAACTAAAGGCAAACCAAATCCACTAAGGTTTTGGAAGTCAAAATGCATCGCGAAGTTCATGATGTTAGACTTTCTCAACCTATCATTGGGTCGCCCGAAGGAGATTTGCGTTCTGAGATGAGCCAACCGGTCAGTATTGAACACTGCAGAACAAATTTCGTCGAGATTTCAGTGTGCTGTCAGAATTTTCATAACATTTAGAACACACTATAGAGCAGGAATTTTAAGTTTTTACTCTATTCTTATCGAACAAACAATGCTTGACTAGTCTATAACAATAAGAAAAGACAAAATTATCTGAATAATTCGCATAATTGCGCATCAGTCGCTGTTGAAATATAGCAAAATTTAGAAAAAAAACTTATTTAGTTTAAGGGTGGTCCAAAATAGGTCCAAAGGGTGGTCCAAAATACTGACCGGAGTAATGATTGAAGAAACGTGTTTTCAGGCTTAAATTTTGTTACATTGCAATAGACGACGATATTTTTCGATAGAAAAAGCCTTGATCTTCGTAATGAACGGATAAAGCAGTCGAAAATTGTAACTAAGGCTGTCCATTAATGATGTCACGCAAAATTTGGAAACTACCCCTTTGAAGCGGACTCGAGCTTTTCGAAATAAGGGGTAATAAAGCTTAGTTCTTTTAGAAATGGGACACTTTCATTTGCTAATAGCTCGTTTACTGGTTATCGGATAATCAAAATTTTGTCAGCATTTTGTTGCCTGTGAAAAGTACTATTCGACCTATTTTTTTTCAAAATTTAAGATTCACGCATTTTTGAATTATGTACGATGCAAGAAAAAAAGAAAAAAATAATTTTGCACAGTTTCCTTTAAAATTCGTCATTATCAAATTGTTAGCTGACAAAACCTTTGATTTTTCAAAGAATTACTGAGTTTGTGTGGTGGATAAGTATGCAAACACTGTCAATAATGTCCACAAAGTTCAAATCAAGCATTGGAGTGAAGCACATGATCGGCAACTACGGTTGAGGGTCATCAGGGAAGTCAAGTCTCTTACCAGTATATTTAATTTTCAATAAGCGAAAAACTAAGGGTAAATCGCTGAAATGTCCAAAACAATTTTCTCCGATAAGCTGAAAGTGTTGCCTAATGATGACTCATTCAAAACCAACCTCAAACAACCATTTTTTGCTAGTTCCAGAGCTCGTAAGCTGTAAAGCCGGCCCCGAGGCTATGGGACTGGTGATTTCTGATGAACGACAAAACTTATGAAATATCCTATTTTAAATAAACTCCAGCGTTTGAATCCTATACCATGTCTGCTCGTTGCAATATCCCGAGTATATTAAAGGATGTATTTGCTGGTTATTTTGTATAAAATTATAATGATTTGCCAAAATTCTGCTCCTGCGAAAAAAAAAACAAAAATTTTCAAAACGAAACTTTGGTTTTCGCTATTTTTAAAAGCCTAAAAAGAGTAATCTTGTATGTACCACCTGCAACCTACGATTTATACTAACCGATTTTATCTTATTATAACATCTTATGATGGTTTCACTTCGTTATTGTCAGATTTTGCCAGAAGAAATTCCATTAAAAACGTTCAAAAATGTGGTCAAAAATAATCAAATTTGTTCATTTCGAAACTACTGTATCCACTAAAATGCATCCAGTCTCTTTTAAAAGAGAAGTATTGAACCGAAAAGTATCAGAAATTGAAGAAGGAAGGTTAAGCCACCTAAAATATAGATTTGACGAAGTATAAGTTGGAAAAACTGATCAATACCATGATTGAAAAAAGTGTGCGCCGGCCAATGGGAGATACCAAGAATAAAATAGAAATTTCTCTAACCAAAAACGATAAATAATTTTTTTTTAATTTTTTCATGAAATATCATAACATTACCTTCATTTTCTTCATATAAAGTATTTCGATCAAACGAATGGTTTTTGAGATACACGCATTCGTAACTGTCCCATTTCTAAAAGAACTACGCTTTATTGACCCGCAAAAATGACCCGTTATTTGACAGATCGTGGAGGTTCTCAATAACGGGTCAATTTTACGCCTTTAAGGGGTAGCCAAAAGTTAGCGTGTGTTGCAGTGAAAGTGTTCTTGTGAACTTTCTTATGCTCGTAAAATTTACCAAAAGTGATTACGTGAGTATTATTATTCATTAAATGAATGGTGCAAGTATAGTTTTATTGAGTTTAGGATAAAATTATTTGTTATTGTTTTGCTGATTTTTTGTAATGATAAGTGATGTCACGCTCAAGCAGACCCCCCCTCCCCCCATGTCCCAAATTGTCACAAAAATCGAAACCCCCCCTCCCCCCCTAACGCGTGACATCATTTATGGACGGCCCCTAATGCTTTTTTATTCCAGAAAATAGCATAGCCACTTCCCAAAGCGGTCCAAAATAGGTCCGTTACCCTATATAAGCTTTTATGATCGCTAAATTATCTTGATATGTAATGTACTCATAGCAACATGATGTACACATTGTTCCTCAATTTTCACCATCATAAAATTTTTGATTTTTTACTATAATCAATTTTAAAACGCATTTTAACTTTAACTTGTTGACTCAGGGCGAACAGAGCACCATTAATCGGGGCACGGTGAGCATTTTCTGCCGTAGAATCTAGCAGCGGATTCAACTAGAAAGTCAACTGGATTATAGAGCAATAGCTTGACTAGTTTACATCTGACGATTTGGCCTATTGGTAAGGTGTCGAAGAGACAATTAAAAGACTCGAGTGCGACTCCTGGTCGAGGAGATTTATTTTTCATTTATCATTCATGATCGATTATTTTGATTGTTGCATTATGCGGCTAGTAGCATCATCCGCCAAACAAAGCACCAGAAACATAATGTGTGTGTGAATTGTTTGTAATGCTAAATGAAACAAAAAAAAAATGGCACGACCAGGAATCGAACTCCAGTCCAGAAATGATAACTTAAGTCGTTTACATGTTTACATGTTACGAATCGCAATTCCAACTGCATAGTGAAAAGATCGTATAAAATGTCGTCTGAAATGATTTTTCTCTCGCGCTGGCTTCAACTGAGAAAACCATTGTCATGTTTTCTCTGCAACCAGCAGTGCATCCAGATGGCTCAGATGAGAATTAAGTAATGTCGACCAATGAGAGAACTGGAAATGCCGGCAACGATTTGAAGGCTATGAGAGCAAAATCTTGCGCTCTCTTGAATTCTTTCGAAATGTATGAATAAGGTGTCGGATAACGCCCAATTGGTGTAATTTTCGTCGTTTTAGAAAGAAATAAAATTATCTATGTATATTGCTTCCACTTTAGTAGGTAAATGCTGTTTTTCCAATTTCATATGATCATTCAATAATGTATATGGCACGTATATCAACATAAGAATATAGCTACAAAAATGTTTGCCGGGCTCTCCGACACCTTACCAATAGGCCAAATCGTCAGATGAAACTAGTCAAGCTGTAGCTCTATAATTCAGTTGACTTCATCGAGTTGAACCCCGATTAGTGATGTTTATACTGTTCCAGAGGGGTTCTCATTATGCCCCCATAGATAGTGACCGATTTTCAGCTTTCGACAAAAAAAAATGCATTCTCAAACGTTTTTATCAGCTTTTTCAAGTTTCAAGCCAGTTAGGAAATAGACTTTCCAATGTCTGAAATCTGAACACGAAACAATGATGTAATTCACATATTATAGCTTTTTTCTATGGTTAAATAAGCGTCCTCCTTGAAGTTGCCGTTATGCCTACCCCATAACGTCCCACTTTCTAACGGATGTGGAAAATGATATTTTGTTGACAAAACTTTTTAAGTCTAGAAGCGCATCTCAGCTAAAATCGAACTAAAACATGTTCTAACTTCTTCCAGGGTATGTTTATCGTGTCGCTTCCGTTTGCGGTGCTGCGTGGCGGATACTGGGCCATCATAGCTATGGTGGGCATCGCCCACATCTGTTGCTATACGGGTAAGATCCTGGTTCAGTGTCTCTACGAGCCGGATCCGCAGACGGGAGAGCCGGTCCGGGTCCGGGATAGCTACGTGGCCATCGCCAAGGTATGTTTCGGTAAGAAGGTTGGCCCCCGGGTGGTAAGTATAGCTCAGCTGATCGAGCTGCTCATGACCTGCATTTTGTACGTTGTGGTATGCGGTGATCTGATGGCCGGGTCCTTTCCGGATGGCGCCCTGGACAGCAGATCGTGGATGATGCTGTGCGGCATATTTTTGCTTCCATTAGGCTTTCTCAAATCCTTGCAACATGTCTCGATGCTCTCGTTCTGGTGTACGATGTCGCATTTGTTGATCAATGCGATCATCGTCGGATATTGTCTGCTGGAAATCGGCGACTGGGGCTGGAGTAAGGTCAAGTGGCGAATGGATTTTGAAAATTTTCCAATCTCGCTTGGTGTTATTGTCTTCTCCTACACGTCGCAGATCTTCCTCCCAACACTCGAAGGAAACATGGAGGATCGCTCAAAATTCAATTGGATGCTGGATTGGTCTCACATTGCCGCTGCTATTTTTAAAGCTCTCTTCGGATACATCTGCTTCCTGACGTTCCAAAATGATACCCAGCAAGTAATCACCAACAATTTGCATTCACCATCCTTCAAAGGGCTGGTGAATTTCTGTCTTGTGATCAAGGCTGTCCTTAGCTATCCACTGCCATACTTTGCCGCGTGCGAAATGCTTGAAAGGAAATTCTTCCGCGGTAAACCGAAAACTATTGGTCCGGTCATTTGGGAATTGGACGGAGAGCTCAAGGTCTGGGGATTGGCGTGGCGCCTGGGTGTCATTCTAGGAACGATCATGATGGCTATTTTTATTCCACATTTTTCGATCTTGATGGGTTTTATTGGAAGCTTCACCGGAACGATGTTGAGCTTCATCTGGCCCTGCTATTTCCACCTGAAGCTGAAGGGTCATCTGCTGGATCAACGGGAGCGAGCCTACAATTACTTCATCATCTTTTTGGGATTCCTGTTTGGTATCGTCGGAATCTACGACTCTGGAAGTGCGCTAATCAAAGCGTTCGAGATCGGTCTTCCATTTTAAGTATCTAAGCTGGCGACATAACAAAACGTATTGTATAGGAGCAGTAACAAAGTTGTTGACTATCTACTCGATTCTTGGTTGAAATGCTTTTAATTCAACAGTTATACAAATCATTAGTGTTATGAAGCAAAAATGAAAACCTACCGCAGACATGTTAATATTGAATCTCTCTAGAACTAAATTGTAGATCGAATAAGGTTAGTTTGAGTTCAGTTTATATCATAGTGTCGTACTGGATTTTATTACAAGCATTTAAACTGTAAGACATATCCAAACAAAAACAAACAAATGTATAAAGCTAACCTAGGCAACATGCGCTTGGATGAATCCTTCAATAAGTCAGCACCAAATATTCATCTAAGCTGATAACGATTGCTCTATGTCTTCCAAAACATACTAAAGACGACCAGAAGGAGAATGCGGATGAGTAGGGACTACTTACTAAATAAATAATCAAACTGTCTTCCAATGGCGATTAGAAAGGGAATAGAATCATTAATAGTTAGTAACTGTTTTGAATCAATTCGATTCGGATTTGAAAATGTGGTGAGAAAATGATGCAATATTTGATTACTGTTACTATAGGTGAGTAAAATATGAAATTAAATGAAAATGCAAACGTAAAATCAATTAATCGTGTATTGACAATAACAAAAAAAAATCAATATTTAACACTAAAGCAAGCATCCAAATATATTTATCACTACCTATTGTAATTACAAATATAAGCGCAAAAACCAAATTCAAGTCGAAAATGTTGAAACTGAACAACCAATTGACAGGCTAGCAAACGTAGCAAAGGAATGACTCGCGTTTCCAGGAAAGGTTTAATTTCAACCTGTTATATGCTCAGAAAATGCCTGTACCTCTCTATCTATCCTGTATCACGTACAGTCTCTAAATGTCTTCCACCGTAGAATTATACACGCGTATATAAAACAAAGAAAATATTATAGAATTCTAAATAATCCAACGTCTTCCAGAAGAAACAAAAAATAAACGATATAAACTTACAATCAGTTGTCAATGAGTTCGATTATCATTTTCAGCGCTGTGATGTTCGTTGTTCAGATTTGTTGGAAAAAATGTGGTTTTGTTTTCGACTTCGTTCCTGGTTTGAGTATTACGTCGAGTGGAAAACGAGTAATCGATCGAAGGAAACTTATCGCTAAGAGTGTTATACAACAGCATACAAGCCATTATATTACTGTATTCGAAGAAAGAAATACCTATAGGTGTCCAAATAAATATAGTTAATTGACTCCAAAGAAATGGGGCTTCTTTTTCCGTATCACATACCTGCAGCTAGAACTGATCGACACCCAACTCAAGTTATTTTTAGTTTAATAAAGTTGGTCAACCTAACATTTCTTTCCGCTTACAGTTTTTGTAGTCGTGTTCTGTGTAGAGGCATTTACTGAAGGAATTGCTTTTTTTTCGTATGCCTATTTCAGGTCAACATGCAGGCGAGTTCACACTTGTAGAATTCCAAAGTTAACGAACTCTGGTGTAACCGTGTTGACGGTAGTTGTAACAATTGTATTAAAATCAGTGTTTTTGTGATTCTTATATTTTTCTCTGATTAAGTCCTTGCTTCAAGTTTAAGGGGTGTTCGGATCAAAAAGTGGTCAACTTAAATTCGCCGTATTTTTTCTAATCATTCATATAAAAAACCTGAACATCACTCATTTTGTAGGTGTGTATGTGTAGAATGATGCTTCTAAATGGCTTTCGACATTAGATCTTTAGTTTTCAAAATGACGTCTAAGCAAGAGGAGCTACGAATCAAAATTTTGTACATGGGTCGTGAAAATCGAAACTTCACGCACGCAGAAATAGCTAAATCGTTCGATGTGGCTTTATCAACCATAAAAAAAGTAGTAAAAGTGTTCGGGGAACGTATTTCGACAACTTAGAAGCCGGGATCTGGGAGAAATCGAAGTGCGGAAGCCGCAGTAACGAACACAAGTGTGGCTAGCACTTTCAAGCGAAACTCCAATCTCTCTGTTCGAGATGTCGCCAATAAGTAGTGACTGCAATGAAAAGCAAAACCTTACGGCAAAAACAAGATCTTGGAAGCTGTTTACGACATTGTTGACAAAGTTTGATTGCGTGGTAATGGACGATGAAACCCACGCCAAGGCAAACTTCAGACAACTTCCGGAACAAGCGTTTTATACACCAACCGGATGGGGAAATGTGGCAGACATTTTCAAGCATATTAAACTATCAAAGTTTGCCAAGAAATATCTCGTTTGGGAAGCTACCTGTACCTGAGCGACATTTTCGTTGCAGCCGGAACCGTCAACCAGGAAATTTGAGTAAAAGAGCCCAAGCAACCAAAAGTCGCGTTTTTACTTAAAGATGGAACTCCGAAGTTCACATTTGGCTGAAAAAATGTTTTACGGGAGCTTCAAGTGACTCTTGTCACGTAAAAGTTACTCAGGAACTTCCATCGCCCTTTGAAAGGTTAAATTATCGATAACGGAACTTCTAAGCGTTTTTGATACAACTTCTTTCAAGAAGGTCGATAACGTTCGCTTAACACTTTCTAACGCTCCGTTAAGATACTCCTTTGGTGTTTTAAAGAATCTGTATGGGAATTCTAAGCGACATGTCAAAAGTGTCTGTCATTTTCTTAAAAGAAAAAAAATTCAATAGTAACAGAAAAAGAAAACCTTCAGTGCGATGAAAATGTCGCTGTGAATAAAAAAATCTTCAAGAGCATTGGAACTCGGATCTGGACCTGGTCAGCGAATGATTCTCCGCGAGGCCTTGCAACTTCCATTCAAACAAAATCAAGCTGTGTTGCAGTAAGAATCGGAGCTGTGCCGGCGGATAGCAAAAATGGTTTGCCGATTACCCACCACTAGATTAGAAAATACGGTATACTGAGCTTAGATCGATCTATGTAAGTATATTTATTCGGCCAGTGCGAAAAAAGGATGTCGTCGGAAAAACTTCGGAATATCAACGTGAAAAGTACCCCAAAAAACGGAACGGTGAGAATACGACAACTTTCTTATGTGTGCCTCCTACCGGGGGTTCGAAAATCATCCTGCATTCTACCACAGCCTTGCCTCGCAGTTGATAGTGAAGACAAATGAGTGCTTAAAGAAGTTTTCAATAAATAATGAAAAATAATATAAAAAATTGTTGCTATTTTTTTTTATTCCTTGAAATTCTCTTATAAAAGAAAACCCCAAGGTTTGGACCACTCTGTTTTAATTAATCTGCTCAAAATAACTTTTGAAATAAAGTTTTAATACTACTTCCAACAGTGACGAAAACAAAAGCAATTTGGTCGAGAGGTTAACGAGTTAGCATTACAACCTAGAAGGCAACGGATCAATTCCCAAAGCGTAAGTAGCTTCTTTGTAAAACATATAATTTAGATAACATTGAAGTCAACGAGATATATCGTGATAGGCCGGCAACCTAGCAGTCTGTCATCTGGTTGTCAGAGCAATCTGTCAACCAGATTTTTTTTTCGGTGCGTAGAAGGTTCTTAGATATTCCCTAAAGGGCTGTATAGCGTTCTCTTCAGCTAATGAAATGAACTTTAAAGTTGCTTTAAGGGGGGGGGGGGGGTAGGGTCTAACGGGTAAAAAAACACCATTTTCACGATTATTTTGTAGAGCTATCGTTCAAACAAATGTGTTCAAATTTTTTGCATTATACAAAGCATTGTTAAAAGAACATTTAGTAATTTTTTCGTAGAAAAATATTGAAAAATGAGTTGGTGACGGAGCACTTTCGAGGATGCCTTTTAGAAAACAGGATTTGCGGTGGACACTGTATCTCAGCACAGAATCATCTGAAGTCAAAAAATCAGAGCAAAATATTTTTAATAGATGTTTTTCTGGACCACAACGTTTTTATTTAACTTAAAAAAAATTTTATGTAATTTTTGTGGCTGTTTGAAGTAAAAACTACGATTTTTCACGAAAATATCCGCCATTTTTTATCTGTAAAATCTCCCCAAATTAAAAAAAAAGAAAAACGTTGGGGTCCGGTATTTTATATGTAGAAAATATGTTCCAAATTTGAAAAGAATCGGATAAGTAGTTTTCAAATGACGATGTCCACGGACTTTAAAAATGTGCTTTCGAGAAAAACGCGTTTGAAGTTTCTGCTCTTGCTTTCTTGCAGTATTAGATAGGAGGAGATAAAGGCCTATAATTTCTGCAGTTTTGCTTCAATGACTTGAAAATTTGACACAACATTCTTGAAATGTTTTACAATAAGAAAATAAAAAAATCGATTTTTTGAAAGTGTTAGACCCTACCACCCCCCCGCTCCCTTGATAACTTAAATTTTGGGCTGAATAGAATTCTCTAGGAACTCTGACGAGAGCTGATTAAGCTTCTATGAAACCGTTTAAAGAGAATTCTGGTTGCTTGGGAGTGTCTTAAAAAGCGTTTACTGCCTTTCCTGAAGAAACATGAATTGTCTACTTGTCTATGCTATTTTGGTCAGATTTGGCATCCTGCCTTTATGAAAACAGGTCATGGAGTAGTATGTCGCTAACAACATTCAGGTTGTGTCCAAGGATAATAACCCTTCCAACACACCAGAACTTCCCCCAATCGAAAAATATTGGGCGATAGCTAAGCAGAACCATAAAGAGACCCTAAAAACGACAAGCAATTCACAGAAAACTGACGTTCTGCGGCGAAGGAAGTGGATAAGGTGACTGTACTAAATCTGATGGCAGGCGTCAAACGAAAGGCTTGCTAATTTGGACTAGGTCAACCGGAATCTTAACTGAGCATTTTATCCATCTTGTATACATCTTAAACTTAAAAATGAAAGATAGTTCGACTTTATTAATAGACAAATATTTTTAATCGATTTACACACAATTTAGTCTGACCACTTTTTGATCCGAACACCCTTTATTCAGATTCCCCCACCATGATGAAATTTCCACGGAGAAATCCGGGGGAATCGAAATAAAAACAGTTCTAGAAGGTTTTAGAAACGAATTCGGCTGGAATTTCATCTTTCAACCATTTCTCATCGATTCTATCATGCTTCTTAGGTCACGTTTTTGATTTATTGACCAAATTTAACTTTTTCACGGTTCTTTCCAAGAGAACTGCAAGTGAGTTTTTAGGCCGGAACAAATTTGAAATACTGTTTTGCCCTCGGAGCTGAAACATCAGAGCACTTTGGAAGATCAGGTTTACAAAAATCGGAAAAGTGATTGTCACCAATATATTTTTTTATATATTAGGTACCTACGTTTCAGTGCTTTTCTTTTCGGAATCGCACAAAAAACGATTTTTGTACGGCACAGAGAACATTCATCATTGCTTAAATGCGCGGCCATTGGGTCCTTCACGGTATATCGTATGTATTGTATATATGGAATGTAGACACTTTGATTAAGAGAAGTACCAGAATATTTTAATCATAGGGTTAACACGATGATGTAGTTGTTATGAAATTTTTTCTACATCACATAGGAAACTACCTTAAATCTTCGATTTTTGTCGATTGCGAAGAATTTCCAGTAATTTCTTAGGTTAAAGGAACGAAAATTCGTGATAAAACAATTGATTTCTGTATTATGGAACATATGGAATAAAGAGCTTTAGAATCTTTTCAAAACTCGTTTAAAAACATATGCGAGAAACAAATATTTATCAAATTTAATATTTTGCTATTAAAAACTTGAAACTTGTCAAGAAAATTTAGATATTTCCGAAAGGTACCTAAGAATGGTATAAAAATGATCTTGGAAAAAAATTCAAAATATCTTATTTAGAAATCAAGCTTTCCAGCTATAAATCAAGCTTTCCAAAACATATAGTTATGTGTGACTTTGGAGTTCAGAAAAAGAAGATATCGCATGGAAAAGGAATGGAAGAAAATCGAAATTTCAAAGTTCTTGGAGGCGTTTTTTTTATATGTCAAACCGTTGACCCTGGCTCCTGAAATCAATTACCCGTCTCTTAAAAATCCCAAATGCAAATTTCTATCTCAATCCAATTGCAATGTATTTTAGCGTTAATATAGTAAAAACAGTAAAGACCCTGAATTTGATACCTGGAATCGATTGGTTCCTCAAAACACCCGTGTGCTAATTTAAATAAAGGTAAATTTCTCCATGGATTTGTCGTTCGATATCATGGTTATTTTTTTTTCTCTTACCACCAATAATCTCTTACGGGCGAGGCCGGATTATTTTCTTGTATTTATACTTCAAGGGACTTCACAATTTTATGGTTTCTTGGCCGAAGCCTTCTTCTTATTCTATTTACTCATAAAACATAGACATTTTTATTCTTGTGGTTTTTTGTCCTAAGATTCTTAATCTGTTTAGCGTTAAGTTAACTTAACTTAAGGCTAACTTTTTCAATAGGAGGGTGAGGAAATTGGAGCTCTCATCATTTGACTGTAAATCATACCAGCTAGCTGAGCTAACTATCTCCTCTAATTCAGATACAGATTTCAGAAATTTCGAAATTCAGATTTCAGATTCTCTTGAGAGTTAGTGGCGTAATGAAAGACATCCTGTTCAGATTGAACTCAAAAGTAACACTAACTATATTTTCATTCAATTTTGAAATTTCAATATATCAGCCTTTATGTAGCTATTGATTTGTTTGTTTCAATATTGGGTAATGTAGGCATGAACAAACTCTTTGATATTGATAGAATCGAGCGTCTGGTATCGCTATAAGAAAAAAAAATCACAAGACTCACCGCAGTCAGCTAAAAAAGTTGGTATCCGTCCAAGATTTTTTTTTAAGGCCAGATTCCTTCATTTAACTTTGGGGAAGCTTTTGCCCAAAACTTGTTTGGAAATTGAGCAAACCTTGTATCGCTTGTATCCAATCCACGTCACAAAAAACCACTATCGAGAAAAATTCATATTTGAACTGTACCTCGCTCTCTTCCGGTTTCTTTTCGGGTTCACTTTGTGTAAAACAATCCTATTTCACCTTAACCACAATTTTCACTGCACTGACTAAAGGGCTAAAGGTTAGGTTTAGAGGTAAATTACTTTTTAAAATTTCAAATTTTCTCAGCTTCGCGAAATGCGGTTTGTTTTTCTTTGACGCGCACGAGGTGACTGAACAGGTACGCATTCAAGGGGGGAACTTTTGAATGGATATTGAATGAGTGATTTTTTTTTATAATGTTAAAATCGTAAGAGTACTGAAGAAAACTACAAGTTTAATATTCACGTTACAAAATTACCTTACAATAATTAAACGAGAGAAACAGTTGAACAAAATGTAGTGCCAATTTTTTTTTAAATTGTTAACGAGAAAAGCAAATTCAAGAAAATGAACGTCAACAATATTTTGGAAGATATGTTCGGGAAAATACTGAAATACTTAACCTTAATGTACTCTATGCATGAAATTTAAAATTGTGAATAAGAAGCATGATAAATTGTAAGATTTGAAAAATAAATAAAGAATATGATAACGAGAAGTTACTAAATCTAAAACTCTGAAGCAGCAAATTTATTCGCCTAATGTGAAGTGGCAAATTTTGAAATCACAAATAACAGTTGAATTTTATTTGAAGAGACGTTTTATGCTTTAATAAAATTTTAAATAAGCACTGGTTATGCAGTCGTCAACAATTTTGGTGCTCCAACATGTAGTATCAAACTCCCTTCCACAATGAGTGTCTACACGGCGGAACTGCTTGCTATCAGGAAGGCAGTTTCTATCATCTCTGATCTGCCAGCAGGTAAATATGTGATTATCACTGATAGTATGAGTTGTCTTTCTAGCCTTCAAAACAACAAAATGAGTCCATCGAACCCCGTTGCATGGTACGATATTAAAAAGATGACTACAATGGCTCAACAACAAGGTTCTGAAATTCATTTTCTTTGGGTACCATCACATCGAGGAATCCAGATGAATGAATGGGCTGATCAAGAAGCAAAACTGGCCTGCAGACATGGTTTGCCGGACGATTACACGTTCACTGTGCATGATGTCTCCTTCCCAACTGTTCAACACGCTAGACAACGGTGGCAAAGTGCATGGAACGCTGGAGCCAAAGGCCGTTTCTGCCATAGTATCCTTACCAGCGTTACAAGTCATCCATGGTTCCATCAACTGCAACTCGATAGGAGAGAAATAGTTATTTTGTCAAAACTCATAAGCAACCATTCACGGTTACCTGCACATTTGTTTAGGAATAGGATAATCCCCAGTGATGTTTGCAACTGTGGCGCGATAAACGCAGACCCTGATCACTTCCTGTTTGCTTGTTCGAACTTCAGTGCGAAAAGAAATGCTCTATGGAGGATTCTTGTGAACAAAGGCGTTGTTCCTGATACACAAATTTTGTTGAAGAAACGTGATATTGAAATTTATAAAACAGTAGCAAAATTTTTCGTAGAATGTAAAATAGATTTGTAATTTTCTCTGCTTCCAATACCCACTTGGCCAGCTATGTAACAGAGGTTAAGCCAAATAGATGTAGGAAATAAAAAAAAAAAAAAAAAAAAAAAATTTAAATAAACTTATTTCTGAAATTTTCATCCCTCGGATAATTCATTCCTCTAAAATAAACTTGATTTTTATTAAACGTTCAGCGTGCTTGTATTTTGTTATAGCCCGGAAGATTTCGTATCATTTTAAATAAATTTCTGACACGTCTTATGCTATTTTCTTATAAAAATTGCAACCCCTAGCGGGACAAACAAATAAAAAATGGCAACGCTGGTTGCTGAAAACCAAAACAACCCCCCTTTGTTTGTTGGTATTCGTGAGATTCACGATTTCATTCAAAACTTTTGACAGCTCTCTCGCATTCTTTCGCAGTGTTTTCACAAAGCGCATAGTAGTGTGCATGACATCGTCGAGTGACTCTCTCCAGTTTGCGGATTGATTCGATTCGGTCGCACGCTAGAAACTATTAAACCATATATGTTTCAAAAATAACCATTTTTGACCTTTTCCCGGGAAATGTCATTTTATGAGTTCTTCATGAGAACCCATAAAATGACTTTTCGGGGAGAAGTAGAAATATGGTTATTTTTTATCCGTAAGAAAGATTACCGTAGAAATTGAAAAATGATTATTTTTCAACCGCAAGAGCTGTTTTATGCAATTTGTAAAATTGATAACAATTGTCGAAGGAATTAAGAAAAACAAGAGTCATCAGGATAGTAATTTTATTTCTTATACATTATGATAATACTTATAAACTATGGCCCATTATAATAGTTTGATAGCCTTTTAATTAAAGCAAAACAGTAGCCGAATCACCTGGTAGCAAAAGTAAAATTCCCCCACGAGTGCTACCGGGATGGGTGGAAACGAGCTCTTGCGGAATGGCCAATCCATTATTCACTAGTCTGCTATCCTTAACGGGGTGAGGGTGGAGTCTGGCGAATAATCTTTGACTCACTGGTGAAGGTTTCCATACATTCCGACCCGTTCCAGCTCCTTCCGGATGGTGTGAAACACAATTCCTGTTGTACTTCCATTAGCTGTGGCTGGTAACGATGGACCGGTGAGTAAGTCCTCGTCCTATTGAATGTTGTTGGTGTATCTGCCGTGCCTAAACCGGCGTCATCACCGGATACCGATCCTGAATTTTTTTTTTGTTTATAATGTTGGGATCGACAAATAATTGGAAGATATATATCACTTACCTTTCTCCATCTCCTACAAATCCGAAGTTTCCACGATTTCCAGAACCGATTTTTCTGGAAACTGGATGCTGTTCCGCGGAAGAAAAAAATTTGCTTTATGGTCGTCCGACTGCAATTACCGCTTTCAAAATGGCGATATCAAATTATTCAACCATTTTCTGGTTAATACTCGAAAACTGCCAAAATGGTTAAAATTCTTTCTAGAAAAATTGTTGCAAAATAACCATATTGACGGTTCTGAAGTAAATATCATAAAATGGTTATTTAAGAACCATAAATGGTTATAACAAAATGAGGGTGCGGGCTCTGTTTGAATGTTTTTTTTTTGCTGCTTTTGGCAGGGGCTTTAGCATTTCTCACCACACATTCTCTCCTTTTTTCTCTGTACAGACTGTATCATCTCCAATCCAATCTATCCAGTCTTGTGCGTGTTACTCGGGGTGCAGCATTTCTAGAATTGACAATCCGGAATTTTCGGTCCGCGGCAGGTTTCCCTTTTCGCAGAATCGGTCTCTGAATTTAGTAAATGGATAGCGTTTTTGAGTGACTTAAATTGGTTAGTGTTTTGGGTCTTGGGAAGTGTTCTATTTGGGAAGAAGTAGTGCATTTTCGGGAAGAAAATTGTGCAACCTGTGCTGGAAAAGTGAATTTTGGGGAACCTATTACGATTCAGCTATTTTCCAAGAGGAGGGTTGAAAAAAATCCAGAAAAAATATCTTTTGTGATTACGGTCAGTGGTTTTGGGGTTTTATCATCAAGTTTATTCAAAGTGTCTACGGATTATTGAAGAATCACAACGAGGGTATCTGTGGCAACCGGTTCTTCATTGGAAAAAGCGAGCAGTAAAGTATCCCCGGAACCTGGAAAAGATTGACGACCAGCAAATAAGGCGTTTTCTGATAAAGGTAACTTTCTGTTAATGTATTGAGCAAGCATTGATACTAATAATGGATTATTTCTTTTAGGTAAAATTTCAAATTCCTACAAAATATAAAGAAATTGGCGATTGATTTAAAAACTAAGTCTTGGAGTACGCCTAGAGCTGGTTATTAGGGCGCTAAAAATAGTCGCTTCATGATGAATTGCTCTACAAATTGCATTGATTCGAATCGAATCTTGCCGAGAAACATTTTGGCAGGTGGCGTTTTCCGAGTCAGATGAAAATTTCCACCCATACAAACAAAGGTGCTGGTCGTAATAATACAGCATCCCGAACACCCTCTTCTGGCTAGAGCTTTCCTCAAGTTGTTCCGTAGGAAAAAGGAGGGTGGCAGGATAAATAACACAACGCGCAGATCTGAATTGCCACTTTACTCCTGTCTGATAGTGGCCTTTTGTGTTTCTGTGTCAATTCAAGACGTATACACACTACAGACGGCAGCCGTGAAAACCGGATGTGACGAAAAAGTTTTACTCTAATGATGAATTTTCAAAAAATTGAACAAAATTAAGCATCCTAAAGTTTATTCTCTAAATGGGAAGATTTGCTGGCTTAGAAAAGATAGAAAAAAAAGATATCCATTTACGAGTAACACCATACATACCATATCGAAAAGAAGTGCTAGTCTTCGCAAAACAATCAAATTCTTTGCTGGGTGCTAACTAGAAATGCAAACGTTTCACAAAAGATCTCTCAGAATCAACAAACCAGAGATAACGAAAACATAGCGAATTCAAAAGACGACCCAAAAGAATTTGTGCTGCTGTTGACTTTAAGGTGGCCCAGGCCGCATTTACACTTTTGGAAACTCGTACTCGCTAAAGATGGTGTCTACGGTTTAGCTAGTGTAAAGGCAGTGGCAGCATCTGTTCTCTGCAATTTTTAACCGGGCTTTTGAACAAGTAATGCCATACCGCTGCGTCGTTCGGTGGGCAGTCGTAAGTTTGTTTGCAATTCTACACCTGTTTGTGTACATTTAATACTACCCAACACCCAACGCTCGTTTTATCAGCAGTGTCAGCGAATTGTTACGGTTTTGCTTACTCACTACTAGCAGAAAATATTTTCACTGCTATGCATGAGTTTATTTATTTACGTTTTTTTATCAGAAAGGAAAATATGGTAGGTCACATAATACCTACTAAACAAAGTTTAGGAACAAATTCGGGTAAAAGTGAAAAATTAGTTAGGAAGAAATCAACAAAAATGGCCTCAGCATTATTTTTAGAAAATTGATCATGATTATCAATATCAATAATAGCATTATTTTTAGAAAATTGATCATGATTATGACATATCAGATAATAATCAGAAAAGGGATTTCATAATATTGGTATAGGTACATACATATTCTTTGAGTGCACCTTTCGCCTTTGGCGAGAAATGTTAAGATTGATACAGAACATTTTCAAAGTTTATGTATTTTGAGTTCATTTAAGTCCCAACTATATTGAAAATTTATTACGGCTTTATTAATCGAATAGATTCACTACTGCACATATTTGAAACTTTAACAAAATCTGTGCGCTTACAAAGGATGATGCAGTGCCCAAAATCTCTTATGAACGAATCTACATAACGCTAGTCATGACCTAACACCTAAAACTGCGATCTTACCCAAACATAAATAATACAGAATATTTCCATACAACTGCTCATTGGAATTCCTAAATCATAACAATGATATCAGCAATATTGCTCCGAAATGCACAAAGAAATTGAAATGACGGTCTATTCACTAGCATCTTACCATTTTGATTGTATCCTAAAATGTTCGTTCATTTATTTAAATCGTATCCATACAACTTTTGGGTTCTAGATGCTTGGTTTGAAATCAGTAATTGCATTGCAATGCAATTCCTCGCTCGCTCTCTGCGATAATCGCTAGAGATGTAAATATTTGTTTACGTTTTTGTTTTTTTCTCATTTTGTCGGCGTATCTTTAAAAAAATGCCATGACTCTATTGTCTAGAAATGAACTTTCAAATATTTTTTAAAGTTATAATTTTTAAAACACTAGGGAGCTTATTATTTATAAAAAATCAGATAGAAAATTATCAACAAATGAGCCTGGTTGTTGTCCTAGACACGAGAAAAGAGATATTCCGAATATTCTATATCTTTTGTTATACTCAGTTTTCACAGGTTTCCATTTTGTAGTGAAATCTGAAGTCTTTTAGATAACGGAAGTGAAGCGTTTACAATATCAAATAGTTTTTCATAATAAACTACAAAAATGTCAGAAACTGAAAAAAAATCATTGAAAATGTAAACGAAAAGAAAAAAGAAGGTACTTAGCTTTGAACCTTCTCGATTGGTAATCTCCACTTATATGACGATTTCTCCCTCATCTGAAGTGTCCAGTCTATGGTATTCTGGATAATATATTGTGCTGTGAGCTTGATGTGATTGAGGATTCAGGATGCTGGGGAAACTAAGGTAAACATTACCGACGATCTTTTTCGGTAAATATTTCCTTTTTTTTCATTCACCTAGCAAAAAAGTAAGTTTTACCAATTTATCCAAAACTTGATATTTATTCGAAATGAGTCACCGTGTTTAAAAAAAAATTGTTGAGGCAAGTTCTTTCTTCGCCAGGCTCGTGGCAATTAGGCTTCGCATTCTTTCGAGCCACCATGGCCACTGACACATTGCAGTAGATTCTCCGTTCGACTAATCAGGTCCGGCTTTTTCGGAATAATATCTGGAGGATGACATGGGTTACACCTCGAAGCTCTGTGGGCCGATCTGAAACAAAAGCAAAGTATTATGACGAGAACCAGCACAACTAAATGATTTCGATATCTTAGATATATCTAAGAAAACACTTACCATTCTGTTCAGATTTTCACATATTGGGCACGTAGCAAAACTTGTTCCTAAATGACAAAAAAGCTTAACCTCAAAAATCGGATTCAGTAAATAATTACTTTTTTTTCGAGAAGAAATGTACCGTTTTATTTAGCTCAATCCAGGTCAACTTCACCTCGTTACGAGGTAAGTTTTACCTTATTTGGATTTACCTTTTTTCTATGTGAATTGTACTTTTGAATTCAGTTCAATTCAGGTGAACTTCACTTCGCTACGAGGTAAGAGTTACCTTTTCGGCTTCCACGAGCGTGCATCTTGCTATCTCGATCGGTAAATTTTACCTTTTTATTATTTTCCGTGTTCTTCTTAATAACATTCCGAAACATACCCCAAATTTGAATCATCCTATTGTTGGGTTGTAGTAGTAATTTATTTTCATTCATTCTACAGCTAAATGATATTTAACAACTTTAGCCTTTAGCCTCATCCTTTCATCAATGATGAAATTTTTCTTCAAACCTCTGAACAAAAAATAGAGCGTCCATTATTGAAAAAATATAAGAATTGAGTTCGGAGTTTCGCTGAGCCAAATTAAGCTCAGAAATATGATTTTTCTTCATTTTATTGCAATTATAATCAGTTATGATCAATGCTTGGTAGAGATGTACCGAATATTGCGGTCGGCGCCGAATACCGCCAAAAAACCGTTAAGCCGAATATTCGGCTCACCGAATAGACCGAAGTATTCGGCCGAATAGACCGAATTGGCCGAATATTTATTATTTAAAATTTATACAAAAACAGACTTCTCAAATTTTCAACTGATGTTGGATAATTTATTGAATTTCCAAAAATAATGTTAAAAAACCTTCAAAATCATCAAAAACTTATGGTTTAAGTTTAACATTTTAGATGTATTCGTGTATTTTTCACTGTAGACAGCTTTATACTTTGATTGTCGTTCATTCCAAATTCTCTTGATATATCCATGCTTGTCCACAAACCAAATAAAGAACTCGAGAAAAGTTCAATCTGACCTGGATGACCACATTTTTTTTTTAAACTTTCCGGATTTTACCCAGGTTTTTTTCAGATTTTTTGATAAATCAAATAAAAAAAATCAGATATCTTTTTGAAAATTTTTAAATTCTCTGTTACGAAACGATTTTTTAGCGTAAATTTATTCGTTAGATACGATTTGAACACTGCTGTTGTAATTCGACGAAAACATTAAATTTCAAGTAATTTTATTTCTTTTTCATCTTGTATGTTTGAGAATAATGCCTAGTTTCTGTTAAGATTTTCCCTTTTTTTTACAAGATTTTCAAAAAATCGTTCAGACTCGGCTGTGTGGATACGTGTCGTAGAAAGTATTGTATGCTTAAGGTTAAAGATCATCATTCGTTTTGGCAACTATTTTGATGACATGTAGCAAAAATGAGAAATTCATCTTATTCGATATAAAAATGCAATTTCAAATAGCTTAACACCTGTTTTGACATGTTTTGTCCCAGATTTCACTGAAATTTAATCTCTTTTGTGATAAACGTCCTAGAAGCGACAAGTCATCTGATGTCCTTTCAGCTAATGGTGACATTGTGAAAATCAAAGAAACCTCTACTTCAAAAAGATCTTATACATCTGTTGGAAATAATCGACTTAAAAACATGAGGGACATTAAGATAGCAGAAATAGAAGATTTCTATTCGAAATAGCAGTAGAAATAGAAGTATTTCTATTGAAAACTCAACAGAATATTCGACCGAATAGTTGAAAGGTCAATTCGGTACCTCTCTTATGCTTGTAATACCTCGTGAAATAGTTTTGTTTAAAATTTCTGCTCCATCGACCAAGGAACAGCACAATGACAACAATTTGGACATTGAACTGAAATCACCTTGCGCTAGAACTCGCCAGTATCCAGCAATTTTATCCCCATACAGGTGTAGGAGACGAAAAGGGGTAAGAAATGATGCCAATTAGCATACGATTGAGATTGGCAACGCTATGCTAATGTGAGAAACCGATTCGCGTTCATGCATATATCTTTCCGCTCTAGGCTTGGAATATCTTTAATCCGGTACCATGAGAAGAAATAGAAGAAATAAAAATTGTCCATGCGATTATCGCACACAGGTGTTCCGATGTTTGCAAACCGTTGCCGTTGCTCGGATCATTCAGATGGCATATAAAAAAGACACCCACCCACTCACGCTTCAAGGGGTCTACATACAGAAGATATCATCACAGGTCCTTAAAAGCTAGGCGATGATCACCAGCAGCAGAAGCTTTTGGTGAGGGCGTGTGTTTAATGTCAGGCAATTTGAATATATATCTTTGCAGCCACCGATGAGATGTCATAAAAATTAATGTGGATTTTAATTATGCAAATATTGTGATGTTTGTTCTACATAATTATCTTGGGAGTAGAAGCTCTAGTTATGAATTGAATATTTTCTTTGCTACAGCTAACTGTTAAAAATTAGTTAAACTAAATCCAGTAATTGTTTTTTTTCTTCAAATTTTTGTAGAGAGAAAATTTTATTACTCATTGGGGATTTCCAAAAAGTATTAAATAACACATGTGTCGGCTGTATTCCCTTGAGTAAGGGCAACCGGTAATTGAACCTAATTGATACCTACTCTATTCTGATATAGTATTTATACTTTCACGCTAGCGTTCGAAGCTTTCGTTCTCACTCCATCGACAAAATGACAATACATGAACGATAATTTTATTTGAACCATCACCTTTGACAGAGGCAGTTTCGCACCCAACGCTTCTGTTGTAGATTCGATCGACCCATTTATTGCTTATTTGTTGTTGTATTTGTTTGTACTAAAATTGATGGATCTACACGGCTAAAATTTCGAAATCAAATACCATCAAGTCACCGCACTCAAAAGAAAATCATAATAATAAAACTACTTTTTTCAATATGTCTTTATTAGACATTCAAGTTGTATTATTACCGTTAGTTAAGTATTCAGATCAATTATGATCAGTTCAACCCTTTGATTAAATAAATTCTAAACATTGTTTATTTGATTCGAATTTGCTATAACAACAAGTTATTTGATTTATAAAAGAATATCCTGTAGAGCAAAAAAATGTAAAAACTTCCGCCTGAACTATATCCTAAAAACTAACTTAATTGTAAAAAGAACGAATTCCTGCGATGGAAGACTCCATCGATTTGCCTCTGAAGCTAGAGATGATTTTATTGGTCATCTCTTCAATAGACTCAATGTCCGCAATCCGATGAAGATCTTCGGTGCTGTACCAAGGTGGAAGTCTCAAAATCGGTTTAAGAACCTTGTTCTGAATCTTCTGAAATTTTTCACATTTTCAAGTAATTCAAAAAGGAATTTAAATTTTATAGCAATTTACTGCGTACCACCCGTAAATTCCGACCTTTGGCTGAAAGCAAAGTATCATCTGCAAATAATCTTCTGCCTTTTCCTTCTGGTACAACAGGAAGATCAAAAGTAAAAATATCGTATAAAATTGGCCCAAGTATACTGCCCTGAGGGACACCAGTTCTAATGGGTGTCCTTTCAGAGCATGAATTTTGATTGCACACTTGTAAAGTTCGGCTGGCCAAATAATTTTGAATAATTTTAGAGAGAAAATCAATAGGAAAATCAAAACGAGCTAATTTAGCTACTAAACCTTTGTGCCAAACAATGTCAAAAGCCTATTCAATATCTGAAAGAGCAAACACCAGTTGAATAACCTTCAGATTTGCCAGCGTTTATCATATTAGTTGCACTCAAAAGTTGATATGTAGTTGAATGTCCATGTCAAAAACCTAATTGTTCTAGAAATCGATTTGAAAACTAGTTTGAACGTTGATTGCGTTTAAAATGATTTCGGCATTTTTTCAACCCACTTGATAACAAATTTTCCACTTTTAGAGTAGGTACGTTCACGGCTGAAAATATCTCCCTCAATCCGTTTCTGTGTGGTTTGTCAATTCTTGGTTCTATTTAAAGTGTCAGAATGCTTAGTCAGGAATATATCGGAATATGTTCTCAAAATTCTGCAGAAATCCCAACAAACATCATCGTAATCTGTACAATCTTTGAATTTCATCATGATTTAATTTCAAGTCTTCTCACATTTATACATTCAACTTTTATAGAAATGTGTACTTTTTTGGTCAACAAACCTGATAAACATATTTGTGTACATATAACCTGAAAAATCATGAAAACTCATTCGAGAAAACCGGGAATTCAAAAATGGAAACTCGCTGGCCACCCTGTAATAGGCATGACTAAGTACTCAAGATTGTCTGCTTTTTCAAAGAAAAAAAATAAGAAAAAACCCTGAGCCTGATTGCCAGATATCGAGGAAAAATATCCGGATTTATCCAAAATCTAAGCAAAACTCAAACCAAAACTATATTAAACAAAAGCCTAGATTTTGGTCAGATTTGTCCGATTATTGTCCCGATTTTGCCAAATTTTTGGGTAAAAATGTCCGGCTTAGCCCGGACCGAATACAATCAGAAAAATTTCTGGAAAGCTTAGGTATTGCGTATACATGATAATTAAAAGTTTTATATGTCCTCTTATGAAATGAGAAAAGTCAGGGACTGAATATTCCTATTTGGATTATTTGACGGAATAGTAGTATTTGATATTATGCAGACAAACAACGCCAAACCCGATAAAATACTTGAGTTCAAAAAGAGATTTTAGATTTTCGAACAAACAATATGTTAGATTTGTGCTCTACGGAGCATTTGAGTATATTTCTTTTGTGCTCTTTGATAACTATCCGGAGATTTATTACATTCTCAAAGGCGCTTATTGCGCTCCCTGTAAACTAATCGTTTTTAAGCCTTATTTTACAATTTTTGGTAAAAGATCGTCTATACGGACTTTGTAGAGTTCGTATTGAAAATTGTGCCGGGAAACCGATAAAAATGAGAATTTAGTAGAGCCAGACCCGAGAAAATACAAAAGGAAAACATATTTATAAAAATTTGTTCATGTCACTAAGAGTAAATTTTATTTTCCATGACAATAACCTAAATAAAACATAACAGCTTTAATTTAAAATAGCAGAATAAGAATCACAAATAAGATTCTTTAGACTGATTAAGAATTCAAATTAACGATTGAGGTTACAGATTAAGTATTTTATTTAAAATAATGAAAAGCTCTGATTAGTAACACAGATTCAGAACTAAGATTTACAATCCTAAATCTTAATTCAATATTGAAAATAAGATTCAGAATATGATAATTAGTTACCTTTCTGTGCTTTGACATACATCGGCTTCCTTTAAAGTTTCATTCAGGTTTACCAGAATCAAAAATAGAAACGAAGTACATTTAGTATAGCTTGCACTGATTTAAGTTTAAAATGATTTTCCATAAGTAATTGGGGGAATCGGTTCGAAAACGAATGGAAAATAATTTAAAATTTGTAAATTTAATCAATAGATTCCTACAACTTTTTCGATGAAATTCTGGCTTTCCCACTTCTTTTATTTCTAATTTTCTGACTCCGTATTTCTATTCTGAATTTCAAACATTCTGACGTTTAGATGTTCTTACTTTCTGACTTTATTTAGATCTTTCTGGAATTTTAACTGACTTTTTTGGTTTTTTGACTTCATGATTTTTCAAACTTTGACATTTAGGTACGTCTTTTTTAGTCTCTAACTTCGTGATTTTCTGACTTTCTATCTTTCTAACTTTCTAACGATTCGAATTTCTATCATTATTTCTTTCTGACTTTCTGATTTCATGATTTTTTCTATCATGTTTAATCTCGAACCCAAATTCTTCAAGAAAATCGGACATTCTGAATTTCTAACTTTCTGACTTCTGGTTTTTTAGCTCTGAAGTTTAAATTTTTTGGCTTTCTGATTTCTTGATTTTCTGACTTTCTAACTTTTTTTATCCATGACTCTGTTTTCTGGCTTTCTGACTTCATAATCTCCTAAATTTTAGACTTTTTGACTGCTTGTTCTGACTTTCTGTCATCTGGTATGAGGTCTTTGTGACTCTAAAAATTATATAATTTTTTTGACTTTTTGACTTCTAATTTCCCGAATTTCCGACTTTCGAACTTTCTGACTTACTTATTTCCCAACTTCCTGACTATCCAACTTTTTTACTTTCAAGCTTTTGACTTACAAAATTTGAACACTCTGATCTTCAGGCTTTTTGAATTCGTGATTATCTGACTTTTTAAATTTTCTGATTCTATGATTTCAAAGTAGTCGAAGATTCCTTTGAATTCAGCTACAGTATTTGAAAGACCCAAATACTAGTATTTCACTAGCTACTTGCTAGCATCCTCAGTGGGTTATCGACTGAGGATGCTAGCAAGTGGGACAGTCGATAACCCACTGAGGATGCTAGCAAGTAGCTAGTGAAATACTAGTATTTGGGTCTTTCAAATACTGTAGCTGAATTCAAAGGAATCTTCGACTACTTTGAAATCATAGATTCATTCAGCTAAGAGGTTCTTCAAACCTTTGATTATTAGTGATTCTATGATTTTTTTTGGTTTTCTGACTTTACAGCTTTTTTATTTTGTAAGTGTTTGGCCATCTGACTTTCTGATTTTCAATATTTTTGAATTTACGATTTTCTTTGCTTACTGTTTTTCTAATTTTCAGTCTTTTTTGTTTAAGAGTTTTTTTTACTTTAAAACTTTTTGATTGTTTTTTTTAATTTATGATTTTATGACTTTCTAATATTCCGATTTTCTACCTTTTTTCCTTCCAAAATCTTAAACTTTCGATTTTCTATCTTCTTCATTTTTGAAGTGTCTGGCGTTTTGACTTTTGTTTTTCTGTTTTTTTTTTTTATTTTCTGCCTTTTTAATTTTTTCTGTTTTTATTTTAATTTTCTGCCTTTTTTACTTTTTTCTGCCTTTTTTACTTCAGGATTTTCTTACTTTTTAGCGTTTTATTTTTTTAACTTTCTTTCAAATTTTCTGAATATTTAACTCCCTGGCTTTCTGACTATCTAACTTTCTGCTTTTTTGGCTTTCTGATGTCCTGACCTTGTAGCTGTTTGACTTCCAAAATTTTAAACCTGTTTACTATCTGACTTCTTGATTATTTGTTTTTGTGACTATCTGACTTTTTGAGTTTCTGAATTTTTGTTTTTCTGATTTTATTATGTTTTCTGCTTTTTTCACTCAATGAAGAGATTGTATACACTCAAAAAGATACTATTATGTTGAAGTATTGGTTTTTGAATTCCATTTTGCGGATTTTTTTTTCATAAAGTGTTGGTTGCTTGATAACTTAAAGTTGGTTTTGTAGGACATGTTCTACTAAAGTAGAAAGTCTGTGAGATCCTCATTCCGTTTTTTTCAAGAATTTTGTTACTCCAGCCTTCTGGATGAGCCAATTACCATTTCAATCAAGTTTTCATATTTTCTAAAATAAACCCATAGATCCTAAAACTGAAACTGTTAGATAAAAACTAACTGCATACTCAAATTCAACGACCCCCAAATTAGTCAAAACCAGCCTTTAAGGCAAACAAGAAAAGCTGAGAATTTTGTAGACGTCTGTTACCGGTGAATTGTTTTGAGGAATGATTTACTTCAAATTGCTCTGAAACTGCAACACTTGGCTTTTATTAAAACTGACAGGTTTTTAAGATTTTCATGTTTTTGAGATAGCGTTGCACTCGAAACATTAACAACAAAATTTTACATAAAAATGAAATTATATATTTAATTTTTTCCTAAAAATAATTTGTAGGTTTGAATGAAATTTCCGATGAATATTCAAGGATAAAACTTGTTTTGTAAGTTTTTAATTAAAAAATAGATGCATTGGTAATGATTGTGACTATGGAAGGGAAAAGATAGCTAGGCAGAATAAGCGTACTTTAATATTCATATTTCGCTTTAATTCTATAGATGAACAACTGAAAAAGAATTGTCTCCATCATATTTTTCCCCAGGGCAAACTTTCGTCAAAAGGCAGTTCTGTAAGCACACTGGAGCTGCACCCTTCCATTGCGAAAATGGATGGATCGCAAAGTTTGCCGTTGACATTTTTCATCCCAAAGCCCTTCGATGTCTGCTGTGTTCTGTTTTTTTTTGCTGGGCTCCATTTTCATAATCAATATCATCACTTCAAACGCTTATCGATTTTCCCTTTTCCCAATGGTCTGTGTAAAATCCTTACTTTACTCGAATGGGTCGGGACCAATGTTTGAATTACGCTTTGTTATGCTCCATTTTGCATATCCTTTTGTGCCGTGCAGCATCACGATGTTAGTTTTTCTACTCAAACAATGGTCGATGTAAATATAAACCCATGCATTTTTTAACCTGGATTTGTAAATTTAAAATAGAGCTACAGTTATCCAATATACAGTACCGTTCATAATTGTATAGAAATTGGAAGCACGCGCACTAATTCTTCGACTTTGAATTTTCATAACTTTTTACTCTGATGATATTTTTTTATCAAAATTTTTGCGTTAGATAGATCAACTATCACACTATTATATCACAAAGTATGAGCTTTCTGGAGTTTGTGTGGCCTGAGAAACAGTAATTCTACGAAAATCGGACTTTTTGGACTTTTCTCATGCAAACTGCAATATCTCTGAAACTACGCAACATTTTTTATTGAAATTTTGCACAGTGATTTTTGAAATATAAAGCTAGCATGTCCTGAAGTTTTCGAAAAGTTCTATCGATGACATCAAAAGTTACGCGAGATGCAATATTTCAGGCATGAACCTTGAAATGCGATTTCTATAGAATTTTGGACGATTCATGAGAACAAAATCGTTTCCTCCACCAATCAGACAAAAAATGTCTGGCAAAAGCAATGAAGAACAGAAAAAATGGAATAAATGATCCATTTGTGTTTTGAAATCAGAATCTAGCGATATTGTTGTGATTTATAGGTTGAAATAGATTTGCTGGTTGTTAAACAGAGAATATGATTTTCCTATGGAAACATTCGTCCAAAATTCTATAGAAATCGCATTTCTAGAACCATGCCTGAAATATTGCACCTCGCGTAACGTTTGATCTCATCGATAGAACTTTTCTAAAACTTCAGACATGCTAGCTTTATATTTCAAAAATCACTCTGTAAAATTTCAATAAAAAATGTAGCGTAGTTTCAGAGATATTGCAGTTTGAATGAGAAAAGTCCTAAAAGTCCGATTTTCGTAGAATTACTGTTTCTCAAGCCACACAAACTCCAGAAAGCTCAAATTTTGTGTTATGATAGTCTGATAAATGATCTATCTAACGCAAAAAAATTAATCAAAAAATATCATCAGAATAAAAAGTTATGGAAGTTCAAAGTCGAAGTGACAGTGCGCTTGCTTCCAATTTCTATACAATTATGGACGGTACTGTTTAAACTCATGTTATTGTAGAATTTTTTAAATTGAAAATTGAAATAGTCGGATTCAGGTAAAATTGTAAAAGCAATTCGACTAGGTGTGTCCCTTAGCTCGAATTGCAACAAAGTAAATTTTATCGTATGCATAATTTTTCACATAAATTCGCCACACTTCACCATGCATTGGTTGGTTTGAGTATGAGGAAAGCCCCAGAACTGTTCCGCACATCTATAATAGGGATCAGGAGGTCTGTCACCTTCAACCGTTATGAACCGGTGCAAGCCCGACTGACTAGAGGGACAGTTACGCTTACATTATTTATGTCTGCGATTCATAAACAAATAGAAACACTAAAAAAAAGCACAAAGAATTATTTCTCCCGGAAGAATGAGGAACGTGCTCATAGAGGAGTGCTGCACCCTATTAGCATATTCAAATTCATTGGCAAAACGCATGGCCAAGGGTCTGTTGGACTGAATCGAGTGACAGCAATGGACACTACTTTCCTGAAACTTCTAGTTTTGAACTGAAGTTTTATTTTTAAAGAATTTAATGCAAATTAATCCGAAATTCATAGCAAAGAGCTTGAAACGGCATCAGAAATCATCGTAGAATCCTTAAATGCTTGAAATTTCTAATTCCTGTCAAACAATAAAAAAAGAGAACCATATGCTATAAGAATGTATGTATATCCACGGTGTTTTTCATATTTTTTAAACAATATTTGTATATAACAGTTGCTCATTTGTCAACCTCCTGTGGAATGTTATTCTTCGAGTGACAAATTGTATCCTTCCATTCAAAACATCCTCTAAGAAGCGAAAACCCGTCTGAAAGAAATTATGAAACCTTCTTCATCAGTACGCAAATCCATAGTTTATGGGTTCCAAAATGATCATCAATAAATTATAACAAGTCGATTATCATATTCAAAAATAAAAACACAGGTGTGAATGTCACCAAAACAGCAGCGAGTTTCGGCCGGGCCTTTCAAAATCACTCCTTCAAATCAAATCATTCTGCCGTTAAAGTCGTGATCAGGTTGAACTTGATAGCTGTGGGAACATGATCCGATCTTTTTTTCCTCGCGCCCATTTCTTATGCTGCGGTAGCTTTATGACACTTTAGCACTTTGTTATTGCCAATATGCTAATGTTAATCCGAATCGAATCATTGGACGTATAGGAAACTCGAAACAAATCGTGGCCTTTTTTAGATAAACAGAAAACCGGGAAGTCACTGACAACTCTCCCAGGTATCGTACACGTGTTGTTACAGCGCTGTTGGGTGATGTTTCAATTCCTTGTTGATAGACAGAAACAAGAAAACATGAACTTGTTGATCATCGCCTTTAACCATTGCTAAACATGTGGCAACTGGGATACTTTTCATCGATCGCGTCGTTGTCGTCGTCCGTCTTCTGGAGGTAATAAATTATTCTACTAAGCTTAGAATTTGCATATTGGTGTTAGGCTTCAGAAAACTGAATGAATAGTTCCTAGTAAGAAGTAAACATGAATCAGCTTGGACAGTTAGTTAACCGTTATTTAGCAGCATTTAGTCTCAAATTAGCAAGTGGGATTGGCTGGTTTAGTACTAGGTAGAATAGGGAGGTACTATTGTTTTACTAACCACAAGGCAAGTCATGGATAAATCAATTCTCAGATCGGCAAAACGTGTGAACTTGAATATGACTCAAAATCTAATATTAACGGGTATGCTTTCATCGGCAACAGCGATCATCGATTCGAGACAAGACATATACAATAAGCGCTTGGTAAGAATAATACGAGTTTTTAGACGAGGATACAAATTCCACTCTTGAAAGGGGAACTGGAAGGACAGTGAAATGGCATTCACAGCTTTCACGAGTTTGATGCAAAACATTTTCTACACATGAAATATTTCATGTATGAAAATAGATGAAAGTTTCTAATGGCGAATGCCTGGATCGTTTACGAGAGTTTTCAACGTTATTGAAAAACTGTAGCATTGAAGGGTGTTCTTACACTTACACACATTTCCATATTTCTTACATGGATTTTCATTCAACTTTCATAAGATCTAGCGGGTATCTTATCTTGTTCCTTTGCTTAGCTTCACTCATTACGATCTGTCATAAGTTTCATAGTAACATCTTAGTTCTTTTTGAGTATTCGATAAAGGAGTTGAGGATTTTGCAAAAACAATTGGTGACTTTTCTTTCGAGTAATTCTGTTCACTCTACTGTGTAAATAATACTTTCTAATCTACTTGTAGGTACTCAACATTTCTTGAGAAGATACCAAAATATAAATTTTCTACTGTGTTTTCCGAGAAATTTACTTGATTTTTATTCCATTTATGTATTGTCGGATAAATGGGCTGAGCTATCTCCAAATTATCTTAAATACAGTCTTTTTTTTGATTGTAAAAAGTACCGATCTTTGATTATAGATGAATTTAAATTTAAATCAACGACACTGTTTGAAGTGTTTATTTTCCTCATAAACCTAAGGGCTGGTTCGTTGAGACTGTAGTTTCTTCGGCGATTTTTAAGGAGCGTAAAGTCTGCGTCTTCTAAAGACCACATTGCTGATGTTAGCTGTCAATCGTGAGCATAGAAATGTTGAGTTTGTCAAACCGCGTTCAATGTTCATAAAAAGCGTCAGATCATTTATGCGATGTCGATTTTCTAATAAATCCAGATGCAAAAGGTAACACACATGTTCGTAATCTGGAAAATTGTCTATCCACTTATCCAGCCTAAATTTCTGACAGCGAACCTCACAAAGCGTTTCTGTACTCCTTCCAGTCGACTTATATGGACATTGTACATTGGCCTCAAGATTATACTCGCGAATTCAAATCTAGATCTTACCAAACTGACATACAGCCTCTTGATGGTGTATGGATCTTCCTATTCCCCAATCCAGCGTGCACTACAACGAACAGTGCAAGTCCATCCGATACCAAGTTTGATTGATGTTGTCCCTGAAACTTAATCCGGAATCCAAAGTGACGCCTCAGTCCAAAACGATGATGACTCTTTGAATGTCACCCCTGCCTGAGGAAGTACCTTAACTGGATCGAAGTATCGCTTCTGGTAAACGGAATTGCTTAGCATTTTGAGATGTTGACTTTTAATCTGCATCCGTTCACAAAAGCAGAGAATGCATCCTAATCTTTTTGAAGATTCTTACAATTTTCCACCTTTTTTACGGGTAAAAATAACAACGTCATCTTCGTAGATCAAAACGAATGAATTGATTAGGAAGTTAGGTATATTGTTCATTAATAAAATAAAGAGAAGTGGACTCAAATGACTACCTAGAGGCACTCCAGAGGACGCTTTATAGGATGCAGATATAGCAGAATTTACGGAAACATATTGAAGCCTACTCTCTAAATAGGATTTTTGGATTTTATATTTACCAATTTCTGCTTGGTTTTTTTTAACAAACTTTCAAAATTGTTTCGGGTTAGATTTGATTTTTCTTTCGATTTTTATCCCTCATCTGTCCCTAAATTTTTTAACCGTTGCAGTCCCTGGAGTGTCAATTTGACACTTCTGAGTCCTTACAAAAACCAATATATCTCTCTTGTTTCTCAACCGATTTGTACAAAATTTATATTTTTGGAAACCTCGTAATATAATTTAAATATGTTTGTCAGACATTTTTGTTGTAGACACTTCAGTTTGCCGTTATTTAAAGTCCAAGAAAAAAAATCCGAAAACCATGCTTTGGAAAAAATACTTTAGTTCAGCTGTGAAATGCTAAAAAAATACACTTAGTGTCCAAAAAAGTTGAAGTTAGAAGCTATACGTTGCACATAAGAATATATTTTTTGAAATTTTTTAAGATCATTACCACAAAAAATGTTAAAAAACGGTAAATAATGTACTTTTCATACTGATTCTAGTGGTGTAATTAAATAAGCGCGGCGATACTTTACAAAAAATATGGAAAATTTTACCCCACTTTTTACATTTTTGTGGTCATGATCTTAAAAAATTTCAAAAAAATATCATTATGAGCAGCTCCAATTTCGTAGGTGATCTACACTCTTTTTTCTGAAGCTTTTTTCGGTTTTTTTTTCGACTTTGAATATCGGAAAACTGAAGTGTTATAGGTGAATAATGTCTAAAAAAACATATTTGCGTTACATTACGAGGCTTCCAAAACTATTTTTTTTTTTGTAAAAATTGGTTGCGAAACAAGAGAGATATCGGTTTAAGGCGAAGAGTGTTGAATTGACACTAAAGGTCTGATGAGTGAGTTTTATTATGGGCTTTCAGGGTGCGTCCATAAAAAAAGTTATTTGAAGAATTCCATGAGGAATCTGCTAAAATTGTATAATTTGGATACACTCGAATTAAGTTACAAGCTGCCAAACTTCTAATACTGTTATATTGACAAACAGATTGACAACGGATTATGGTTAAAATGTAGGCCGATTGCGGCCAATTTAAAAAAAATGATGAATTTCATTGTAAACTTTCCTGTTGCTCATCAAACAAGTTTTCTTCATTCGATTGTACGCTTTCTTTTTTGTTTATTCATTGAAACAAGGTGTTTGTCAAACCACTCTGGAAATTCCCTTTTGTGAGATGTGCGTAATACCGTGCAGGATGCGTTCGCATATCAAATTTCGTAAAGTATGTTTTTAAGTGAAACAACCAAAGATTTTACTTGTTGTAGTTTTTTTTCAAAATGACTGAATAAAATTTTTCCTAATTTCCCAACTTCAAGCTTATTCAGTTTGCATGTTTATATATTCTTCGGAACTGAATGTGAATTTCGTATTGTTTTTTGAATGTAAAAACATGTGATGAAGTTCCGAAAAATTCGATCAAGCTCAAAGACACAAGCGTACAAGAAATGATATTAAAAGTGCTACGTGAAGCCAAATTGTACTTTTATTACTATGAGTTGAGCCATAGCAACATAGAAAAATCCGTTTTGGTCGGTAAAGTTCAACAAAAACAAAAAACCACACACGATACTTCCCATTTGGTTCAAAATTTTCAAAACCGACATGCTTTTTCTGAACTATTTGAAAAATGATGGGAAATTGAGGGTAAAACAGCCATAACTCCAGTTTCTAATCCGTGCGGTGGCATAATTAGGCTTCATTTGATTCTTTGAAAAAAAAAATCACATTAGAAACGTTTCATTTGGTTCGAAATTTTCAAGTCCGAAAATGCCGTTTTCTTAACAATTAAAAATGTAGGGGAAATGAGGGTAAAACCAGCCATAACTTCATTTTCCAAAGCATGCGGTGGCTCAAACAGCTTTCATTGGATTTCTCGGAAAATATCACAAAAGGTACGCCTAATTTGGTTCAAAATTTGGAAGTCCGAACAAGCTTTTTTCTGAAATAATTGGAAAAAAGGGGAATTGAGGGTAAAACAGCCATAACTGTATTTTCCGTAGCGTGCGGTGGCTGAAACAGCCTCCATTGGATTTTTCAGAAAATTTTCAGGTCTAAATAAGTTTTTTTTCTGGTTTGTTTACAAATATAGGGGAATTAGGGGTTAAAAAGATACTATAACTCCGTTCTTATGCTTGTGCTGCGTCTGCGTCTGAAACTACGTCCAATCGATTTTCTAGACATTTTCGCTATAGGAAAGTACTTTTTCATGGATTTGTTTCGTGTAGGAGGGAAGATATTGAATTTCTTCTCGGTTTATGTTTAGGTATACACTTTTTTCCCATGGTGGGATTAATGGGAATTAATCGGAAATTGGACTTCCAAGTTATAAGGAGGAATCACAATAATAGTCTTATGTGCAAAAGTTTCCAGGAATCAAACGAAGAATATGAATATAATAAAAGAATAATAAAAATTTATAATCAATTTTATTTCAATATTTTATACAAAATTCCAAACTTACAAGGTTTGATTATGTGGACAACAACTCCAGATTAGAGCTTATAACAATTGGCATAGCAGACTACCGTTCTATCCACTATTGTATAGCCCCTGGCAATCTAATTTGATGCAACACTTTAAGTTTACACTGTTATAATTTATAACTTATAAACATTAAACTGGCCCATATTTGTATGGGATGATTTTTAAAACATTTTTTTCAACGCGGCACCCCCTAGATTGGTGCATTTAGGTGAAAAAATGACTTTCTGAAGGTTTTAGGTCATTTGACTGAAGCACGAGCTGGCGCAAAGGACTTAAAATTTGTATGGAGATTTTCGGCAAAATGTATGAAAAATCGACATACTTTCACTCATTGTGTTCTAAAATATGTTTCCAGTATGCTAGAAAGCTCAGAATTTCAGGAATTGTAGTTCAAACAATAGCAAATAAGTTTGTAGAAGATTGTAATGCGATACGAGTTGACTGTGATGAGTTATTTGCAATTGAATGTGTGATTTTTTTTCGCATTTCTTTGATACTTATATCGTGAACATACAAATTTTAAGTCCTTTGCGCCAGCTCGTGCTTCTGCCAAATGACCTGAAACCTTCAGAAAGTCATTTTTTTACCTAAAGGCACCAATCTAGGGGGTGCAGCACATGGAATATAAGGATTTTTTTTGTTATGGGCCAGTCTAATAAACATATATGCCTAATGTGTCATCTTGTATTGAAAATGAACTAATTTTGGGATTATTTTTTTCTCGAGTTGAAAAAATTACTTCTCTGGGATATTTAATAGATTGAAATTCGAACTACCCAACGCTGTCTTTGTTCATTTTTTCTGTTTGCCCCATGTTATGTTATGGCAGTTTAAAAAATACATATTTTTGATAGAAAAAGCCTTATTAACAATACTTCAAGATAGGAATTTGCTGTCTAAGGCAAAAAGGTGCGCTTTTTTCGAAAGATAAATGTGCTTAAAAGACACCGCTTACGTAAAAATTCGTTCAATAGAGTTAGAGCTGAAAAACTGTTTTTTTGACACGCTCTAACATTTCAACATTGATAAAATCATTGAGCGCGTGTCCTAATCGTTATTTGAGTTTGATGTCTTCCACTAAGTTGCTTTAAAAGGTATTGACTGCAACTTGGTAGAAGACAATTTTACTATATCTTTTCAATTAAAAAAGTTCATATTTCAATATTATGGAAAAAATGACACGTCTTAATATCTGATACTGTATAATTACAGCAGCATCTTTGCTGAAGGAACCTTTTGTCTAAAGCTTGAAGCTTCTACGTTTTTAATTTTGTCTCGTAAATTCCCGTTCTGGACCACTCTGTGGCAACGAGATACGACCGCAACGAAATGCAAAGTGAAATGGCAGTTTTTTTTTCTAATATTTACGAACAACTTTTTCTTCCAAATTTTAGTTGAATAAGAATGGATATAATGGAATGGATATCTTACAACCACCATAGGGCCGCGCATGCATGGTGGATGTAAGATAAAATCCGTGTTTTTGACAAAATGAACTGAGACTTGATTTGCTTGATGCATTTTTTTGGAATCCTACGTGTAAGTTGTGTAGCAAGTTTTTTGCATTCTTCTTCTTTATTTGAAGATGCTACAATATTCCAGTTAAGTCAATTTCATTTTAAGTCTAAAGTTCAACTCAGGCAACAACATTCACTGAAATTCAAATATCTCGGAAACGCGTGAATATATTTATGACATAAACTGTCAGAAAATATTCAGGAGATTCGCACCATGGAATTTTTGTTGCTGATTTTTCGTTCATTTAAGTGGAACTAGAGAAGATTTGCTAAAAATGAAAAAATCTCCTTTCGAAATTATTATTTTAGCTTTGAAGAGTAATAACTTTTAAAACGCTCAAATTAACAGCTTAAAACCTATTCAGCTCTGTTATTTGAGTCAAAATGACATTATTCTACTGCAACAGTTTTTGCTGTTACCAAGTGAATATCTCTAATTCTTGTTTCTATTTAAGATTCAAAATATAATTTTTACATTGGTTATACTCAAACTTTTCATCTACCAATTAGTCACAAAAGTGATTATATTCCCAGGGCGCATGCATAGGGGTCTTTAGCTTTGCAGTTCAATAATTTTTAACTGCAATGATATTTTTTCCTCAAGCTTTTTATTGTAGTTTAAGCTTTATTACTCAAGAATCACTCGGGATTATTTCTGAAATAGGCCTAGATGGATATCTTTGATATTACAGTTTGAGCGAAAAAGGTACCTTATTTTTGCAAAGCTTTTTTTGTCTGTCTGTCTGTTGGTTATCCACCATGGGTGCACGGATTCACCGCAGTTTCTGCCTAAGTATGTGTTCACGTGCATTTTTTAGATAATTTAGGTCGACAAATCTCCAATGCCGCGCGCGTACACTATACCCGGCCCCATGGATTCGTATGAACTGTTATGGAGTGTATCTAATTGTGTTGATGTAAGGTATATTTCAAAGTTCATATGTATATGTATATGTAAGGTATAGTTCAAAGCAGCAAGCGTTGCTTACCGTAGACTGAATGAATCCTTATATAAGTTCCACGTCTTACGCTTACAGTCTAGTTTACGCAGTAATCCGCGAAATTTTTGGACTTTCGTAAACTCAAAACGCAAAACGAGCCCCTTACCGATCTCCGTTTTTTTTACCATGATGCTGTTGCTAGCTCTCCAGATACCTGTTGCAATTTATTTGCTGAGCATTTCCGATCGGTTTTCTCGGACACTGTTTCCTCCGAATCTGAGTGCAGCGTAGCCAACTCTTATGTTCCAGTTGATGCAATAGAGCTTAACATTTTTCTAATTAACCAAGAGCTAATTGTAAATGCCGCGAAGAAATTGAAAGCCTCATTCGCTCCCGGACCTGATGGAATTCCAGCTGTAATTTACTGCCGCTGCATCGAAGCTCTTTCAATGTCTCTAGCATGAATCTACAACAGATTTCTTCAGCAACGTAAATTTCCTGAAAAATGGAAAAATTCATTTATGGTTCCAATATTTAAAAATGGTGACCGAAGAAATGTAAAGCAGTATCGAGGTATCACTAGTTTGTCGGCAGGTTCTAAGCTTTTCGAAATCATCGTGAGTGGCGCTCTATTACGAGCTTCATCCCTTCATCCCAATATATTGCGGCTGAACAGCACGGGTTTATGCCTGGTATTTAGATCGGTGAGTACAAACCTTTTGCAATACACATCGTTTTGCCAGAACCAGATGGAGTGTAAAAAGCAAGTAGATGCTGTTTACACCGACATCAAGGCTGCATTTGACAGGATTGATCACAGAATATTGCTTGCCAAACTATCTAAACTTGGTGTTCATGAGAACATGGTTGTTTGGTTGGAATCCTTTCTCACAGATCGGTGTATCAGAATTAAATTTGGTGACAGCATATCCTTTCCTTTCATAAATCGGTCTGGGGTGCCTCAGGGAAGCAATCTTGGACCTCTGCTGTTTGTATTGTTTTTCAACGATCTGATAATCAGTTTGGGTGATGGAACTAAGATTGCATACGCTGATGATTCGAAAATATATGTCCCAATAGAATGCTCCGAGGATTGTGCTCACCTCCAATCGCTGCTCGATCGGTTTAGTGAATGGTGTAGACTGAATAAGTTATCTGTCAGTGTCCCTAAATGCTATGTAATAACCTTCCATCGAAAAAAATCACCCATTCTACACGAATATAGCATCGATCATCAGCATCTTAAAAGGGTATTGGAAGTTGACGATCTAGGTGTTACCCTTGATGCACAGCTCACGTTCAACAGCCATCGAACAACCGTCATAAATAAAGCCAATCGACAACTTGGTTTCATTTCAAAAATAGCACGAGAATTTACTGATCCGCTGTGCTTGAAGTCGCTGTACTGTGCACTCGTCCGGTCCATAATAGAACATGCTGCAATCGTCTGGGCCCCCTACCAGCTGTGTTGGATCCTACGAATTGAGCGCATACAAAAGCGTTTTCTAAGATTCGCCCTACGACATCTGCCATGGCACCATCCTGAGGATCTTCCCGCTTATCCTAACCGCTGCCCGCTTTTGGGTATTGAAACACTGGAACGCCGCCGAAGGATTCAACAAGCAACATTCGTCGCTAAAGTATTGAACGGTGAGGTCCAGTCACCACACTTGCTGGAAATGATATGCTTTAGTGCGCCATTAAGGACCTTACGATCTCACTCGTTGCTATCAACTCGAGTCCACCGAACATCCTACGGCTATAATGAGCCTTTGAGTGCGATGATGCGAGTATTCCAGGACGCTGAAATCTGCACCAGTTCAATGAACCAGCTAGTCGATTTATTCGTCGTGTTCGTCAGTCCAGTCTATTTAATTCTATCTGATCTGTTTTTTTTATATATACCTATTAGCATTCATTTAAACAAATATGTTCGATGAATAAATGAAATAATAATAATAATAATATTTTGGAGGAACGAATCAATCAGGTGGGCTAGTTTACTTACAGGTTTTCCGGCATCCGTGTATATGCCTGACAAGCTGGCAACTGATTGAACATTCTTATTATATAGTTAGTTATAAGAGGAAACACATCTTACCTGTAGGCCACTTATAGGATTCGATCCCAAAAGTTTTCTTTCCGATACCGGGAATCGAACCCAGTAAGCCTGGCATACCAAAACCAGACTCGCGCCAGCCTATTCGCTAGACCACATCAGCGCTTACCTTATTTTTGTAAAACTATTTTTTATTTTTCATATATTTCAAAGGTTTTTTTTTAGATGAGTTGTAGTCAGAGTGTTTTTGATTCCATAGAATCAAATATTTGAATTGCCTTTTAATATCCTAATCCCTTAAATTTCATTAGTTTTAATGCTATATTTTTCTCTACTTTCATTCCAGGTATGTTTACCAAATTAAAGTTTCCGTGAATCAGACAGTCTCAATTTCAACAACGAACGGGAAGACGTCTCTTCAATTCCCTTACAGTTTAAAGAGTATCCGTATCTTTTATTTCCGTATTTGAGCATATGTGTTTGAATACGCCTCAGTAGTGCATTGAAACAGTGTGTGATGCACCGACGTCACGGGGTGTTGCAGAAAACAGGAAGTACATACATCCATTCATTTAAAGTGGAATCAGCCCCTCCCCTAGGAAGGCAACCAAAGTTTCCGCATCGTCGTGTGAAGTCCTCAGGCGAGGCGTGCAAGCGGAACGAGGCAAGTTTTATCGCAAAGTTTCATCTATGTGTCCCCTTTCTGTTTTTATTTGTTTTCGCCTTAAGCCCGTCCAGTTAGTCCAAGGAACTTTAATGAGAAACTATCGGGACGAATGTTGTTATGTGCATGTCTATTTAGATTTATTGAAATCGTATATTCTGCTTACATATATCGAGAAAGTCCATGTGGTCGAATCATGTTAAAAGTTTTTATCGCGTTTCTCTATTTCTTTTCTGTTGTTTGCGGTGGGAGATCCTCGCTTAATGTGATTTTATTCCCAATGTATACGACGGGTGTTTATCTATGACTCAACGTGGATAAGTTCGGGTTTGAAGTCATGGTACGAAAATAAATATTTGCACGTGTTCTGCTAGGAGGTTTCCAATATGTGGGAGCAAAATCATAGCAAGATTATGTACAAAATCTGAAATAGCTGGAAAATGGCAAAAATAAATGTGGTAGCACTTGTGGATAAGGAATCTTTAGGATCATTCTAGAAATCAGTGTAGACAGTTTATGTTAGAATTGATAACCATTCCAGAAGAAACGGGTAGTAGGGGGAAGTGTTCCTATATGCGCATATTGGGTAATATGCGCATACAGCCGATTGACGATATGGCTGGAGATTCATCATATCTAATTAGTGCAGTTTGAGGGTAATACGCTTTTGACACATGGCATAAAAAAATTTAATTATTATATAAAGTCGAAAAAATTTAAAAATTCAAACAAGATTTTTGTCAGTTTGGTTATAATATATTGAACTTTAATTATTGTGCATACAGATTCTGTGAACAAAAATTTTAGTGGTTTTTCTTTCTTATTCATCTGGAAATCGGAAATTCAACAAATCGAAGCTTTTGGCAAAGTTGTAAATGATAAGATATTGGAATAAGAAACAGGTTCTGAATGCCCATATCAAGGCAGGTTAAATGCCTATATCAATAAAAATAGATTAGTCTTATAAATTTTTCACTTTCTATCATTTAAACATGAAATCTACGCTCAAATCACGATCTTACAGCGAAAAAAGAAGAACTTCCTACTGATCCGATAAAAATACAATATGAACAAAATATTACCCTGAAATATGGCCATATGGCATACTTAACTATGTTTCATGCAAAAGAACTAATGATGTAAAAAATTTCACCAAAATTTCGGCCTTGACGTATGCTTAACATCTGTTTCTACCATTTTCAATTAAATAATATCAAAATATTGCAAATGGTAATGAAATTTAGCTAAAAACATAAATATGCGCATTTAGCCCGCCAGTTTCGGAAATCGGCTATTTTGACTTCTTTTATTATAAAATTATTTTCACAAAAACTGTAAGAGATTTTAACAGAAAAATTTCACTAACGTATATAAAACAGATGTCCGCTCATGTGCATATAGTTTTCAGAATCGTATCTTTTGGAGTATAGGAAAAAATGAGTGCTTTCCTTAATATGCGCATATAGCCTTCCTCTCCCCTACACGGAAGAAATAAACCACATGTCTCCAGACTGATGAACTTGTGATTTGATCATCCTTCGCATAAGGTTGAATTTATTCATTGAAGAAAGTGCCATTGAAACGGGAAACCGTCATAAATCATTCCATTCGCACTCAGAACATGTCGTCGCATGGTTCGCCCACTCGAGTCAGAATTTAGTTGTTTGCCGTTTTGCGGCGAATTATTACTTATTGTAGTGAACTAGAGAGTGTCGTTTGAAAAAGGAATGGAAAAAAGGATGACCAACCAAGAAAAGGTTGTTTGTGCATTTCGAAGCGAATGGTCGTTTCTCATTCTGAAGGACTTGATTTTGACCCTGTCACAGTTTGTTTCGGCACCAGAAGCATCCTGAAATTTATTTTTATCTGAACTTGTACTTGTTTGATTTATACACCAGTTATGGTTTTGTTTACAAATATTGAATGTTTAATTTGTGGTATTTCCATAAGGTTAATTATATGGAATAGAGATTTTCTTTAACAAACCCTCTTGATGAGCAAACCGAAAGTGATAAAACAATGAGAATCGATATATTTACATACCGGAATTCTCATGAAGTCAGCCAAATCAATATTAAATATTTATACTTACCAACAAATGATGTTTGATTATGAGCTTCTAAAATGTATTGATACTTCTTCCAAAGAGACAGATTCGATTTTTGACGCTCTGCATATCGTCATCCCAAAAACCAGTATAGGTAGATACCTATGCGAAGAAACTTAGATATATGCTACAGTAGTTCGCATTTATATGGCCAGTTTATTGGACGCAGAACCATCAATACCGAGTGCGGCATGCGATATCGTGAAATACGCAAACAAGTGCTGCGGTTCAACGTAACACCTCGTCTTTATTTTGCTTGCATCGTTTCCTTTTGCATGCCGGTCCAGTCATCTCATCTCATCTTCGTCTCCGTCAGATAGGTGTTCTTTCGGAGGGACAGCTCACATTTGATCCCCTCGAAAATATGAACCGGCTGCTGCTGCGTTGGTGCAATGAATTTTTGCTCTGGGATTTGAGTTGACTTACTGGCTGAGGCCGTTTGTTTTGGTTTTTCTTTCGAGTCTTTTACTCTAGCAAACACAACAAACCCAGATCACCCCGTCCGATAGCTGCAAGGCTGCTCTCTGAGAATGTTTTCATTGATTGCTCTGTTCGAAAGAGAGATGAACAGAACATGTTAAACGATAAGTCCGAATGAATAGCTCGATTGCACAGAGTGAACCCTCAACATTGCTCTTGCAATGCTTGGCTGAATAATGGTTGCATTCATGCTGTAATGTTTATTGCAAATGCTTCAAAGTTATTAATTGTGTTGGATCCCAATTATTGCCATCGAATCATCCCATTCTAACATAATACTGGTAATTGAAAAATATGAAAATATGTATTTCAAATGAAAAATAAAAATACTGTGCAATAAATGTGCTTGTGCTGTTCTGATCCATAAATAAAGTTAAACAAGACAGAAAATGATGTCTGAAACGGCAATATTCATATGAATTGAACGTCGCACACAGGAGTATTTCACCCAGAATATTTTGGCCATCTTTTTCTTCTACGTACTCTTGTGTGCGTCGCCTATTATAAACGCGGAATATTTTTTTATTAGGTATATTTATTAGAAATGTACCAAATATTCGGTCGGCCGAATACCGCCTAAAAACCGTTAGGCCGAGTATTCGGCTCACCGAATAGTTGAGCTAAGTATTCAGTCGAATAGGCCGAAAATGCCGAATATTTATTTTTAAAATTTATCTAACAACATAATTTTCAAATTTTTCTTATGATTTTGGATAATTTATAAAATATCCAAAAGTAATGTTGAAAAAGCTACAAACCATCAAGCTACACCAATACTTATGGTGAGTTAACCATAACCGTCTCACGACATAACTTGACGAACAGTCGTCCGGCATTCTCGCAACATGCCCCGCCCAGCGTATCCGGCCAGCCTTCACCACCTTCTGGATACTGGGTTCGCCGTAGAGTCGCGCGAGCTCGTGGTTCATCCTTCGCCTCCACACTCCGTTCACCTGTACGCCGCCAAAGATGGTTCTTAACACTCGTCGCTCAAATACTCCGAGTGTACGCAGGTCCTCCTCGAGCAATATCCATGTCTCGTGCCCGTAGAGAATAACCGGTCTAATGAGCGTCATATACAGGTTACACTTCGTGCGAGGGCTAAGTCTTCTCGACCGCAGTTGCTTGTGGAGTCCATAGTAGGCACGACTTCCGCTGATAATTCGCCTCCGGATCTCACGGCTGGTGTCATTGTCTGCGGTCACCAATGAGCCGAGATAGACAAAGTCTACGACTATCTCCAACTCGTCGCCGTCGATCGTGACCTTGTTATTACTGAACAGCCAGCATGTACTTCGTCTTGGACGTATTAATCATCAACTCAATCCTTCCTGCTTCGCGTTTCAGTTTGCGGTAGATCTCCTCCACCGCCGCAGATGATCTGTCGACTATATCAATGTCACCGGCAAAGCAGATAAGTTGACTGGATCTGTTGAAAATCGTGCCCCACATTTCGCCCACCGCTCGTCGAATAACACCTTCTAGCGCCACGTTGAACATCATGCAGGATAGACCATCACCTTGTCGAAGCCCCCTGCGCGATTCGAATGAACCCGACAATTCACCCGAAATCCGCACACAGCACTGCTTTCCATCCATTGTCGCCTTGATCAGTCTAATCAGCTTCCCGGAAAAGCCGTTCTCGTCCATGATTTTCCATAGCTCGTTACGGTCGATCGTGTCGTATGCGGGTTTGAAGTCGATGAATAGATGGTGCGTAGGGACTTGGTTGGTCCGTCGTTGACCGTCCCTCCATGAAGCCGGCCTGATGACTTCCCACGAATCTGTTTGCTTGTGGCGTTAGGCGGCGGAGTAGGATTCGGGACAACACTTTGTTGGCGGCATTGAGGACAGTGATCGCTCGGTAGTTCTCACAGTCCAATTTGTCGCCCTTTTTGTAGATGGGGTATATAACCCCCTCCTTCCACTCCTCCGGTAGCTGTTCTATGTCCCAGATCCGGATTATCAACCGGTGTAGGCGATCGGCCAACTTGTCCGGGCCCATTTTGATGAGTTCAGCTGCGATGCCATCCTTCCCAGCCGACTTGTTTCTATTCAGTTGGCGAATGGCTTCCTTAACTTCACTCATCGTTGGGAATGGCTCCTCTACGTCGCGTCGTTGGCTACGCCGGCGATGTACCTTCCCCCACCGTCTTGATCTCCTGCATGTGCGCCGTTCAGGTGTTCATCGAAGTGCTGCTTCCACCCAACGGTATGAAGTATTCATTTGAAACGCGAGAAAAACACACTGATCATCGATGATGATGATTGAATTGTGCGCTGAAATTCAACAGATGTGCAGCAAAATTAATCAGATGTGCGGCAGAATTCTTCAAGTGTGCACAAAATTCACCAAGTGTGCGGCAAAATTCATCAAGTGTGAAGAAAATTCACCAGATGTGCGATTCCATCTTTTTGATTTTCATTTACATGGGATTCGATGATCATTTTATACGGGTGCTTCCACCTTTTGATCACCTCACGATTGTCCGTCAGGATCAGTGGTTGAAATCCTCACCAATTTTCTCATCAGAGGCTCTCAAAATACACGCTTTGAGACCTCGCATAGTAATACAGGAGACGATACATATATATTCATTCAAACCTCCCTCCATGAGAAGGATCTGCTCTGAGAGACACTATTCGTTTGCTGCCCCGAACGAACTCTCTCAACGTTCGGTTGCTACATGATACATGAAAAAGACGAGGCACACATACTCATTTACGTTATTGAATTTGATGGACTCAAGCCGATAGCTGTCGTTGAGGAGAACATCTTCAACCTCGCCGCAAAGGTTGAGGCAACAACGACAACAACCGAACTTATTGCATTGCATAGGCCCCCAACGTATGGAGCAAGGAGGGGGGAGGTAAAAGAAACGAAAACACTAGCTGCCTGCGTGCGGTTGATGTGCAATAATAGCAACAACAGAAAAACCTCGGGTATTCGATCCAGGCACAAACGAGGAGACTCGGGTTTGCTGTGCCTTTTGAATTCGGTTTCCTCAAGAATGTAACAGGAGATGAGTGAGAGACATTCGTTTGGTTTTTTGGATTCGCTGCCTCGAATGTATATTGCTTCGTAAAGGCGAGCCATGTTGAGAGCGTATGCATCATCGGTTTTGTCGTTTTCGCTGCCTCAAAGCAACCTTTGCTTTCGAGTAAAGCGTTGAGCGAGAGAAGGTTGACAATTCATTCTCAACCAAATACAACCACTGGTCAGGATACCCCCGTCCTTATCCCGGCACATTTCGGCTTGCGGCACGAAGCCTTTGTGGGATGCGTTGAGTTTCTGATAGAACTTTCGAGTTTCTTGGGAACGATGCAGCTGCTCCAGCTCCTCGAGCTCCTCCTCCTCCAGGCGGCGTTATTTCTCCTGGAAAATTCGGACTCGCTGCCTCTTCCGCTGTCGGTGATTTTCCACATTTCGACCGTGCCTCTTTGCACTACTGCCGCCCGCGCGGTATTCTCTTCGTCCATCACCTTCCTACACTCCTCGTCGAACCAGTCGTCCCGTCGAGTTCGCTCCACATAACCGATGACGTTCTCCGCAGCACTGTTGATGGCTGTCTTGATGGTATCCCAACAGTCCTCGAGAGGGGCTTCGTCAAGCTCGCCCTCTGCCGACAGCGCTGCTTCGACCGATTGCGCGTAGTCTGCCGCGACCTCAGGTTGCTTCAGTCGTGCGATATTTAACCGAGGTGGGCGCCGGTTTCGTGTGTTGTTCACTACGGAGAGTTTTGGGCGCATCTTCACCATCACCAGATGATGGTCTGACTCGATGTTGGCGCCTTGACAGGATCTGACGTCGATGATGTCCGAGAAGTGCCGGCTGTCAATCAAAACGTGGTCGATCTGTGATTGCGTTTGGTACGGTGATCTCCAGGTGTACTTGTGTGGGAGGCGGTGCGTGCTGGAAAAGGTAATACGTACGGCCATTCGTTCGGAGGCGGCGAAATCAACAAGTCTGAGGCCGTCTTCGTTGGTCAGCTGGTGCGCACTGAACCTTCCAATTGTCGCTTTGATTTCCTCCTCCTGGCCGACCTGAGCATTAAAATCCCCGATGACGATCTTGATATTATGTTTTGGGCAACGGTCGTATTCACGCTCCAGCTGGGCGTAAAATTCGTCTTTGTCGTCACCGGTACTTCCGAGGTGAGGGCTGTGCACGTTGATGATGCTGATGTTGAAGAACCGGCCCTTGATTCTCAACCGGCACATTCGTGAGTTGATCGGCCACCACCCGATCACGCGCTTTTGCATCTTTCCCATCACTATAAAAGCTGTTCCAAGCTCGTGTGTGTTGCCGCAGCTCTGGTAGATGGCACGACCATCTGGGGACGTTCGTACCGTGGAGCCCTTCCAGCATACCTCCTGCAGCGCTACGATTTCGAATTTGCGGCTCTTCAATTCATTAGAGAGCACGTGGGTACTGCCCACAAAATTTAGAGACCGGTAGTTCCATGTTCCAAGTTTCCAATCACCCTTTTCGTCGCGTGGGTCTTTGCCGATTTCCATCCGAAATTTGTTGTTCGTTGTTCGTTGCTTATGTTTTTTTGTAGTCACAGGCTCGCAAGGCCCGCAGCTAACCCCTCTATCTCGCAGGAGGACCGTCGTGATGTTGCTGTTTTGGGTCCCGAACACCACCAGGATGTTGTTGCACTCCGCACGCCGCCCCTGACATGGAGAACAGACGCGTACGAAGCCCCCTGACTCAGTCTGTATGCGACCAAAGCATCCACCGGGGTTGGGTACCCGATCTCCGCTAAGTTTGCTCGCACCCCAGCTAGCACCACGGGGAGGTAGAGAATCGGAGTTGCAGACAAGAGGTGATATGACCACTACCCGAAGGTTGGGTGTATGGGGTCTCGAGTTGCACATTGTCTACCGTTCACTAGCCGTTGTTGTTGTGTATTTCGTTTGAATTGGCCTGAGGAACGAAGCATATGAGGGAACGTGCTCTATTATGCTCCACTTAAAGGAATCGCCAATTTGCCATGTACTCTATGAACATGTCGAGTAAAAAACGAGTGAGCTCGTTGAAGAAAAGTGTTTTCTACAAATGCCAATAATTTTTCAGAACTTTAATTAACTTGGCTGCTTCAAAAGCTTAATTTTTAAAAACCTTATCAATAGCCTCAGAATTGAACTGTGTTGCGAATTCGCGTCTGTGTATATTCAATACGCGCCATAAAGCCAAACACTCCCGAGAACAGCCGAAGACCGAAAACACACCAATACTAAAAGACTTTTTTACTGGAAATAAAAATCAAAATAGACTAAATGAAATTAAAAAAATCAAAGTTGATTTATTTTGAGCTGCATTATTCCTGAGAAGTGGTTTTTACAGTTGTTGTTCAATTCCAATAAAAATTGGCCGTTTTGAAAATGAATGGTATTTTCAGCATTTTATGGGTGGCGCGTTACATCGAGCACATGGGCCGTGAAGAAACCATAAAAAGCATATTTTAGCGAATTTTGTATGATTTTTTAACATAAAATCAATGTTTTGATCCGCCTTTATCGATGTATCATAAAATATTGTCTTATTCATCTTTCTTCGCTATATGACACCTTATTAAAAGTGTCTTCCATCATACATCGAAATTGTGAAAATACAAAATAGTGAAATTTTCACAAATCAGGAGCATTTTAAGAAAAAAAGCCATAGGTGACCGTGACATGGCACAACACATCATTAAAAACAAGTTGGTAGTATTTTACAAGCTTAATTATAAATAGTTTCTTGAAAACACGAGTAGCGTGTATTAGAACAATGGGGCGGTATATGGACCTTTCCCCCTATCGCAAGTGATTTGTTTTTCATTCTTTCTACGTTAAACTTTTGATTGAAGTTTCCTACCCTGGAATATGTGTCTTATGTAAAAATAGTGCCGATAACATGCTCCTGTCGAAATCTAAGGTCTTTACCCTGATACAAAAAAAAGTTCAGCCCTGTCTTATACAGGATTTTCTATATTTTCATGAAACTTTAGTTCAAATGACACTGGGGCACTGCTCAAGTTATTGATTGGTTTGTATTATTTTTTAAATTCTAGAACATGTCTTTGGATTTGTACAAAAAATACTGCATTCAGATAATAACAAATTATTTTCTTGCAATCTTATGATTTTTAATTTTGTAAGACAAAGTTGACAAGCTGATATGATATTATGTTGCGATGTATTTTCTATACAAACTAATCCATTTTTTCTACAACTCTAGAAAATATTACAGTGGCTGAAAAGTACTTCATTATAGTTTCTAGATCAAGTTAACCGGACTTATTTTTGCAAAATTGTTGAAATTGTGGAGCAAAACAATAAATAGATGGCAGTTTCGTTAGTTCAACTTCTTCATTTTGAGCTTACAAGGAGCATATGCTGTGCATGTGACGTAAAGTATGCCGCACTTCGTAATATTCGGTTTTCCAACCATCACACATGGCAACAAAATTCACATTTTTCCGAAAATTTTGAGTGCTTATTTTGACTAATTTGGGAAAGCTGAATCCAAATAAGCGTTTTTCTCTCTCGTTCATCCCTTGTTTTAAAAATTAAAACCTTGGGACTGAAATCGTCACTTGGCCTGCCACAAGTTCCTTTGCTAAATTTCCGCTAATTTGGTTTACTCGGGTCGCTTAAAGACTTCTAAGTGTGTATAGATATTTGAGGCCATTTGTTCTAGCGAAACTGTAAAATCCACTTTTTGGCTCTAACTTGTATGCACGCACATGCTCCGATTGCTCTACCAATTTGTTTTTTTTTTTAAATCTAGACGTAATTTAACACATTTTCTGTAAAGACCGTCAGATAATACGAGTTACAATAAAAAACTGTTTAATTAAGGTATTTCACTGCAACTGGTTTAAAAAATGTTTTGCATCTTTCCATTTGTAAATTTGAGTTGAGAATTTAGGATAACAATAATTCCTACAATAGAAAAGAACTCATCCCTACCTCACTCACAGCTACAATGTTTGTCAACTGCCACCTTTGCAATTAAATAACCGAAACCAATTTCTAACTGTACTGAATTTGAGCTTCTGAAACGCGAATAGTCAGCTTTCATGTCAACAGAGCATTTAGTTTGTAAAACATGTTTAGGAAAACATAAGGCTTTTGCTATGCCAAACTCCCAAATGTAGAATAGACTCGCTTGTACAATGCTCAGTAACATGAACATCGTTTGCATATGAAAGAATTTCATTAATGAGTTATCTACATGGATTTCCCCTTTACAGCTATGAAACATTTCATAAACGATATGGAAAGCATCCCATGTTCTGAACTTTCAGATAATGATATGCTAACCTGGAGGCATAGTAACTTCACGCACCAAGATCAATCGATTAGTAATTGTGATTTATGATTCAGGTGATTTTTTGTTCAACTTCCAGTAGTTTTCAGCATCTTGTTTGAATCATATAAAAACTGCTACATTACCCATCAATTGTTATCAGTGAACAGCAATCGAACAAACAAACAACAATCATGAACAAGCTTCTGCTTTTGGGTTTGGTCGCTCTGTGCGCAATCGCCTATTTCGCTAGTTCGGTCGAAGGTGCCGATGCTGTCGATGCAGGACTTCTGCAGGAACAACCCTCAAACAGCGGTTGTGATGGAACCTGCTGTACCAGCCGCCAGTGCCGGAAGCAGAGGGAGCGAGAGTGCCGCCGGGATCGTAAATGCTGCGGTTGCAGCGGAGGATCCACCACCCAGAATCCGATGACTACGGATGGAGGTGAGGGAGGCTGCGATGGAACTTGCTGCACCAGCCGCAAGTGCAGGAAGCAACGGGAACGGGAATGCCGTCGGGATCGCAAGTGCTGCGGATGTTCCGGAGGTTCAAGCACTATGGGTCCGACCACCAATGGACCTGTTACCGATGGCCCAACTACCGAGGAACCAACTGATTCCACCACCATGGAGACCGAATCTACTTCCGATGATGGCGAATCCGTCAGGCGCAACCATTAAGCAGATGCATAATATGGAATGGAAATCGTGTTAAATTGCATAATTGGTTGTGTTAAGCAAAAATAATTGATTGATTGGGCTACATGTTAAGAGCTAGACACTGTTTCGGAATAAAAGTAATACTACTAATTAACATTCACAAATTTGCTTGCAAATGAAAGAACAACACTTCCTCATGCCTGTTCAGAATTATGTGAATTTTTTAAGAGTTCTGGATTCTTATTATTTTTCTCTCTTTGGCATGGCTCCTACCTTAATCTTGCTCTTCTACCTTAATTTTTTTATATGGTTAAGAATAAATCGTCAATACCTTAAATTTCACTTGAGTGGAAGTTGATGGTGTCTGTGAAAATTAGAGATCAGAAAGGAACAGGTTTAACTTATTCTCAGGAAACTAAATGATTTTCTTTAATATCGCTACCGAATTCAAAGGGGGTCGTCCATATTAACCTTCCAATTTTTTTGCAATATCGTCGTTATTTGACTTCGGATTGGGATGAAAATTTGCACACGGTAGTTTTCGGGGACGGGCAATCAATTTCAGATGTCAAAGGTGTTGCCTGGGGTCGATGAAAGGGGGCGTCAATTGATTCCTGATTTCAAATTTAGTAGCCAACGACAGAAAAAGTGATCGTCAAATATTTTTGCAATTATTACTTAACGATGAATTTCGAAGTGCATCTGGAAAATGCTTGGCAATTGACTTTCATACAAACTATTCATGACATATTCCAAGTTGAAAGCGAAACGGAGTTCGTATGGGATCAGCTAGTAAGTCAATAAAAACATATAAGTTCGCCATAGATCTTTTGGTGTTTTATTCGAGGTCCAAAGACTGTAAACTAACATGGGAAAAATACTATCGACATACAACGACGACTTTTTTTAATCTCGCAATAAGGGGATATAAGGGCATAATAAGCAGCCGGGCGGACTGGGTATCCCTCTTTTCTAAGGAAATACGTATTTTCTCAAATATTCCTATAACATTCATTTTTTTCAAAAGAAATCTCCTTATCATCTTTACAAAAATATTTATAATAAAAACCAATAAGGTTCTCAAGTGACGAAAGTATCATAATTTTCGAGCACCGCAAAACAAGCTCTTATGATCGTTAAATCATCTTGATCTATAATGTACGCACTGCAACATGACTTATGGGGATTTTTTTTATTATCTGACAATTTGCGCCGGGGGTCTTCAGATTTTCCCCAAAATTGAAAATTTGGTTCATTGCGACTTAAAAACACATGTATTTTTTCAGATTTCTAACATTTTTATTTTCTGAGTTAGCTTCGGTTAGATTTTTTTGTCAATAAAAAATAACCATTGTTCAAAGCTACATAACTCTGTTATTTTTCAACGGAAATTATAAAATAGCACATCAAAATGCATTGAAATTTGGTCAGCTTTCCAAATAAAATAGTTTAAAAAAAATAAATTAAAACCTTCAATATGAAAAGTTGTAAATAAACTTTAAATGGCGTCTAAAAGTACCGTCTGCACCGAATATTTTGCAAAAAATACCATTGAATAGCTCAATTTATGATGCAACTTTCATCTGAAGACACCAAAGTGGGCCATCAATTCCTTGAAGAGTTATGAAAGAAATAATGACGATAAATCTCTTTTTTTGCGACGAAAACAAACAATGGTCGAACAACTGCACTCACATATAGAGGTAGCTCGCACTTCTTACAACATGGAAACAAAAGAACTTACCAAAGCAGGTAAAAAACACTACTTTTCGTGCTGTGTAGTGTTTGCAGCATAACTGACTTCAAATTTTAACCAAAATTCTTTGTATCGTATTGTTAATGTGATATAACAAGTAATGGAAATGTTGCTTTTACAACCTGGTTATATGCTATATAACTTATTAACTTTTCGATCAAAGATCATTGTGAAGCATAATCAATGCCAATAGTAGAAGGTTCAGTCCCTGTGTTTTGGATTACAAAAATGTGATAAAAAAATGAAATATAGACGTGGTTTACATAGTTTTTATATCGGGAGCTAAGCACTGGACACCAAAATCCTTTCCCATTGATAAAAAACAAAGAGTGTGGCACTAATGTAGAAATAATCGAAGAGCTCAGTATGGCCAGCTCAGGCTGTAAAAAGCATCATTGCCATTGTAGGTAATATGACATTGAAAATATGATACTTTTACCGTATTCGTTTTCTCCATTCGCCCAGTTTTGAGGTTTACCCTACTAGAACGAACATAATTCGTCGTCAGTGTTTTGCTACCTCGATCGCTCACAAACGGATCTTCAGTGTTCCACCGTCCATTTTAAATCAAATCTGGAGAATTACGGATGCAAAACTGAGTGTATAATCTTCTAAAAATGACAGCAAAATTTGCAAAACTTGTTGTGACCATATGCAAAACTGGGTATAAACAAAAACGTTATTAGATTTTTGGATATAACATGAAGTCAGTTTAGCTGCAACACTCTACAGCCCTACTTTCATAACAGTCCCATATGTAAAAACAAGCAAGCTAAAAAAATCAGCTTTTCCTGTTTTGGAATACATTCTTAAATTGTGATCACCACTTTCGGCATAAACGAAAATCGTTCTAGGTTGTCATAATAAATCGTAAGACCTGAATATTTCGAAATTGGGTTATTGGTAAGGTCGAGAGCACCATTTTTTTCGTTATGGGACTGTTAATCGACCATATTTGAAACCTTTTTCAAATCTACTCGCATAACAGTCCCATACAGAATATTTTTTACTTTATAAGACTTGAATTTGATCATTTTTGAACTTCTAAATGCAATTTTCTGAAAAAGAAACAAACAAAATATCGTAAATTCCACATTGTAAGTTGAATCTTTTTACGATTTTTGATTGCATCCGATAGTTTTTCGCTCAGGAAGTCATTCCTAAGGAAGTCAGACCTGCCTTCGAAAACTCGTGTGCATCATTCGACATCAATTGAGTTAATTGTTTTTAAATGATTCAAAGCAATAAATCAAAAAATCAAAGACTATTTCGCCGAAAGAAGCATTTAAAAGTAACCAAATCCGTGGTATTTCACATATGGAACTGTTATTCGGGTATATTTCATATGGGACAGCCACAAATTGATATTTTTTTCGAAATTTGTAGAACAAAACCTCTTTTTTTAGTGTTTTATTTTGAATCCCTATATGTTGACCTAAAATTACGAAAATTCATATGGGACTGTTATGCGAGAAGGGGCAGTCTACAAAGCACAAAAAAATAGTGTTTTTTACCTGCTTTGATAAGTTCTTTTGTTTCCATGTTGTTAGTAGTGCGCGCTATCTCCATATGTGAGTGCAGTTGTTCGACCATTGTTTGTTTCCGATGCAGAAAAGAGATTTGTCGTCATTATTTCTTTCGTAACTCTTCAAGGAATTGATGGCCCACTTTGGTGTCTTCAGATGAAAGTTGCATCATAAATTGAGCTATTCAGTGGTATTTTTGGCAAAATATTCGGTGGTGCAGACGGTACTTTTAGACGCCATTTAAAGTTTATTTACAACTTTTCATGTTGAAGGTCTTTATTTATTTTTTTTCATTTATTTGATTTGGAAAGCTGATAAAATTTCAATGCATTTTGATGTTCTATTTTATAATTTCCCTTGAAATATAACAGAGTTCTGTAGCTTTGAACAATGGTTATTTTTTATTGACAAAAAAATCTAATCGAAGCTAACTCAAAAAATAAAAATGTTAGAAATCTGAAAAAATACATGTGTTTTTAAGTCGCAAAAATGAACCAAATTTTCAATTCTGGAGAAAATCTGAAGACCTCCGGCGCAAACCCGTCAGATAATAAAAAAAAAAATCCCCTAATACATTGTTCCTCAATTTTCATTTCCTCATTGATCGGGGCACGATGAGCATTTTCTGCCGTAGCAGCGAATTCAACGCGATGAAGTCAACTGAATGATAGAGCCACAGCTTGACTAATTTAAATCTTACGATTTAGCCTATTGCTTAGGTGTCGTAGAGGTAATCAAAAGAATCGAGTTTGATCCCTGGCCAAGGTGATTTTTTTTTCATTTACCATTCATGATCGATTATTTTAATTTTTGCATTATACGGATAGTGGCATCATCCGCCAAACAATGCACCAAAAACATAATTTTTGAGTCTGTGTGAATTGTTTGTATTCTACAAACAGACTTACATTATTTTGTTATTGCTTTGTTTGATGGATCTACGACCCACCGCTTAGTGCAAAATGCATCGATCACAAATGGTAAATGAAAAAAAAATCACCTTGACCAGGAATCGAACTCGAGTCTTTTGATTACCTCTCCGACACCTAACCAACAGGCTAAATCAGATGAAACAAGTCAAGCTGTAGCTCTATAATTCAATTGACATCATCGAGTAGATTCTACGGTAGAAAACGCTCATCGTTACCTGATTAATGGGGGGCTTATACTGCCCCAGTGTGAGTTTTCATTATGCCCCTACAGTGATTTTCAGGTTTAGGCAAAAAAAAAAATTAAAATGCATTCTTAAACATTTTTATCTACTTCTTCAAGTTTTAGCCAGTTAGGAAATATACTCCATTAGTGTCTGAACACGAAACAGTAATGTAATTTACAAAATAAGCTGTTTTCTATGATTAAAATAGCGTCTTTCTTAAGGTAGCCATTATGCCCTTATCTTCTCTTTAGTTGTTAGCGATGGTTTTTCAAAAAGCATAAAACTAGTTTACACCATTTTTGAACTAAGTAAACTGAAGATCACTTTAAGTGTGAAATCGAGCGCTGAATCCGAAAATGAAATTCAAAAAATCTCAGTAGAACATTTTTTATGTTATGCTCCAAATATGAAATTTTGGAAAAATGAAAAAAGTACTTGTACTCAAATTCAAACATCTCTAACTGCATAACATTTATTCGAAACTTGATAAATCTCACTCGTTCCTAGTCAAATTTAATTTTTAGCTTATCAGAAGGTCACATGCCACATTTCAGAAAGCTCTGACGATGGGGAGGGGTTGCTTAAATCTCAAACGTAAATAGGATTTTAAGGTATTTTGCTCGGGAGGAATAAAAAATAATGGTTGTTCACTAATAACTTTTTTGTTCACTAGCCGATTGGTTTTAATGAATAACTAGCAGACTCGGTAAACTTCGTTTTATCTTTAAATTAATAAATCGCATTAAAATTGTTCGATTTCTGTTCCACTTTAAATTGATTTTGTATGGAGACCCCCCTTTCATAAAAAGTGAGATTCTTGAAACTATTATACAAACCATCTCTGACCAAAAAAACCCTCGGATACCAAATTTCACTTCATTCCGACCGACCATTCATACGTGATGTTGTTACAAAGAAAATGCCTCCATTTTTATATATATAAGATGAGAAGAGATAACTCACTTTCATAAAAAGTGAGATTCTTGAAACTATTATACAAACCATATCTGACCAAAAAAACCCTCGGATACCAAATTTCACTTCATTCCGACCAACCATTCATACGTGATGTTGTTACAAAGAAAATGCCTCCATTTTTATATATAAGACTAGCTGACCCGGTAAACTCCGTTTTACCTTCTAAAGTATAAATCGTAATTAATGTTTAATTTTATCTACACGTCCTTAACTGCATCGTGCTTGCGAATAGATTCTTATGGAAATCGTAACAAATAAAGTTGAATTTGTATTGGGACCACCTTCCATAAAAAAGTGAGATCCTAGAAACTATTATACAAACCATCTCTGACCCAAAAAACTCTCGGATACCAAATTTCACTTCATTCCGACCGACCAATTAATACGTGATGTTGTTACAAAGAAAATGCCTCCATTTTTATATATAAGGTATTTTCTTAAAGCCTAGATTCAGGCAAATATTTCACTCCAATATTGCAACATGATTAGAAATGAAACAAACAAATTATTGTGACTCAAAAATTGTATTTTGGCCGAAAATTGTCGTCCAACATGCAATCAGTACTTTTTACGCATTGCTTTATATACGAGCGAGAAGCTCATTAGAGCCCCCTGGTAATGGACGCTAACTGTTCTCAGCACGTCTGGCAGCAAAAGGGGAAATATAACAAATCGCGATCAAGATTTAATCATGCTGAGAACCTTAAAAAAATATTTAAACAAGGGAATGTAACGATACAACAACTAAACTATTACATGAATCTCAGTGGAAAGATATTTTCCTTTTAAGAAATACATGCGTTTCTGTTATTGAAGATACAGGCTAACAAAAAACAAAATAAAAATGGAGCTTATGATTAAATGAATTAAAAAAATTGAATTAAATTAACTGAATTATTTATCCAGCTAAGAAAATTTCAAAAAGGATCTAATTGACTCTAAAAAAGTGGTTGGCTGAACATCAAATTAAAATTTCTTTGAAATATTTAATTAGTTTGTTCTTGAAATGGTTCCTATACGTTACAAAAGATTTGAGGAAAAGTATTTATGCAAAACTTTCTAGAGCTTCTATTAATAAAATAATGATTTCCAGTGAAATCTGGGACATAACATGTCGAAACAGATGCTAAGAAATTTCATATCGAATCAGACGAAGGTCGTATTAGAGAAACATATCTTCTAAATAGAAGGTAGTTTAAAAGATTGATGATCCTTAACCTTAAGCATATAATACTTTCTACTGTACGTTTTCGCATGGCTCATTGTGTAGCTTTTTCAACATTACTTTTGGATATTTCACAAATTAACCAACATAATTTGAAAAATTTGACAATTCTGTTATTATGTGAATTTTAAATATAAATATTCGACTATTCGGTGAGCCGAATATTCGGTTTAACGGTTTTTTGGTGGTATCCGGCACCGAATATTCGGCCGATCGAATATTCAGTACATCTCTAAATAGGATGATGATGACGATGGCAGTACAAATGTTTGCATCATCACCGGTTAAGCGAGACTACTCAAATTAGGTTCAGGATAACACAATAGTGTTGTATGATATTCTGGATACAAGTATCATTTTACTCATTGAGAAATGATTATTTTCCTAGTTAGGGGATGTCAGAAGTAGAAAGTGAAAATAGCTATTGCTAAAATTATGAGTATAATTTTCACAGCATTCAATACGTATCTATAACTTGCATTTATGCAAACTTTCAGATCAAAAACTGGTCCGATTTTCATCAAAAACATCATTTTGGAATCGTCCTAATAGGTACTCTGTTGTAATCAAGTTTGTACACCTTTGCTGGCGGAAAATGGAAGATAAATACAGAGAGGCCCGATAATACTTTAGGTTTTAAAAAAAGCCCAGTTTACCGTAAAAATAGCTTCTTGCAGCTGGATTTGCATTCTTTTGTCGGTTTAAGATATAAACTTAGCCTTAGGGTGGATTTCTGCACAATTTTACCTATTTTGATTCGTTCCAATATTGAAATGGTTGGCTGAAGTGATATAAAGCCAAAGAAGTCAAATTTTTTTATCCAAGAACATAAATTCTCTCAACGTAAACATGTCAAATGATCACCGAAAGTTTAAAGTTTATCTCGGAAAGTTCAACTATGTAAAGCATTTTTTTTTCGTGATGCAACTTGATGTAGGGCACCAAGTACCTACACTGCCGGCCAAAAGTTTGGGATCACCCGCTAAAAAACATGCAAATTTTGATCGTTCATATCTCAGCCGTCTTAGGACATATTGCAAATGTTCTGAACTCATTTGAAAGATAATGAGCAATAGCTACTTCGGAGTTATTTTGCCCAGAAATAATGTTTTAATTTTGCACCTAAAACTTAACCTTAAGTTAGAGCATTTTCAAAAAAACGCACTCAATATTCAAAGCCGATCATCTCGCGATAGGGTGAACCAAATTTCAAAATATGAGTTGCATTAGAATCTTTATTCTATACTTCTCAAAATACAATCAAAAAATTTTGTGCAAAAAATTAAGAATGTACTACTAATTAATAAAATAGACACTTAAGTTATCGTCCAAAAGTTTGGGATCACCCCTAGTATGGTGTATCGACCAAAAGTTCGGGATCATTTTTTCAAAAACATGCAAATTTATCTCATTCATATCTTTCTCATCTAACATCGTATTGCAGATCTGAAGGGTGCATTTGAAAGCTTAGGAATTGTTGTTTTTTCATAAATTCATTAAAAAAATATATTTTAAATCCATAACCATAAAAAATTCACAATCATAAGGGTGAATTTTTCAAAAAACAATTAATTTCAAGTAAATTGCTTATGGTTATCATTTTAAAATATAATTTTTGTATGAATTTATGGAAAAACAACAATTCCTAAGCTTTCAAATGCACCCTTCAGATCTGCAATACGATGTTAGATGAGAAAGATATGAATGAGATAAATTTGCATGTTTTTGGCCGATACACCATACTGAGGGGTGATCCCAAACTTTTGGACGATAACTTAAGTGTCTATTTTATTAATTAAAAGTACATTCTTAAATTTTTGCACAAAATTTTTTGATTGTATTTTGAGAAGTATAGAATAAGGATTCTAATGCAACTCAAATTTAGAAATTTGGTTCACCCTATCGCGAGATGATTGGCTTTGAATATTGAGTGCGATTTTTTGAAAATGTTCTATCTTTAGGTTAAGTTTTTGGTGCAAAACTAAAACATTATTTATGGACAAAATACCTCCGAAATAGCTATTGCTCATTATCTTTCAAATGAGATCAGAAGATTTGCAATATGTCCTAAGACGACTGAGATTTGAACGATCAAAATTTGCATGTTTTTTAGCGGGTGATCCCAAACTTTTGGCCGGCAGTGTACAAACATTAGGAACCCCGAAGTTTTGACTTCAAATTATTTTTTATTATTCTGGAAAAAGGTGTTTTAAAGAAATTGTTTTTCCAAAAAATATGATAGGAACAAAAGAAAAATAAAATTATGTTTGGTAGAGCGAATTTAAAACTTTCGGAAGCTGAAACGTTTTATAGACATTCTTGTCATGTGTGCACAAAGTTCACTATTGATTAAGTAATATTCAAATTTTCCAGAAAGAAGATCCCAAAACACAGTCTTTGAAGTCAAGCAAGCTGTGGAATTTTCCGTTGAGCTCGTAATCTCAATATCAAATTAACGCATGATAGATTGTCCCCTGATGAAACTACATACTCAGGTACCTTGCTACTTAATTATGGAACAGTTCATGCACTACTAACATTGGACACTTCTACTCATTACAATTTCAATTGAAGTTCTGCGTGTACTCTCCAATATCGGGTGTGCTCTAAACGATCAGATCCAAGACGAAAAATTTGAATGCACATTTCAATTCACACAAAATTCCCACAGCGAGTTTCACCCACGCATTTCGCAATATAAAAACTGTCTGGTAGCCGTTCGTTTGTTATCAGTGTCCAACAGTCCAAACAACAACAATCATGAACAAGCTAGTGCTTTTCAGTTTCGTCGCTCTGTGCGCCGTCTGCTATTTTGCAACGGCAGCAGATGCTGCTGGTGCTGCTGAAGCTGGACTGACGCAAGGAGGTCAGGCATCGAACAGCGGTTGTGATGGAACGTGCTGTACTAGCCGCCAGTGCAGGAAGCAACGGGAGCGAGAGTGCCGTCGGGATCGAAAATGCTGCGGCTGTAACGGAGGATCTAGCACTACCACTGAGATGTCGACCTCAACGGAGGAAGGCGAAGCTGAGCGTATAAGAATGAACCAAGCGTCGAACAGCGGATGCGATGGAACTTGCTGCACCAGCCGCGAATGCAGGAAACAGAGGGAACGAGAATGTCGTCGGGATCGCAAGTGCTGCGGTTGCTCCGGAGGAACCAGCACAATGGCCCCGACAACCTCGGAGCCGACGGACTCTACCGATGAAGGATCGAACAATAAGAATTAAGCACATCACGTATTGAACAATTTATTGAATTAGTATTAACCGATGAGGATGCAGCATTTGAGAAGCAACGATTACAGAAAAGATTTACTAACCGAATTACGACTGCGCTGGAATAAAGTATAAATAATAAGATAAGAACTATTCGTTTTTAGTTTTGATTTAATTTCATGCCATTAAAAATGTAGAACTATTTAGCTCTCCTAATTTGTTTTTGATGTATTATCCAGTCCTTAAAGATTTCATTTATTTCTATTTTAAACTAAGAGTACCCTTAAAATAAATGTTGGAATTAAAAATTACGATGCAAGATGGTTTTCAGTGTCATTTTTTTACTGAATACAACCTATTTTAAGATATTAATTTCTCGAAATTGGCTACACAACGCAGTTTTTACCAAACTAGCCCAGATTGTTCATGGATTTTCAACATAAGAATGATGTGAATTGATGAATGTAAAGCATGGATCATCTTAAATCTTGTCGTACGGTCTATCTTGGAGCTACATATGTAAACGAAATATAAATGTTTTGTACTCAAAAGGTAGGGTTTTAATTGCACTTAAAAAAAAAAAATAATAAAATTATTCCGATGTTGTTTTTATGAAATTTCGAGCTTTTCGCCGAGTACCACTCATCATAGTTTGGACACCCTATTCGCTGACCTCAGCGGCCATTTTGTTCCACAATTTCTTCATCTGTTGCATCTCGAGTCGTCCTACCATTCTTCTTCATCCTCTGATTGACAATTGCCCAAAATTTTGAATTGAAGGCAGTTGAGTGGGTTGATGTAGATTTCGACTAAATCCACTCGTTGTCCCGATACCACCTCTCCCGATAGTACCTCTTTGCTGTAGTGGCAGCTTGCCAAATCTGGCCAAAGCTTTACTGGTCCTTTGTGAGATCTCACGGAAACGTTTGAGAACGCTGAACACGGTCGATTTCCATTTCGTGTAACTTTTTTGGAACAAAACGAATTGTAATGAAATTTTCAGCACTGATAGAGGAAACATTTCCGAACAAAGTACTGTCAAAACATTCCAGATCCGACAACTAGGAGCGCTATGGTATAATAAACAGTGCGTCCAGATTTAAGAAGATCCATGCTTTATGCATATTTTTATCTTTCAATGTCAGTAATCTCTACTAAAGTTGAATCCTTTTTTACTGTCTTGCCACTGTCTTCCTTTGTAGACCGAATCGATCTAGAAATAGTTTGAGGTGTCTCCTCTGCCACTTTCCGGAACGTCTATGCAGGCTGAAAGGTTCAGTAATTGAAATCTGAACTATAAAATGTAATTTGCATTAGGTTGGCAATTGATGTATGGAAGAAATTTTATGATCGAATTTTGCCAACCGGCCATATACAGTTGTGTTCAAAAAATAATGAAATCGCGTAAAACAGCGCACTTGCTTCAAACTTTGACCAGCTACCATTTCTGTGTGGGTTGATATTTTTTCATAAAATCTAGAATCTATTTCAACTATCCACGAAATTTGAAAACTGTACTATGACTGGACAAAAGATGCAGCTATTCTCTCGAAAAGGGGAAGTTTGAGATTGCTTCACAAAATTTGCTGTATTTTTGACAATTTTGATTTCCAAATTTCTAAAATCACCACTTAAAATAACGTAAATTGATGGATAGATAAATCATTCTTGCTTTGATTGGAAATAGAAAATATTCAATTAAGAATAGATTCTAACGAAAGATCGAATATAATACTCACTTCAAGTTTATATGTATAAAATTGTATATCAGTTTATTGCAGATCGTTTCTGAAACTCTGTTCTTCCTATTTTGAGGCTTGTTAAAAAATGTCTATTTCCAAACATATCAGGAATGAAGTTTTCGTCAATTACAACACTTTAGGTGTAAATTTTTGGTTTTGTGTAAGAAAAATCTCAAAAACCATTGATTACGATATTTTCCATACAAACATCCGTCAAAAAAGAATAAAATCGCCTGCTGGGCGATAATGAACCTCATTTTCAAACCGGTCCCGTTTTCGACCGCGTCAATCGATCTTGATGAAACTGTGCTAGGCACTAGATCAACCATTTTTACATCCTTTGGTCAAATTTCAAATATTTTCAACAAAAATTGTCAAAAATACATCGAATTTTGATAAGTAATCTCAAATTTCTCTTTTCCACGAGAATAACAGTATCTTTTTTCCAGTCATAGTAAAGTCTTCATATATCGCGGATAGTTGAACTAGATTTTGTGGGAATTTCATGAAAAAAACAACCCTGACAGAAATGGCAGCTGATAAAAGTTGGAAAATTTAATCCTTTATTGGACGCAACTGTAGGTACGTTTTGTAGATTGGCCCAAAAACTGACCTGTGCCAAATTTCAGCTTAATTGGACTTAAGCCTACCCCCATTCTGAAGTACCAGGAAGTCGACTTTTGGCTAAATTTTTTTTGAGATGACATCACATCTCGACGTTTTATGCATTTTTCAGTTATTTGGCATTAAAATTAAAGTTTCGATGTCCCGGATTTGCTTGGGTCCCCCTTTATGTGATTTTGAAAATCATAATCGATTCAGACTAAAAAATGTTTTCAAGATAACACCAGATTTCGTAGTTTTATGAAATCCGGCATTTTGTATCTCAGAAATCATTGAACTAAATCCCACAAACTTAGCTTCTTTATACTACGGCAAGTGTTGTATTCAATTTTGTCGAATAAAGTTTAAAAATAAAATTTAGAACACTTAGAACTTAGAAGGATAACTTATTGTAGTACCCTTGCGGCTAGCGAAAAAACGAGATCCAAATACGAGAGGTCCGCAATCACAAAAGTCATTTGGACCAAAATTAAAATTTCGATTTTTACAATTTCCTTGGGTGATTTTTGAGGTTCAAAAAAACTGAAATTTAGAGCGCTTTGAGGCACCCCTAAATCAAGTCCGATTGAGCTGAAGTTTTGATCAGTTTTTTGGGCCAATTTACAAAACGTATACGGTTGGTTTTCGAAATTCGACATGACCCATTTGGCTGCCACCCTAATTTACATGTTATTCAAAATTAATTTTAAACTGATTATTTCATCGAACACTATTACCTAATATTAATTTTTTATACTTTGTTTTATTTTCAGGTAACGTAGCACAAATCTGTTAAGGGAGGAGATTTCCGGGACGACGACTAAGGTTAATCCTACACGTTGTTCACGGAAAAGAATCTGAAGGTTTGTATTTTTTCATTTTTCTGGGCCAACAGGAATTCTTGCTTGAGCTCAATGCAATCCAATTTAAGGCTGTTTAAAACTGTGAATTATATAGGATTGTTTTATGGTTACTTTATTTTTGTTGTGCCTCTCGGTTTTTTTTGTGTACTAAAGATTTATTTTAATGCTATTAAAAAAAAATTGAATGTTTTGAATTACTCGAAATGTTTTCGAAAATTCATCCAATATCTTTATTAGTGCTTACTTTAAAAAAATCATGTTGATTGAGGTCAACGAAATTGTGTACGACCTAAAAAATATTCAGAAGTTTGAACAATTTGTATAGAAAGAGCATGTTTGAAAACTCATAAGCGAGACCAATAACCAATTTTGTTTTATCCCAAAATGCTGAATACAGCGTTTCTTTTTAAATTACTTATTAAAATGTGTCATGTTTCGATTATTACTAGATTATGGAGAAAATTTCCTCCCTTTTTTCGATTCTAGTCGTTTTACTGTCTTTATGACATTTGCGACTTTATATCAACGATGCAGTTGGCGGACAGTTATTGAAAAATTTATCCGGTCCAACAGTGATTGATGTTTACTCTTGGGCTCGAACTCACGTACATCGGCTCAGGAAGCAACTGACTTGCCAACTGAGTTATATAACTAGTCCAAAATTTACCCTTTTCATTTGAAGCAATTTATGTACACCCAATTTTGGATTAATCTGAAAAAAAATCCGTCATTTCGGATATTTTACCACGTTCTAGGAGAGGATCTGTTCGATCCAAAGCACTGTTCTCTGAAAAACTCCATCAGCAAGTAGACAACCACCTATCTATTCAAATAATTGGTTAATTTTTTGAAATTTCAAATGGGTTAAGATACCAATAAAAATAGTTGAAAAAGGGTCGATGGGACTGGTTCTGATTCTGTGCATCTTATCTTCAATATTTTTCGGAGAGTTCTACAGAGAAAGTTCTACGGAGGAACTTTGCAAAAAAATGTTCCTGTTGTTATACCTTTGAATATCTTAATCAAATCTATAGACATTAATACTTAACTTCAAGATAATTAATCCTAAAAAACACAATTTAAGAGACTTCTTATCTTATCGCTACAGTTCATAGCTGCATCTGTGTATAAAAAATGGATTTCCGTCTGTCCGTCTGTCTGTTCCCTATAAACTCGGAAACTATAGAACCGATTTGCGTGAAACTTGGTAGGAAATGGAATTGAAAATATCAATGAACATTACCATTCTTGGCATGTTTTTCCAAAATAAAGTTAGAAATTCAAAATTTATGTTGACATAAAAATTTTAATTTTGGAAATACGTACAACATTTAAAAACTGTGAAATCTGTGAATATTTCCAAAATTCTGTGTTCTGTGACACAGACTCTGTGATGGAAATTTACTCAAAATTCTGTGAAATTAAAGATTTTTCTGTGATTTCAGCAAGCTGGTGCCAAACAACACCCTTCTTCCAGTGCGGAATCCACAATGGGGAAAAAGTGTATAAACCTCGAAGAAATTCAATACCTTCCTTCCTACGTGAACCAAATCTATTAATTTCCTACGTGAACCAAATCTATTAAAATGTGCATTTCTTAAGTGAAAAGGTCCGGAAAATCGGTTGGACATAATTTCAGACGCCGCACGAGCTTACACAGTGGAGACTTGAGATCTATTGTCTTTTGAACCCCTAATTCCCCTATATTTTGTAAACAATCCGAAAAAAAACAGTGATTTAGACTAGAAAATTTTGAACGAAAATAGACCTATCTTGTGTGATTTTTTTCGAAAAAAAAAATTAAGGCTATTTGAGCTACCACACGTTTTGAAAAATGGAGTTATGACTGATTTCACCCTCAATTTTTCTATATTTTCGGACTTGAACATTTTGAACCAAATGAGACCTAGCTTGTGTGGTTTTTTTCCAAGGAGCCTAATGAAGGCTATTTAAGCCACCGCACGCATTGAAAAATGGAGTTACGGCCGTTTTACCTTAATTTCTTTAAATTTTTGCATATTGCAGAAAAGCATGCTCGGACTTGATAATTTTAAACCGAATGAGACTTATGTTATGTGATTATGAATCAAATGAAGGCTCTTAAAGCCACCGCAAGCGTTGAAAAATGTAGGCCTTGGTGTTTTTTTACCCACTATTCCCCTAAATTTTTCAATAAATTTATCAAAAAACAAGTTCTGATTTGAAAATTCTCAACAAAATGAGACTTATCTTGTGTGGTTTTTTTCCCGAGGAATCAAATGAAGGCTATTTGAGCCACCGCACGCATTGCAAACTGGAGCTCTGTCTGTTTTCCCAACATTTTTGAAATTATTCAGAACTAGCTGATTTTACCCGGCCTTGCTCGGGTTCGCATAAAATAAAAATCAAAATGAGTCGTTGGACATCTCAAAATTTTGGAAGCTTTGTATTCATCATTAGATATAAGAAATTTTGCCAATTAAAATTTGACCATATTAGCTTTGTAAGTTTTGTTAGTCTTTTTTAAGTTTTGATTGAGATTATTTATTGTTTTTCTCGTGTTCATAATTTTTGAATATAGTTATGAGGTTTGTGTTTAAAGTAATTTGAAATCATTTCCCTTGAATGCTTGTTCATCCTATCATAACAATCATTTTTTCCCCCACCATTTCTTAGTAAGCTTGAATAGCTTTACCTGATATTTTTTTTATCTTCAGCTGATGAAACTGTTTGTTAAACTTGCACATCCCCCATTTCATAAAAATCCTTTTTTATGAGATCATCCCAGTTTTCAAGCTGGATGATCTCCCTGTACAAAAGTATATTCAAGTTTTATTTACTTAGAAATTTTCAAAATAGTCTTTCGAATAATGTTGAACCATGTTTGAAACTCACTTTGCATGTTTTCAATAGTATGTGTGCTTTTTAAAATCACCATTATAATTTTAAGAAATAGATTTAATTTGAGTTAAATTTCAATGTTTCCATTGTTGGACACAATCATCCTATTAATTATTGCCAAAAGTGATCAATGCTGTCAAGTCACATTGATGACCAAAGATGACTCAAAAGCTAGAAATTGGCCAATGAAATTGAATTGTATAAAACTTGAAACCTTAGATTTAATTTCCTAATCAATTTTCTAAACCCCCGTTTGAATTCCTCGAAGGCTATCGAAGCGTAAAAATCGCAGCTTTGGACTTATAACTCTGAATCTAATTAATTTATCTTTCTCTGTGAAAAATCACCAAAATATGAAAATGGTTGGCTCTTTAAAGCTGGAGTTTATGAAAATCGGTTCATAAGTTTTTCAACACTCAGTCAAAATAGTTGTTCGACTGAAAAGTCTATTTATTTTTTTTTTTTTTTTTAAATATGTCTTTATTTGTATCAAATCATCATTACACTTATATTACATTATTGCATTAAACTAGGTGTTCAGCTCAATAATGAACTGTTCATAGCCCTATAGTTAACTAGATTATAAAAATTTATTTATAAGATTTAAATTTGCTGAGCGCAATCAAGTTTTTAATGTAGGAGAACATCCTGTAATAGCAAAAATATTTTATACTTAAAACTAAACACTATCCTAAAATTAAACTAAACATAAAGAGAACGAATCTCTGCGATGGAAGACTGCATCGATTTGCCTCTGAAGTTGGAGATAATTTTGTTGGCCATCTCTCCGATCGATTCAATGCCCGCAATCCGATGAAGATCTTCGGTGCTGTGCCAAGGTGGAAGCCGCAAAATCATTTTCAGAACTTTGTTCTGAATCCTCTGGATGGCTTTCTTCCTCGTCGCGCAGCAGCTAGACCAAATCGGAACTGCATACATGATCGCTGGTCGGAAAACTTGTTTGTAGATGAGCATCTTATTTCGCAGACACAACCGGGATTTCCTGTTGATGAGAGAATAAAGAGATTTAGTGTATTTATTACATTTAGATTGAATATCTTCAATGTGATTCTTAAAAGAAAGATTCCGATCAAGTGTGAGTCCCAAGTACTTCACGTGATCAGACCATTCTAGAGAAACCCCATTAAAAGTTATGGAATGATTTTCATTAGGTTTTAAAAAATTTGCTCTTGGCTTATGGGGAAATAAAATAAGTTGAGTTTTGGAAGCGTTAGGAGAAATTTTCCACATTTTCAAGTAATTCAAAAAGGAATTTAAATTTTGTTGCAATCTACTGCGTACCACCCGTAAATTTCGACCTTTGGCTGAAAGCAAAGTATCGTCAGCAAATAATCTTCTACCTTTTCCTTCTGGGACATCAGGAAGATCAGAAGTAAAAATATTGTATAAAATAGGCCCAAGTATACTACCCTGAGGGACACCAGCTCTAATGGGTATCCTTTCAGAGCATGAATTTTGATAGCTTACTTGCAAAGTTCGGCTAGTCAAATAATTTTGAATAATTTTGGTGAGATATACAGGAAAATCAAATCGAGCTAATTTAGCTACTAAACCTTTGTGCCAAACACTGTCAAAAGCTTTTTCAATATCAAGAAGAGCAACACCAGTTGAATAACCCTCAGATTTGCTAGCGTTAATCATATTAGTTACACTCAAAAGTTGATGTGTAGTAGAATGTCCATGACGAAAACCAAATTGTTCATCAGGGAAAATAGAATTCTGATTAATGTGAATCATCATTCTATTCAAAATAACTCTCTCAAATAGTTTACTTAAAGAAGGAAGCAAACTAATTGGTCGATAACTTGAAGGCTCTGAAGCACTTTTTCCAGGTTTCAAAATTGGAGTTACTTTGGCATTTTTCCATTTATTGGGAAAATAAGCCAAGTGAAAACATTTATTGAAGATTTTAACTAAAAAATTTAAAGTGCTTTCAGGCAACTTTTTAATAAGAATATACAAAATTCCATCTTCCCCCGGGGCTTTCATATTTTTAAATTTTTTGAAAATCAATTTAAGTTCATCAATATTTGTTTCATAAGAACTTTCAAATACATTTTGTTTAGAAAGAATATCATCAAATTCAAGGGAAATTTGAGCATCAATTGGACTAACAACGTTTAAATTAAAATCATGAGCAGACTCAAATTGTTGGGCTAATTTTTGAGCTTTTTCTGAATTAGTTAAAAGAAGTTTATCCCCATCTTTCAAAGTAGGAATTGGCTTCTGGGGCTTTTTTAGAATTTTAGTTAATTTCCAAAATGGCTTTGAGTAGGGTTTTATGTCCTCTACTGCTTTAGCAAAATTTTCATTACGAATGAAATTTAAACGACGTTTGATCTCTTTTTGAAGGTCGCAATAAATTAATTTCAAATAAGGATCCCTAGTACGTTGATATTGGCGTCGACGAATGTTTTTCAGTCGTATTAAAAACTGAAGATCATCATCAATTAAAGGTTGATTAAATTTATGTTTAACTTTAGGTATTGAAGCGGCTCTAGCATTGACTATTGAAGTTGTCAAATTTTCTACAGCCAAATCAATATCTTCTATTGAATTCAATGGAACGTTTACATCTAAATTACGTTCAATAAAATTCATATATCGCTCCCAGTTAGCCTTTTGAAAATTAAAAGTTGATTTTAAAGGGTTTTCAATGGGACTTTGGGATAAAGAAAAAGTTACTGGAAGGTGGTCTGAATCGAGGTCCGCATGAGTAACTAATTGACTACAATGCTCGCCTAAATCCGTTAGAACCAAATCAATTGTGGAGGGATTTCTAATTGAAGAAAAACAAGTATGCCCATTAGGATATTCAACAGTATAATAACCTGCAGAGCAGTCATTAAACAGAATATTCCCATTTGAATTTGATGAAATATTATTCCAAGATCGGTGTTTTGCATTAAAGTCACCAATAATAAAAAATTTAGATTTATTTCTGGTGAGTTTTTGTAAATCTCCCTTCAAAAAATTTTTCTGTTCACCGCTACATTGAAAAGGCAAATATGCGGCAACAATTATAATTTTCCCCATAGAAGTTTCTAATTCAATTCCAATTGTTTCTAAGACTTTTGTATTGAAAGAAGGAAGAAGTCTAAATTTGAGACGACTATTGATGACAATAGCTACACCCCCACCTTGTCGATCAAGTCGATCATTTCGTAAAATTTTAAAGAAAGCATTGCTTTTCAAGTTATTGTCTGGCTTTAAAAAAGTTTCAGTGATGGCAGCAATATGTATGTTTTGAGTTTTCAAAAATAAAAAGAATTCATCTTGGTAAGCCAGCAAAGATCTAGCATTCCAATTCATAATATTTAAACATCTATTTGGATCCATGAGGGAATCGTAAAGTCATAATAATTTTGTTAGCATAATTAAAAGAAGTTTGGAAAGCTTCAAACATTGAATTTGCTTTCAACATAAGTTGCATCATTTCCATTAAATTTTTATGCAAAAATTTTAATTTTTCCTCAGTAATCTCACCCAAATCAACAAAATTGTTAGAATCAGAAGAGGAAGGAGAAGAAAAAGTATTTGAATTTCGGGGATTTTCCCAAGCCTTCGCATGAACGTTGAGACTTGGTTTTTTCCCATTTTTATTAGTTAAACCTGAAGAGGGCAACCCATTTTCAACCACCTCTGAGAACGATAAACAACGAGTCTGTGGCGCAGAATCTGCCCAGGTAACATTAAAATCACTTCGGGTATTACCCAGCCGTGATTCCAATGTAGACCGAGGCTGACTGCGAACAGGCAGGTTGTTTGCCGGTCTGACGTGTGAAGACGAAAAAGAGGAAGGAGGAGAAGAAACTTTTCTGGAAACTTTGGGGTTTTTCCTAGAAGCAACAATTTTTGCCCTAACGGGACAATCTAGAGAATTCGAGGAATGATTACCTGCGCAATTCGCACACTTAAAAAATTCTGTTTTTGGCTTATCACCACCAAAAAGGCATTTAGATTTTTCATGATCGAATGAGCCGCAAAACATGCATCTGGCATTCATTCTACAATTTTTAGTGCCATGACAAAAAGCTTGACAACGACGACATTGCGTAATATTTTGTAAAAAATTGGTATGGGATTTACGAAAAGGTTCAAATTTTACTCGACAATGAAACATAAGACGAGCCTTTTCCAAAATTTTCAAATTATTGACCTGATCCTTTTTAAAATGGATCAAATAAAGTTCAGGAGCAAAACCAACACTACTGGTATTATTCGTGTTGGTTCTTTTCCTCATTTGAATTACTTGAATTGGAGAAAAACCTAACAAAGAATTTAATTCATTTGTGATCTCATAGGGCTTGTGATATAGCTCAGTTGGCAAGTCTGTTGTCTCCTGAGCCGATGTCCGCGAGTTCGAGCCCAAGAGTAAACATCGAACACAGTTGTACCGGATAAGTTTTTCAATAACAATCCGCCAACTGTAACGTTGATAAAGTCGCGAATGCCATAATGATGGTAAAACGACTATAATCGAAACAAAAAAAAAAAAAAAAAAAAAATTTGTGATCTCATCCGGTGTCTGATCGCCGGTGAGACCACGAAGTACAACTTTAAAAGGACGATCACCTCTAGTGTCGTACGTGAAAAATTGGTGTTTTTTATTATTCAAATAATTTAAAATTTTTTGAAAATCATTAAAAGATTCCGCCAATATACGAGCAGTTCCCCTTCGACCGATCTGAAAAGAAATCTTCACATCCTTGACGGAAGTGACGATTTCTTTTCGAAAGGCATTGAAGTCAGGAATCGTGACCGTTATTGGTGGAATCTTTTCGTTTTTAAGAGTATAAGAAGAAGAAGAAGGTTTCTTAGTACTCTTATCAGAATTAAATATGAATATTTCCTCATCACCGATGTTATGAAGGACATCGAATGAATTGGAAATTTCAACTTTTTTGGCAGATGGCCCTGGATTAGGTTCAGCAATCCGTTTTCTTCCAGCCCTTGAGCCGGCCGAAGACTTCCCCATGCTGGAAAGAAAAGAGAAAATATGAATAAAAGAAAATGAAAATAATTTTAGCACTGAAAAGTGCTGATTGAAATACAGGTAAGGAAAAAATAAATAATGTAAAATGTTCCTGCAGGTACACAGCAACGATACGATGCTCCGGCGTACGTGTTGACGGCTCAACGGTACAGATGGAAGTGAAAAGTCTATTTATTGTTCACTGTTCAGTTCACTGTATGTTTTTGTAGACCCTCAAAGCTTCCCAGCGGTGGTAAAAAGCACTTCGAAAGCCACTACAATCTTAGTCAATATATATTACTAAAAGGCTAGTTGTATTTTTCAATTCAAAATGTAGGCATATTTTTGATCCCAATATCTCGTACCGGATCACGTGCTTTGAACAGTAGAAGGATCAAAAACATCCGCCAAAATTGTCCCTTTCAAATTTTGAATGCTCAGCAAGGTTTGATTTGCTATCTAGTACACGTGAACTCTGGATGGTAGTTTCTAATGCACAGCCCATGGTGATGGTGAAAACAACCCCGCCAAAGGAAACGAAACTCGGTCGACAAAATGGGTGCCATGACTTTTGGTTCGAGGGAGAAAAAACGAAAGTTGTATGGGAGGGTCCCTTTTCTTAGGTGGGAGGGGCTCAAAACTGTTACTAAAACCTTACCATGGTCCAACTACATCTCTGTACCAAATAAGGTGCATACAAACAAACAAACATATATAGTCCAACTCATCTTTATATATTAGATAAATCTTGTTTGCAAATGAGTACTATCTGGTGTGATTTTTTCCAAGAAAATAAATGAAGACTATTTGAGCCATCACACTATATCTCCGTTCAAGCACGTGCGGCGTGCGGCACTATGTCGATTCTCCAGAAATTTTCACTAAAGGAAAGTATATTTTCATAGATTTTGTTCACGTAGGACGGAAGATATTGAGTTTCTTAGAGTTTAGAGGTTTATACACTTTTTTCCCCATTAAAGCCGAATTTAGCATGAGTGAGTAGCTGAATACGAGAAATGTTTCCATGATTATTTGAGATCCCTCCCTTCTTCCATTGGGAAGCTCGGAATTGAGGAATGGGGTTTCCATATATTTTTCAATGCATATCTAGAGAACAATTAGGGCAAATGGAAACAAATTTAGCATGACAGGGTAGAACAAAAATGGTGAGAACAAAAAAGGTGTCTATTGATATTTACATCTTCAATTAGGGAGAAGTAGGAAAGGGCCCTAATGCAATTTCATCGGCATAACTTGAGAACTAATCATACGAATGGAATCAAATTTGGCATGAGAAAGTACGAGATATGTTTCTATGATTATGAGGGGTGGGAAGGAGTGGGTTTCATATAATTTTGTTGAATCGCTTACCTACTTATCAGCCAAAGAAACCAAATTTGATATGAGATGGTTTTGGGTACGAAACATGGGAATGATTATTAGAAACGCCTACTTTCTTTAAGAAGTGGAATAGGGGAAGAAGAAAGGAGGGGGGGGGGGGGAGCCCCCATGCAACCTTGAAACCTTGCCTTTATTCAAGGCAGAGTTGAAAATACACAAATTTGGTTTCATATTTCATTTGGATTAATTCGAAAACTTATCAAATCAATGGAGCCAAATAAAGTATATGACGAAACTTAGATACTCACATTGTTTTTATGGTAGTTTGTGGAAAACAGAAAGGGGAATCCACACCAATTGATCATACATTTTGGGCTGATAAAAGAACTCATGACACTTATAAAAACACAGTAAAAATTTCAGGGCAAATGGCAAACTTCAAAATCATGTTTTACTGATCCTATTCACTAATCTTTGTATTGCAATTCGCAACTCCAGTTTCAGTTCTGATTATAAAGTACAGAAATTTATTTAAAATAATGCCTATGGAAGATAAGAAGCTAGCAAGACAATGGAATATTTGGAAAACGCTATAAACCCAGACATTCAAAAGTGAACCGACCAAGACCTATTCTATTATCTTGGTTCATTTGAAAATATCTGAATACTTTAAAAATATAATCGAGATAAAGGTGAATCCCGTATAATGCTGATTTTGTTTTCGATGTTGACCTGTTTCAATTTCAGATTCTCAATGCGGTCAGAATTTTATCACACTGTTATTTGATCTACGATTGTTCCTATTGAATATATTTTGATCTTGAACGCACTGAATACACTTATGGTTAAGAAATGCAAAAAAATGAGATTCAGTCATCGATTTCTTATATCTACCTTTTTAATCATTTGTCACTGAGAAATTCATTCAATAATGAATAACTTTCAAGTTTCCCACAATCAATAACTCCGCATATTTCGGAGTTCACGATTCATCCATTTTCCGTGAACGATCGCAAGGATTTTCTCACTCTGTTCCAAAGCCGGAGAGCGTTGGGCGCTATGCTCTAATCGTCGCATTGGGTGTTCATCGGCACTTGCCATCAGCGAAACCGCAGTAACACTACGAGAACCCTTAACCGGCTTTTGTTCATTCACTACGATGCAATGTTGAATGGAGAAAATAATAAAAAAAAAACAGCCGCAGACGGTCTTCGAATTCATCGCGCTCGCCGTTGCTGCGCTGCGTCCAGTAAAGAATGGGTGAGAAGGTGGTGAGGCGTAGAGGGGGTGGCAGGCAGCCGTTCGATGCCAGACGGCAAGAATATGTGCAGAAGGAAGCAGAAATTGAAATTTGATTCAGCGCTGCCTTTGCGCCGCCGACCGATGCGAGGGATCCGGGCCAGACGGGAGAGTTTTTGTTTTTAGTACATCGTGAGCTTTTGTCAAGTGAACAACATTTATCGTCGTGTCCGCGCGGCCAGACTAACTAGCGAAGGACCAAGCCGGTCGGTGCGTTTCGGGGCAATCGGAGTTGGTTTACGCGTATTCGTACATGTTACACCCACGCATCGGAAGACGAGGGATTAGTTTGGAGTCCGGTGCATCCAAAGACCCTTTGGGGAGAAGTTTTTACGTGGGGTAGCTCGAACGGGTTTTGGCAAAGTTGGCCGGTTCTGGAATTCTGTGTGAATATTCGGCCCAAATGGATATTTCCTAGGAAGGTCCTAGACGCCAAAGGATAACGTTGACAGCAGAAGAATAATCAAGTTCAGTGTACAAGCTCGCGAAGTGCCAATCGAAATTGGAAATCAATCGGTTTCTCGTCTAACGACTAGTGCCCAGTGTCCAGTGATCGGGTCATTAGATTATACGGATGGTGTATCATCCCCCCATTCTTGGCTCCTATACACAGTTTTCCCTTTGCTGATGGTGATTGAAAAATCGAAAAGTGAGTTTCCCTTCGAAAAAAAATACACACCCGAGAGAGAGAAGTGCAGACAACACCACACACGGTTCCAGATTTGATCGCTATTTATAAATGTAAATAATGGTGCGAGCGAAAAAAAACCGAAACCGTGTGGAAAGGCTCTCCTCTAATCCCATTTATTTATTGTGGTGAAAGTGGAAAAAAGAATTCCACCTAACCGATTCCCAGTGAAAGTGCGTGGAACTGTTGTTCTAGTTTGTTGTTGTTGTTATTGTTTTTATTATTATTAAAATACCAGCGAAAAAAAATCCTACGACGAAACAGCGGGTGTACTACGTGGCTTAGAAATACACTAAACGCGACCTCCTTGGAAGCGCCTGGATTTATATTAAAAAAAATAGAAAACTCGCCTCGCCTCCAAAGGAAACCAACCAAATGGAAAACCTCCGACCAAGAGAAGATTTTCCCTCCCATTGAACAACACTGGCTGCATTTCGAGGAAAATAGAAAGAATATCATGCCGGAGACGATTGGCTTGTTTGGTGTTGCTTCACTAGTTTGTATGGATAACTATGTATATGTCTATCTGTTGGAGCTGCTGCTGCTGGATGGATAATTGGTCGTTCCGGTGGAAAATTCAATTATCGGCGCCCTGTAATGCTGCTATTGACCGTTTGTTCGGAATAGTGTTTTCTATGGATATTTACTTGGAGGGAGGGTCATTGTCTTAGATCAAATAGTTTCAATTTAGAGATAAAACAAAATTGTTTTCCCCAAAAGAAAAGTAAGAAAGAAGCACAATTTTTCAATAATGGAGATTTTAGTCTTCTCCTAATAATAAGAACTTTTTTCAATGTTCTCAAAAACAGTGTTCGGCAGATAAGCGCTAATCCGCTGATCGCTAATTATTCCGCTTACTTTTTGTTAGCGGTTTAATTTTTTCGTTAAGTTAAGATTGAGTTAGCGAATTAAAAAGTTTTGCTATTTTTTGGTTCCGCTTATTTAAGACCGCTATATTTTAACATTGAAATTTGGGGGGCACTGGAAGGGCTCAGAAGGGTCGGTGGGGTCATTTTAAAATTCACATTTCACAAATAACGAATCAACGTAGAATTTAAATGAAATCGGATAAGTTCAATTCCAAACACTAAAATGACATTCTAGAACTGTAAACACAAAATTTTAGCTCGGTCGAAGACTAAAATATCAATCATATTAAAGAGTTGTTAAGAGTTTTTTGCCATACTATTTAATCATCCGTTCGTGAATGATTCATCATACGATGTGTTCAATAATCTGATTTTGTTTAGTTATTTTGGTTTATAGGTACTAAAAACTATTGATTTTCAATTACAATTCATGAAAATCTTTAAGATGTATTGTTCACTAAAACTCGCTGTACATTTCGAATATAATGTGTGCTTAAAAAGCGTCCCAGAGTGAAAAAATATAGAACTCTGATAAACAAAGGAAACCTCATTATCAAATTCTGGTTTGTCGATCTTTGAAACCTTTATTTCAAAAATTAAATTCCGCCATTTTGAATGGTTTTATTTTGAAAATTTACAGATAGCCTACAGATAGGAATTTGGTTAGTTAAGTTTATGTCAAACTTTAAGGACCGTGAATACAACTGAACTTTGAACAGAATTCTGATTCAGTATATTTGAAATTAAATTTTTGAGGTTTCATTAATTTGAGTTTGGAATAAATTATGTCAAAAACAAAAATTTTATAATTCAAATTATTTGTTTTTTAATTTTAAATTCAATTTAATTATTGCAGCATTTAGTTTACAAATATTTTGATACTGATTGTTTTCAAAATTAAGTATTTGTTCTGAAATTTTTTCAATTTTTTCAAGTTCTTACCAAAGGTTTGAAATAAGGTTGCCAGAATTTTTTCAGCACGTATCCGGACCGGATACGTGCTAGGAACCTGGCAAAATCCGGACATTAGATTTCAAAATTGTTTACCAAAAACCGAGCAATATCCGGGCAAATTTGGTAAAATACTAGGAATAAATTTACCAAAATTAAGAAAAAAAAACTTAAAAAAATTGTTTTCATCAAAACTTTTATAAATCCATTCATGATTTTTTTTAATTACTCAAAAAACTTTATTTATTGTTTTTTTTTCGTTGAATTTTGAAAATAAGGTGAATAAATCCGGGCTTTTTCCAATGAAATCCGCACAACCGGACCGGACCGAACTTTTAACAAATTTTGTCACAAGTATCCGGGCAAACCCGGATAAAACCGGACAATCTGGCAAGCTTAGTATATAAGGCTTCCAAAAAACGTTCCATGATTAGATTATTTTTATAAAACTTGCTCGAAAAATTTCGTTATGGAGGCGTGAATAAAAAAAAATTACGACACAATTTGTTTTTTTTTTTGTTTTTGATTTGCCAAATTAAGTGAATTAAACCGAGCAAAATCTGGGCATTTTTCAATTAAATCCGGGCAACCGGGCTAGGTCGGACAGTCCCAAATTTTGTATTAAATATCTGGGCAAACCCGGATAAAACCGGGAAATCTGGCAACCTTAGTTCAAAACAATATAAATTTCAACGAAATTTGAGTTTCGTCTTACTACAATGAAATGTCAAACGGTGGTGTAACAATCGCAATCAGTTTTTTTTTAAAGGTTTAAAAAAAAATTCTCAGGGGGAACGTTGAGCTCGGAAATTTAACAAAAGAGGGCGGCGAGTGAAAAAAAGTTTGGAAACCACTGTTCTAAATGATAAATTATAACTGATGGAAGTATACTTTTTGTCATTTATCAAGTTGAGGAGGCATTAGGTATCATTCTGACTTCAATATGCGCTCTAGGCGAAAATTGTCATTTCAAATGGTCTCATTGGAGGAGTGTTGACTGGAATCAGACAAAAGGAGTATTCATAAATAGAAGAAAGATCCAACAAAAGTTGTTAAACAATACTATAAAAAATTTCACATAAGGTTGGATTCTTAAAACCAACTGTCTGAGCCTTTTCAAATAAAAAAAATTGATTTTTTTTTCACATCTTTTAATCAGCCTTCTGTTTTTAAAGTGTTTGATACGCTTACTTTTCACAATACAGTTACACAAATTGTATAAAGATCCATGTTCCACGTTTGGCAATTTTCTACCATAAGAATTTGGCACTTTTATACTCCAAGCTTGGAAATGGTTAAAACTGGTTAAATATTTTGCATAGAACTAGACTACTGGACACAATGACCAATGACTTTTTCAGCACATTTAGCGGTTTTAATTAGCGATCGCTAACTTTGAATACGGCTCTTGGTTTTCAGTTAGCGATGCCGAACACTGGTCAAAAGTGCTCAATCATAAGGATCAGTCCTTTAATATAATCTGTTATAATTAGAAAATTAAAGCTAAAGATGCTCTTTCGTTAAATGATATGGAAAAACTCTTATAAAATGGGTCGATACTAGAAACATTTAATTACATGACTTCTAGAGAAGGGATTTGATATCCTATTCTTCATAACGACTTGAGCCGATTTTACGGTCTTATTTGCCTTATTTGATTTTAAAATTAGATCCAATATTTCTTAGTTGATCTTTGGAAACTTATTCAGATCATTCCACTTATAAGATATTTGTTCTATCAAGGATAGTTTCTTATCGAATAAAAAGTAAAATTTGGCAAAAATAAGCTTTGGTTTATGGTTTTTGAAATCATTTTTATGTTTCGATATACTTTGGCACTCTAGAGGATCCCATTACAGAATATTTACAGTCCTGAATTCATTCAAGCTTTGGCTAAGAGGTTAGATGAACCTTAAAATATAGCTAGGGGAAAGCCGGGTAAGACGGACACCTTAAAGTAGAATCGCAATAGAAAAACAGATATTGCTTTTTTCATCTCATTTTTTCATACAGATGACCAGTTTACGATGTTTTCTATAGTACTAGCTGACCCGGCAAATTTTGTTGAGCCTGTATTTGAGATTTTTTTTTTTATATTTTAGCACTATTCCTTAGTCTGCCTTCCTTTTGAGTGGATAAAAGCAAGTGGATACCCTTGTGTCAGAAAAAAATCCAGAATTATAGTTCAACTTTTTTTCTTCCGGTAACTTAAGAACGCTTAATCTATCAAGTTTCAATTTAGTTTAGCCATCATTCCTATTCAAAATCTCCTATCTGATCAAGTATTTCAAAAATGCTGAAGATTGATTTAAACAGAAAATGGATCTTCTTCGCTGGAGTCGTCATAAATAGAGTTTTTTTTAGATTTGTGTTTACCTCTGTTTTTAAAAACATTGAAGTTCTCTCTAAGCATGATCGTCAGGATAGAAAAATTAAAAAATGAATTGGACAACAATAAAATTAATTTTTTAATTTTTTTTTTTTCATTATTTCAAATGTCATTTTTTCGGACTTTGTACTAAATACACTAATTGAATCTTATTGTGAATTGACAGAGCTGAGTTTGACAAATATTTAACAATTCAGGAAAGGTCACTATTCATCTCATTTTACAGCAATATTTTGTAATCAATATAATGTTTGAAAATGTCTTTAAAATTTGTGTCATCATTATCTTTTTTCAATTTTCAGTTAGGGATTGGCAAATTGCACTATAAATAAGGAAATTAAAAAAAAAAATAATTCAAACTGTCATATTTTTGGATTACTTTTCTCTTAGCGTTTGAAACCTTGAATGAAGGCAAATCAATTTTGAGTATTAGGAATAAAAATTCAAAAAAAACACAAATTATTTAAAATGTTAGTTTATGATCGTAAGAAAAGAACCTGCTATCCAAACAGTCAAACTCCGTTTCGTTTTCATCTTGGAATATGTCATGAACAGTTTGTATGAAATTCAATTGCCAAGCATTTTCCAGATGCACTTCCGAATTATGTGTTAAGCAATATTTGCAAAAAGATTGGACGATCACTTTTTCTGTCGTCTGCTACTAAATTTGAAAATCAGGAATCAATTGACCGTGCCAAAAAACCCGGTGTATAAATTTTGACTCAATTGTTGCATGATAACGAAATTATTGCCAAAAAGTTAAACCCCTTTCGTTGGCCTCTTATACAATCTTTGATATCTGAAATCGATTGCCCTTCCCTCAAAACTCCTGTGTGAAAATTTTCCAAGCAATCCATTGCAAAGTAATTTCAATTTTCCTAAAAACAGTGAAAAATCATTAATATGGACGACCCCTTTTGTCGACCCCTGGCAAATCAGTTGACATCTAAAACCTATTGCCCGTCCCTGAAAACTACCGTGTGCAAATTTTCATCCCAATCCGATGTATAAAAACGGCGATATTGTGAAAATATTGAAGGGGTCATATGGACGACCCCCTTTGCCAGTCTCTTACACTGAATTTTATACCTGAAATCGATTGTCCGTCCCTCAAAAATCTCAAAATGTTTCGAAATTTTAGGTGACATGCTTTTAACTTAAATGTTAAATTTTTATTATTCTCTCAAGTTTGATGATATTTTTGAATACGATCCTTTTTTCTGACTTTTGAAACTGAGAGTTGGATCTAATATCAAGTTAAAGTTCTATATAGCTAAACTTTGGAAAAGTTCCTTTTAACCATTGAGCGTAAAAGGTAGTGTGCATTTTTCAATGTTTCCTGATCCTCCAATCCGTTCTTATGATAGTGATGCAATTTACTTGGAATCTTGGAATCACAAAATTGATAACATTCAATTCTCAAACTGACTGGATAAACTCCTAACATCTTTTAAAAATCAACCAAAAATAAATAAAGGTGATTTTTTATCAGTTATATGACTGTCTATTGGTGTTATCAAAACTCATCAAAAATGATTTGGTAATATTTTTCAATAGTTTTCAAATTCTTAAATTTTTTTTTAATTTCAATTTATTTTTAAAAATTTCAAAAATTCTCTGATATTGTCCCGAATAAAATTCAGGAATATTTGTTTGTAAAGTCTTTGAATCAATTTAGATTAACATGAATTATGAATTCCTCATAAATAACGATAAAGTTGAAATTTAAAGCAGCTTGCAATTGTGCAAGACATTCGAACTAAATTAAAATGGGAGATGTGTTTCTTTGTTCTACCTATACTGTGTTGCATGTCTATTTTTGGGATTTTAAACCGATTGACTTATTCATCCCCAATGTTGCATGTCTTCATCCAAAAACTGATAATTAGGTACTGTAATTTGTTAGAATCTCGACAAAGCTTATAAAACGAAATTCCAATCGCCGTGAAAGCATTAACGTTTTTTTTAATGTTGAGAAAATATTTCATGTTCAAATTATAATGCTTCATTTGCTGGGAACTCCAAAAATATATTCTTTATTCAATAAATAAGAGAACGTGATGTATTTAATATTGTGGGTAAACATTCAAGAGTTTTCCGGTTTTCCTCAAGCATACACGGGTTTTATTTTTAAAAAAGTGAACAACTAACACTAACTACGGTCTGGCTGATTGCCATAATATTGTAAAAACAACAAGTCCGTATTTTGCTGGATTTATACACAGGAAAGAAAAAAAAAAACTGAAGTTTAGCCAAATTTTTAGAGCTAGCTTTATCTAAATTGTTTTTTATTTGGAAGTTTGGAAAACGATTTCAATTTGTAGTATTATTCCTCACTTCATTCTAGATTTTTTTTTCCGAATACGTTTTTGGCAACATTCGATTTTGGCAACATTCGATTTTGGCACATGTGCCAAAATCGAACGGTTTTTAGAAGCGACATTACCTTTTAGTTTTCTCTATAACAGGACCAATATAATTTAGACAAACACCAAAAATACGTTTTTACGTTCAGAAATGGTGATCGAATACAAAAACAAAACAAAAGTTTTTTTTAAATAATTTATAAAGTACTCAGAAATTACAAAAAGATGAAAAAAACAATAAAAAATTATAAAACAAACACAAACAAAAGATTAAAAATGACAAAATCAACTGATGAAAAAAATTCATAATTCATAAAAAATCTAAAAATGGTCGGAAATTGACCTAAAATAACGTTAATGATATGGAAGAGTGGGGAATCATGGGCCACTTTTTTTCGTTGTTCCATAACTTCTTTATTATAAAAGACTAGCTGATCCCATACGAACTCCGTTTCGCTTTCAACTTGGAATATGTCATGAACAGTTTGTATGAAAGTCAATTGCCAAGCATTTTCCAGATTCATTGTTAAGTAATAATTGCTAAAATATTGGACGATCATTTCGTCTGTCGTCTGCTACTAAATAAGAAATCAGGAATCAAAAACCACGTGTATAAATTTCGACTAAATCATTGCATAACAACGCCATTTATATGGACGACCCCTTCCGTCGACCCCTGGCAAAATATTTGACATCTGAAATCGATTGCCCGTCCCTGAAAACTACCGTGTGCAAATTTTCATCCCAATCCGATGTATAATAACGACGATATTTCAAAAATATTGAAAGGTTTATATGGACGATCCCCTTTGCCGGCCCCTTAAACTGAATTGAATACCTGAAATCCATTGCTCATCTCTCAAAACTCTCGTGTACCAATTTTCGTATTAATCCGATGGATAATAACGACAATATCGCATCAAAAGTGAATAGTTAACATGGACGACCCCTTTGGCCGACCCCTGATTTTAGTTTGGATAAGTGAAATCGGTTGATTGTCCCTATTAACTCCTATGTGCAATTTTTAATCCCAATCCGATGTATAAAAACGTCAATATAACTAAGATACTGAAAATTTAATATGGACGACCCCTTTTGCCGGCCCCTTACACTAAATTTGATACCTCAAATCGATTGCACGTCACTCAAAACAATCGTGTACCAATTTTCATCTGAATACGATGTATAATAACGTCAATATCGCAAAAACAGCGAACAGTTAATATGGACGACCCCTTTGGCTGTCCCCTTACAAAAAATTTGACACCGGAAATCGATTGCTCGTCTTTCAACACACTCATGTGCAAATTTTCAACACAATCCGACGAAAAATAACGTCAATATCGCGAAAACAATATTTGTCTTGTATGGACGACCCCCTTCAGAAGGGGTCATCCAAAAATCTGAAAACATTTTTCATCCTTCCTGGTCCTAATGAGTATCCATGCCAAATTTCAGCTCTCTAGCTCTTAAGGCGGCTGAGTCTATAGAGGACAAACAAACAAACAAACAAACAAACAAACATACAGAAATTGCTTTTTATGTATATAGATAAAATGAAAATAAAATATGGTATGGTTTTCTACATTTTCAAGGTATCATAAGGTATTTTTTTTAATTTTCAATAAGTTATTTTCCCCAAATTCTGACTGTTTGAAAAGAAGCAATATTTTTTGGATTTTGAAAAATGGTGGGGAATCGTGGGCCACCAAATCCAAATTGACCAAATAACATGCAAAGTTTACGAGTTGACCCAAAACTGTGATTTCCTTATTCATTTCGTTATTTTAAAGCAATTTCAGATGATGAAATAAAAAAGAGAGCTGTGTATGATCGTGTGGCCCACGATTCCCCACAAGCTATGATTTGCAAATTGGTTGCGTTTGTGTGACTTATTGATGTTTCATCAAAAATTTCTTTTCCACGTGAAAGATCATGACAAAACTAAGATGATAAGCGTATCATATTTTTGTTATGCACTTTAAGTTCCCCATCGATGCAATTAGCGGGTGTTTTTTTAATTATGTAAGTAAATTTTTCTAACTTTTTTTAGCATGATGAATAAAAGAAGCATATGATGCATATTTCAGTCAACTACATATAGGAATATATGCTCATGCAAAGCGACGACGATAACAGTTGGTTTGAGATTTTTATCTCAACACACATCTGAGATATTAAAAGTGGCCCATGTTTCCCCATGGCCCATGATACCCCACTCTCCCCTAATAAAAATTGTTATTATGTAAAAATATGTGAAAAAAATTTCAGAAAAAAAACCGTTCGATTTTGGCAACATTCGATGTTCGGGCATGTTGCCAAAAACGAACCGGGTCTGTAATCACTAAATTCTTTCAGGGTATTGTTTTAAAAAAAAAAATCAAATCATATACTCGTATTTACCAATTTTTGGAAAAAAATGATCTTGATTTGCCCAGCCTTCATAAAAGCGACAAATAATCTGCAAAACTCACTCTGGAGTTAAGGAGGTTATTTTTTTTACTCGGGGGGCTTCTAGAAATCGTATTTAAATTGTTCGACTTAAGTCCCATTTAAGTTGATTTTGTATGGGAGCCTCCTTTCCATAAAAAAATAAGAACCCTCGGATACTAAATTTTCCAAATGATGCCATAAATCTTCATTAAAAGCCATCCAAGAATTTTTGCTCTGAAAATTTAAATACAAGCATAGAGTTACCAAGCTTCACAAATCTTTGAATTAATTTTAACCCTAAATTTGTAACTGATTTTTTAAGAAATGATGGAAAAATAACCATTGGATTTATTTCATCATACTAGTAAAAAAAAAAAGCATTACTTCCAGCAGTACCTCAATTGAAGGACGTAATCATTTGTTCCCTCATTGAATTAATGTGCCATATCAATTAAAATGTAATTAAATTCCGGTATTGTTTTTATTAATTTGTTATCAAACCGGCTTGAACCGACTTCCAACAAAAACGGCAGTTCAAAACTGTAGATGATTCAATCTATGTAGATTGTCAACAACACATCGAATCGATGAATCAGCTTCAGAGAGTGGAGGAAAAAATCCTTTCAGATTCTCGAAGCGTGACGTGAGTCCCCAAACGATTCGGAGCGAAAAGTGAGCAGTAAAAAACTCCAAAGCTAGCTAGAATTTCTCGGGAGAGTTTCGAGAATGGGTCAACCTGAGTTTGATAGACATGTGCCGTGCCACGATCCCGGATGGTTGGATGCAAATTGGTTTGTGCTTTTCTTTAGATTTTATGCTTCCTGCAAGTTAACTATGCAGATTGAACCGGTAACCGTGTGGTGTTTGAACCTTTTTATATTCTCTTGAGAAACACTAATTCATCAATTTTGATTTCCTGCTACGAAGACAATCGTCTTTATTATTTTAGTTTTTTTGGATTTTCTCTATAGAAGACAGGACTTTTTCTGCGCTCTTATGTAGAAAACCAGAGCTAGGAAACAGCACATAAAATTTAAGAGAACATATTCCGGACACGAGGAAACCATAAATCTATCGATACAAATGATGGAAAAGGTCCGGGGCCAATTCGCTTGTGTCTGCAGAAACAAATAACATCATTCTCCTTTTGCTCGTCCAGATTGCATTGAACTCCTTCGACAAAACTGAATTGAGCATTCAGATCGTGGGGGCTCAAATTGAACAATTACCCCGATGGGCAGCAAAGTGACAACCCATCGACGAAACTCAAGGACCGTCCCCGGTGCAATCGATTTTTTTTTTGCTTCTCCTTACTCTGCCGATTGAAGGGAACCTTCCAGCTCCGGCCAGAGGATTGAGTTATGTATCCGATTGACCTGCACTTTGCAAAATTACCGGCGACCAAAAGTCAAGCAAATAAACAACCACGAACTTAATCGACAATTCAATATCAACCAAGTTAAAGGACATTTTTCCTGTGTGGTTGAAATTTTCTTCAGGTCGGCAGAAAAAAGAACCTAAAAAGCAAATAGCAACAAGAGAACAGAACAGAAAAAAAACACTATCGTCATCGAATTGCATTGGGTAGCTATGCATTGTCAGAATTGCTGCAAAAGTGCAATCGTATCGAAGCTCACCACAATAACAGAAGACCACCAGCAGCAGCACGTAAATACCTCTACCTGCATGATTTTCCCTTACCGTTGCCAATTTATTCTGTCGGCTCAAAAATTATGACTATGTCGTACAGTTCTGGCATTGTGTCGCGCCCGGTTCCCCGCCGATCGATCGTGAAACGGTCGAGGTTTTTAATGGAATTAGGGCTGGCTGGCTAGGTCTGCTAGAACATTGTTGCAAATGATGCAACACTCGGCTGTCAGCACTTGGTTTTGTTCTAGCCATCGCTAGAATCATTCTTGGGAGTTGGGCGAGATATAAGTTGACTTTTTTTTGTAATTTTTTCCTAAAAATTATTACAGTTTAAATCCAATTCAAAAGAAAGTGTGTGAAAATAAAGTGCTAAACCTTTTGGTCATTTTCTGACGTCAAAACCTATATTTGCCTTAAGCTGTATATTGCTCAATACTTTGTAATTGGATGGGTATCTGGTGTGTATGAAGAGGCTAGGCCATCTGGCCGAAGGTTTTTTGGCCGATTGACGTTAGGCCGTCAACCGGCCGAAGGTTGTTTAGTCAAAAACTGTTTGGTCGATAAAATATTAGACCGAATGGTCATTTGATCGTAAGCTTTTAAGCCAAATGGTCATAAGATCAAATGATTACAATCAATGTTCTTTTAACGTGCCATTCGCAATTTTTTACCAACGGAAAGGCATTAAAAAGCATCAACTTTGCTCGATGTTAACTCCTGGATTTGAAATCACAGACGTTGACTCGGAAAGCAGATGGTATACCAACTGAACTATGCCTCCGCTATCGAACTTTATACTCAAGTAAAAAAGCACCACACTTTTACAGGGTCCGGCATTTGAAGTGCTGCATTGGAACTTACAAATAATTTGATCAAAACAAAAACTTTTTCTTTCAAATTTAATACGATTTACATCAAAACAGATCATATTTTCAAAATCCATTGGCGCCTTTCGATTTTTTGTCCTTGAGCTTAACCACTCGCTGCAGAAGCTCAAGGCACATATTCTAAAAAGCCCGCAGGTGGTTTTTGTGGTATTTTATCCCAGGATTCAATTAAATGGCGCTTCAGAACTTCCAATCCGTCATGTTTTGTAGAGTAGACTTCGGGCTTCTGTGTATCCTAGACAGCCAAGTCCATAGGGTTAATGTCCGGCGAACTCCCCGACCACTCCGTACTCAAAACTAACCCTCGAAAAAAAAATTCGCGCACAATAATTGGGACCTCTTTCCTTGGTAAGCCAACCAAAACCAAAATTTGGACGTGTCCACAGTTCGAGGACATGCCGTAGAACTATTTTCAATACGTAAATTGATTGATCTACATCTCTTCAGGGTGTTCGGTTGATCTTCACCCACTTCAAGACAGATTTCTGTCGTCTTGTGGCCTTTAATACATTTGCATAGGTTCGTGATCTTTCTGGCAACCAAAATCTTTAGTTCTGTTTTTTCACAAACCGCTGTACGGCGACGAATTCATCGGCAGAACACACGATATTTTCCAAATTTTTCATGCGCGGACAGCGTAAACTGCGCCTTCGCCTTTTCTATCCGCTCTTGCTTCTGTTCAAAGGAGAGGTCTTTTAAATCTTAGGATCTTGTAAGGCTGGGCCTAAAGATCATCTTCCAAGATCCGACGGCGACTTTGATCCGGTGTATAAAATCTATCGCCAATTTAGTGTTACTGCGCCAAGAAATTCGCTCAGGGTGCATCTTGATGATCTTCACCATGGTAGGTGTCGCCACTGTAGCTTGACGATCCCCACCATACTATACTTGGGTACTTCTGATCTCCAGGTAACTTCCAAGTGCGAGCCAAAATAAAAAAAATACATACAGTCATTGGACAACTCACGAAATATGTCTTTCTACCGTTTCACAGCCTAGAACTAGGCAATCAAAGCACTACGTTAAGGTTCGAGAACTATTTTTTCAAAAAAACACTTGATTACAAAATTACCAAAAATATACTCTGACATCTTAGACATAATGTTAACAAGGTTACAAGGTGTCATCTAACTCGGTTTTGTATACTTCGTAATAATCACTCCTAAAGTTATGTAGCAGTTCAATTGCCAGACCCTGTAGAGTAGAAACAAATATAATAATAGTAGTTATATTACTCACTCCCCAAAAACTTGAAGGACACATGAAACGCGCCTCCAAGTGGGTAAAGTTCTGACGAAAATTAATACATGCTATCGAGAAGACCTAAGTAGCCTTAGACGATTTTGTTTCTCCAAAAGCTTCTGGCGACCACTGTTAAGCTCACTATCACCGAAACTTTGTGTCCCGATCTGAAAACTATACAATAACACAAATATACAATTTTTTTCATAGTATTTTTAATAAAAAGTTAGTTGACTTCGTAAATAAATTTTATACTCGAAATATGATTTTGATTTATCGGTTCAACATGTTTTTGAGTTTTCAAAAAATCATATGTGCCTTAACCTTCCAAAGCTGTTCGCAAAACATTAGTTTCGGAGAAAATTTGACTTGTAGTTTGTTATTATACCCTTGGCCGCAAATGTTGACCGATTTTGACGATATTAGAATCATTATATAGGTAATTTATTTTAGTTTATAAATATTTCAAAGAAAAGTCAATTTGTTCTACCAGGTTGGCTTTAGTTGGTTTCGGATGAAAAAAGATCTAAAAAACAATTTTATTTTTAAATGCTTATAATTTCTGACAGCTTTGCAGTATTTGAGTGCTTCTTTGATATTTTGAATTGTCTAGAATACATCTATATGACGATGTATAGATATGTGGGTGTCCAATGTACATTTTGACCTCCATCCTGGATTTTTCGGTAGAAAAAAAATCTTACTTAAAACAAAGACATCCAATTTTGTCTTTGCTTTGCTATAACTAATTTCTCTGTGACCCGATTTTCTAAACTCAAATTTTGGTTTTTTTCGTTAGTTTGATTTTCATTTTCATAGAACATACTTGGTCTCTCAAAAATCTCAGTTCTTCAGTATATTGGAATGATGATTAAGATGCTTCGAATCTGCGCTTCGGGTCATATTGACCCGAACGGCTTTGGAGGGTTAATGAAAGGTATTGAAATAAGCAAAGTTTACGCTACGATTGTTTTACCTTTACCAGCTCATTCATTTTCAATGCTGATTTCCACTTACCAAACGTGCTCCAGAGCAGTTGAGTTGTGTTTTGTGATAGGTAATTAACTAATCTAAAATCATATTGCAGAGTAGATTTTAAGATCAATCGTTTTATACAATTGACTTAGTAAAATTGTTGCCTTTTTATGATTTATTTTGAATTTTCAGTATTGTCCGAAAAGGGAAATTTCCATCAACAAGTGTTCCATACTGAATATTCAAATAACTCTTAGAATCTCTAATTGAAAATATTTTAGCATACTCCGTCGATCGGGACCTTTTTTTCATTCGTCAGAAAACAACACAAATTGAGAACCATAGCAACATACTTTGCTACACGGAGAAAATTTGAAGTAGGCTGAAATCCCTTGTTGAAAATAAAACATTAACGCAAGTTCAAACACGAACTTTTGTAGTTCACTTCATCTGCCAAATCAAGCAAAACTCATATCGTGTCATTATATATAAGCCATTCCAGCACACAAGGTTTGCAAAACAATTTTTTGGTATATTGTTTGTAATTTTTACAGTTCATATCGCACATTGAAAAACATTAAACCCCTAAATTTAGAATTTAATTCGCTACAATTGGAAATCAAAAGTACCTTTTTTATTGAACAAATAGTTATCAAAATATAAGCAAAATAAATCGTGACGTTACAACGCGCCTCTTTTCCCACTTTTCAGTTTTTTTACAAAACCGCATTTTCCTGCTCTCCTATTCTAGCAAATTTTATGAAAATTTCAGAAAAGTTTCGTTTCATTACAACCAACAAATCGCTGTTTTGGTTTTTTCAAATGTTGATTTAAATTTATTTTAGAGCGATTTAGTTTCGTGTCGTCACAACGCGCCATTTTTTTAAAGCAAGGTTTTGCAAAGCGTTGTGGCGTCCCGAAATTTTATGGTCAGCTACATGAAATAAATCGAAGTATAATCTTAAAATTATTGCTTAATTTACTAAACATGCTCAAAAACTCAACAAATTCTGTAATTTGGTGATGAAATCGATCCATTCATATCCAAAAAATTAAGGGAATTGAATCTAAATGGCTCATATAAGCAGATAAGGTTTGCAACACTGCGCACATAAATTTTATTCGAAATTTATTTGTGCGATGATGTGAATAGTATTTTTAAAAAAACCTTTGCTAGGAAATATTTATTTGTAAAAGCGTTGGAATATGTTTCTGAATCTTTTCAATTCCAAAGGGAAGAATAAATAAATGATAATTTCAAAATCCTGCGATCTTCTAAAAATTAGTTAATGGACACTAGAGTGCCTAAATCAGTCGACTTGTGAAAAGCTAAAATACATCCAAGGCCTAGTACAAAGTTCAGTGCTAAATTTAGGGGATCGGACCACGGAGATAGATGGCGCAATGAGCCTAAAATTTGTATGGAATTATGAGAATTTTTCTTGAAAAAAAACATGAACACACAGTTTTGCAGCAATTTTTAAAGTCCCTATCGGGTGATTTGTTTTCATTATGGTCATTTACAAAGCTTTCGTTATGACAAACAGTTTATCCCAAGGTCCGATTTCGATAAAGGTTATAGTAAAAAAAACATATTGAGTATCTAAAATAAGTTTCTGATGGGTTATATACCTGTTTTGAAGCTTAATAACTGTTTTATGATAACTCTAATCGAAATGCGTTGTAATATTGTTATAATTTAAGCTTCAAAACACTGAAATTAAAAGAATAATCGGTTTATAAGGACCAAAATTATTGGTGAAAAACTGTTTGAAAGGTTTTTATTTGTTCATCCCGACCAAATTCCGCTCAATTCTATACAAACTTAAGGTTTGTTGCGCGACCCCTTTTTGTTGTATAATCTGGCCCTAATTTTGCATGGAACCCAGTGCTAGTACCTTCATAAAGTCTGCTTCATTTAATATTGGAACACAAACAATTGCGTGTAGTTCAGTCATTTATTAACGAATTCATAATTTGTTTTTCATACAAATGTAGCATTTTCTTTACTCTTTCATAAAAAAAAATTAAAAAAAAAAATTTATTGCTGTTTCGAAGAAATTCTCGTACTTTTCCCGTAATACGGCACATTAGGCGGCGCACACCCTTTTCGTCCACCGTTTTGGCGATTTGATTCCACCAGTTCTTCATTTGAGTCATGTTCCTAACAAGTTTTCCCTTTGCCTTAAGCCTCCGCTTCGTGATTGCCCAGTATTTCTCTATCGGCCGGAACTGGGGGCAGTTTGGGGGGTTCGGTATTACGCTGACCCCGTTCGTTGCGTACCATTCCATAGCCGTTTTGCTGTAATGGCAGCTTGCGAGGTCCGGCCAAAACATTACTGGACGGTCGTGGGCACGAATAAACGGCAGAATCCGTTTCTGTAGGCACTCTTTTTTGTAGACTTCTGATGTCATTGTCTTGTCAGTGAGAAAGACTTTGGTTTTCTGTCCACAACTGCATATCCCCTGCCAAATCATGTACTTGCGGGCGAATTTATCCGCAAACACGAACTTAAATTTTGCAGGTACATCCCCCCGAGCCGTCGTCAAATAAAATTTTTGACCTGGGATTTGCCCAAAGTCCGCCTTCACGTAGGTCTCATCGTCCATCAGAATACATCCGTCGAACTTGGTCAGCACTTGGTCGTACAGCTTTCGAGCACGGATTCTGGCCACATTGTTCTGCTTCAGCGTCCGATTTGGCTGTTTGCTGGCTCGGAATGACCTTATTCCTTCCCGGAGACGAATTCGTCGCACCGTACTGTGAGCGGCCTGGAACTTATTGGCCAAATGGCGGTCTGAAAGATTGGGATTCCTCTTGACGGCCTTGATGACTTTCCCACGCAGTTTCCGGTCGACAGTTCCACTCCGACGCTTCGAATGCGGCTTCCAAGCCGTCGTCAATGTTTCCTTGTACTGCTTGATAACACGCCATACGGTATTTCTGGGCATTTTAAGCTGTTTAGCTAGCTTCGAAGCCGACAACAATGGATTTTCAAGAAAACTGTGCACAATTTGATCTCTCCGTTCGGCTTCCATGGCGGTTGTTTACAAAATTCTATCGTTTGGTGTTATGACATAAATACATGGTGAAAGGTAATGAATTTCCCGACACGTGGGTGAAAAAAGTTTCCAAATCCGTCCACTAGGAGCGCCACAATGAGCAAAAGAATTTGTTCCAATATTAAATGAAGCAGACTTTATTTTAATTTTGTTATTCAGTTAAAAGTCTTATCGTGGGATTTAATGTGAATACGGGGTTCGATTTGGATTTTCTAGCAACATTCTATGAGGTGGAAGTTTCAATAAAGAGTTTTTAAAATAATTTTATGAGAAATTTATTTTCCTTCTAAGTCGTATGAGTTTGTACGAAAGAAAATATTTATTTATAAAATTTACCATGTTCAGATTTTTCAATCTCATTGCATTTATTTCGAAGATACTTAGTTATTTCGTTTGAACATAATATATAAAGCTAGTAATAGAAGCTATTAGCGCGTTTTTTCATTCTTATATAGAAGAACTTGATCTTATTGTTTTTTTTTTCAATTTTCGTGACGTCACAATGCATTCTTTACCCGGGTGCAACTCACAACCTTCTGAACCGATTTTCATTCTGAAAAAAGCATTGAATTCCTCTCAAGAAGTTTAAAGAGATCTCCAATTTTCGACAGCACGTGACATTTTAAGGAATCATGAACTGAAAAATAATTCGTTACGTCACAACGCTTAAAAATAGATACCTTAATTACCGATTCTAGAGCGTGAAGTTGCTGTGATTATTTTTAATCTAATATCATGCTTTAAAAATGGCTTTCAATCAGTTTATTTTCGTACTAAAATTTTTAAATTTCAACGTCAACATACTCAATTCCGAAAAAAGGTAACTGAAATTCTTTTGATGGAAAATGAAGCACAAGTAATAAACTTTCGAATGCTGAGCAAATTATTTTTGAATAATGAAAAATGAAATCGGTTCTCCAGTTGAAGGGCGCTTGGAATGGGTCATATATATTAATTCGTCCAAAAACGAGTTTTTTTAAGCAGTCTCTTCAAAATAACCATGAACGGATTTTTGGAAGCATAAAGTGCGATTTAAATTGACTGATTTATTCGACAAACATATTTTTGTTTTTGAGCGTTTTTTTCGTGATTTTCGTATTTTATTATTGAAAAATTCTTGCTTTTGTCCAAATTTTCCCGGATATTACCCTGATTTTTGGTTGAAATTATTGAAAACAATGCATGAATTTTGCAAAGTTTTATTTATACAACAGCCCGAATTCGCCCGGTCCGGATACGCTTGACAAAAATTCTGGCAGTCTTGGTTTAAATTTAATAAAAAGCAGCACCCTTATGCTTTTTCTTTAAAAACCAGTTTTCACAGGAAAAATGTTAAATTAAATTCGAACTAAATCAAAAATTACAGCAATTGGTGCTCTATGCGTTATGACATCACAAATATATCCAAAACTATAAATTTTCAAACGTTTGACATTTGAAAATTTGAATTTTTATTAGAAACTAAGTTTGTAGCAACTAACCCCTTTCCTTAGAAGGGTGATAATCGTATGTTTTTGTAAATTTCAAAATAACTGGTGAAACCAATAATTTTTCTGACTACGCCAATTTGATGTCCCATTAACCTTGAAACTTTTGATGTACAAGCAGTATGATTATCTGTGGCCATTAGACTGCCCCAAATTTGTATGGGAAATTTGAAACCTGTAAAATGTTATGCGCTGCAGGCTAAAATTGATCTAATAAATAGAATACCAGCCTTAGAAAAGTTAGCCCATTTATGAAGTCTAATAACTTTTTTATCGTAATTCGAATCTAACTGCAGTCTTCGGATGAAATATTTGTCATAAGAAAAACCATTTTCAAAAGAAATCGGCCGAAGGAAACCAAAGTCATGGAAGAAAAATTGGTTTTTCATGTTTCTTCCGAACAAAATGTCCCAAAATCCCATACAAACTTCAGGCCCGTGATCCGATCTGGCCCAAATTTGGCATAAGATCTTGCACTAGGTCTAGCATTAATTTTAGCTTGCAGCACATAACTTTTTCAAAAGTCGGGTCATTTGGGGGGCACTCTAGTGGCCATTAAGTTTTTAGAAGCCATTGAAGCTAAAAAGTGTTGTATGATGCTCCAGTTGATGGTATCTACGTTCTTTTGAATCGTTGGAGGTCCGGAGTTCAACATAAAAAAAATGCAAAACAGTAAATGTTTGGGTTACATTTAAAAAAATCGAAAGTTTTGATCAGATTTTTGAATCCCAAATTCAAAGTAAATAGAACCAGACAAACTCGGATTTGATCTTGATCCCACAAAACATTGAAACACAATCCCCGCAACCAATAATTAACATCTAAATCACGAATCACGACATTCCCGATTGTGCATCTAAATAAGTATCGCGCCGCGGAAAGCTGCTTATTTGTGAATTGATCCGCCCGAAGACATGAGCTGCTACTCAATCAAAACAAACTTCACTTCACGTCTCGAGAGTCGAATGGACGAACGGACGAGGATGACGGATGCTGGGATAGGACTTACTTGTTGGTCTTGACAATCTACTTGGCAGCTCCAGTGAAGTGTTATCTCACTTTTAACTCACTCAATCCCGGAATGGGTCACGCGCCAGTGCTTCCGTAGCTGAACTGACAAGCCTTCGAATCGATGGTTCAGAATTGCTGGTAGTGACACTGAATTCTGGATTATTTCTTGGGATTAAAAATTAGTTTTGTTAAGATGTTCAAAAGTACCTATATCCTCAGCGATGAATCCTAATTATCAACTGATTTTATTTTTAAAATTACTATATTCATCTTCAAAACTAATATATCAACATGCCTAGTTTACTTAGAATGCTAGTTTTTTTCGAAACATTTTAATGACCATCAACATCAATTGCATGTCATGTTAGGAAGCAACTGATAATAATGAATGGACGAGCCCTCCTTCGTTGTTTCCTGCTGATGTGTGATTACGGAATGACGTTGAACAGCAAAGCGTTCGATGATCTTTATGTTGGAGCATCAGAAACATTTTTTGACCTTCATTGAACGCTTAACTCAGGGTTAGAAAAAAAAAGTTAAATTTTATTTTCCGTTTGACGTCTGTCTCTAGCAAAAAGCTTCAGTCAAGAAAAGTCAAACCACCACCATAGTTCACCTCAGCTTAAGTGAGTTCCGCTTCCTGCAAAGGTATCATTCTGTTAATGTCACAGTTGTCAACGTAAAGGTTGGCACCATAAAGCAGCACTTCATTCAGTAGTAATTACTAATCATGTTCAACGATTTGTAGGTCCCCATTGCGCTGTTTGGCTTATCTCAAAGATCTTCATTTGTAAAAAGCCCCCCAGGAAGTAGTCTTTCGTCGGAAGTACAGGTGGGAGCACCATTAATCAAATCTGCAGGGCTTCTGCAGGGAGACTGTCAACACGCTTGGAAAAGTGTTAAAAATAACCTACAAGCTATCGCAGCAGCGCCATCATCTGGCGTCTTGGTGCACTACTCAGGTAAAAAGGTAGTTGCTTTTATACCGGAGGCCAACCTGATTATGCACCCGAGATAAATTCGTAATAAATTAAGTTGTACAAAGCTGAGCTGTATGCTTGGCTGAGAGTTTCCCTTCCTCGGGGGTGTTAGAGATCCATTTGCCGCACTTATTCGTCGAGCATGAAGTGAAACGAACTAGCAGTGCTACTAGAACTAAACGTAAAATTATGTTGAACTTTATCTTCTTTTGTCATTTGAACATAACGGAAGTTCATTCACAGCATTGTTGAACAAGTGAGTGCTCGACTCAAAGAAGCGATATCAAAAACAACTTCTCTTCGAATAAAAAAACAAAAAATTACGGTGGAGATGAAGCAAAATCTATAGATATCTTACAGAGCTTTTATACTTCAAAACAAGTGGGGATAACCTCAAAACCCACGTACAACGTTAGTGTATTAGCAATATCAATCTACCTTACGCAAAACTTCATATGTGGTAAATCACCAAAGAACGTGCCACTTGCCAAAAACTGTTCTAAAACTACTCCAAAATTCTAAACCTTTCTTTTCCCGGACACTCATAAAGTTTTCATTTGACCAATCCCTCTAGTTCTGCTAAACAGCAACATCAACACAACACCCCTCACATCCGCCCATCCATCTTCAGCCAATAAATCGTCAATTTTATTTCCTTTATGCCTCCCATATGTTGTTAGGCCGTTAGGGCTGCGGTCTCTTCTTCGGTCATTCAATAATGCAACAACGACGACGACGATGACGCGACGTCGGGACGTTTGATGTGTGCAATGTGGGAAATAAACACTGTCCTGTGCTATGCTACTCATGCTACTGCCATGCGGAATCATTCATAGCAAACAACACGCCTTCATCATCGATGGACGCACCCAACTCGGAATTATGCTTTCTTCACTAGAGCTGGTTGTGGTTTTCCACCAGCACTCATACCCATATCGAGAAAGATAATAAAATTAATCTAATAGGGGGATGGATCCCTGATTGATCGAATTTGGAAGGAAGGGAAGCAATTTCGAATAACAGGAAGATGGTTTGTTAGTTCAACGCTTAGTTGTTCATCGTTGTGGTCATTAGCAGCACTATTCTTTGACAATCCATGATAGAGGAGATTTTGTGGGTCGCCAAAAACGGCGAAAATCCATTATTATATAGTGTAATTATAGCGCGAAGTGGCCGTTCTGCTGGTTTGTGGGTGATGAGAATGCAAAGAAAATGAAACATGAGATAACAATTGCGATGCATTGATTAATCAAGGGTCATTTCAATGAATCCTCACTTCTTGATTGACGGGTCGTAATCATATATGCTATTGTGTTTCTTCTGGAAATCATGGGAACCATTGCGAATCAAATGTTCCATCATAACTAAAATGTGACATATCTAAGTTCCATAGTGGCTGAGTACTCTACTATGTGTTGTGGTCCTCTTGGTTGAATATTTCTACTGAATAAAAGCAATCGAAAGATTCCCTTGAATTCAACCACGGTAAATTAAACGTTCAGATACCGGTATTTCGATACCAACTTACTATCTTCTTCAGTGAACGTTCTCCATCGAAGGGAATCTTTCGATTGCTTTGATTCAGCGGCTGAGTAATTTTTTTCAAAGGGAATTGCTATCCAATGCCTTGTACTTACTCAATATATAACACAAACAAGCAAGAAGATGATTTTTAAAGCGTTTAGGTTACTAGTGAACATAACTTAAATTGAATTTTTTCGTTTGTTGAACCTTTTCCTCAATTTTTTTAAAATGAAATTTGAAAGCACGTTGAAAGTGTGTTTTATCTTTCATGCAATTGATGTATTGTTTCCTGCCTTGCACTCAAACTTTCTTGTATTGTTTCAAACTTGCACAACTGTTGAAAAGTTAGGGTACAGCCAGGAGATTCGAATTTCGACCTGCCGGTTAAGAGCCGCGCACGCTATCACAGAACATACCAAGTTTTCGAACCAATAATAGTTTTCGAAGCCGGCAAATTGAGACAGGAATAAAAACTGTTTGTTTCAAATAAAAAAAATCGAAACGACTAAAACGAAGATTTTAATATCAAAGCTATATCTGAATAAAATAATAATATCTCCTAAGGATGGGTTTAAGTAGCAAAATTTTGATATGTTCTCCTGATCGGGTATTTGCAGTAGCATGCATACAAGCTTTCACGCAATGGTAGCTCTGGGCTCTTTTACCACCCCCTTGTAAGCTCTCAATCAATGTTCCGAAAATCACTCAATTTTCATGAACGACACTGGAACGTTTTCAACAGCGAGAGCAAAACCGAAATTTTCGATTGATTTCTATCCCAGCAGGGCAAAGATTGTGTTCGACTGCTCCGCGAATCAAAGAAATACGATTTGAAAAAGAGGCGTTCCTCCTCCAGTTGGAATTCTTAACTGAGTTAGGAGCTACCCTATCACTGATCGATAGCATTAGTTTACAAAATTTTAAAAAAATCGTTAACTTTATTGTCCGACCGATATTTTTAATGTGAAATTGGACGCTGAATCTGAAAATTAAATTCAAAAAATTCTCAGTAGAACAGTTTTTGAGTTATGCTCCAAATATGAAAATTTGAGAAAATAAAAAAGTACTTTTACTTAGATAACAATACCTCGGACTGAATAACAGTAATTTGAAATCTCTTTTTTGCATATTAAAGGTGAATAAATTTTCTATCGATCATTTGCATTTTTGCGTATAATCAACAGTATTGTTGATATTCGTGACTTTATGATAGAAACAATTATGAAAACGCATTTTTTTTTGAGAAAATTTTATTTCAGCGAAAGTTTTAGACTCGATTGTAACATTTAAAAAATCAGATTTTCTATTAGAATTTAAACAAAAAAGTTATCGAGGTTCAAAGGCCGCAAATTTTGTCTAACACGCAATGAGTACTTTTTACTCATTGCGTTTCATACGAAAATTTTCGGCCAATATACAAACTTTGAACTGCAATAACTTTTTTGTTTCAAGTCCAATCGTGTTGCAGTCTTCGGGTGCAATATTTGTCTAAACTTAGGCTTTAATAAAATTTATCATAAAAAATAATCGGCTTGTGATGAAAAAAGTTGTTAATGAAAAACCAGTATTTTTTATTCCTTCCGAACATAATACCTAAAAATCAAATTCACGTTTGAGACTCAAGTAAGCCCTCCCCATCCATGGTCAGATCTTTCTGAAATTTGACATGTGATCTTCTGGTAAGCTGATAAATAATTCTGAATTGAAGCGAGTAAAATTTCCAAGTTTAATCCTTACTATACTATGATTAGTATATTCATTATTAGTATATTCAAAAATGCAAAAAATACTATTATGGTACAGTAACTATAACTTCTTCAATTTTCAACCTTTATTGATAAATAACTACTTGAAATCTTTGTTTTGAATTGAAATTTGAGGCTTACGCAGAGGGAAGACGATGACAGTTGGATTGAGATTTTTATCTCAACACACAGCCAAGCTATTAAAATGACATATTTTCAAATAAAAATCAGTTTTGCTTTCGACTTCAAATGCAATGTCTTGGAACATAAAATTTGCTAAATTGAAATTAGACAGGGGAATTACATAGACAATTGTTAAAAATCGTTTCCAAAGCAATAAGGGATCAACGAAAAAGCAAGCATCTTAATTGTGTGTAATGCAGTTATGATAAAGCAATAAAATCAAATTTAAGAAAACTTTTTTTTTTTTTTATTTGAAACCGTAGTTAAAAAAAGGCGGGACATTTCGAGCAACAGCGGAAGGGCGAAACATGTCTTGTTTTGGCGGGACGTACCCTCAAGGAATTTACTTATTGTAAATAGGATGCGCTTTTTTCCATAAAACTTACCTAGTTTTGTTTTATTTTAGCAACATTTGCGTTCCTTTCTAAAAGTGGATTGATGTTGTAACTTCACAGGAGCAATCACGGAAACAGGTGCTCTAAGTGTGACATATGTTTTATATATACATACATCTCTCATATTCTACAGATTCAGTATACAATGTTCATTATAGGTACATTAGGGTGACAATAGATATATGGGAAAATTTGCATGATCGAATTTTAATAACTGACCATTGGAACTGAAGATTGGAACAAAAAACTGACCAGTGCAAAACTTCAGCTCAATCGGACTTAATTTAGGAGTGCCTCAAGGCGCTCAAAGTTTCGGTGTTTAGCCCTCAAAAATCATCAAAGGAGGGCCAAAAAAAATCAGAAAATCAAAACTTTAATTTTGAAAATAAATAAAAAACAAATTAATAAAACGTCAAAATGGTGATATCTCGAAAATTTTTTTTTTCAAAAATTGGCCCTAAAAATTCATAAATCACATAAGGGGAGCCAAAGAAAATTTGAAAAATCGAAATTTTAATTTTGATGCCAAATAACTTTGCAATGCATGAAACGTTGAGATCTGGTGTTATCTCGATAATAATTTTTTTTGCCAAAAATCGACTTTTTGGGACTTTTCGGAAACTGACCAAGCTTCGTGAATTTTTAAGTCGTGCGTAATAATTAAAATTTCGATTTTCCAAATTTTTTTGGTTCCCCCTTAAGTGATTTTTTGAAATTTGTTAGATTTTTTTTTTAGATATATCATCATATTCCGACGTTTTACGCATTTTCAAGTTGTTTGGCATCAAAATTAAAATTTAGATTTTTCCTATTTCTTTTGGTCCCCCTTTGGTGATGTTTAATGGGCTTAAAACTGAAATTTTAAAGTTTCGGACTCCTAAATCAAGTCCGATTGAGTTGATATTTGACACAGGTTAGTTTTTTGGGTCAATCTACGGAATACAATTTGGTCGGTTTGCTGAATTCGACATGACTCATTTGGCTTCCACATCAACTAACTTGTGATTTTAGAACAAACTTAAGTTTACCAAGTAGAAGGCAAATGAAAATTAGATGAAAAAGCATTTCGGGATTTGACCAACACTCAAGAAATCCAACAAGCGCTCTTCAGAAGGGGGGCTATCGCCTAATCCGCTAACAAAAATACACAACACAACCAACCGCCTCCGGTGTCCATTCGTGCGTCTCGTGTGGTGGTAATATGACCGGAAATATTAAACGCCATATTTCACCTGCTTCTCAAATTATCGAACCGGTCATACAGTCCGTCTCCCACTGCTATCCCATTAGAAGGCAACCGCATCATCGTGTATCGTTCATTGAAGTTGTTTTTTTTTCGGGTTAAATTTATGCGAATTCGGCCGGAAGTTTTTGGGGAGGCAATGTGTGCGTGCTTCGGGGAATATTTGATTGGTACGAATTGCACAATTTATTTTTTGGCAATTTCCAGAATTCTACTGGAACGTGATCATCAGTTTTGACAAACGCTTAGTTTGAGAATAAATGTTTGAATTGTTTCTCATACAGTGCGATGTCGGGAACTATTTTTTCGCCTAATTCGAATAAAATAGCACAGTTCATGAACCTAGGATGGTTCCTTGGCACTTTCAGGCAATTATGAGCTCTTGGGAATGCTAAATGGGTGCGCTTCTGTTACTTTACAGAGGCGGTTCCGGATAAAATTTCAACATCGGTTGACAGACACATGCATCGAGCCGAGAAACTACTGGATGCAGCTACTAACTGAACTCCAAAAGCAGCCGATGATGACGATGATACTTGCACTTGGGCCAACATTGAAGAGAGGAGTATTTATGAAAGTGTGATTAACCACTGCAGCAGCACTGCTACCGAGGATATCAAATTTCTTTTTAATGACTCCCATAGTGGGTATATTAATTTTCTGATCATTGCTTCCAGCTCTCGAAAGGATGGATGGAGAGAGGGATGGGTCATAAAATGTGATCTCATGGGGTTTTTTGCTTCCACATCCCATACAAAGTCTTTGTCACCAAAGACCGAAAGACAAAGATCACGTGACAACAGATGTGCGGGTGTTTTCTGGAAGCCGTCCGACGACGACGATTTTGGGTTCACTGGGGTGCGTTCTTACCGGATATTTTGACCTTACGGTAGTTCACTCTTTTCTCCGAGCAGGAACAGGGAATTCGATACCTTCACAACTTCGGGCAGGGTCGAGGAAGGTTTAGCAGTGTGCCATAATATGTAGCTGTCCGTTCTTTCGCAGAGCTGTCCCATATTTTGATAGCACGCGTGCCTTAACTGTACATAATGGGAGAAGCCATCAAATTTTCGCACAGTTTTAATTGCTGGATTCTAACGGAGCTTTGCTACCGTAATCAGTTCACAGTTATCCTAAAAATTCTTCTGGAAGCAGACAACCAACCATTGATTCTTCAGGCGTATCTGTCATCATCATCATTATACGCGTAAAGCTCCGCACGCGTGTGCTGCGCGTTTGTCACCAACCACCAGCAGCAATAATTGCGTAACCTTAGCAGTGGAACACGCACTTTCCAGCGACTAACTATCACACATCCATAAGCTCTGGGGACATTAAAGTAACGTTATTCTGAAGTACGATTTCAAACGCGGTTCATTGTCGCACAAGAGCTGTTCGCGTGTAGAAAGGGGCACACGCAAATGCGCAACGCGCACAACAGGAAATCACAAAATATTCTGATTTCCTTTTTCGGGACAACTTATGGAAGCACAAAGAGTAGTTGATAGAGACGGAATGTGTGTCATTACGCGTAGAAAATGACACACGTCTTTCTCCGGGAACGCAACAGCCGACTTGTGCCGTTTGGTCCTTTTTAGTTGAAACAACTTAAGGTTATGAAATTTTATAAATGGATAGAAAGTTAGAAAAAAATGAAAGATGGTCAAAATAAGCGGGAAGATTTTTTTAGAAGTATTATCATCATACCAATTTTTTTACCAAAATGTTTTCTTCTATCTAATAGTGAATAAAGACGGTGAAGGCAATCTTTTGTATGCCATCATCGAAAAAATAATAACCTTTTTCAGTAGTCAGATTTTTTCCAAATCTGTCATCCCATTAAAGTTCAAAAGAAACTGAAGAATTGAGAATCTTAGAAGTTTAAGCAAATACAAAATTCATAAACATTTGCTCGTGATGAACGTAGGGATATGAGGACAAAATAGTAACAGTTTTTCAAAAAATAAAATTGCCTCTACATTCAGTTATGTAGCTAAAATTTCTGGAATGCATAGTAGATAGATGGTAATCAAATTCTCAACACCTTAAGTAGCTCAACAAAAGTTATTTGTTGAAATTCGCCCCAGGGAATCACAAGTTACACTTGTTTGATTTGGAGGATAGAATTTTTCCAAGTGTTAACACATTACGATTTTTTGTCCATTTTCGTTATTTCAGCCTGAAACTAATTCAGAATGTAACTAAAGTTTGAGTTTTTTTTTAAATAAAATGATATATGGTTTATTTAACAGAAACATTGACGATAAATTTAGTAAATTTTGCTACAAGATTTGTCACACGAGGGAGAGAAGGCTTCTCTACATAAACAATGTATAATACGACACAACTCGAACTGATTTCGATCTAAATCTGGACACATCCAAATCAATATATCAAGAATTTAATCTCCGTTTGTTATGTTTGTTAATTAATTCTTCGGCCTTATCGGTGAAAGTGATGTCCGTTTTAGTGAGAACATTTCAAGCTTATCAAAATTACATAGTCTGATAGAAAGTTACACCGTGCAGAACAAAAATTTTGTATGTGGTGAACATGCTTCCAAATAAAATTCTACTCGCTCGTTTGTTTATCATCTATGAATTTCTTCCCACTTTCTGTCCGCCTAAAATATCTTAGATTTTCTATCCGTTTATGGCCGATAAATAAATATAAAATACAACAAAACTCAAACAAATGTTAGGGCAATTTTTAACAATTTGGAAAACCTGAAACGTTTTTATATAGCAAAAGATTCTTTGAAAGACCTCTACCATTTTAAAATGGAAGCGATATGCAGGGAATGGACTTTCCATACATAATCAATGTGAATTACGATAAAACTTTAAAAATTTCTTGCGATTTTAATCAAATTTATCACACAAGCTAACTTTTATATAGAGATACGATTTATTTCGTTGAGAGACTCACTCCAGTTTCAAAGCAAGATGTGGGAGGTCCAATACAACACAACATTTACCACAGAGGAAAATTTTGACCTGATAATGACAAGATGTTTTACTGTATTACTAGACACCTCCTTTTATAAAAGTGGAAGGAGCCCTTTTATGATATCGATGTAAAGTAAAATACGGTATTTTAATATCTATATGGGTCATACCATGTAAAGTGTGCACAGCGAAAAAATAATGTTCTCCGAAATTCGTCAAACTTGGCCGATAGACTCGCTGAGGTCTACCTGAATTTTTGAGAATTATCGAAATATCCCTTGTTCCAGGACCCTCCCAACTGTTTTTCAGGTTTTTAAAAAAGTCATCATTTTCAAAATGAAATATCTCCTAACTTAAAAGTCATAGAAAATTGACAAAATACTCGTTGTAAAGATTTAATTAGAATATTGATTGATTTTCTTAATGTTTAAAAAAATTACGTTTAGAGCGTCGATTATCGATCCAAACATTATTTTTCTCAGGAAAAGTATATTTTTTCTTCAATTTCATGATTGCATCGTGTTTTTTAAGACGATTTCACGTAAGAACCAATAAAAATCCCATTGTAACATTTCTAGTTTTCGAGATATAAAAGACTGAATATTTTTTCGAGGTGTTTTTTGTTCAATGTACTTAGTGATTCCTCTACTGTCGGTCAGAATGGTTGCAAAAATATTACGTACACCAGAATCAAAAATTTGGGATCTAAAGTTGCTTATTGACACGTCCAGAAGACCCCGACCAATTTTCAACTCATTTAGCCAACTTTAAGGGATGTCTAACAAAAGCTCAAATTAATATGAATTTTTACACTTTTTATTTTAGCAAAACTCTAAGAATCACCATTATTGTTCTCATTAATGTGTGTTTACGTAAAAATCTCTACAAAGATGGTTTACTGAATCTCAACGTGATTTGGAACAAGTCCGTTGAAAGCCGTAAGGTGATTCGACCTAAAACAAAACTCTATTAAGCTATTCAGTATAAGCTAAATTTATTGTTATTTGTCTCACATAGAAATGCTCTTATTTTTGCTCTCTCACGATCTATTTTCAATGGCAGAACATCAATTGAATTTTATTTTTGTTTTATTTTTTTTTATATGTAGTAAAAATTTGACAAAAACTGGTAACCAGCATTTGCAATGTAGATGAATAATGGTTTTAAAAACAATTTAAATTAAAAACAATTTGAATAAATTGCAGTAAATTTCAAACTGAAACATAAGTTAGAAAATTTCTAATTACAAAGAAAACAAATATGAAACTCTACTGATGTTCTGACTATGAAATTGATCGGTTTTCAACGGACTTGTTCAAAATCACGTTGAGACGCAGTCAACTCACAAATATTGATATCTCGAGAAACTAGAAATATTATATCTACTAGAATTTTGGTTGGTTTTTACGGTCTCAAAAAAATAATAAAGTCATAAAATTGAAGAAAAAATATTCTTTCCCTGAGAAAATAACGTTAAACGTTTTTAGAGCTAAGTTTTGACATTAAATCATCTTAATTAAAAAAAACTGAATGATTTTAATCGCCAGTGAGTCTATTGACCATGTTTGGCAAATTTCGTATAAGTTTTTTTTTTCGCTGTGCACACTTGACATGGAATGACCCATAATCAAGGTTGCCGAAAAAAAATTCTGTGTTTTTGCCAAAAAAAAATCTGATATTCTGTGATTTAACCCAGAAGTTCTGTAATTGTTTTCTGTGTTGAAAACAGGATAATTTTTTTTGAAACTCACGAATAAATGAGTTTTTTTACATTTCACTTAAGAAACATCAATTTACATTAAAAATTTTAGCGTGGTTTTCAAAAACAAAGTTAGAAATCCGAAATTTATGATGACATAAAATTTATAGTTTCGGAAATACGTGCAAAATTAAAAAAATCGTTGAAATCTGTAAATATTCTCAAAATTCTGTGACACAGATTCTGTGATGAAAATTTGCTCGAAATTCTGTGAAACTATATCTATTTTTTTCTGTGATTTCGGCAACCTTGCCAATAATATAAAAATTAATGATTGTCTCTCTGTCTGACTGAATCGATCAATGTGATATTTGGTTGATTTTGAGGTCGGAGAAAGTTTCTTAAAACCTTTCAAACCACTCCGAATTTCAAAAGGGTTTGTTCCCATACAAAATCAACAAAAATTTGACACGATTCGAACAATTTTCGGAAACTGTTAAACCGATCAACATGAAAATTGGTGTGAAGCCGTTTTCATGGCCTGGAATGGTTTCTGTAATACTTTCAAACCCCTTAGAATCCAAAAAAAAGGGGGGGGGGGGGCTCCCATACAAAGTTAACAAAAAATTGACACAATTCTAACACTTTTCGGATACTACTGAACCGATCAACGTGAAATTTGGTGTGTAGCCGTTTTCAAGACAGAGAATAGTTTCTATAATATTTACAAACTCCTTCAAATCCATACATATTATTAGCAAAACTAATGTCTTAGTGTTTTCATAAAGTTGATTATGTTAAATTTGCCTGTATTTAAATACTGCTCCCGCTTCAAAAAGAGGTGATTTTTTTTATTCAAAGGGTTTATTTATTGTATTGAAGATCCTCCCTATTTTTTTTAGGGTGTCTTCTCCAACCTTCAAACCGTCAAGTTACGTTGAGACTGAAGACAATCTAGAAACTTAGATGCCATGAAAAAAAAGTTCGCGTTTGAATAATGTTGAAATTTAATTTGATATGCATCAAACTTAAGGAAAAGACGGTAATAATTGTTTCCTGCTTAATTTCATTTCTGGACCACTGTGCACTGGGAATACATAACTGGATCGGCATCTGTTCTAGATTTTTGACCTCAATGGTGACATCTTTTTGAGGGCATTGACCTTTGCTTTTTCACCAAAGAATTATGCCGCTACAGCCCTGTGGGATTTAATCTTATTTGAGAAGCTGTGCCTAGTTTAATGACTTGATCCAGGGGTTCCTCTTCATGTGATTGTCTGGATCAGCAAGATTCTCTTCCGATCTCTCCTCTTAAAAATCGAAATCCGACTCGACCCCTCCACGTATCCGACTTCTCCTCTTAATGACTCGAGGTTCTCGCACAAAACTCTCCTTTCAACAAGTCGCTTGATCTATCCCTCTTCTACATAACTCGAGGCCGGATCTTTCTTCTAATGGTTCAAGATCTGAACTTCTTGTAAGTTTATTTATTAGTTGTCAACCCAGGTGGTAAATCCTTTTAACGAATTGCATGCCAATGCACGGCCTTCTCCAGTTTGTTACTTTGGGTCCATGGGTGCAATTGGACGACTCATGATACAATGTTACCAGTAACATTGTACCCTCTTACGCCATGAATTCCACCGGAGGCCACAACCTATTTCTCACCTCGAACAGTTTAAAATAGTGGGATAATGGGAGGTCTATTCGCGCTAGAGCGCTCCAAGGCAATACTTGATTTCGAATCCACTTTTAACAACGACCACATTTCACCACGACTCGATACATGACCTCTCATCTAACAAGTTAAGATCCGACATCTCATCGTGTTGAAAAAGGTCCACATTTTGGTCTCTGGTCGCACACGCGAGTCAGGGTATCTACCGCCTGTGCCACGTGTAAAACCCAGACTTATTCGACACTCCTGTCTGCGTCCGACAGTAATTGTGCCTGACACCTTTCTGCTCAAATGTTGACTTGAGTACCACTTTGCGCAACTTCTCGATTTGCGGATCGGGGGTCATGTGTAGAACCCTGACACCTCTGAAATTATACTGTGCCTCGTCTGACACCACTTGTGCCTGACCCTTTTCCAAGTGTTGACTTGTTGGTAGTCACAACGAGTTGGATTTAGGAGGTCCCGAAATGGAAAACAAGTTGTATATCGCACTACCTCCGGTCGCATCCTCAGTTCGGGGACATGGAACCCCAAACGCGTGTCGGACCCTAGCGTCAGACGCCTGGGTACTGGTACCTGGTACCCAGATGCACCACTTTTTCCGCGCTGATTTGACAGGATCTGTCTACGGCTGTCAGTTTAGTGGTAGTTCTCTTAGACGTACATCTCCAATCGTCAGGTTTGCAGACACGTTTCTACTCTAGACCACGATGAGGTGAAACTACCGGCCCAGAGCAACTAACGACTCGAGGTTAACACGCATACCCCTACTTTTGTATACTCGAGGCCTGATTTTTCCTCTTACACCTCGTGATCTGCATTTCGTCTTTTGGGTCGTCCACTGAGCCACCTTATTATGAACGTTGCACTTACTCCTCATGAGTGTTATCAACTCCTACACCTCGTGGTTACGATCAGGCAGTCTGAACTGGCAATTCCCTTAGCTCTGGAGATCTGAATTGCTCCTCGATTCCTTTTTGGTGGATTCTACCCGCGTTGCGAGTGACTGGGCAAGCTGCATGACTGGAGGAAATCTTTTAGGGTTGTAATTACTCTACATATTCTGCATCCCTGAGTGTATTACTACGTAGGAAAAATCCACTTCCTTTAGATGCGGTCCTCTTTTACGGCTCTCAGGCTCTTCATTTCGAGAGTTTGATTTAGGGTTGACTTTGACCCTTTTGATGCCCAGATTCAAAGTCGAACCGATGTAAATCGGAAGAGATCGATTCTTCCCAGGTTGTTATCGGGGAGAAATATCTCATTAAACATAAGCTAATTCTTGAAGGTTTCACCTCTCTCACTAAGCTAGCAACGAGATGACTGCCAGCTCTCTCGTCATATACAAAAGGTGCAACCATAACCGAATTAATTGCAAAGTTTTCATCAGGACGAGGGGTGAAAGTTGTTTATTACTGTCTGTTATGCGGTAGTCTAATATGGTTTAATCTGTAAATCCAAAATAGGTGGAAATAGTGTCCTGTTTAAGATCTCCATCAAATCTCAGATTGAAGTCCAGATGCCTATGATTTGTGATGTCCTACGATAATTCCGACCCGTCATCATGTAGGAAGACATTTTTTCCACCATCCCAAATGAAATAATCAAATGAATCACTGATGCAGAAATGTGCAATGACCCGATCCCTAGCGAAACGACCAATGTCGGTCTGGGCCCTGCTATTCCGAATGACCAACCCACGAGATAGACTGCCTCATGCGTGTACTGTGTAACGTTCGTTCGTTGTTTGGTCATCCGATGTGTGTGCCCGTGTCCATATTGGTGGATGACAAAAGCTTCCTTCCGGCTCGTTCGTTCGGCATAAATAGTAGCTTTCTTCATTCTCGTTTTCTCCAATAAACCCCAGTATACAGTCAACAAGGCATTACACAGTGATACCATAGACATAGAGACAGGCTCAAGCAGCTCCATCGTTTATGCTCGGTTTGTATGCAAATCATTGCATATTATACTGCCGGGCATAATATTTTGAATGAAATTGAATTTGCACTGTTCGTTTAGAAGAGTGCCGGGTGTCGTTATTCCGTTCAACTTTCTATCCCTTGGGTTGGACCTATGTTGGCATTGAAGCTTACCAAACGATACCCGGAGAAGATTGTGAATATTTATGAAATTGACTCCCATAAATTCGCCTCAACTAACTTAAATTTGAATGGTTTGATTTAAAACCTAGAAAGGATTAGTTCAAACCCATTGACGTCAATCCTTTTCCAAAGGAGACACAAAAAACTGAAACGCAGAAAAACGTTCCACACACCGCAGTTCATTCCTAGCTAGAGAGAATGTGTCGCCGCAATTATTTCATTTTATTGTGCTTTCCTTGGCAAATGCCAAGGAAGTGTAAGTAAGGGTAAGAGGAAAAAATTGAGTCAGCGGGAAATCAAGGACGCACACGACGGATGTCAAGTTCAGTGTCGTATTATCCGCAAAATCCAGTTGTCAGTTGGGGCCAAATGGGTAAGGAAGAAACTGGGCAAAATGCCAATCGGGCCATCGGGTTGGTTTGCAGAATGTGAACTTATGAGCCCCTCGGGGGTTTGGCGCTGACCTTTAAACCCAGAGGCATCGATTTCTGTTTCCTGTGTGTCCATTCGGGCCGCTTTATTTATTATGGGGATAAAGTAATTGATATTAGATTCCTTTCGAAATGGGGTATAAATTTCTATTATTGCTTGTTCTACAGCATTTGGAAAGTTTTTTTGAATCTTATCGATGCAACAATTTTTCTTCTTAAATCAAAAGGTATTTATGTTCTGTAAGTGATCCAAATAAACAATAATCTGGAATAATCTGGAATAATTATTTGAGCTATTCAGTCAACTCAAAAAAATCTACAGAAAATCATCATTTTTAATTTTTGATTTAATAAGCAAAGCACAAACCAATCAACAAAAAATAACTAACAAACATCAAAGCCATCTTCTGATTCAGATTTATGCGCGCCGTTAATCAAACGAGGATATACAATAACAAAGCATCCGAGACTAGACAAATTATCGTTTTCCGTCTGAAGATGGTTAGATGCGTATCCAGAGCAATAATTTTGACAAATTCAAAAAAGAGAAAATTGTGAAACTCCTTTGAGGCTTCCGAGTTTTTCTAAACATAAGTTATTTCGGAATTCTTACTTTGTGTATGCCAGAAATGCAACTCCGTTGTGCAGTTTTCCTGTTTCGCTCTAACTTAACTTAAAAATATCAAAATTGCGCGAATTTGCGCGATTTTTTTCTTTTGCACATGATTTTTGAAGTTATCAGTTTTCAAATGATATCAAAAATTTTGCCGGGAGACTTGCTGGGAACAAAACAAAAACACTAATTTGTAAAAAAAATCAACGTTTAAAACAAAAAATAAATAAAAGAATTTTCATAGCTGTATACAGTGTCTCTATAATCATAGATTTTTATCTTTTATACTCAAAATTATTTAACATCCCTCCATTGAAGTTTTCCATTTAAAATTTTCACTTTAAGTCTCTTAAGAAAGATTTATTCATAGATTTGACTTAGTCGCGCTGATTCAACGATTTGTAGAAAAATTCTCATCTCATAAAAATATTAAAGTTTCGATAGCTGCTCTGCTACAGCTTATAAACAAATCAGATGTCAAAAAATGACCGGTATATGGTACTAAATTTATTCAAGAATCAAATAAACATTGACATAAAAATAACCAATTAAATTCAAATTTTCAGTTTTGGCCAGGTTTTTGGGTGAAATATCCCTGTGTGCACTGGCCAATCGCCAAGTAGCAGACAACCCAGCAAACATTTTTGTAGCTATATTCTTATGCTGTTTTGATATACGTTCCATACACTTTATACAGGGTGGCCAGCAAACCGGAAAACGGGAATTGAAAATGGAACTGGGAAAAAACTTGAAATTTTGAATCAAAATCAGGAAAACTTTTTACAGTTCGTTTCTCTTACACGAATCAAATGAATTTTAAAGTTTTTTTTTATTTCATGATGACTGATTTTTTTCTCAGAAGATTTACCTACATTACGTAGGCGTTTATTCTGGATTGCCAACCATTGCATAGTGGGGAAAAAAGTGTATAAACCGTGGAGAAATTCAATATCTTCCCTCTTACATACAACAAAACCATGAAAAAGTACTTCCTGTAGTAAAAACGTCCATAGAATCGATTGGACGTAGTTTCAGAAGCGGCACAATATTACGAACAGAGTTTTAGAGCCCTTTTTAACACCTAATTCCCCTATATTTTGTAAACATTCCTGAAAAAAACTTATTTTAAAATTTTGAACAAAATTAACCTATCTTGTGTATTTTTCTCTGAGGAATCCGATGAAGGATTTTTGAGCCACCGCACGCTTCAGAAAATGTAGTTATGGCTGGTTTACCCTCAATTTCCCTAAACTTTTCAAATAGTTCAGAAAAAGCATGCTCGAACTTGAAAATTTTGAACAAAATGGGACGTATCTTGTGTGATTTTTTTTATGTTCGGGAATCGACTGATTTTTGTGTTTTTCCTGGGAAACTCCGGCTTGCAGTCTATTTTAGAGCAAAAACAATTTTTGTTTTATGTATCCAACGTTTCAATCCGTTTTGGATCTTCATCAGGGACGTTGTCTTGTCGTTGTCGACTCGACTGGTCTTGTGAAGCTATCTATTTATTGTGTGAAGTGTTTCTCGCATAAAATCCGGTTGTCCGGAGATTTATGGATAAACTGTGCCAAAGTTTCGATGGTGAGGAAAGTTTATCCCAAAATCTCCGGACAACCGGATTTTATCCGAGAAACACTTAACACAATAAATTGACTTAAAATTATAATCATACAAATTACGGCGATTAAAATCATATAACAATGAAGCCTATTTGAGCCTCCGCACGCTTGAAAAAATGGAGATATGGCAGTTTTACCCTCAATTTCCTTACAGAAAAATCCATGTTCGAACTTGAAAATTTTGAATCAAATGAGACATATCTTATGCATTTTTTTCGATGAATTCCTTGAAAGCTGTTTGAGTCTCCGCACGCTTGGAGTTATGGCTATTTTTACCTCAATTTCCCTACATTTTCCAATTATTTCAGAAAAAAAACATGTTCGGACTTGAAAATTTTGAACCAAATGGTACGTATCTTGTGTGAGTTTTTTCCGAGGAATCCAACGAGGCCTATTTTAAACCACCGCACACATTGGAAACAGGAGTTATGGCTGTTTTACCCTCCTTTTCCAACTCGTTTCAATTTATTCAGAAAATTGATGGTAAACAGCCATAACTCCAGTTTCGTTGGATTCCTCGGGAAAAACTACACAAGATACGTCGCATTTTGTTCAAAATTTGTAAGTCAGAACATGCTTAAATAATTGAAAAATGTAAGGAAATTGAGGGTAAAACAGCCATAACTCCTGTTTCCAATGCTTGCGGTAGAATAGGCTCCGTTGGATTCCTCGGAAAACATCACCCAAGATGCGTCCCATTTGGTTCAAAATTTTCAAGTCCGAACATGCCTTTCTGAAAAAATTGAAAAATGTAAGGGAATTGAGGGTTAAAACAGCCAAAACTCCACTTCCCAAAGCGTACGGTGACTCAATCAACCTCAATTCGATTCCGCTGAAAAAATCACACGAGAAACATTCCATTTGCTTCGAAATGTTCTAGTCCGAATATGCGTTTTCTAAACCATTTGAAAAATGTAAGGGAAATGAGGGTAAAACAGTCATAACTAAATTTTCAGAAGCTTTCGGTGGCTCATACAGCATCCGTTCGATTACTTGAAAAAAATCACATACGATACATCTCAGTTGGTTCAAAATGTTCAAGTCCAAACAGGCTTTTTTATGAAATAATTGAAAAATATTGGGGAATTGGGGGTAAAAACAGCCATAACTCCATTTTCCGAAGCGTATGTTTCCAGATTTTTATCGCCGTCATAACTATGTTATACTATTTTAATGGCATTTCGGCGAGATGAACTCTTGTAGAATGAAAATTGAAAGATAGGAAATAATAGGTGGATAGTTAAAGCTAGGGCGCATTGGAGAAGAAACATTGAAAGGTGGTTTTTGAAAATGTAAGTCTAGGGCATGTGGGAAAAAACTCAAACTAATCGGTTGAATCTTTGCTCAGCACCTATCATTTCCTATCTTTCAATTTTCATTCTACTAGAGTTCATCTCGCCGAAATGCCATTAAAATATTATAACATTTTCCGAAGCGTGCGGTGGCTCAAACAGCCTCCATTCGATTCTTCAGAAAAAAATTCACTAGATAAGTCTATTTTTGTTCAACATTTTTTAGTCTCAATTAGGTTTTTTCTGTATTGTTTACAAAATATAGGGGCCTCGTGCGGCCTCTGAAAAAAACGATTTTGGTCATTTTCACTAAAGGAATGTATTTTTTATAGATATGTTTTGTGTAGGAGAGAAGATATTGATTTTTTTCGCGGTTTATACACTTTTTCCGCATTGTGCATTGGGGACGAGCGGGTATAATTTAAGATATAAATTCCATCGGGAGAAGACAGAGTAACGAGAAAATTTCTTAAAACATTTTGATTTGGAGCTCAAACGCTCACATTTAGTATTTAGTATTTTATTAGTAAGTATTTTTAATCAACTTTGTATAAACACGAAGCTTAAATAAATATAAGTGAGGATTTTTTTAAAATGACGGCTAGAATATCCAATTGGATACACTGACTCGGCAAATAGAATCTTCTTTAGTAAATTGCTTCGATAAAAATACCTATAAAAAATAATAATATTGCGCCTTGTGATATGAATTTATACATCTTGGGCACTAAAATCAATTCTTAACATATTTCTCATAAGAAACTGGAATGTTTATGTACTGATCACATACCCAGTTTTTCGAAAAACACGTTAATCCGAATCGAAACATGAAAAGTTTGCAAAACTGTAAGAAAAAAATACATACCTATTAAATGTACAGAAATCAATTTAAAGATTTCGTAGAGTAATTTAGCGCATTCTTCATTAGATAAAAAATGGAGATCTAAGTAAGCATCGTTTGCTTGAAGATGTGTGTGACAGCTGCTCCCGAAAATTTTCAAAATCTTTATGGAATTTAGGAGAAAAAAATCAAAATCTCTTTTTGAAGGAACAAGAATTTCAGTGAAATTTATATAAAATTAAAAACTGAGAAAACCCGGAAGATCGATTGTGATTAACAGAATGTTTGCAAGAAAAAATATACAAATCCTGTTGGCTGCTGAAAGTTTTGGTTACCTGTGATATTAAAGTCAATCTCCGGAAGTTTCGGGTGACATCAATCCATTTTTGTTTTTCATTATGATTTCAACTTTACAAACTGAACATTATCAAATCCAACATAACCATATGAAGCGTTTGGCAGGGAACTCCACGCTTTATTCCTCCCTTGTTCCTGTATCTTTTGCGTTTTACATCTCATGGTTGGCCTGGCCGTAGTAGTATCTGCAATGCATGTTCTATGTATCAGATACTATGTTGAAAAGAACAATGAAGAACGCAAATTTTTCATTTTCCAGGATGCATACAAGTATTGGCCATGTTGGTGTTAGAAGAAGGAGAAGAAGAAGAAGAAGAAGAAGAAGAAGAAGAAGAAGAAAGCATTCTTCATTAGATAAAAAATGTGAAAACAATCAGATCATAGGTGTATGAGCTATGGAATCATGTTTGAAATTTCGGAGTCATAGAAATTAAGAATTTATCACAAAAAAATAAAAATTCTAAAAGAAACATTATTCAGCTTAAGAAGAATTTTCAATATTGTTAGTTAGATGTCAAATTCGAATTAAAAAACATCTAATGCTTTTTTTTCTGTTGAAACCCCAACTTACATAATTGAAATTTAAATAATATTTGAACTTTTAGACAGATTACTAAAAATGTCATGTCTTCACATTTTTGCGATCAGTTCTAATAAAAATACCTACTGTTTTCCGGCAAAAAACATTGAAAATATATTATTCGTGTATGCTTAAAGCGAGAAAATTATAAAATTCATATGAGGAATACCGGGAAAACAACGGGAATTCGAAAATGAAAATCCGCTTTCCACCCTGATATAGAATGCTTGAAAAACCAGCATTAACCTACCAAAGTGGAGGAAATATACATACATAAATTTAATATCTTGAAAACTACAACCAATTGGGCGTTATCCGACATCTTATTCATACCTATGCATTAGAAGAATGCAAGAGAGCGCAAGATTTGGCTGTCGTAGCCTTCAAAACTTTGTCAACGACTATATTTTCCAGTTCTTATTGGTCAATATTACTCAATTCTCATCTGATTTTTAGCCATCTGAATGCACTGCTGGTTGCAGTGAGAACACGAATTCTCACTTGAAGCCCACCCGAGAGCAAAATCATTTCAAAATTCGCTAACATGGCGGACTTTCTATCATGTCCGATTTAAACTGACTTCAAACGACATTTTATACGATCTTTTCGCTATGCAGTTGCAATTGCGATTCGCAACACCACTGTAAACGACTTAATTTATCATTTTTGATACGATTTCATGCTTGTTGGAAAGGGCATTTATGTCATCTTTGGAGCACTGCACATTTTATCTCATTTAAGGCTTGGAGTAAACACCAATTAGTATTGAGATTTTGCAACCTCTTCTTTGGATTTAGCATCCATTCGACATAACAAACTTCGGCAGAACGTCTTATTGCAACCATCCGTCTGACCCAATGATTATTCTTTCTAATAACATTAGTTTACAAAATTTGAAAAAAATCGCGAACTTGATTGACTGACCAATATTTTTAATGTAAAATCGAGCGCTGAATCCGAAAATGAAATTAAAAAAAATCTCAGTAGAACAGTTTTTGAGTTATGCTCCAATTATGAAATTTGGGAAAAATAAATAAAGTACATGTACTTAGATTGAAATATCTCGGACTGATTAACAGTAATTCTAAATCTCTTTTTTGCATATTAAAGGTGAACAAATTTGCTATCGAGCATCTGAACATCATTTTTGCGTATCATCAACAGTATTATTGATATTAGTGGCTTTATGAAAGAACAAAATATAAAAATCGCATTTTTTTGGAGAAAATTTTGTTTGATTGAAAGTTTGAGACTCGATGGTAACATTTAAAAAAATCTGATTTTCTGTTGGCCTTTAAACTGAATTCAATACAAAGATTTCAAGCGGTTATTTTTCAAAATCGGTTGAAAATTGAAGAATTTACGGTTACTTTACCGTAACAGTAATTTTTTTCGGCTTAACATCCTTTTGGTCAACAATCCATTCGGTCAATCACTCTTCGGTATTAGCCTTATTATAATTCCTGAAACTAAGTTGGCAGAACTGACAATGAAGATATTACATCTATATTTGCGCTGAGTCGTTGCATTCTGTAAATTTTTTTTCACCAAATTTATCCGTAATTTCTCCTTCAGTCGGCTTTGAACCAAATAGATCCAGTAAAAATGCACAAAACAAAAACGAATATTGATCATTTTGAATAAGATTTCTTCTTAAGTGTCTGAGTTACTTTTTTCTGTTCTTGTACAAGTCGTTTGATTTCCCCGAGATAAGTTCTCAACAGTGTTTTTGAACTTCATGCGGTAGCGCGTAAAAAAACCTTCAAAATAGATGAGGATATCAACTCAAGATTTGGACTATGTTGTACTGTTTCAATCTGATAAAAGTGATAACTTCTGCTATACAGATAAAGATATAACTGTAACAATGAATGACCATAAACCTAAGGTCTCTAGAAACCTTAGCGAAAATTAAGTAACAGTGCTATTAAAAGCTTTATGGCACTGTCTTTAACAGCATTCAACAGTTCTTGAAAAATATTATGGAACTAACGACAATCTCTGTAGAAAGGCCCAAAATTTAAATTTAATGATATGCAAAACATCACGAAAAAATCCCGTAAACACATCGAATGATAAATATCTAGTTGGTATAAGAAACATAATGATCGAAAGATTAAAGAAAGATCCACGTGAGAAAACCCTTTAGATTCGAATCGATCCAGTTATTTTCAGACAACTGCTAGAAGGTTCACTAATTTCAGTTCTGTTGTAAACTGAAGAAAATTCATCAAGCTTATTGTTGATTGATAAATTATCACCTCGAATGTCACAACATAAGAAAAAGAATCGTTTCCGCTTCTACCTTCTAAAGTTCCCGGCTATTGCAGCCTTCTCGTCGGGTTCTCCCAGTTAGTTTGACATCCAGGAAATATCAAACCAGTAATTGACGACCGCCAACACGAACTCCAATCATCATCGCGTAACCTCCTAACGCATCTAAGAATGGACTGAACTATAAACGCCAACCCATTACCGTATCGTCGTCGATCCATTGCATTCCCGTCCCAGTACTTAGCTGACATTTCCTGGACTCAATTGGTGACAGGGCGTGTGAAAATCCTACAACTTTCCTTTGCGTGGCCGCGGCCGACGGTAATTCGTCACATATGGATGCGTTTATGCGCTGCTTCTGTCCAATATTCTGGGTTTCATTTCTTTGTTGCAGATATGAACGTATGTATGTAGGCGATCGAACCCTTCCCGAAATAACGCCTCGACCCGAGCGAGAATCCGTCATGCGTAAACGCGAAAGGGAAACGAAATGAGCGTTTCGCTTGTCCAAACATTGAAACCAAAAAGGAATTTTACATCATTTATTCACACGATTCTGAGAAATCGGGGTGTACATTTTACATGTTACAATTCCTACGAGGGGTTTACTTTTCCCTACTACTTTTTTAAGACCTGGTTTCTTCTTTATGTCGAGGTTCTCGAACGCTTTCAAACTGAACTAAAGTTTGAAAGCCAGCAGTTTTGTAATTCAAATTCAAACGATTTCGATGATCGGTGGGGAAGAATTTTTGAACTTGGCTAATATTTGCTTTTTGATCCCCCGTTGCATCGATCAGGTTTTCAAAAGTGTTACCGAGAACCGCATAAAATTCTCACCACGCTTGGCTGCCGATCAGCCAGTCGAGAGTTGCAACTCTTTGCTTCTGGCTACCAATTGGTGCAGCAGGTATGCACCGGTTTTAGTCATGGATGGGTGCATTTAATTCGTGTCTTGGCACCACCAACTCATGCTGCTGCTGCTGTTTCGACCCGGGACTTCCAAGATTAATGGATTTCGCTTCTAACATCGAACTAATCTACCCCGGCTCGAGGTTTTAAACCTGGGCAACTGGTTCATGTTGGTTTAGGCATATATTTTTTTTCATCTCATTCCCCTCAATATATTATCACCGCCATTCGGCGAACCTCACGTTGAGCAATGGCTCTTGACATTTATGACCACCTGAGGGTCCCCGGAATCATCTCCGTCTTATTCTATGTAGAGAGAGAGGTGGCTAAAACCTTAGCCATACATACAATGTTCATCGAACTTTTGGATGCCAGTAGTAATTCGAACGGGGATATATGCTTCACGAGACCGGATTCTTTGCTGCCATCATGCATCATGTGATTGCTGTCTGGCGGGAAAATGTTTTGGAGTTTTGCAAGATGCACTTTTTGCCAGTGATTTATTGACAGCAAAGTCGAGAATTCCATTTAGCTGCTGTTGGCAAAATTGCACTACATTGTAGATGATCACTGAGCTTTGGAGGTTTTAGTACATCTGGGAAGAACAAACTTAGAGCATCATCGAACATTTTGAATGCAGAAACTATCTCTTGAAATTCTCGTATAAAGGGTGATACGGTCAAAATTAGGTCAAGGGAAAACGCGTGTAAATTGGTGAAATCGTTTATTTAAAAAATCAAATTAAATTTCTATTTCAAGTTTAATTAGTATAAAATTCAGGGGGGCTTCAGATATAGCTCAGTTGGCAAGTCTGTTGTCTCCTGAGCCGATGTCCGCGAGTTCAAGCCCATGAGCAAACATCGAACACAGTTGTACCGGATAAGTTTTTCAATAACGATCCGCCAACTGCAACGTTGATAAAGTCGCGAATGCCATAAAGATGGTAAAACGACTATAATCGAAACAAAAAAAAAAAAAAATTCAGGAAAAATATTCAGTTAGGTTTCCGCTTTTCCAAATCCGAATTGCCGGGCCTTACGCTTAACCCCTGCCATCAGATTTCGTACAGCCACCTTGTCCACCTTCTTAGCCACAGAAAGCCAGTTTGTTTTGAACTGCTGCTCGTCCTTAGCAGTTTTTTAGGTCTTCGCTTGACAATAGCCCAGTATTTCTCAATTGGGCGGAGCTCTGGCGTGTTGGGATGGTTCTTGTCCTTGGGAACCACCTGCACGTTGTTGGCGGCGTACTACTCTATGGCCTTTTTACCGTAATGGCAAGATGCCAAATACGGCCAAAACAGTACGGAACAACCGTGTTTCTCCAGGAAAGGCAGCAGACGTTTATTCAAACACTCTTTCACGTAAATTTCTTGGTTGACAGTCTCGGAAGCTATGAAAATGCTGCTTTTCAAGCCACAGGTACAGATGGCTTGTCAAACCAGATATTTCTTCGCGAACTTTGACAGTTTCATGTGCTTGAAAATATCTGCTACCTTTCCCCTTCCTTTTGCCGTATAAAACTCCTGTCCCGGAAGCTGCTTGTAGTCGGCTTTGACGTAGGTTTCGTCGTCAATTACCCCGCAGTCAAACTTCGTCAGCATCCTCGTGTACAGCCTCCGCGCTTTGGCCGTCGTATTTTGTTTATCATCGCGATTTGGAGTCACTACCTTCTTGTAAGTCGATAGTCCGGCTCGTTTTTTGGCTCGGTGCTCGGTTGTAGACGATACACCCAGCTTATTTGCGGCATCTCGGAGAGAGAGGTTAGGGTTTTGCTTGAAACTACCGGCAACTCTCTTTGTCGTCTCAGCGGCTTCCGGTTTTCGATTTTCCCCCGATCCAAACTTTCTGACTGTCGACAAACGTTCCCCAAACACTTTAATTACATTTGTAACGGTTGATTTGGCAACTTTCAGCGATTTTGCCAGCTTTGCGTGCGAGTAGCTCGGATTTTCGCGATGCGCGATCAAAATTTTGATACGCTGCTCTTCTTGCTTGGACGGCATTTTGACAACTGAAGAGTGAATTCCAAAATCAAAATAGGAGCAACATTCTACACACACACACCTTCAAAATGAGGGGTGTTAAGGTTTTTTAAATGCAAAATTGGAAGAAATAAGTCAAGTTGATATTGACCAAATTTTGACCGTATCACCCTTTATATATTTCTAAAATAACACAAATTCAAATAAGGTTCCAACAAAAAAAAATGCTGCCTCAACTTTATCAGTTACACTCTCCTTTTTTGGTACTCAAAATTAAGTTTCACCGAAATTCAAAACATAGTTCGAATCGATGAACTTAAAGTTGAGCTCCACTTTTCCTCCTTGCGATGGTTCAAAACGGAGTTCCAACTGCGAACTCAAGGTTGAGGGCTGCCACTGAAGTGCTGTTTTGAACCAAAACAACCTAATTTTGAGTTTGGCAAAAGGAGCGTTTAGACATGATTCACGGGTTTCTTCGGGTTTTCATATCTATATTCTTCTATTTTTGAACATTCTGAGAACTTTTTTTTCGAAGATTACAATACACAATTTTAAATTCGAGCTTATCTCGTCGATTTCTTAACATTTGAAATAGAAATGTGAACTCCGGTGCATCCCAAAGACGACTATGAAAGTGCAAACACAGTGCACATTAGACCGCTGCAAGCTTTGTATGAAAATTTCAAATTCTTAAATTTTTACACCTCCCATAACTTTTTTTGGTTGGTTTTGCTGCCAGAAATAGCAATGAAATTTTTGGAAGCGATCCATTCAGTCCTGAATTAGCGCAACGAGTTTTAATTTTGTATGGAAATTTGTATGGGAAAACAAAATTTTTCATTCAAAAATCGCCAGAAACTTCCAAAAAATATAACTTTAGATGAAAAATGATCCTTGATTCTTGCATTACATTTCCTGTCAACAAAGCACTAACTAATTGTACCCCAGAAAAAATATTCAAGGTGACTGCTTGTTTGAAAGCTGTGTAACAGTAGGATGGAAATAAAAAATCTCAAAAAACATTTTTGCGTTGTCAGAGAATTTATCGATTTATAAAGCCTTTGCAAAAACATTTCATGCAATTATTAACAGCTCTAGCAAGCAAAGTCTGGCATTTTTGAATACTTTTCAATGGATTCAGTTTTTTTTTTTATTTTTAAATGATTATAACTTTTTTCATGAAATTCTTAGCTGCTTGTCATGTAAGCAAAAAATGAAGCTTAAGAATAGCCAAACCAAAAATTAAAGACCGATTTCATTTAAAGCTTATTTGAATTTTCTGGATGATTTAATGTGCAAAAATTTCTTCTTCCATACAAATTTTTATACAAAATTGAAACGCGTTGCGCTAACTCAGGAATTAACCAAATCATCTCAAACTTTACACTGATGCTTGGTGACCCAAAAGGCATCAAAAAACATATGGGAGCAAAAAGTCATTTTTTGCAGCGGTCTAGTGCACATATTGAGATTTTTTTATTGTTGTTGTTTGATTTGAATTGAGTTTTCATTTGTGTTTGGATCTACGCGGCTTTATCAATTCTCATTTTTTCCAAGTTGAATCAGGCAGATTTGATTTGTTGATAAAAATCATTTACAGATGTACAATAAATTGTGTCGGAGCAAACTCAGTTGATTTTTGACAATATTTAGCAACCTCGACTTGGTTGGCATGCAAATGGCAAAAATCCGTATGAAAAATATCTTATATGAGCAACTATAGTACCAGTTTCGGTGTAAAATAGTCGATTTCCGACTATATTTTGATACCCTTTAAATAGAAAGAATTTGACCTTTAAATGATGAAAATCGATTTAGGAAGGGTCCTAGTACAAACTACAAGCTACTGGTTAATGTCTTAATGTAATGTGCGACCACTTGAACGATAGGGTTTGACTTGATTAAGATAACAAAAATAGATGGATATTCTTCACCCAAAAATCGATGTTTATGTGTGCTAGTACTAGAAGCTGCGAACATCGATTTTTGTCTTCTACATACAAATCCATTTTTTTTTTTCATAATAGGTGGAAAGATATAGAAAGAAATAGGCTATCAAACCCTCAACCGTCCCTGGAATTTTTACCCGTTACAGTCCCTGGAGTGTAAATTTGACACTCCTTACTAAAACCAATATATGTCTCTTGTTTCCCAACCGATTTTTACGAAATTTATAGTTTTGGAAACCTCATAATATAACTTCAATGTTACTTCAGTTGTCAGTCTCAGAAAAAAAATCCGAAAAAACATGCTTCGGAAAGAAGACTGTATTTAGATCAGAGACGGGTGCTAAAAAAATTTTATTTAGTGTCCAAGAAAGCTGTAGTTAGAAGCTGTACGCTGCACATAAGGTTATATTTTTTGAAATTATTTAAGATTATGACCACAAAAAATGTAAAAAAGTGGTGTAAAAACCGTTTCAATCAATAAACCTTCAAAGTCACATCAGATAAGTTTTGCACATTTTTGCATTTTTAGATTGTCAAAATACAAAACACCGAATTTTTTACAAGTTTTTAAAGTAGCTGTTTTTCGAACTTTTTGTCAATTTGAGTGTCTCAGATTTTCTGACACTTAAATTCTACATTGCACTGAATTTTGAGTATAATAACGCGAGATTTCCTTAAAAAAATTATATTTTCCAGAAAGCCATTTTCATTCCGATCCCGGAAGAGAATTCATCTTTGAGAAGCTTTTCACTTGCACTTATATGAGGCGAAAGTCTTCTGAAACCTGCTCTTAACGGACTTCAGAAGTTTAAAAATGCAGTTCAACTTCATACATGCTGATTATGTATCTATCTTAAAACTATTTTATCTAAAAAATCTGGTACAATCTAGGCATTGGGTTGAAAACTGTCAACTAAAAAATCCGAGCCGTTTCCGTTCAAGTTTGATCAAAACACAGGAATTATTCAACAAAAATCAGAAATTTGAAAAAAAAATTTCACAACTCTTCAGCAGATTTTTGATCGCATTTTATTCTTCCAAAAAACATTTTATGTTTTTTTTTTCAAACTTGCTCAGTAAATTTCGTTTTTAACGCATAAATAAAAAACAAATTTCAACACTATTTGCTTTTTTTGTTTGATTTGGCAAATAGAGTGAATAAATCCGGGCAACCGGGCAGGACGGGACTTTCCCCCAATTTTGAATTAATTAACCGGGCAAATCCGGATAAAACCTGTCAATCTGGCAAGCTTATTCTATGTCGCAGTGCTTCACTAGAAACTGGAAATATTTTTTTAATTTCATGTGGAATGAATTTGAATCTACTATGCACCTTATATGGCATAAAGGAAGGTGAAAACCACCAAAAGGCTTAGAAGGCTTAGATTCAATGTAATGAATAATTAATTAAATAATGAAATTTTCAGTTAACTAGCATGTTATAATGGTTATAAAAAGGATTACGTACGCATTTGGATTCAAAAGTGTTGAAATTGTTATTGTTTGTTATTGTTATTGTTTATTGAATCTTGCAACGTAAAATAACAATCTGTTTTAATTGTTACAATGTGTTAGGTTTGCTTCTAATAATTCCTTAACAACTAATCGTTTCATCATACGGATACTTATGCATTTATATATCGTTCTTACTAAACGAATTCCTCCAGCAAACTCCTTTTGAACTCTGATTTGTTTTAAATTGATTTTAAATTAAAAAGAAGACTATTCCAATACACAATACCTTTCACGAAGAAAGATCTACCGTAATAAGTAAAACTATGCTAAGGGATAACTGGTTCGAAAATTTCTTAACGGGATCAGTAAATTTTTCAAATATAGTAGTTTTCCGGTTTTTTAAATTCTGTGCATTACCACACAAGAACGACACTTTCTAAAGTTTTCAAATGAACAACCAATGAGTAGTTTTTGTAAACACACTCGTTTTTGTGACACCCGAGAAAAACGTGCTTTGCACATCCTATCAACGGATTTTAAGTCATTATAATAAAGAAAATAACCGTAAATAAACAGCGGATAAACATAGGTTTTAAAAAGTTTCAATTTAGTAGAGATGTCCAAATGATTTGTCGTTAGGTTTAATCTTTTCAGTGCACCGTAAATGTTGCATCATTGAGTAGCTCCGACGTTATCAGCATAGACTACAAATTGAATAACAGTGTTGTTAAGAGCAATTTGAGGAAAAACTGGTGGGGGTAACTGTCTACCAAAACACAGTCCTTTGGTTTTTGGGGGTTTATTGGTAAGAGATTTACATCAGACCATTCACTTATTTTTGCAAGATCCTGATTTATTTTCACGTAAAAATGATTTAGGTTTGATGCATTTTTCTCGCAGAGGTATATTTGAACACCATCATCAAATAGATGAATTGAACGGATGGAAGGTCGTTTATAAAAAGCGAGAAAAAATAAAGGTCCCAAAATCGATCCTTTCGGAATTCCTGATTGAATGAATACAAATTCAGAAAATTACTAAATAAAAAATACAGTTTGTAAACGCCCTTCAAGATACGATTGAACGAGCTCGGAAGCTGGTCTTACGGTTTCCAGTTTGTTAACAAGCTTTGAATACGAAACGCGATCGAAGGCTTTTGCAAAATCAATTAACATCCGTATAAATCCCTTTTTTTATCCAAGGTGAACGCAATGTCGTAATGCACTTTCATAAGACTAGTTTCTGTGTTGTGAGATGAACGAAATTCGGATTGAAATTCAAATCGAATGTCATTTCGGTTAAGTTATTCAGTTATCTGATATTTTATCAATTTTCGAATATTTTGAGAAATTAAATATTTTACAGCAGGTTTCAGTTGTGGAATAGAGTTAATTTTTCATTCACTACTTCAGTAAGGTCCTTACATAGCTACACTCTATACTAGCGATTGCTAGTTCCATCAGCGATCTTCAATACGCGAATTGCCCAATCGTGGGTTTCAACACCTCCCCTCAACTCGCAGATTGAGAATGTTGAAAAGCATCGTCGGCTGTCGAGCATTTTCGCGACACCAACAATTTCTTCCAGCCATCGGAATCAGCAGATGCATGCTAACCGCAGCGTAGCTGAAGATGAATTCTGAGATTTTCCTCCCAAATTAGATCTTCAACAGTAATTGTCGTCCAGCTTGGCTCTCGATCTTCCCCAAAGTGCCAGAATGCCCTTCCAGCAGTTGAATGCAAGCTCACGCACCCCTACACCCCACCACGAGAGTAACCCTCTCGGTGATAAACTGCATCCAAGATACGTTCCTGGTTAATCCAGCAGTTTGACCATTCGACCTCTGCGCGAGTACTCCTAATTTTGGATAACGGGAGTCCTCCTCTCAGCCGTCGAAAATGAACTCACACTGCTAACCGCAGGATTTCTTGTAACGGCATCGAGAGTAACCCTCTCGGAACTAACCTTGAGCGCGTGCCATCTTTGCTGACGATCCTCTGCGCTAGTAATCTTGCATTGGCTGGCCCCCCTCCGCTGGGTGGTTCCTCTGGTAGGTAAACTCCTCTGCGCTAATAGCTACCGCACTTGCTAATTGTAAGTTCCATGAGAGTACGCCTCTCGGTCTAACTCTTTTCCCACTACCAGACGTATATGGGGCCATAAACTGCAGGACCCGGCAACTTTACACGATTTGTCTATGTATCGTGTGACCAACATCTTTTGAGTAAGTCTTGGTGAATCTCGTTTTTAAGCTTTTTTTTCCTCAGATTTAAGCTTTTTTTGCCTTGAGAGCATAGGAGATGAAAGCTCAAATCTGAAGAAAAAAGCTTAAATCTGTCAAAAAAGGGGAAATCTGAGGGGAAATCTGAAAGATGTGCTCCATACGGTTTGAATAGCGTTGCCGCCGTCTGATAAACTGTTGGAATTGAAGATTTCTCAACAGGTTTCAGTGGTGGAATACAGTTTATTCTTTATTCATTACTTGAGTAAGGTCCTAACATAGCTACACTCTATACATACATACATACAGAGATGCCATTCTCTACCGAGAAAAACGGAGAACGGAGAAAAAAACACCCCCGTGCGATAGTTGCAAATCACCCGGGTGAGATTTTTCGATCCTCTCCACACATTATTCGCACCCCGGTTTCGAAAGCCACACACACCTAATTTTAATAGCTCCATCGTGCGACGATCAGGACCCAGGACCCGGCAACTTTACACGATTTGTCTATGTATCGTGTGACCAACATCTTTTGAGTAAGTCTTGGTGAATCTCGTTTTTAAGCTTTTTTTTCCTCAGATTTAAGCTTTTTTTGCCTTGAGAGCATAGGAGATGAAAGCTCAAATCTGAAGAAAAAAGCTTAAATCTGTCAAAAAAGGGGAAATCTGAGGGGAAATCTGAAAGATGTGCTCCATACGGTTTGAATAGCGTTGCCGCCGTCTGTCAGGACCCGGCAACTTTACACGATTTGTCTATGTATCGTGTGACCAACATCTTTTAAATAAGTGTTCGTGAATCTCGTTTTTAAGCTTTTTTTTTCCTCAGATTTAAGCTTTTTTTTGCCTTGAGAGCATAGGAGATGAAAGCTCAAATCTGAAGAAAAAAGCTTAAATCTGTCAAAAAAGGGGAAATCTGAGGGGAAATCTGAGAGATGTGCTCCATACGGTTTGAATAGCGTTGCCGCCGTCTGGCGACGATTTGTCACTGTAGAGCACCCCGGTGAAAACACAGAACCGACTATTTGAAGCCACCAAAAAGCAAAGACAACAACAATCACGACGGTGTGCATAATAATAGCATCAACAAACGATGAATGTTTTGGGCGAGTGGTTCAGCTTCGTATGTGTTGGTAAACGCAACAAGCCAAGCCAGCTGCCGTCGCTGTCGCTCACCGTGGTGAAAACATTTTTTCACTGTAGTGTGTGTTAGCTCTGTCGTGTTGATTTACAGATTCTCTACAGAGGTTCGGCTAAAAATCTCTGCGGTGCGTTTCAGAGAATCTCTACCGAGAATCGAAAAGTGAGCACGTCGGTGATTCTCGTCAGAGAAATTGCAAGCCTGCATACATACATAGTGGAATCGTCAATACGTGAATTGCCCAATCGTGGGTTTCTAAAAATAGCTTACATAGTCCTGATAGCATTCTTCTCATATGAATATTTGAATTAGCTTTTAATAATTTTAGATCTTGGAATTGTTCCACATACATAGTGTTTGGCCGCATGCAACTTGTGATTTCCCCATGAGGAAATAACGTACAAATTTGGCACAATATGTTTTTATTGAAGTTTATGGATAAAAAGACAAAAAAATCTTGCTGGCTGAATGTTTCCATCCTGCTTTGTCTTGTGATAGGATATACCAGCTATTGGAAAGCTTGGTAATGCCGGTCCGGCATAGAATCTGATGCCGATAATTCCACCTCCAAGGAAGTTCATTATTGGAGTAGAGTCTGATTTTTGGTTGTATGCACGACAACTAGAGGCGCTACAAAAATGAATGCAAACGGCCAAATACTATGTGGAACAAATTTGAATAAGCTAGCCTTTCAGAACAGATCGCTCGACATAATTTATAAAATGATTTTATTCGTCATCACCATCCGGAGATAATCACCTCGATCTAAACAAAGTGTCACCGAGCTATATTTGACAGAATAAAAATATGAATGAAAAAAATCTTCAAAAACTCTACAAAAAGAGTTTATTTTTTTCCTCCCTCAAGTGATTCCATCTGTGGTTGATAAAGTTTTGAGCGAAATATGAGCGAAAACTGCACACATAGGATGCATTCCCAGCAAACACACAAAGGTAAACACGAAATGGAATTCCGAAACAATCTAAGTTTATAATGGGATTGAGAAACCCCAAAGGAAAAATTTCACAATATTCTGTTTTTCCATATTTGTCAGAATCATTCTAGATCTGGAATGAAAATTTAACCGTTCAGATGGAAAACGATTATTTGTCTTGTGTCTGGAATGCTTGTATGATGTTGTTTCGTTTGATTAACGAGTGGACGCACAAAACTTTGATGTTTGTTATTTATTGCCCATTATTGTGAAGCGAAAAGAGATGCTGTTTGAAGTTTCCTTTAATTGGGATGCAGAGCTGGAAAAAAACTGTTCCTTGGATGAGAAAAAAACGGGAATTGGTTTAGTCAAATTTTAACAAAAGTTTCGAAAAAAAAATCTTTAAAAGTTGTCTCTTAAGTCCAGTAACAATGACAATTATTTTTATTCATCGGGAAAATAGTTGACAGACTCGAGTTAAGCGTTGCAAACAGGAATCGGGTTTGCTTATGTTTTGTTGTTCTGATATCTAGTGAATGTATCAGTTGTTTACATTACTGTTACAAGTTTCGAATCTTTTAATAAAGATTTTACAGAAAGATTTATTTTAAAATTTCAACAATACTTTCCAATTTGCCGTAGATTAATGATTGGTTTGAAAGTGGATACTGTTACCAAATTGTTCAACGTTCAGACTAATGTATCACTTGATTTGTAAGGCTGCAACTGTTCGGTAGACAGCAATCTTTCTTATGCCTTCATGGGTGTATAAGCCTAATTAATTGTTCCTCATGTGCGATCATTGGCACTGGCACCGGTTTCCTGCCGACAGTCTCGACTAAAAATAACTTCTTCTTCTAAGTGTAACGAACGGCCAGTCGGCTGGTCGCGGATGATGGGTCAGATATCCTTTTTTGGAGACGCTGCCTGCCGCTGGGGCTGTCTCGAGTATTTAGCAGGGACCGAGCATGTTAAACAATGACTGGCACTGCCGATAACGCTTGTCTGGACGACTGTTGGACACGATTTTAAAGCACTTCGATTAACAAAAGACGCTGGAACAGGTATGAAGGCACCTCCCCGAGCCGAAGTGAGGCGCAATCGCCGAAAATCAATGAGGTGTGAAGTGCCTAAAGTGCGCGCACTAACTGCCACTACGACGAAGAGTGGTGCTCGATGACGAGAGAAGTTAATTTTATAATAATAATGGGCGTCCGACGATCGATTCGGTCCAAGGAAGGGTCCCTCGGTAGAGATCGAGGTGATTGAAGAGATTCGGCAGCGAGTGGCAGGTTCCCGTGTGTCGGTCGTCGTTATATGTATGCTAATTATGGCGTTGATAACTTCGTGTGCGACTTCCAGGAACCCTCCAAATATGGCGCTGATGGAGTTTCAATCACTTCACCTTCCTGCCGACATTGGCGTTCGATTCGGTCGTAGAAGTGAGCCAGCCGATGGATGATTTATGATTTTCACAACACCGGTTGAAACAATAACTTTTGAGCAACCCGACAGCGCAATCCACACTTCCTGGTATTGTAAACTTGTGCTTGGCAAACTTGAATTTGTTCGACGATGTTGTCAACAGCAGGTATTTTGAAGGGTCCGGATTGAAATGTAAATTTCATTTCCTCGTCTTCTTGAAAAACGAACTGTCACTCATCTGATAAATGAAAATATTTGTTAAAAACATGACATTATGTTCTAGAAAAGCATTAAACTTTAGGTACAGAAGAGTTCTTTATTACCAAATTGCTAAATGTATCCCATAAGTTTTCTACTATTACACTTCCCAATGCAATTTTTTCCAACCTATTTCTTCAACAGTAGTAATTTTATTTTGTTAGTATTTTCCGTCTTTGAAAGGCAAAAATCGCAGTCCTAAAATCTCAATGCTTTGAAACCAATAGATCAAACATTTAGATAAAGGAACATGTCTGTTGCCATATGATAACAATCTGTCATCTTATTCAGCTCATAAATAAATTTGTGGACGCAAAATCCCATAAATCTCGAACCAATCAGCTCCAGTAACCCTACCTTTGCTGTCTCATAAAACACTAGCAAGTATTTAAATTGCTATCTCCCAATTAGGAGAACCGCTAGATCTCCGAACAACATCCCTGTTCGAGAAAGACTGGCTCCTAAATCACGCTCATCGTGGTGCGAATCCTTACACGCCTCCACGAACGTCCAGAGGCCAATCCTTCTCGGAAGCTGCTTTCGTGCTAGATCTGACGGACCAAACGAAAGCAAACCTTCCTACAACGAACCGGGTGGCCTTTCTCTTTTCCCTTTTGCTCCTCCTTACGTTTAGGTAGCCTAGTTAGTATCGACCCGAAGATTCCGAACGACGATGTTATCCGGTCATTGGATCTGAAGCCAAGGAGTTGTTGCCAGCCGGTTTCAGGAAACCGGAGGGCAATGAATCAAAGTCACGCCAGGCACAGCGAGCAAGCGATCTGGTAACATACCCGGTACCTAATAGCTCATATACATATGTACGTATATTGGTCACTTTTCTCCTTCAAACTAGACCCGCTAAAGGCCTGGGTAATGTTTTAACTTGCACCTTTTCAATGCACTGACTGGCTCCCGCGCTTAGTGGCAGATTGTTCCAATAAGGCTATCGTATCACTCGTACTCGTATTGGTATGTTCGAGAGCAGCCCACGGTCAAGTACATGCCAAGATTAAGATATTAGCTCGTTGATGAATCGTATGCATGGAAGCTTTAACTAAGTACCATATACGATATCCTCCAGTGGCTAAGTGGGGCTGTCCGTTTGGTCTAGTCAGAGGTTTGTGTTTTAGTATTTCATCCAGAGGCTCAGCGGGTTCGAAAGTGATGGGACAAGATAGGATAACTACCAGTAAGTTATAGCTAGACGATTGCAACTTTGTATACTGCAAATTATTCTGCATTTTAAAAATTATTATTTATACAATTCTTTTATTTGAAACGGCTCGTACCGTAGGTTTTAAAGAGCCAATGTCTGATTTGTGTAATTACATTTCAAAGTTTTCATTTTTTTTTTCATTTTTAAAATGCTACACAATATATTATTTTATGGTACGATGTCAAATTTATGTGATGAATAATTGATTCCAACACTTCGAGACTGACATTTTTCACTCAATTGCACCCGTTATTTCATCATCACTTCAGCAAAAACGCGCTATCGATCGATTTCGCACCTCTTTCTTGGGCTATTAACCCAAAAAAAAATCGCACGCGGCACGATTCCACAGCCAAACGGTTGAATGAATTATTAATTCGTCGAAATTTGCCGTCTGCTGCGACCATAATCGAGACCACCCGGTTAGCGTTTTTCAAAAATGAAAATAAAAATCCAAATTTATCCTTTCGCTCCTATCATTTGAGGATTTTTTCACTACTAACTAAGATTTATCACCGCTATAAGAAGATATAAACAACTTTTTTTTGCAGCACCCCACCAATTTGTGCAGGGGTCAGCATTTTGACAGCGCCAGTCCAAGGTCAATCAAGTTGACCAGATGCACACTAGCGAAAAAAAGGAACCTTTTTTCGTTGTTGTTGTTTATCATTCTGCTACAGAGCAGACTTGCGCGACTCGCGCGGTCAGTTTTTGCTGTCAATCAAACGGGGGAAAAACGGATCGACAGTCTCTGCTTTTTTGACGGGTCTCCGTTATTTTCTGGACGTCACAAAACCTTGTTGATTCATTCATCTCTGGGTCGGTTGATATGCAACGTGAAGAAACAACAGAACCGAAATATGGCCAGTAGATGTACGGAGAATTCGATCGCGTGCCCCGGTGCTATTTGTTCCGTTTCGATTGAGATTTTGTCGCACCGTCTACATGTAAGTCTGGCCTTTGCGGGTTGTTACTGGAAGTAATCCGAAAAGTTTCAAGGCGTGCCATGTACACAAACTTCGGGTCTTTGATCCAGCGCAATGGCACATGATATCCAGTAGATTTGGTTTATTAATAGCCACAACAACTTGCTTCCGGTTCATTTGACGATTTCACAATATCTGCTACATGAATAGATTAAATTGTTGAACATATTGTTGCTCTGATGCCTAATTTTTTAGCATGTATTCTCGGGAGATGGGATCATACTGTTGAACTTTGACTTAAATTTGTATTCTCCATTTTGATTACTTTTTACGTTCATAACTTTTTATTCTGACTCTGGGAACTTTGGGTAAAAATGGTAAAATTTTGAGTAAAACTCATTCAGAGTGTAGTGTCCACATGTGAAAATTGAGTTTGTAACGTCAGATCGGATCAATGAAAAGTGTAATCTTCGTGAGACTTGAGAAGAATTTACCACCATTAATGAAATTGTTTTTGGTTGAACCCGACATTACACAATTTTTACTCGAAATGACGTCATTTTCACCCTTACATACAAAGTTACACCCAAAAGAACGTGTTGCATTCTCAAAACTTGACCCAATAATTTTAATCGCTCTCATATTCCCATAACATATCAATAATTACTCGAGTCCACATGCTCCGGTCCAAAATTATGGAATGTTTATCAAAGGAATCCCGAATGCGTTCCAGAAGTGGCGAAAGAAGATACTTCCTAGATGTCGTAAAGTTTCCAAACAGACTTGTTATTTTTTATATTCTATTTTGCTTTCCTTTGACTCACATCAACCGCGCTAAACAGAAGAGCCGAAACGTGTAAACGCCACACTGCTCTTTTATTTAGACCGCCTTCTCGGTTTCAGTTTTGGACTACAGTGACAGATGCAGTCAAAATTACAATATTTCCTATATGACGCTCTGTCTATCCACAGTGAAAAAAATACTTATGCTGGTCCCAAACATCGCATCGCAACGACGACGACGACGCTCATCGTTCTGTTTTTCCTTTGTCGCGGCGATGCCATCCATTCGGTAGCGCACAAAACCGAAATTATGCTGCTGTTGAAGTTTATATGTACATATTTTGCATGCTCCGGTAGTTACCCGAATTCGGCTTTCTCGGTCCAAACTTTGAAGAAGAAAGAGAGCGAGCGATTGGAGGTTCTTTTTAGAATTTTACCTAATACACCAGGACCAGGAGTGCTGTGTTGTGACGCTTGGACCCGTTTCGCTTGCTCTGGCGCTCGCTGCCTCTTGTTTATGTGACCATAAATATCTTCAAGTGAGTCACCACGCCACCGTTTGTTCTTTCTTATGACTGGTGCTGCTAGCATTCTTGGCATTTTGCACAGTGGATTCAGGGGATGCATTCTTGGATAAGAATCGGTGAAAATTGTAGGAATCTTAAAAATTGAAGAAAAAGCCAAAACGATTAAAATTATTGGATTTCATGTTTTTGATTAGAGCAAAAACCAGGAGCAATTATGGAATCATATACATATACTTAAGGGTTTTGGCTTATCTGCATGTGAATAAAATAGTTTTGAAAGTTTTTTTTTTTTTGAAATCTTCAATAAAAAAACAACTTATTATTAGACAATCAGTTTCCGCCCTTCGTGCACTGCTGGATCCGTTTCAAAATAACCTTTCCAGATTATCCAATTGTGTCCGATAGACTTCTCTGCACTGAGCAGCAGGATCGGCTTTTGTCGTTTCTTCACCTCTGCAAACATTTTTTTCACAATGAATACAAATTACTAAGACAAAATTTTGGAAAATTCCATAATCGCAGCCTATACTGCAACATTCGCTACGGCATCCAGACTCGGAGCCTTTTTCATCTGTTCATCTGGAACCTTGGTCAGGTTTTCCGCGAAATAGTTGGATAGGTACGATGTAGATTGTACATTTAGGATTGCCAAATGTGATATCTATGATGAATTCGCGTCCCTCTTTATGGCAAGTTCTAGCTCACGTTCGCTACTCCCAAATTTATTAGTATACTTAATGCTCTTGCGTTCGTAAGGGATCAAATTCACTTGGCCTGAGCGCGTTGAAATCCTCTTCAATAATCACTGAGCATAACCCTGTAAACTGCTAGACTAAGTGACCATCATTCGAGTTCTACCTCGGCAAAGCGAAGCAGCTTCAAGAAACGAAACCAATGATTTTGTCTATCACGATATGAGGCCTTTCTCGATAGCTTTGATCACCTCTTGTACAGGGAACTTCCCTGCCATCCGTAGGGTGACCTAATTGTAGATTTTTTTTATTACCAACGTTAGTGAGGCCCACAGTCAGTTTCAAGTAGACTTTGTTGGTTATCCAGGTGGTTATATTAAGTTGGTCATCCAAGTGATAAATCATCGCTGATGGATTGCAGTTCTAGACACCGCGGGCTACCACGTTTCACCACATGGCTATTCTGGGTCCATGGGTGCAATAAGACGACTCATGATATACTCCACGTATAGATACCTAACACTCACAAAACGCCACTTGGGTCCTCTGACCTCGAACTGTCGTTAACCTATCCTCCTGGGTTTCGTGGTAGTTCTCTTAGCCGTTGATCTGCAAATGTCGGGTTCGTAGACACGTTTCCCCTCTGGACCACGGGGAAGTTGAACTACATGCCAAAGCATCCAATTGGCGCCATTCATGCCCATATAAAAGGGGTCCTCAACTGCCATCTGCCACAAGAGCCGTTGTGCTTAAGTTGTGCAACTGTAGTCACTGTGTAACGAGGTTCTCTTTACTGACAGTGACAGCACATATCTTGTCTTGAAACCACATAACACGCAAACGACCTTTAATCGAATCTGTACAACCTGCCTAATGGTGAAGTTACGAGATGATCGAATGGTCACCTAGGCTTTTTTTAGTTGGTAACCACAGGTGGTAAATCCCGGTTTACGGATTGTATTCCAAGGCATGGCGAGCCACCACGTCCCCCAACTATGATTCAATAGAGGAAGGTCTATTCGCGCTAGTGCGCTCCAAGGCAATACTCACAAACGAGACCACTTTCAGAAAAACCTCTCATCCTTACGACTCGAAGTCCGAACTCTCCTTGAACGACTTGAGAAACGACATCTCATCGCAATGACTCGAGATTCCCACATAAACCTCTCCTCTTTGCGACTCGGAGCCTGATCAGCCCTATTACGACTCGAGATCCGATTTCTCCTCGCATCAACTCGAAGTTGACGTACACATACCCCTCCTCTGCACGACTCAAGGCACCATCGCTCCTCTAGCGACTCGAGATCTGACTTCTCCTTGTAATGCCTCGAGGTAACCGCTTATACCCCTACTCTTGTTGATTAAAGGCCTGATCTCTCCTCTTGCGAGACTCGGGGTTGACCACGTAAAGCTTAGTTCTTTTAGAAATGGGACAGTTACGAATGCGTGTATCTCAAAAATCTTGCGTTTGATCTAAATACTTTCTATGGAGGAAATGAAGGTAATCTTATGATAATTCATGAAAAAATTTGAAAAAAATTATTTATCGTTTTTTTGTAAGAATAAATTCTACTTTATTCTCGGTACCTCCCTTCGGCCAGCGCACACTTTTTTCAGTCATGATAATGATCAGTTTTTCAAACTAATACTTCGTCTAATCTGTATTTTAGGTGGCTAAATCCTTTTCCTTTAACTTCTGATAATTTTCGGACGAATACTTTTCTTTTAAAAGAATCTGATGCCACTTTAGTGGATACAGCTGTTTCGAAATTAACAAATTTGATTATTTTTGAGCCACTTTTTGAGCGTTTTTAGTGGAATTTCTGCCGACAAAGTCTGGCAATAATGAAGTAAAACCATGAGGAGATTGAACTTAAAGTATAATCGGTTTGTATAGATCGTAGGTTGCGAAGGGTACATAAAAGATTACTCTTTTTAGGCTTTTGAAAAGAGTGAAAAACCATAGTTTTCGTTTTGAAAATTGTTGTTTTTTTTTCAACAGGAGCAGAATTTTGGCAAATCATTATATTTTATACAAAATAATAAGCAAATACATACTTTAATATACTCGGAACCTTGCCACGAGCAGACGTGGTATAGGATTCAAACGCTGGAATTTGTTTAAAATAGGGTATTTTATAAGTTTTATCGTTCATCAGAAATCATCTGTCCCATAGCCTCGGAACCAGATACACAGCTTACGAGCTGTGTATCTTGCAAAAAAATTTTGTTTGAGGTTAGGTTTGAATGACTCATTAAGAGGCAACACTTTCAGCTTATCGGAGAAATTTTTTTGGAAATTTCAGCGATCTACCCTTAGTTTTTCGCTTATTGACAATTAAAAATGCTGGTATGAGACTTGACTTCCCTGATGACCCTTAGCCGAAGTTGCCGATCATATGCTTCACTTCAATGGTTAATTTGAACTTTGTGAACATTTTTGACAGTATTTCCATACCTTTCCACCACTCACACACAGTAGTTCTTTGAATAATCAACGATTTTGTCGGCTATCAATTTTATAATGATGGATTTTGAATGAAACTGTGCAAAATTATTTTTTCCTTTTTCTCTTGCATCGTAAATATCTCAAAAAAGCGTACATTTTAAATTTTGAAAAAAATAGGTCGGATAGTACTTTTTACAGGCAACAAAATGCTGTCAAAATTTTGAATTTCCGATTACTAATAAACGAGCTATTAGCAAAAGAAAGTGTCCCATTTCTAAAAGGACTAAGCTTTATACCTCTTCTCCTGAAGACTCGAGGTCTTACCGCTTTTCTAGGCCTTACCATTACAACCTGTATCAAGGTTTCAGGAGGATCTTCTTTCAATTTGATCGAGATCTGATCTTCTTCGATCTTAAGCTGATCAGTACTGTTCATACCTTAAATTCTATCGTTATCTTGCCTAAGTTTTTGATTCGGGTGCTCATGGTTAATAGAGCCCAATTTTGCCATCTCAATTCCTCTGCTTGAAGTATCTTTGTTACTGATTCAACTCGTTCCAACAAGAATGAAAGATGTTTTTTAAATATTCCCCTAGTCCAACAAGTAACAACCACCGGGTTCGCTTCTTGAGATAGAAGGTCTTGAACACCTAACGAGCCTCTCTTCTTTTTTTTGCTTTTAAGGCTTCTGGAGTTATGAACCCACTCCTTACCTTTGCAAATTGATATCGATCTTTCCTGAGCGTTATAACATCTACAGATTGCATTAAATTCCTGCTAGATGTTTGGTCTGTTTTAGATCATTGAAGGAGGCAAACCCCAAGTAGCTGAGGGTTTTATCATTCTCCGTGCTACCCGGTGTCTTAAAGGATACCGTTTGGTACCTTCAAAGGTAGCCTTACAATATTTTCAACCTGCCAACACTAACACACACTACGCCACATGATAAGGACTTCAATGAATTTAGCTTAGAAGCTAGTTTAAAGACTGAAGGACTTGTTTGTTATTAAGTCTGGTTTCAGAAAACAAAAATTTGTAAAACAGTTCATCAAACATATATCGAAGACAAAAAGACGCCCATATTCAATCATCTTGATGATTGATTCTCGACCAACTATTTTTATTTTATGTTCAAGTATATTTGTTGATTGGTTTTATACGTTTAACTATACGTTTTATACGTTTAACTATAAATATGATAGGTTCAACTATAATTGTATGATTGATTCAATCATAAATATAATAAATTCAACTTTAATATACTGATGGATGTTGGGCATTCAACAATATATACGTATATATTTATTGTAGATTTTACTATAGTGCTATGGTTGATTTTACTATAATTATGATTAAATCAATAATACTTATATGATTGATTTTATGCGTTCAGCTACATACAGTACCGTTCATAATTGTAGGGGAGAGTGGGGTATCGTGGGCCATGGGGAAACGTGGGCCACTTTTAATATCTCAGATGTGTGTTGAGATAAAAATCTCAAACAAACTGTCATTGTCGTCGCTTTGCGTGAGCATATATTTCTATATGTTGTTGACTGAAATACGCATCATATGCTTCTTTTATTTATCAAGCTAAAAAAAGTTAGAAAAATTTACTTACAGAATTAAAAATACACCCGCTAATTTCATCGATGGGGAACCTAAAGTGCATAAAAAAATATGCTCATACGCTTATGATCTTAGTTTTGTCATGATCTTTCACGTGGAAAAGGATTTTTTGATGAAACATCAATAAGTCACACACACGCATCCAATTTGCAAATCATAGCTTGTGGGGAATCGTGGGCCACACATCTTGAACCACCTATATTTTTATGTTTTTATACACATTCAGAACTTGAAATACATTTTTCCTATCTGTTAAGTTTTCTTATGCCAAATGAAGAGTTATGTAAAATATTTTGTCCATCCTATATAAGAAATTTTGCCAAAACGTTCGCGAGCCAGGTTTTGGAATCTATGCGATCATACACAGCTTTCTTTTGTATTTCATCATCTGAAATTGCTTTAAAATAACGATATGAATTAGGAAATCACAGTTTTGGGTCAACTCATAAACTTTGCATGTTATTTGGTCTATTTGGATTTGGTGGCCCACGATTCCCCACCATTTTTCAAAATCCAAAAAATATTGCCTTTTTTTCAAACAGTCAGAATTTGGGGAAAATAACTTATTAAAAATTATAAAAAAATACTTCATGATTCCTTGAAAATGTAGAAAACCATAGCTTTTTTTATTTTCATTTCATTTCATTTCATTTCATTTTCATTTTATCTGTTATAATTAAGAAGTTATGGAACAACGAAAAAAAGTGGCCCATGATTCCCCACTCTCCCATATAGAAATTAAAAGCACGCGCACTGTCATTTCGACTTTGAACTTCCATAACTTTTTACTCTGATCAAATATTCTGCGTAAGATAGATCAATTATCACACTATTATATCACAAAATTTGAGCTATTAATGTTGGTGTGGCCTGAGATACAATAATTCTACGAAAATCTGATTTTTTGGACTTTTACCGATCAAACTTGAATATCTCAGAAACTAAGCTTCACTTTTTATTGAAAATTTGCAGAGTGATTGTTGAAACATAAAGTTGGCATGTTTGAAGTTTTTGAAAAGTTCTATTGATGGGATCAAAAGTCACGCGATGTACAATATTTCATGAATTAAAAATGCAATTTCTATAGAATTTTGGACGAATGTTTCCAAAGGAAATTCATATTTTCTGTACAACAACCAGTAAATCTATGGCAATCAAAAACTCATCACAATACTATGGGATTCTGATTTCAAAACACAAATGGATCATTTATTCCATTTTTTCTTTTCTTCATTACTTTTGCCAGACATTTTTGACTAATTTGTGGATGGAAACGATATTGTTCTCATGAATCGTCCAAAATTCTATGGAAATCGCATTTTTAGGTATGAACCAGGCATGAGCCTAAAATATTGTACGTCGAGTAACTTTTGACTCCATCGATAGAACTTTTCAAAGACTGCAGACATACTAACTTTATATTTCAACAATCATTCTTCAAAATCAATAAAAAGTGAAGCGTAGTTTCTGAGATATCGAAATTTGAATGGAAAAAGTTAAAAAAGTTTGAATTTCATAGAATTGCTGTATCTCAAGCCACACAAATTTTAGAAAGCTCAAATTTTGTGATTTAATAGTGTGATAATTGATCTATCTTACGCAGAAAATTTGATCAAAAAATATCATCAGAGTAAAAAGTTCTGGAAGTTCAAAGTCGAAGTGATAGTGCGCACGCTTCCAATTTCTATACAATTATGAACGGTACTGTATTTACAGTTGTGTTTTCGTATTTTTTCTACTTCAAATTTTATTTTTATTTTTTTTTACACATTTTTTATTAATTTGTAATTATTTGAAAGATATAATATGATTTTTTTTGCAATCATTACATCACTGGTTTAGGCATAGTCCAGCCATGTCTGCTTTCCGATGAAACTCCAATCGGTGCCAGCGGCATCGATTCCTTCGTTTGGAAATAAGGTTGCTGACGGATCTGGCATGAATTGACCTTGAGGGTGGGAAAATTTTGTCATAAGTTTATTTAAACAAACAAATGTATGCTATTCAATTTTACCTTTGCTAATTACCTTCTGTTTTTGCCATTGGTAAACACTAACTACACTTATGTAAATACATGCAGTATTTAGATCTGTATGTATTTATTCAAGAATCACACAATCAATCATAAAAAAATATAGTTGAATTAACTATACACATAATTAAATCTGTCATATTTACAGTTGAATCAATTATACCACTACAGTTGAATATATCATATTTACAGTTAAATGTTAGCGATCATCAGAAGTGTATAGTTGAATCTATTATATTGATAGTTGAATGCCAAAATCAATTATACAATTGATGCCCTCAGAGCCAAAGGGGTATAAGTGACGAAATGGTCGATTTTGAGTTAATAATGCCAAATCAATCGAAAGCAAAATACAAATTCTTGAAAAATGTATGGAAAATGCAAAACACAACAATTTAAAAGCGTGTTTTCTCGAAATAATCTTTTACGCACTTATACCCTTTTGGCTCCAAGGACCTCAATTGTAGTTTAACTTATCATATTTACAGTTGCATCAATTATACCATTTCGATTGAATCTATCATATTGATTGTTAAAAGTGAGAGGTCAATTCATAGTTGAATGTACTATATTTATAGAAGCATAAAATTAATCATACAATTGTAGTTGATTCTATCATATTAACAATTGAATCAATTATACCATTACAATTGAATCTATTATATTCATAGTTGATTGTGCTTCGTCAATCATCAGTTTTTAGTTGAATCAAATATATTTATTGTTGAATGCCTTAAATCAATCATACAATTGCAGTTGAATCTATCGTATTTATGGTTGAATCCAGTGTTCCGAATATCACTCAATTCTCATGAGAGACACTGAAACGTTTTCAACAGCGAAAGCAAAACCTAAATTGTCGGTTGGTTTACCTCCCAGTGGGGCAAAGATTGTGTTCGACAGCGCTGCTCCGAGAATCAAAGAAATAAAATTTGAAAGAGAGACGTTTCTTCTCCAGTTGGAATTCTCAACTGAGTGAGGAGCTACCTGATTTTCAGTTTCTTTTTTCAGTCAATAACTTTTCTTGCTCAATCACTCACTCACTCACTCGTTTACTGATCGATGATCGAATGCTGTCTGCCTGATACATCTTGCTTTGTTGTTGCTGTTGTTAGGGAAGATTAAAATAGTCATTCAAACACGCAGGCAGTACGTATGAACATATGTTTCTGCCGCTTTGCCAGAAAGTACGCATGCAGTATGAACCGATGCAAGGCCGCATTGATTGAGTTTGAGTGAGTGAGTGAGTGGATTTTCGAATTGGATCTTGTATCAGTCAGTGTCTCAATCACTTCTGATACACCAGGTAGTGAGCTTGAGAGATCGACTTAGATGCGAGTCCGCTCTCGCTTTTGAATCTTGTTTACATTGACTTCGCATTGTCGCTCTGCCGATTCTCTAGGGAACAACAGGCAGCAGCAATCGGCTTTGAATGTTTCCAACTAGAAACCTATCATGAGCGTTTCTTCCGAGTGATTTTCGGAAGACTGGTTGAATCAATTATTCCATTTTAGTGGAATCCATTATATTCATAGTTGATTGCGTAAGGTCAATCATCATTTATAGTTGGATGCGAAAAAATCAACTACGCTTTAGTGATTGGTATGACCAGCTGAAATAATTAAAACAACAGTCTTCGTTTTCTCCATAAAGAGTCGCCCGAAAAGCTCCTTCATGTAATTTTTTTCACCAGCTCTTGCCCAACTGTGTGGAGATGCTGTCAGTACAACACAGTAAAGAGCAATAACGGGCAGACCACAGTGAGTGCAAGTGCTTGACCTGAAAAGTGAAGGGGAGCAGCAAGAGAGCTTCAAAACTTTTTCTTGTCCTTTCTCGAAAAAATTGTTTTTGTTGGCTTTGTTGCCTAGCAGAAAAGAAAGAGAAGGAGAAAAATGGCACTGCTGTGTTGTGTGCAGGCTTCGGAGGTATCCTGAGGCGCGACACATGAGAGACAGACCACTACCACTCATAGAGGAGGAACACCCAAACTTCTGGCAGTCGAAAATAGGTCTCTCTCGCTTCTCCTACCGCCAGAATCGTCAAGAGCGCCAGTCACTCTCTTCTCCCTCAGAGGATCTCTGTGCTTCTCTCAAAGAGGCCTCCCTGGGAGGGATCATTTTGCGTGTGGCGATCCAAAGTTGCCTTCGAGGCAGGTATTTGCTTGCTCTAATTAGCTCACAGCTGACTGGCTGATGGGGTGGCTGTGCGGCGATATAAGCAGAACAATTTATGGGCTATTTTCTAACCTTAATAACTTTTACATAAGAACCCTCATTAGCATGCAATGTTGGGATAAAACGTTTGTTATGATTTAGTCTTTCAGACAATATGTGTGGCAAAGAAATCGGCCGGTGTTGAATGAAATAATTGATGAAATAATAGTTACCGAACAAAATATCTCAAATTTCTTTACAAACTAGAAGCTCATTGCGCCATCCCTTCTTGTTGTGCTATCGGATTTAAATTTTGCATCTAAACTCCACACAACAATCTGCTTATTTGGGCCACGCTACTCAACAAACTAATTTATAGCCAGCGGCTTTGGCGTAGTGGTTAAAGCTCAAGTCTTCTACGCCAAGGTTCATGAGATCGAATCCCGGTCATGGCATACATAGTACACTTTTTCTGTGGTCTAGTGGTTTTAGCATTTGTAAGATGCTAGGCATTATAACTTCGAAAGATTTACGCTTAGAGTTAAGGAAAGAAGATCTCTTCAAAGAAACATGAAGTTTCACTGAGATCCTATGTGTGTTTGCTCGTTTTTCATTAATCAGCGTTGACACGTTCTATCTGGGAGTAAACTTTTGCTATTCTCAACAAACGAACACGGGCCAACTAGAATAAGTGCAATGGATGTTCTGCAAAAGAGCAGAGCCCTCGGAAACGAAGCAGATAAAAGTGCATTGTTAACATAGCACTGCTGCATTTTCTAGAAGTATTCCAACCATGATCAACCCCCTAAAAATACGCTAATGAGCTGAAATTTGGCATGGAGTCTTCTGTTAAACCAAGAAACAAACTTAACCCCCATGATTTCTTATCCGGAACATATTTTTTGACTACGTTATCAGCGTGACATCCAACAGGCAATCTATCTTTGACAGTTCTCTATCATGATTCTTGCTACGAGTTTTAAGAACGTACCAACTATATGATTTCAAATAAATCTTCATAATCTGGCCAAATTAAAAGCACTTTATCCCAAAGTGCCTGCGATAGCCGAGCTCTGCACCCGTAAGAACCTTATAACATCGGACCACACCGGGGTTCCACCGTCTCAGAAGTGGATAACTTATTGCCAAAAATAGCTTCAACAGCAACAGTAACAGCAAATGTGTCAAACTTGAAAACCGAAGAAAACAACAATCGAAACAAAACAGAGAGGATTTGTCAAAGACAATTGAAACTTTCGGTATAGGTAATGATGGCTGGTCATTGTTTGTTTTGTTTTTTGGGGTTTTCTTTGATAAATTGAATTGAGTGCAAACATTGTTTCCAGTGCATTAATTGCTTGGGTGGTCAGGAAAATTACTAAACTGTTACCGGAGGTATTTTTGTGGTTCTGAAATTTGATGTTGTTACTTGTTCCTTTTAGGATTGCCTACAAGTCAACCTACAGGTTACAACAATTTCCACAAAGGACCTAATGTAAAGAAGGCTGTTGCATGAGTCTAAAAATAAGCGCCTGATCAAACGATTTCAGCACAACTGAAGCGTAGGACCAGCACATGGTGCCGAACCATGTTACGAACCCATATCGGATTCCGCTTTGAAGATAGAAATGGTAGGCCCATTTCGGGGAGAATCTATCATTCGGCGAGAACAGGTTGCCCGTCGTCGTTAGCCATGAAAGAGTGACATTTGCATAATTCCAAAATATTGATTGGCATGGAATGAATTGTGCGCCGCCGCCGCTTTGCTGTTGACGGTGGTCTTTTTAGTTAGTAGGAAAACGAAACAAACAGAAGTGACATCGTCGGCCGCCCCGAAATTGATACCCTTAATGGGCCGTCGTGTTTGTATTCATTAACTAAGCTTTCTTTCGCCATTAAGAGTTATCTTGGTAATTAGTGGTCCGCTCAATGGAGGTGTGATGGTCCGGGGGCTTTCGGATTTGAATAGATTTACCCGGTTCCAATAGTGGTGCTGGCACAGTTACAACAATGAATGGGCCAGTTGTGCACCGCTTGATTTTTTTTTTTGGGACCTCTCCTTCTAACCCACCCTAGGAAGCTGAACAATGGCTGATAATGAATGGTAATTGGCTTCTCATTAGGTTGACGGATTATAAAAGCTCTCCGGAGGCCGGAAACCAAAAACGAAAAAAAAAAAATCAAAACCAACAAAACTGGGAAAGTCTAGTGGTTTGATTTGGTGTTGTTCTTTCATGGTTTCAAGACTCACCGTTAGGTAACTGAACCCTATCGCGCTGAATGGACGACAACTCCAACGACAATACTTAATACAATGAATGCTTTCCAGTCATAAACCAACATCAGCATTAATTGAAATCGCACCGGGGATGATAAATGCAACCGTAATCGAATCGCATAAATTCAATTGCTTGCTGCGGCATCGACGAATGGAAAGCAATAACTCGCCGATCGCTTCGAGTAATTAATCGTCTACAACTATAAATTAGAATAATCCACGACAAAAGAGAAGCTTAAGAATTGTTTATTCCGCGACACACGCGACAGAGTCCGGGGAATGCATAAATAATAACTGGGCCCCGTTTTTGGAGTGGACGGCGGACTCCTTCAGACTATTTAGTGCGCATAAACGATTCTGCGATTGCTCGCTCGGAACGGGCACTTGAAGTCGGAAACGACCGCGACTAGGTTGCGGGTTCTAAACCAAAACAACCCTAGAAAGTTGGTGGGTGCGCAACGAGACTGTGGTTATTTATTGCGGATAAGAGAACTTTTTGACGGAGAACTTAGAGTACAGAAAACAGAAAGATCTTGTAGCTTACTCTCGGATTGCTTTTTTATGATTTGTTTGGGATTGTCGCAGCCAAAGATACCCCTGCTGTGGCGCTGAGCCACCCAAGACGGTCTGGCGCAATTATTTATGCACTTGTGCCCTGAGGGAAGAGAGTTAAGTCTCCGTAAATGCGAGTTGATAACTCGGTTTTTTAATTAATCACCTAAGCTACAAGCTACAAACTGAAACATATAAATAAACAATTTTTTTCAAATAACACTCAAATTCATAGTTGAATTTTTAAACTTTTGTAGTGTTGTGTTCTTAACTGAATTTCGCTTGAAAATCGTATTAAGAATTTCTATGGTTATATTATTCGAAAACAGTTGAGTTACATCTCTTTACGAGCATTCGTATTAAATTTCAATAGATTAAATTTTGATGTTCATCTTTTTCTAAAATGTCTCAAAAATAAAAAAAAATAAAAAAGCTTTTCACAGGACTTGTCGCTTTCATTAAGCTTCCCGAAGTGAACTTTAAGTTCATCATAACTCCTTGGAAAAAAAACGGAAAAATATGCAATTTGGAACATATTACTAAATCCACGAGATACATAAACTGTAGAAAAAGCAACTTCCGGTGACCACCGGAAGTGCCCTAACTGGCATGCCGAAAAAAAACTTACACTTTTGCCGTTCGGGTCAATATGATCCGAGAGTTTGTGCGCCTTCCCCTGATGATATATATGATTCATTAATTAGGAAATTTATTCTAGTTTCTGAATCTATGAAATTTCAGTTGAAATAACTTATCCGAACGTCTGGATTATGCTCCGAACGGAAAAAACCGGGGAAATGAAATGAAGGGAGATAATTCGTCAATGATCACACAAATTGTGCAATGATGTGCAATGATTGAATTTGTGGTAATTTGTGGCAATTTGTTAAAAAGAATTTGAAGGTTTGAGCTCAAATGAGAAAAAACAGTGCTCAGAGAGAGTGAAAATGTGCTAATTGTTGCAATTTGTGAAGCAGTTGTGGTGATCATTACCACTCCAAATGCAAAGAATTCTCTCTTGATTTCAATCCCTTGGGAAAAACCCCCGAAAATGATGTCTTCTCAGAATTTCCATATCTTCTGCTCGCTTTGGCGTATTGAAATTATTTTATATGTTTTGAAATTGTGAAAAATGAACCTTTAAAATCATATATTAAAACTGAATGGCATGTGGAAGTTTCGGTCGCCAGCCTGGAATTTCCGAAAAAAAAGCTTATTTTTTAAATTTTTCCTTTGCAGCGTTGTATATCATTATTTATTGAGTCGATTTTCAAAATTCAAATTTGTTATGTTTCGAGAGTAGTTGAGCTTATAAATGATTAATCTTTCGGCATGAAAATCCCAAGGAAAGGAGAAAAAAAATGGTCTAGTGGACATTAAGAATTCATTGAAATTTTGAAGTACATATTTCAATCAAATATTGATAAAGTGTTATTCGTACAAAATTGAACTTTATCAAATTATGAACACTGACAATAAGTAAAGGACTAAAGAAATGAATTTGATATTTCAAATTTCGTCTAGAACTCTAATAACAATTTCGAGTTATGAATGCAACAAAAGTTTCAGAGCTCAGTTGAAAAAGTTTGAATTTCAAATTAAATTTCTCGGACTAAAATTATATTGAGTTGTTAGGATTTGATTTAAGTTGATAGTGATCTGAAATGTGTAAAAATATGTTTAGGTTAAGTTTATCTTCAGTCATGTTTAATTTTTGGTAAACCACTAAATTGAAATATTTATCGCTCACAAAATAAAGATCATGTATTTTTTTTATTAAAAAAAATATATATTAAGGCAGGATCCACTTTTCCTATTTTTATCATATCTTTTCGAGAAATTTTCAAATTTCGCCACTCTTACAGTGTTTCCAGTGTCGAGTAGCTATCCTCAAAAAATGAGACGAGTAGATGATACTAGAGAAGAAAAACAAGAATTTTCGCAGGGCGTGTCAATTTTTTTTGTAAGTGTAACTAAAAACTTTGCTAGAATCAGCATATGTCCAAAAATAGTGGTTTCCCGAATAAAAACTAGGGGAGTCTGGGAAAATGCTCCATAGTGACAAATCAAATGTCCAGGTGAAAAAAAATTGTCTCTTAATCTTGAAAAACCAATAATATTACGCTTTACAAAAATGGTTCTAATTCACCTATCAACAAACTTTTCTAATTTTTCGAACACAGCTACTCAATATAAGATTCTTTAAAACACTGTACTGGCTAGATTTTCAATTTTTTCAAAAAGATATGATGAAACTAAGAAAATGGGATCAAATCTACCCACTATTCTCACTATAAAAAAATACAATTGTCATTTTTGCATGTTTTTCACATCTTCTTAACAACTTAGACGTCTAGACGTCAATAGAAAAAAACCAACATTGAAAAATACCATGAGAAATTTGCTCTTATTTTCCCGCACAACTATTGTGAATATATGACTAAAAAGTATTCAAGCGTTTCCGCGAAAATTTGGTCCAATTAGCATTGTCAAAAAAAAAAAACATTGCAGTGAAGGGTAAAAATTTAATAATTGAACACTAGACATTTAGAAAATTCAAACAAAATAAACAGGAGCCGGATCCATCTGCTATCTTAGTCATGGTCATATTTTTACTCATGGTTTCAAAGTTTTTTAGTCTAAGAAAAGTAACGTTTACAAGTTAGCTTTTAATCATGAAGCTCACAAGTTAAAGTAAAAATTTTACACTAAGAAATTACAGTTTCAAGCGCTTTTTAGTTAATTGTTCTTTTTGTCAAATTCTGAGTTTTCATTTTCTAATCCTCATTTTGAAGTTTTGAGTTTTGATTAAAGGACTAGCATTGAAATATTATTATCTTAAATGTAAAATTCATCATGTTTCATGCTTTCCAGTTTTGAAAAACAATCAATTTTCTAGTTCAGATTTTTAAGCGTTGAGAATTCAAATATAAGAATCGAATGTTTGGGATGTTTGATAGTTTTCTTATCATTTTCAAATCCAAATCAAATAATTTGATGGAAACTGTTTACTTAACCAATGTTTAATTTCTCACGTTTTTCATATCGCTGGGTTATTCATCTAGTTGTTTTTATCAGTTTCAAATTTAAAATTGATAAAAACAACCAGATGAATTAACCCGTTTTTTTCAGGATTTCAAAATGAAAAATAACTTTGAAAATATGTAGGTAGGTGCATAGAACTAAAAACAAAATAAAATAATCGGAGTAAATTTTAAATTTCTTTGATGGAGTCTCAAATAGGGAAGATAAGGGGCATAACGAGCACCCTAGGCAAAGTGGGTACCCTCTTTTCTAAGGACATATGCATTTTTTTTTTCAAATAAATTTTCACGAGGAACAGTTTTGAAGTTCCTATAGTATTATTTTTTCAGCAAAAAGGAAATCTCCTCATCATTTTTACAAAAATATTTACAAAAAAACCAACTAGGTTCTAAAGTGACGAAAATATTATAATTTTTTTGCACCGTCCACATTGTTCTTCAATTTTTCACTATCATTGAATTTTTGATTTTTCACTATAATCAATTTTAAAAAGCGTTTTTTTAACTTGTTGACTCGGGGCGACCAGAGCACCATTGATTGGGGCAAGATGGACATTTTCTGCCGTAGAATCTAGCAGCGAATTCAACTCCATGAAGTCAACTGAATTATAGAGCTACAACTTGACTTGTTCACATCTGACGATTTGGCCTACTGGTAAGGTGCCGGAGAGATAATCAGAGGACTTCCTTGTGAAGGCGATTTTTTTCATTTATCATTCATTGGAAATAGACTTTTTTAGTGTCTGAACATGAAACAATGATGTAACTTACATATTTTAGTTGTTTTCTATGGTTAAATTAGACTTCTCAAGGTGGCCATTATGCCCTCATCTCACCTATACTCATTTCTCACTTCTCATGTCTCACTTCGCACTTCTCACGACTCATTTCTCACTTCTCACGGTTCACGTCTCACGGCTCTCTTTTCAGGTCTCAGACCTCAGGCCTCAGACCTCAGGCTTCAGGTCTCCGGCCTCAGGTCTCAGGTCTCAAGTCTCATGTCTCATGTGTCAGGTCTCAAATCTCAGGTCTCAGGCTCCAAGTATCATGTTTTATGTCTCATGTCTCAGGTCTTAGGTCTCAGGTTTCAAGTCTCAGGTCTCATGTCTCATGTCTCAGGTTTCAAGTCTTATGTCTCAAGTCTCAAATTCCAGGTCCCAGGTCTCAGGTCGCAGATCGCATGTCTCATTTCTCAGGTCTCAAGTCTCAGGTCTCAGGTTCCATGTCTGAGGGCTCAGGTCTCTGGTCTCAGGTCTCTCATGGCTAATGTCTCATATCTCATGTTTCAGGTCTCAGGTCTCATTTCTCAAGTCTAAGATTTCATGTCTAAATATCTCAACTTCCAGAGCAGTCCTCTTGTCCCAACTTCATAAGTTTTTTTTCGCGATTTTCGGCAATCAGCACGATTTTTCACGCGGTTTTTAGGAATCATCACAGTTTTCTTTTACGCGGTACGTAGACAAGCGTATTCTTACCGTATTCTGTATTAAAAACTGACTTTTTAAGTACGTTGTACTTTCTCACCGACTTTTTTTTTCTTGTGATCATGACCTTTATTTTTAAAAAATTAATCCCCAATTTTAATGTGCAATATAATTTTGATACCGAGTTCGCAAATAAATTTCTATTTTTATTTAAAAGTAAGTTGCGCAACTTAATCAAGACGCCTAAAAAAAATCAGTCAAAAGTATTCCATATCTTAATTTTTCATTCTCATTCGTTATCTGATAGTTTTACTGAAAGTTGAATTTTCAATCCTTTTCACATGTGTAGATGAGAAAATTTTCTCAATACAACAATATATTTCAGTGACAACAATAAACAACAACAACAACAACAGTTCCACGCTCTTTCGGTTTCCACCTGAACCGAAATAATAGTTTACCAAACCAAATATTCTTTGTTCCAGATCAATCACAACAAAATCGAAATCCTAGCAAAACTAGCGTAGCTTTCTTCCAGAAGCTTTTCCTAGTGAAACCTTCGCCAAAAGTTGGCACAGGAAGTTTTGCACCTATTCTACGACATCAATCAACGGTAACTCGAATTGCATCGCATAAGAATTTCATCGATCAAACTCATCATCGTGTTACATCAAACTAGCGTTGTTGGGAAAACGCAAATCCAATCACGACAAATAAGCATAGAGGTTCTAGTGGAGCAAAACGAATCTGTGATATAACGACACCTTCATTCAGCAAGCCATCCACAGGCCAGACACAGGGATCAGGGGCCTTCCCTTCGACGAGGGTCACATCGAGGGCTTCCGGGTGACGCAACTGGAAGCAGCCGTGGCGAAAATTGCATTTTGTTTGAGAAGAAAAGCCGTTTTTTTCTCCTTCTGTGATTAGCTCGACGTAAGCCAACGGCGATGGCTGGTAAGACGAACCCGAACGAAAAAAAGTGAATTTTTAATTAACCTGCTTAAAGTTTAATCAAAAAGCAAAGGAGAATAGAGAGAAAAACAACACCCACGTGACGCCCATCAGATGTGTTTTAAGTCGGTAGTGCAAAAAAAGCAAAAGTTTTCCTCCTAGCCAAGCTAAAAAGGTGTAGCAAAACCAAACCCAAAAAAAGAAGGCGAAGTTTTACAGCGCTACGAATCTCATTGCAGTTTTTATGCGATTTGGAGCGATTAAAAAAGTGCAAATTAGGGCGTGATAAAATTTTTAATCCATTAGCCATAAAAAGAGATGAATGCGAAACATTTTTAACGTGTCAGTGAGCGGCGGCAGACGTCAGTGTTTTAAAGTTTTTAGCAAGCCATTGTGTTCCGGGGAAATTGGCGGATAATTACCCGGCTCGATAGTGATGCGCGAAAGTCGTGAATCGTGAAGTTTTATCTCCGAAAATTACGTCTTGCCGGTTTTACGAGGTGTGATTTTAAGTGAATTCTGTGCGCCAGGCTGTGGTGGCGATAGTTTGATTTTTAAACCAACTCGGTCGGCTTACATGAGATCGTTACACAATGGTGGAAAAAGCGGAAGGATTCCTGTTCCGGAAACCGGTGTACCAGTACTTTCAGTATCTCGAAACAACGTAAGTTGGTTGTGAATGACCGTGACAAATGTTAAACTATTTATGATTTTTGACGTTCTAGTTTTAGTGATCATCTATTGATTCTTAACTACAGATATTATGAATTCTGGATTACAGATTCCAGATTCTGCACTCTAGACTGAGAACTTTTGACTCTAGACTGTGAACTTTAGACTTTTGACTCTGAATTCTGGATTCTACATTCCAGGCCTCTGAACTCTGCAATTTGATTCCTGGATTCTAGACTCACTATCCAAGACTCGGAACTCTGTTCTCTTTAATCTCGACCCTAGACTTTAAACTCTGAGCTCGGGTCGTTAAACTATCAACGCTGGACTCTAAACTCTGGAATCTTTAGTCTGGACTCTGGACCCTGAACCGTGGATTCTAGCATCTGAACTCTGAAATCTGAATCCTGCATTTTAAACTCAGTACTCTGGACCCTGAACTATGGACTTTGAGTTCATGACTCTAGACCCTGGATACTGAACTTCTGACTCTTAACTTTGAACTCTGGACTCTGACTGAACTATGGACTTTGAAATCTGATCTATGAACTCTGAACCCTAATCCCTAAACTCTAGACTCTGAATCCTAGGCTCTCAGTTCTTGGCTTTGGACCCTGTAATTTGGACCCTAAGTTTTGACTTAGTATTCAGGACTCTGAACTCTGGCCCTGGACTGTGGACTTTTGTCTAAGTATGTATCTGGACTTTGAACTTTGGACTCTAGACCCTGAACTCTGGATTCTTAACTCTTGAATTTGAACTCTGGACTTAGGACTATGAATTCTGGAATCTGAACTCTGAACTCTGGAATCTGAAATTTAAATCCTGGTTTCTTGACTCAAGACTCTAGAATTTGATCTTTGAAATCTGTACTCTGGATTCTGGGCTCTAAACCTTGGACTCTTGTGAATTGACTTCTTTTGACTCTTGGACTCTAAAGTCTGAACTCTGGACTTTGGACGCTAGACTTAGAACTATCAACACTGGAATCTGAACTCTGAACTCTGGAATCTGAAATTTGAATCCTATTTTCTTGACTCAAGACTCTGGACTTGGATTTTTGAAATCGGTACACTGTACACCAGGCTCTAGACTCTTGACTCCTGAATCTTGACTTTTTTTGACTCTTGAACATGGACCATGGAGCCGAGATTCTGGCCTTTCAAATCTCAACTCTAGAACCGGGATACTACTCTCAGGACATTTGACATTGAACTCCGGACTCTGAACTCTAGACTCTGAGCTCCGGACTTTGGACTCTGAACTTAGTACTATGAACACTGGAATCTGAACTCTGAACTCTTGAAACTGAAATTGGAATCCTGGTTGCTGAACTCAAGACTCTGGACTTTGATCTTTGAAATCTGTATTTTGGACTCTTGAATATTGACTTCTTTCGACTCTTGGACTCTTGATCATAGAACATAGACCTGAGATTCTGGCCTCTGAAATGTAAACTCTAGATCCTGGATTCTACTCTCAAGACATTGGACACTAAACTCTGAACACCGAATAATGAACTCTATACTTTGAACTCTAGACTCTGAACTCCGGACTTTGGACTCTGAATGTAGTACTTTGAACACCGGAATCTGAACTCTGGACTTTGGACTAGAAACACTGGGATCTGAACTCTGAACTCTGGAATCTGAAATTTGAATCCTTGTTTCTTTACTCAGGACTCTGGACTTTGATCTTTGAAATCTTTACTCAGTACTATGGGCTCTAGACTCTGGACTCTTGAATATTGACATCGTTTGACCCTTGGACTCTTGAATATAGTGCATGGACCTAAGATTCTGGCATCTGAAATCTCAACTCAAGATCCTGGATTCTACTTTCAGGACATTGGACACTGAACACTGGAATCTGAACTCAAAACTTTGGAATCTGAAATTGGAATCCTGGTTTCTTGACTCAGGACTCTGGACTTTGAACTTTATTTTCTATTTTATGAACTCCAGGCTCTACTCTAAACTCTTGACTCTTGAATCTTGACTTCTTTCAACTCTTGACTCTTGAATATGAACAATGGGCCCGAGATTCTGGCCTCTAAAATCTCAACTCTAGAGCCTCTAGATCCTGGATTCTACTCTCAGGACATTGGACACTGAACTCCGGACTCTGAACTCTAGACTCTGAACTCTGGACTTAGGACTATGAACACTGGAATCAGAACTCTGAAACCTAAAATTTTAATCCTGGTTTCTTGGACTCTGGACTTTGATCTTTGAAATCTGTACTCGGGACTCTAGGCTCTAAACTCTGAACTCTTGAATCTTGACTTCTTTTGACTCTTGGACTCTTGAATATGGACCATGGACCCGTTATTCTGGCCTCTGAAATTTCAACTCTAGATTCTAGATTCTACTCTCAGAACATTGGACACTGAACTCTGGACTCTGAACTCTAGACTCTGAACTATGAACTTTGGATTATGGACTGAGGACCATGAACACTGGAATCTGAACTCTGAACTCTAGAATCTGAAATTTTAATCCTGCTTTCTTGACTCAGGACTCTGGACTTTGATCTTTGAAATCTGTACTCTAGACTCCAGGTTCTAAACTCTGGACTCTTTAATCTTGACTTCTTTGGACTCTTGAACTCTTGAATATGGACCACGAACCCGAGATTCTGGCTTCTGAAATCTCAACTCTAGATCCTGGATTCTATTCTCAGGACATTGGACACTGATCTCTGGACTCTGAACTCTTAGCTCTGAACTCTGGACTTTGAACGCTGAGCAAAGGACTATAAACACTGGAATCTGAACTCTGAACTCTGAAATCTGAAATTTCAATCCCTGTTTCTTGACTCAGGACTCTGGACTTTGATCTTTGAAATCGGTACTGTAGACTCAAGACTCTAAACTCTGGACTCTTGAACCTTGACTTCTTTTGACTCTTGAACTTTTGCATATGGACCACGGAACCGAGATTCTGGCCTCTGAAATCTCAACTCTAGATCCCGGGCTCTACTCTCAGGACATTTGAGACTGATCTCTGGACTCTGAACTCTAGAATTTAAACTCTGGACTTTGGACTATGATCACTGGAATCTGAACTCTTTAATCTGAAATTTGAATCCTGGTTTTTTGACTCAGGGCTCTGAATTTTGATCTTTGAAACCTGTACTCTGGACTCTTGAATATTGACTTATTTTTACTTTTGCCTTTTGATTAAATTTTGACTCTGGTTCTTTATTTTTAACGAATATGGGTTCTAAATTGTAATGCAAAAATATTTTCAGGGGTAAATCAATCTCCATACAAACAAAACCAAACAACCAATCGCCTCAATCCAATAAACTATGGTCGCCGACTCAGTAAGCTGACTAATTTCCTAATCACTTCCCATTGCTCTCAAATTAGGTTCCCCTCCCGGCATCAGCATTCTTTTTTGATAAGCCACAGAGAAAAACCATCGTTAGGTCCACGCGTTGTCGAAAATTGTAATTTAGTCAAACCACCAAGTCAACAGTCTACATACTCTCATATAGTGTCGACCTTCTTGCCACGTGCCGTATTTCGATGCTTTTGTTCCAGACGAACTAGTCCGTTTGTCGACGACGAAACTCTAGAAGTAGAAATTTAATTACGCAAGCCAATAAAGTCGCAGCCACAGTCACAGTCACGAAGCATAAAAATAAATATGTTTAGAAGCGCGGGTGGCATGTGGCTTGTGTTTGATAAGCGATTTTGGGATAGAAAAGCAATTGGAGCAATTGACGTTTTTAGCTAATCTTAGTAATGGCGGTCCAGTTAGATGCAGAATTTTAGTATCAACCTTCCATGAGGAGCATGATTCATTAAAATTGATATGAATCACAGCATTTGTTTGTAAAGTTTTAGACAAATATTCGATCAGCCTTTTTTTAAAAAATAATAACGTTCAAAACATCAAAATCTTATTTTTTTTTTCTCGAAACGCTTACATTTCGTCTCAATGGCTTCATCGCGTTTTTGAGATGATTTTGAATTGAACTCGTTTAATACCGCTCAGTATTAATTTTAACTGGTTTTGTTTATTTCTACGTAAACAAAAACTTCTTTTTGAAAAAAATTGAAAAAGAAACCACCGGGTATACTACAGGCTGCTGTAGCGTAGTCGGTTATGTGTTGTCCTAGAAAACGAAGATTGCGGGTTCAAATCCTGCACATTGAAGTTGGTAATTTTTTTTTAATAGTTTCTAGATACCTTTTTTTGTTTCTTCCATTCTTATACAGTACCATTTATAATTGTATAGATATTGGAAGCATGTGCACTGTCACTTCGACTTTGAAGTTCCATAACTTTTTAGTCTGATGATATTTTTTGATCATGATGAAGTTCGAAACTCATCATTCCGGAATATAAAAAAAAAATTAAAATTATAAACCATTTTTGAAATATGGATTCGAAATTTTTACTCCTTATTCTTATGGCGAATTGAAACTTTGAAAAGTTCCATAAAGGTGATCCAGAAATGAAATATTAGAGTTTCATCACTCGGAAACTTCAGTCAGGATAGGAATTTAAATTTTGTATTCAGGTTAAAAATGCAGAATTCGGAATTAAAATTCAAAATTTCCCATAACAGAACACAAAACAGGTAAAAACCACTGTTATAAAATAAAGTCTAAACTCATTTTAAAACTTGCGTACCTTGAAAAATCTAAGTTTCAATTTTTAGGATTTCAATAATGAAATAAACTATTAATGATAATTTATTGTTGATAAAATAAATTGAACTTCATCTTCGGGTTCAGAAAATACATTTTATTGGTTTGTTGTTAACCGTTTATTATATTGAAGATATGTACTTTAAAAAATTTAAACCAAAATCTGATTGTACGAGTTTTCAAGGGTTAAAGATAAATCTGATTTGAATCCCAAACAAGTTTCTTTTTTAAATAAAGCCTTCATGATTCCTCCCTCATTCATTTTTTTTAATTAAAAAAAAACTTAACACTTTTAGGATTAGGAAGAATCTTGTCACCAAAACCCCACCTTTAAGGCAGTTCTTCCTACGGCCCTGGTGTGAGATATAAGAGAATATCTGCAAAATAATTCCATAATAAATTTATCTTTAAAATCGGTGTATTTCTACAATTTTGTTAGCTACTAATTTTTTTTTTTTTGAAGCTCAGAAAAATTTATCTCGGATTTTTATATTTTAAAAATGGACTACCAACAACCTAGGAACAGTTTTGGCGTGTTTTATGCAAATTACCGTACAATTTTTAAGGCCTTTGGCGACCGCTTTTCGGATGGTTCTTATCGAAACGAAATACATTTTTTAAACCCTTAGTTAAATCTCACATAATCTTCCTTTTCGTACTATTTCTTACCAACATAAGTCCTACGAATGAGTATTAAAGGATTGTTTGCCTAATGTACAGACAATTAAAATTGGCTTAGCCAGAACCTAATGCCTTGAAAATCATAAACATGATCAGAATACCACCAACCATGCGTAACTGATATCCGAATGCCTCCGAAGCTTCCAGCAATCGGACAATAAACCGAAACGTATCACATTGTAGGAATGGTCAAACCAAAAGTTGCTATATCGATCAGACAAACCGCCAGCCCGTCGCAGTGCCGTGTTAATGTGTCTATTTTTAATTTTTATGAACCGAATCGAAAAATTAAATTTCATATGGAGCTCTCTGTTCGGTGCAGAATGCTGCACAACCACCTCGAAGCATAAATACCCAATTTTTCATTTTTCGGCAGAGGAAGACATAAAACTTAACCCTCCACGCCACCACCACCCATACTGGCCAGTGCTCGCTCACCCACTCCGGCAATGGTTTTCGATAGGAATCAATAAATCAGTTTACGAGGATTCCCCGGATTGAGACGAAGGATTATTTATGTTTTTATGCGATTATCGGAACCGGTGCGGCAGCACCACAACCCGGCAGAGCGAGAGTGTGAAAGAAAATTTTTGAAGACAGGAGAGAGCCGGTGACAGCATAGCAGCATAAATTGCCATCGAAAATCCGTAAGTCAACTTGCGAGAGAGGAAAATGGAAAACAGAAAGTTTTATCGTTTTATATCGTTTAAGTGAACTTCTCCCATTTACTCTCTCGACTGTAGGGTGGAATGAATTTTGTATTTTCCAAATGAACTCAAGAGATTTTCTCTGTCAGCGAAAAGTGGCAGAGAGATGAACTGTCTCGCTCTCTTGTTTACGATTGTTGAACTCGGTTCGGTCGGCAGGCAAGACGGATCTTCTGACTTCTGTCTGGATTAATTTTGATATTAGTACAACTCCAACTACCGTCGGAGAATGGTTGATAATATGGATCAGTTTGATCAACAACTAACACTAAAATTCGCACCCAACTAATGTAAAAAATTTCTGTGTAACAGGGAATGCGAAATTTTGTAGAAAATTCATTATGTTGTTCTTCTAACCCTCTAAAAACTTATTTTTCGCTTTTGAATTCACAGTAGTTTCTTTTATGATTACATCCAACTTTAGTTCAACGAAAAACTTCAGCGTTTAGGAAATTTTTATAGGAAAAAAAGCTTCATAACCACAGGGAATGAAGAACTTAATTATCATTATTTTTTCAGTTGTAGTTTCAGCCATCTTTCCCTTTTTTCTTATGCATATTAAGGCTACATCGAATCAACATAATTTTTGTAATAAAAATTTCACATATAACTGAGATGTCTCTCTCCAGAATCCAGAATGGTTGAAATTCCAAGGTCAAACAGCCATTTTTTTTAGATCGCAGAAAAACACATGGAATAAAAATTTCTGAGGCTACCAAAATGTTTTTTTTTTTTTGAAAAATTGGTTCATTTACTGTTCTTTCTTTTTTTCGAACTTCACTTGGCTGTAGCTTTTGACAACTGCTTATAAAACCATTGTCATCTTGACATAAGCATGAATTGCTTCACATGTTTTGAAACATTATGCGCAAAAATAAGATAAAATAATGATTTATTTTATGCCGATTTTGCGTAAGGCGGGTTGGGTTTTAACACTCAAAGTCAGATTTGGTTACTCCAAGGACCGTCGTGAAAAAAAAGTGAGAACGCCAGATCTTGAGCCGTGTATCTCAGGAACTAGATAACCGATTTCTACAAATTTTATACTATTGTATTTCTTGAAGTCTCAAATTCTTGTTTTGTAAAAACTTTTTTGTGAGATTTCAGCATTTTGAATTAGTTATCAAAATGTAGTGATAGCTTTTTTTGTTAAATATTATTATTTACCTCCATGTGATTTTCTAACGTACCTACATGGTGTGAAGAAAAACGTTCATAAGTACAAAGCTATTCCTTACTCTTCAGTTTTTATATTCTGGCAAAAAATATTTTTTAGAATGAGTTTATTATTATATGATTAAAAATTTCGAAGTAAACCATATTCGCAAATATTTGAAATGTGAATGTGATGTGCATTAGCCGGGTGGCGATAAAAAATGATAAGAGTTTTTGGCTTCAAAACTATCTTGTTTGCACGATTTTTCCGAATGTATATACTATTGAAAGTTCAAAATTCATGACACAATCAAAAAGTTGAAAACTCAAGGCATATTCAGCATTTTTAACCAATTTTTAACGATGAGTTAAACCGTTGAAAAACATGAACGAAGTCGAGTTAAGTCTTTAAAAAAAAGTTACCACTACATTTCGATATGGATTTTGAAAATTCATAATATTGGAAGAAAATAAAGTTCCACAAACTAAAACTAGACACATCAAGTAATTCAACAAGACCAAGTTTGTGAAATTCGGATCAGTGGTTGGCAAATTACAGCTATTTATGATGCACTATTTCAGGAGGTTGGAACTTCAAGTGTTGAAGAGATAATTTAAGTTTTTCATACATACATTTTGTGAAATTTTTAATGAAGTGGCCATCATTGAATCTCGAAGTTAGATAGAAAACTTAGTAATCGATTATTCAGTTTTTTCTACTGGAATTTGGTTGACTTTGGTGACTCCTAGAATAAGGTTCAAAGTTCCAGCTTTCTTTTCTTAAAAAAAATGAGAAGATTTCAAATATTTAATAAATTTCGAAGAAATTTAAACATATGTGCATATTTCCAATAATTTATTATGAACATTAAAATAAAACCAAATAAAATGTTAAAATAAAAAAAGTTCAATTTTTTAATCTCGATTGAGCAGCCCACTAAACTCTAGATCTAGTTGAAAAAAAAAGAGTTCAAAACTTTAGTTAAAACCTCTTATCATTTTTGACTTTAAGTGTAATCGAGAAAAAAAACTTATCAGATAAGTTTGGCGTAAAAAAAACTTTTCTGTGATGCTTTTTCCTTAAATTTCATTGTAAAGTCATGAAAATTGGGTCTTTTGATAATTTACTTGAGGAAAGTCAATAAACCTTACTAATCTTATTATAATTTTCCAGTCAAAACATTGAAATCCATTCTTTTTGTTGACATCAAAAATTGAAATTGTGGAAACACGTAAAAAATTTGAAAAATCTGTAAAATCTATGAATATTTCCAAAATTCTGTGTTCTGTGAAACAGATTCTTTGATGAATATTTGCCCAATTTTTGTGAATTTATAAATTATTCTGTAATTTAAGACAACCTTGTCATCCCGATTCGAATAAATTTATTTTTACAGTCTCTACGTGATTCAACAGTTTTTTCGAAATCATAACCATTAATTCATTTTTACAGTTTATTTTTACAGTCTACACGTTATTTAATAGTTTTTTTTTTCAGAAATCATGACCAGAAGATTTTACCACACAATCTGATTCTGTATAACGATTTATTCAAAAGCTTGTAACCAGCCATGAATTTTATAGTTGAAATATCTAAAGCTTGAATTCAAATCTTTTGGGATAGGAACAGATTAAAATTAGACAAAGTCGAATAATTTTTAAATTTTGTGTTATTTTATTCAACTTTTTATAACAAGAAATTACCTACTTATTATTCTTGGAATTGCAATGTTTTGTTCTTTGTACTAAACTTTGATTTTACTATCTTGGATTTTTTCTAACTTAAAAAAAAATGTTAATTTAAATATCAGACTTTAAAATACGATGATTTATTTTTCACTCAAAAACCATAATTTGTAAGTTAAACATGGATTCTACAAATTAACATTTAAATTTCCAATACTTCAACAAATCCATTCTAGAAATTATGTATTTAATCAAAGACGAGATTTTTTTCTATGTGATATAAGGTTTGTTGTTTGTTTTATTTTAGTTTTCTAGTTTTAAAATGTTTGTTTTTGTTTTTTAAGTTTTTGAGCTTTATTTATTCCTCGATAAGTTTTGTAAAAGGGCACGATACCTTTTACAAATGCATTAAACTCTATCTTTCGAAATTCCTGCCTTATCGTTATTCTGATTTCCAATGTTCTGAATTCTTTTCTCATTTTATACACACAAAACGTTTAAAAATGTTTAGTATAATTGTACAAAAATATAGCTTTTTTTATATTTTGATTTAATATCTGGTAAAATTAAGTTATAGATTCAAGTTCAAAATTCCTGAAAGCTACCTTTTTCGTTCAATTTTTGAAATTTTCATGTTTTTCTCTTAGAAAATTGTTTGATGAGAACAATTGAAATACATAAATCAATTTATAGAATTTCAAACTTTAGAATAAGCTTTCGAAACTCAAATACTCATTGAAAAAATTCATCCAGAACGCAAAATTTTTAAGGTGATAAAATCAATAATTTGTAATAACCTTTCTAAATTCATAAAACGATATTTTATATAAGGTTTACTAACTCGATTATTTTCTTCTATTTTCAGGTAAGCAAATTCAGCTGGACCCCAATATGATTCGTAAATATGCAATTAATTGGTTTTTTTTCTTTAACGGCACCTAATAAGATAATCGCAGCTTCAAACTGAATCGAAAAACATTCATCGTTTGCCATGGAAGATATTTTGAAAATGTGTTGTTCGAAAAATGATAAATTTATCTTAATTAATGATGTAGTCAAGTGCAAGCAATTCCCGTTTTTGTTATCTTCAAAACACAATAATTGCCCCCTGTGTTAGGAGCCAGTAATCGACAAGATTAAACGAGGAATGTTAAATCCTGCAATTGATGTGATTAATGACTGGGATACTGAATACCCCCAATTATCACACGAACAATGATGCAGTTGTTTTGGTGTATTTTTTTTTTTTTTCATTCTCTCTGCTTTTATAATAGCCAGTTGCACCCGATGCCATCAATTGTCCGATCATTTACATCGTTTACGGGTTTGTTCAAAAGTGTCATAAAACCGTTAACATGCTTACGTTTACTCTTGGGGCTCTTAAATGCTCGACCCCATGAAGTGTAGGATATCTGCTTAACCGACAATCATTGATTAATCATCCCGAAACTAAACGGTCTCCGTCATTTTTCAAACCTTCAAAATGGGGACAACTCACGAAGCGATTTAACGAGATTCAAGTTTGAAGGGGGAGAAATTAGCACTCAGTACTGGAACTTGTCAATCGTTGATTGACAATTGATAAAGTGAGTGTAGTTTGTCATTTTTCAACTGCGAATTTCAATTATTGATGCATTTCCCTAGTATAAAAAATGCAGCTTTTTTGTATCGTTTACCTACAGTTTTCAGCCTCTCACTAAAAAAATGCCGCTGTAGTTCATTATTTCATTTACTTCAGAATAACGTTACTGGTAGGTATGTAGATAAATGTTACCTCGAAAATATTTTTCCTTGCAGATGCCACTGTTTAGAACTCTCAACATATATACAATTCGTATGTAACAACTTCGTAGACAGGTGAAAGTAAACAGTTTTTTCTCCTTTGAGCACACTGACCCATATAAACACAACCCTGCAATGAGCAGTTATTTCAAAGTTTATCGCCCTGTGGAAGCTAGAAATAGATACTCCGGTGAGATTTTCCACTAGGTGGTCATTCTTAAATTACGTAACGCAGAAATGACTCGGTGTGAGAAAATCAAGTAGGTACACCGATCCCGGATCCGTTAACAGAACTGGTTTACATCATTTATGAGCGAGCATACCCTAACAGTAGCCACATCGTGACGGTCCAAGATCAAAAACTTCTTTACGAATTTACGGATTTTCTTTTCACTACAGCTGTCCGCCCGCAATGCGAAAACATAGGTACATACATTTTTTTCTATTTCAAACATCAAGCAAACATTCCGGTAAACTATGCTGCTAACTTTGCTTGCTGCTGTAAGTGGATTTAAGGTTATGGGAAAACATCCTCATATGCCAATTTGGTACGAATCCGGAAAGATTCATGGATGTATTTTATTTCCCACTGGCTACTATATAGTCAGGCAGTGCTTCCTTTTTCTCGCAATAAATCGATATCAGTTTTATTGGTTTACTTCGTATTTTCTCCGTGATAAATAGATTAGGGTAGGGTAGCCTGCAAGATTGCCTGGTTTTACCCGGACTTGCCAGGATATTTGTCACAAAATTTAGGATTGCTTCGGTCCGGCCCGCTTGGCCTGATTTCGTTGAAAAAAGCTCTGGTTTTCCGACAACCTTAATGTAGAGGTGTTGCTACAAGTGTCAAAATTTCTACCACTTTGTCCCAACACGAGTGAACTTGCTCTAAATGTCGATTTCGCTAAAAAAAAAAGTTACTGCATCATTTGATGAATACAAATGGCAAAATTTTTAGCTTTGCCTTTGAAAAGGCAAAAATTCTACGTTTTTTTTTAAACAGATCATTAAATTAAAAGCAACCTAAGGATTGGCCATGGTTCAGAAGAAGCGTGTTCGATTCTCTCCTCTATGATTCAGGTTGAAATCTTCAAGCGTGCAAATTTTGAAGTAAGTATAAAATTCATTCACAGTCAAAACTAACTTAATTGGTATCAAGTCAAAAATACAGTCATTAGTTTGGTGTTGATTTTATGTGACCTTAGTTTTTGTTTCAAATTTTAGGTTTGAAAAAAAAAATGAGAGCGCTTCCATGTGCTTTATCAGTAAGGGTTTTTTATTCTAAACATTCCGACAGTGAAAATTTGGTGAGCTGTTATTCTATTGCAAATGGAATTATAAATTCTTGGGCAAGTGTTTCGAAGCTTTTTCAACTGCTCTGTTTTTACACAAATTTTCATGCTGTTATCCGCTACAATTTCTTCCGAAACGCATATCAACTGGAAAACTAGCACCGAACGAACCCGCACAATCGCCAAAACCCCCCAGCTCGCACGGCAAAGGTACGAAATTTCACATTTCCTATAGAAGCTAGAGGCTGGTCGATAGAGCGCCCATCCACCATTACTCTCCCACCTCGCTCTATTTACCTTCCGCTGCTGAACCACCCGCACCAATCCACCGCTCAACTCACCGTTCATCACGCTCCTTCCGCTGAACGCAACATAAAGCTGCACAAAACCGCCCGATTCCTCCGACCGCACAATATATTTCAATCCACTTAACCGATAACCAATCACTGTACCGATTTCGGATCAATAAAGGACCATTTTCGCTTTGGCTGTTTTTACTCGACCTCCGATCTACCAACCAAAACAACAACATTCTCCGTCTCGCTCCCACCTTGGAGGACTCATCGACCGAACAACTATAAACTTTCGTCTCGTTCGTGCCACCGAGGACAACAAAGGCAAGGTAACGTCATTTCGAGCGACCGTTAGCAGAGACTACATCGAAAAGTCACAACAAAGGCAAGGTAACGTCATTTCGTGCGACCGTTAGCAGAGACTACGTCGAAAAGTCACTTAGCAGCGCCATCTGAACGTCATATTGGGTAACTATCAAACTGCAAAAGTTATACCTTTTCATAATGGCGAATTTATGTGAAAAGTGTGCCATGACTTTCGACGGTGAATTCGTGCAATGTGGAGTCTTTTGTTCCACAGTTGTGTGTTTAAAATGCTCTGGTATACACGATAATTCTCGAGCGGACCTTCGCAAGAATTCACATGATGGTTTCTAAAGCCCGCTTTTCCAACGCCTTAGTATCAACAAACGTTGCCAACAACAACCTGATCGAATCCTTGAAAGAATCACTTAAAACTGAGATCCGCGGAAGTATTCTTCAAGAAATTCGAAACGAACTGCGAGTAAATCCTCTTCCGGTGAACGGTTGCGCTACTCCAAGTCTTAATCCGAGAAATAGGTCCTCCGTGGGTTCAGCCGCTGTTTCATCCGCCCATCTTAAGCGTCGCCGTGAAAAAATCATAGTTACAGAAAGCATTCCTGCACGACAACCAAACTTGTTATGTGCGGTTGGTACCGGTGCAGCTAATAACGAAATCACGACAAACAACAACCTTTATACAACACCTCCGTCATTTTGGCTCTATCTCTCTGGCATTCTTCCAAACGCGCCCGATGATAGTGTTCTGCAATTCGTGCGCTCTCAACTTGGAACCGATGAAGTCCAGCTTAAAAAGTTGGTTCCTAGGGGTAGAGAAGTCAGCACGCTTTCGTTTGTATCCTTCAAAGTTGGTGTTTCACTCGATTATAAAGATAAGGCGTTGTCGTCCGAAACTTGGCCAGCAGGAATCCGTTTTCGACAGTTTGTTGATAACTCGCCTGAGAGTTTTTTACCCGTTCCGAAACAGCCGCGACTCGATTTCAAATCGAATCAACAGACGCCGTTTGCAACGCCAATATGAATGGTCAACTGGACGTTGATAACCATCACTTAGCCGAATTAGAATCCGCCGTCACTACCTTGCCTTTACCAGTACTGCCTCCTTCTGCAACATCCGCTAGCTCATCTATGCAAAATCGCTCTATCGTTAACAGCCAACTAACTGTATACTATCAGAATGCAGGCGGTATGCGTACAAAAACTAACCAATTTCTGCTCGCGCTGTCTTCATGTGAATACGACATTGTCATGATTACAGAAACTTGGTTGAAGGATGACATAGCAAACTCTGAATTAGCCTTAAACTACAGCATCTACCGCAACGACAGAAATTCGAACACAAGTCAACTAAGACGAGGTGGAGGCGTATTGATAGCAGTTAGGCATGGCATCAATGCAGTCTCTGTAGCAGTACCTGGTTGCGATCATCTAGAGCAAATCGTTGTTCGAATCAAAGATCGGTGCCGTTTCGTATACTTGTGCTGTGTTTACTTTAGACCTAATAGCGAAACTGCTCAATATTTGTCCCATATGTCAGCAATTGATCAGCTAACGAATACCGCATCTAGTCAAGATATTATCGTCGTTGCCGGAGATTATAACTTACCGAACTTAAACTGGAGTTTTGACGAGGATACTGATAGTTTTCTGCCAGTAAACGCCTCAACCGAACAGGAACTGGCTGTAATTGAGTGTACTATTGCATCTGGTTTATCTCAGATCTGTTCGCTCGTAAATGTCAATGGCAGAATCCTCGACCTCATATTTGTGAATAGACCAGATCTTACAGAAACTGTAAACCCGCCGCACGCCATTTTAAATACCGATCGACATCATCATGCTTCAATTTTATTGATTGACACTACTTATGACGAGATTATCGACACAGTTCGCCCCGATACTTGTAGCTTAGATTTTACGCACTGTGACACCGGTCGTGTGATAGATTCGTTAGCCGAAAAAAATTGGCACTCAGCGTTTGCCAATCTGGATATTGATAGTGCACTTTCTACCTTTTATGACCACCTTTGGGTTATACTGCGTGAGAACACCCCTCTTAGACGACCAAGCAGGCATAAGCCGTTTAAGCTCCCTTGGTGGAACTCTGAACTACGAAGAAGCCGCAATTCAGTTCGCAAAGCTCGGAAACGTTACTTCAAGGAGAAATCTGATCAAAACAAATCGATCTTGTCTCGTTTAGAAGTCGAGTACTCAGCCCTGCGAAATACTGCCTTTAAACGATACATATCATACATCGAACGCAACGTTAAGGAAGATCCATCCAGCTTTTGGAAGTTCATGAACAGCCGCCGCCTTAAAAATCCGGTTCCATCTTCTGTATCGTTTCATGGATGCACCTCGAGCAGTATCAGAGAATCAGCTGATTTGTTTGCCGAATTTTTCAGCAGCGTATATAGCTCGTCAACTCCTAACTGTGCTGATAACTATTTTGGAAATCTGTCGAACTATGACGTCAGGCTACCCCAGCCTCTATTTACCGAGCAAGAGGTGCTAAACATTCTCAGTAAACTTGATCCATCGAAAGGCCCAGGTCCAGATGGAATTCCATCGTCGTTGGTTTCGCGAATAGCTGTTTCCCTTGCAACACCGCTTTGTCTAATTTTCAACCGATCCATCTCAGAAGGAGTTTTTCCTAGCCGTTGGAAAATTGCTTCAATTTCTCCAATTCATAAGTCTGGAAATGCTCATCGTGTGGAGAACTACCGGCCAATTTCAATACTCTGCTGTTTCTCAAAAGTGCTCGAAGTTTTGATGTACGAAAGGCTCTATTCAGCAGCTACACCGTTACTTGCCGAGGTCCAGCACGGGTTTATTCGGAAAAGATCGACGTTGACCAACTTGATGTGCTATGCCAGTGAATTGCATACAGCGATTGGTAAAAAACTGCAGGTGGACTCAATATATGTCGACTTTGCCAAAGCCTTTGATAAAGTGCCGCATATGATCGTGATCGAGAAACTTAAGCGCTACGGATTCCCAGAATGGGCAATCAAATGGTTGCATTCCTACCTGTTACATCGTCATGGATTTATAAATATTTGTGGAATTCATTCCACTAGTTTCGATATGCCGTCTGGTGTTCCACAGGGAAGTCACTTAGGACCGCTTATCTTTGTGATTTTCATTAACGATCTTGCAACTTTCATTCAATCGCCAAAGCTACTGTTCGCAGACGATTTGAAAATCTACAGGATCATTGACTCGAGAGTGGACTGTGCTGCGCTTCAGGAAGACATCAATAGACTACTCGCATGGTGTGGAAAACATGGGATGGAAGTAAACGCCGATAAGTGCAAGTGTATCAGTTTTTTTAGAACCAGAACCTCCGTGCCCTTCGAATACGCTTTTGGTGGCACTCCACTTGAAAGAGTTGTCACCATTAAGGATCTAGGAGTAACCTTTGATCAGAAGCTATCGTTTAATCAGCATATCGCGACAACAACAGCTAAAGCCTTCGCTATGTTTGGATTCCTGCGAAGAAATACTTTAAGCTTCGAGGACCCATATGCTCTCAAGACAGTGTTCTGCTCTTTAGTGCGAAGTGTCTTGGAATATGCGGCACCAGTTTGGGCACCCTACCACTCTGTTCATATCGAACGGATCGAACGAGTTCAGAAAAAATTTCTTCGTTATGCTCTGCGTCGACTGCCCTGGCGAGACCCCGTAAGGCTACCGCCTTACTTACAAAGATGCGCTCTTCTGTCTATATCGTCTCTGAGTCAAAGAAGAACATATTTGCAAAGAATGTTTGTATACGATATCCTGACAAACACTGTTGACTGTCCACAATTGCTCCAAAGCTTGAGTTTACACGCCCCAGCACGCCGTTTGCGCAACCAAACCACCTTCTGGCTACCTAGAAGCAGAACAGTTTTTGGACAAAACCACCCGCTTAATCGATGTTGTCAAGTCTTCAACGATGTTTCACACTTGTTTGACTTCAATGTATCCAAATCAATGTTTAAATGTGCAATCCGTGACGTTCCCTAGCATTAACATAACTTTAATTTAATCATAAGTGATTTTAATACTCGGTCTGTATGACGGCAGTCAAAGACTTAAATAAATAAAAGAAATAAAAAGAGTTAAGAAAGGAACAAAAAATAAGTTTGTTTTTCTAATTAGGCAGAACAAATTTCCAATCCTTCTTTGGTCAATCGGATTTGGAACATCGCGAAAGATTGCATGCAACTAAATTGCATACTATATCATTGCACTAAACCTTTAAATGAATTAATTTTTTATCGGAAAAATTCAATAAAATCGAGAAAACAAAAGGTGACAAAACTCCCATCTTCCACAATCTTTCAAATATTTGATACATTTTTCAAAATTTTCATAAAATACATCAAACTTTATTTCTCCCCCCCCCCCCCCCTTTGGTGTTTTTGTAAATTGCGAAGGGGGGGGGGGGGGGGAGGGGGAGGTTGACAAAAGAAGAAATTGATATTTGTTCCGACATTATTTACTTTTCTACCTAGGTACCTACACCTAAAGAAAGTTTTAAAAATTTTAGATTCTTGTGGAACCATAGAGCGCAGTTTCTAAAAATGTGTCTGAAAATCGTAGGAAATGCTGCCTAATTTTTTGAAAATTCTCAGTAAAAACATTAAATTTGGAGCTCGCTTGATATTGAAGAATTAAGTGTTTCTTACGGTGATGTCAGCCGGTTGTAAGATTGCTCTACATAATGCAGGAGCCATTATTGCTTCAGCTGTGATAATTACTCAGCAAAAGAAAAAAAAAGGAAGACCTTGGACCTCCCTTTTCTTAACTCTAAGCATACTTCTTTCGAGGATATGATGGCTAGCATCTTACAAATGCTAAAACCACCAACCCATAGAAAGTGTATTGTGTATGCCGTGACCGGGATTCGATCTCATGCCCGCTGGCTTAGCAGACTTGAAGGCTATCCTCTACCCCACGGTCTGCGGATAATTCGGTTTATTCGGCTTATTCGGTTTGTTAACTATGAATTAAATTTTATATCAAACAAAGTTTCTTTCCAAAACCCGTTCTTCAATTCGTACGTTTACCCGTATAATTGCCACAAAAATGTCGCGAAAACTGTTGCTGGTTCATGAGAATAGCGCTTTTTCGTTACGCGACTATCCAAAATTGTATACCCAAAATTCTCAGTAAATAACTGTGCACATTTTCCTCATCGATCCTATGTATTAACTTTTAACTCATAATTCCACAATGCGGATCGATTCGTCTTACCTTAAAAAAACCCGTAAGCTAATTTTTACATCCATTTAATGGCCGTCTCTTAAAATCCTGATGTGAAATTTTTAATCACAATCCGATGCATAATAACGTCATTATCTAAAAACCATAAACAGGTTATATGGATGACCTCTCTGGCCGATCCCTTTTACAAAACTTGATACTTGAAATGGATTGCCCGTCTTTTAAAACCCACATGCGTGAGTTTTCATTAAAATCCAATGTATCATAACGTCAATATCGCAAAAACAGTGATTAGGTCATATGGACGACACCTTTTTCCGACGCCTGACCCAAAATTGGATAATTGGATTCAATTGATCGTTCCTAAAAACTCTCGTGTGCCAATTTCCATCTGAATCCGTTGTATAATAACGTCAATATCGCAAAAACAGTGAACAGCTAATATGGACGATCCCTTTTGCCGGCTTCTTACACAAAATCTGATAACTGAAATGAAATTCCCATCCCTCAAAATATCCATGTGCAAATTTTCATCTCAAACCGATGTACAATAACGCCAACATTGCGAAAACAATATTTGTGTTGTATGGATGACCCCCTTCAAAAGCGGTCATCCGAAAGTCTCAAAACATTTTTCATCAATCCTGGTCTGAATGAACACCCATGCCAAATTTCAGCTTTCTAGGTCTTAAGGCGGCTGACCTATTGAAGACAAACACTCAAAGGAAAAAACAAACAAACGGAAATTGCTTTTCATGTACAGTGAGCAAAACAAGAATAGTACCACTATGTGTTTTGCTTGTTAAAATATAAATGATTGAAAATCACCAAAATTTCCTTCTACAATTTGATTTGACATGTTTAACGGATAAATCAAGCATAAATTTACTTTTTTTTTACGTAGCAATTGAGCGTTGAGGACCAAAAATATGAAAAAAGGGTGCGAAATAAGAATAGTACCACTTGTGTTTTTAAACAAAAACAAGATTATTTCTAAACATTTGCTGTGTAAATGTGAATAAAAATGCTTCCACGAATTATTTGAATAGAAAACTGCATTTTAAGGAGTTTTCCAGAATTCCAAAGGTTTGCAAAGGTTTAAAAAGGGGAATTTAAGAGATGCTCTTCTAGAACTAAGGAATGTAATATTTGAGCTGTAATTCTTTACCAAACTACTTACTTTCTTCATCAAAATGACTTGAAAAGATGAAACTAACATTCTGGGTTTAATTTGATTCAGAAAAAAACAGGTTAGAATTGACAAATTTAAACCACACTTTTTCCAGTTTCAAGTCCTAGAAAGCAGCACTATCTTGCAGTTAAAACCAAATTAAGTTTCAATATTGATTTTCCAGGTTTATTAAAGCCCATATTCATCATTTCGAGGTAGTTTTCCAACACTGTTTTTTTGGAGTTCAAGCTGCAGAAAGCTTTACCGGATTTGCCAAAAATCACCAGCACTAGAATATATCACCCCCAAAATTCCTGCTCTTCCCAACTTTCGATTCAATTGCAAATCATACTAATAAAACTGCTAGCTGTCTGGTCCATCAAGCTCCATCGGAAAGTACAATATTATTCTGATTATTGGTCCATGAAATTCACTTTTAGTGACCTTGATGCAATTCTAATTTTTTTAATTTAATGATTTTATAATTTCCAAGGCGTTCACACGATACCAAGTACTTATTTCTTGACCAAAATCATCCAGCACACCTTAATTTATCCCGGATATTCGAAAATGGGTATCAATTCGGTTTAATTGCAAGATAGTGCTGCCATCTATGACTTAAAACTGGAAAAATATTGTTTGACTATTTAAAAATATTAGTAATTTAAAACTTGAAGCCTGTTTTTTAAATTAAAAATCAGCCTAGAATCTATGAATTATTATTCACTTTTACACAGTAAATTTTAAGAAATAATCTTTTGGTTGAAAAACACAAGTGGTACTATTCTTATTTCGCACCCTTTTTTCATATTTTTGGTCCTCAACTCCAATTGCTACGTAAAAAAAAGTAAATTTATGCTTGATTTATCCGTTAAACAATTCAAAACAAATTGTAGAAGACAATTTTGGTGATTTTCAATCATTCATATTTTAATAAGCAAAATACATAGTGATACTATTATTATTTCGCTCACTGTATATAGATTTGAAGAATATTATGAAACCAACATTTAAGTTTTACTTCATCTATTTATTTGAATTAATGTAATTGATTTATTTGTGATTTAAATTCGTTGTTCCTTTGTTCGCAGCACAGATTTTCTGTTGTTTGTTCTGAAGCAAAATCTTAACATTAAATTACTGATGTGATAAATTAATGACGTACTTTGCCTTTACATTTCAATATTTCTACCTTCACCAAATTTTGTTCAAATCACCATCAACGTTACTGTAAGAAAAATAGCAATTTTTTTGTTAATAATGTATCATGTGCATTGTTATCAATTAAAATCTAGATGAACATGATGGATTGAACTGTTACCAATTGAAAAAGTCTTTGAAAAAAATCTAAGTGAACCGTGTGTGAACAATGAACAACACACAAGTTCCATAGAAGTTCGCAAAAATTAAGCACTAGGTCTCGAGTACCTTTTATTCAGCCAAATGTGAACTTTTCATGCACATGGTTTAAACTATGCGACTTTTGGTTACTTGGGATATACCTTTTATATGGAATGCTCATATCTACAATATGATACTTACTAACTTTTTATAATCCGTTAAGGAAATGTCCCTGAAAAATGAAACTTTAAATTTTGCTCTTTTCTTAACACTAAACATACCGACACTTTGTATATAGGTACCTATTTATTACCTATTTCCGCTGAATCTCTTGTTTCTCTATCGTTTTTCTCAAAATTTATAGTTTTGGGAAGCTTGTAACGTGACTCAAATATGATTCTCAGACAGTGTTCTGCTAAAATCATTTATTTCAAAGTTAATCAAAGTATAAGATAAAAACTCGTAAAACATGCTTCGGGGAAAGGCTGTAAGTCAGTTAATAAGAGCTCGAAAAAAAAATATTGCTTGAGAAAGCTGAGGTTAGAAGCTTTACGTTGCATTTAAGGATTTTTGTTTTAATTTCTTTAGATCATGGCCACAAAGAATGTAAAAAAGGGGTGTAAACACCGTACTTATGCTGACTACTCATTCGTTTCCAACATTTTGCAAATATGTATGTAGTAAATCATTAACAATAAGTTAAACAAAACGATAATTTTCGGGAAATGGTATGGAACACTGTTCTTTTTGATCTTATTTATCATCCTCCATAAAGATTTCTCTTCTCGCTAATTACTTTCATAAGCTCTTTATCTTGTTGAAACCTTCGTTTGTCAGTCGTGGTTAGCAGAGGAATAAAAAAAATACAAACAAATACATTTTTCCGCTAAGTATACATACAGGCTTGTTGTGGGGGGATTTTCCCTACAACTTCACCGGGTAAAGAACAGCATCGGCAACTGTTTTATGCACCGGGCGCGCAGCAAAAAGCAAACATCAAAAGTAAACAAACGGTTTCGGGACTGAAATTGTACATAAATGCAAGAACGCTGCTGCTGCGCTTCGAAATAAAAACACAGCTGTTTCGTATCAAAATTGGGGCCGTTAAATAGGTTTTTATGACTGTCAGTGGGCCAGCAGCTTGGCTTCTCTCCTTCGTTCGAGTCCGGCTCTATGATTTTCGTTTATGTTTTTACATTTTTTGCCGGAATGGCTCAGCATATTCGAAGAAAAAAAAGTATTGGAATTCTAGATACTGTCCGCTACGATCCAGAGTTGTTTTACATCACAACCCCTCAATCGAAGCGGGTTCTGTTCTCTGCTTAGAATAGAACTATGTATGTCGTTACTGAAGAATGGTCCCCTCTACATTCATAGTTATTGAGGCCACTGAATAATGATATACTTTTCCTCCATTGAAAGGCGTTTCTTGGGGTTAAGGAGCAGGTCGGGTACGCTCTTAACCTTTCATGCTCCCCTGCCATTTCTGCATTTCTCGTAATGTTCCGTAAACTACCCGGGATGATGTAACAACAAAGTGCTGGCTCGATAGAGGCACATTTTTTCACAGTGAGTAAATTCTATCGCACCCTTTTTCGGAACGGGGGAAGCACGGAAGAAAAAGGCGTTACCCGAACGAAGCAGCTCGAAGCATCCACCTCCGGACCCAGATCCACTAAGCAGCGCTTCGATTTGTCCACAGATAGTATCGTCGACGTTTTGTCATGAAACGTGTGGTGTGGTTGGTTTCGTGCAACCCAAACCCCACCCTGAGATCCAGGCAATAGATGACCTGTGTATAATTTATCGGCTACCAAATCGAAACACAAATCATTTCCCTTGCAAAAGTCTTCTCTTCGAGCCGTCGAAGGAGTTGCAAGCTAATGTAACTTCTCGACACAGTTAAGCTCCCCGAGTACAAAGAGTAGAAAATATCTAGTCCGCTTCAGTCTTTTGTAACGGAAGAGAAAATATCCAAACCGGGGCGGAGATGATTCCGAAACCGTGGACTCTTGGGACCTCATTCAAAGCTTGTTAGAAACATTTGCCTCCCTCTCAGTTCCGTAATGGCACTTTTCTGTCTCGTAAAGTCGTATGTAAACCAAGGGTGTGGGGGAGAGATTATTTATAGATCACTATTAACCAGACGGCACTTATCCTCAACTTCTTTATCATCCGGGTGAAAAACAACCAAAGGGTTTTACCATAGCGAATGTATCTTCCGACCGGATGATGAAAGGTGCAAAACGGGAATAAAATATCTTTCCAAACTATACTCATAACCATAAGAATTTAACGTGTACTGATGAGGCATGCGAGGGAGGGGGAATGATCGTGTGATAATGTAACAAATGTTTCCTAAACGATAATGTTTTTCGTATATCTTACAATAACGGTTGATCAAATAACCTCTTTTGCTTTTTAAACACTCCCAAAATTTTGAAAATTTTAGAATTCACCGACTAGGAAATGTTTTAAATTTTAATAAAAGTTCAAGCGTTTTTGTGTATTTTCTTACGATTTCCTCCCGCTTTGGGAGGGGGGTGATCATGTTAAAAAAGCAAAAGAGGTTATTTGAACAGCCGTTATGGTAAGTTCTACAAAAAACTTTATCGTTTAGGAAACATTTTTTACATTGTTTTGTTTTTCAAAAATATTTAAACACATGGGCTTAAAAACTTGATTCCAGTACTTTTTTTTGTAAAAACTTTTATTTGGAGTATAAATTACATACAAGTACATACTAAGGCTATGATAATTTAGTATCCGGGCACTTTATTTCGGTAATAGCTACGTTAATAGAGGAAGGACATTCAGATTTTTAGGTTAACGTGTGTTTGGTATATTTGCAATGCAAAAAGACATGATAAAAATAATTTTGCACAATCGCCTTGGAAATTCTTCATTGTCGAGTTGAAAACTCATGACTGTTGATTTTTTCTAAATTTGTTCTTGGTCCGAATGGTTAAGAAGTATAAGAAGCCACTCTAGGATGCTCACGAAGTTCAAACCAAGCATCGTAGTGGAACTCTTGATCTCAACTATGGTAAAAAGTCTATGGTTATTGGGGATAACTGAATGCAGACTCCTCAATTGTGCAGTAAATTTGTTTCCGGCAGACAAAAAGTATTGGCTGACTTGTAGACAACAAGTAAATAACTAATAGTGAGCAATTCTACAGATTGCAATTTGTGCAACCGGTTTTTACGCAATGTGACAGATGTGTTTTGATGAACCAGGAAATTTATGTTAAAACCGAATTTAAGAGGTCAAATTCTTCTAGATACCTACTCATGAAAAGGTTCCAACCAGATTCCAATTGGGTTTTCTAGGTAAATTAGTGTTAAATATCATGATTTTGCAAATTTTTTGCTTCGGTGGCGAAAATTATAGATCAATACATAACTGAAAAAAGTGTGCAAAGATAAAAAAGAGATTTTATGATTATTTAAGAGTATTTCTTGAAATCAACGGTAAATTATATTTTGTATATTTTTTACATTAAATATCATATTGACACCTGCATTTCCTCCATTATGGAGGCTCCATAGAAAGTTTTCTAGCCGGATTCTAAATGATCATAGTCTTTGTATTCTACCAACTTAGTTATTGATTGTAGGGTGTTAAAATGTTTAGGATGGTTTATCTACGTTAAAAAATCAATCCTTCACACATTTTTTTTTTCAGGATACCCTGAAATAATGAGCATTTGTGGGATTTTCTTATGAAAAATTCTCTCACTTCTCTTGAAAATTTAGTTATTTATATTTTGAGCTAAATTAGTATTAGATTTTCATGAACAAATATTTGGGACTAGGAAACAAATTGGACTTTCTTCTTACATTAAAGCCAAAATTTTATATAATCCACCTGGATATCAAAATGAAATATCTTTGTTAAAAATCTTTCATCCTTTTTGGTGATTTCTGAAGATTTTCATACTTTTCACTGTTACAATCGATTGTAAAACCTTAGACACGGGTATTATATACAAAACCAAAAATAGCGTTTTTGGATGCATTTGTGTATGTGAAAGTGTGGTCGATTTAAGTTTTCAAGCGAAAATTCAATATTATTATTTTTGTCAAAAATACACGAATTGAACCTTTATTGACTTTTTTTTCGATAAAAATGACAAATAAGATTACACACTCTCAGCATCTACTTTATTTTCAACATTTTCTAGTGGTTGATTTGATGTCATACTATTATTTGAAAATATTCTCTTATTTCACTTTAACTTGTCAGATCTTAAGTCACCAGATTTTTTGCAATTTTTTTTTATTTCGAATTCTAAAAGTTTTGCATTTGTTCAAATTAACGATTTCTCTTCAAATTTTCTAGATAAAATAAAAAAAAACACGGGTTTTTATCTGGTAGTATAGAACACTGCAAACAATTGTCTGTGTATTTCTGCATTTTTCCTAGAATTTTATTTTCTTCCTTTAATGAAAAAAAAAACATCGCGTCATGAACAGAATTTCTTGCATTTCTTGCTTGAAATGCTTAAAATATTGTTTCTACATTTATTTGCCCAAATTATGCACATATTCAAGATGTTACATTGCTCAAAGTAGGAAATGAGTAACAAAATTTTGAAGTTAAGCGCGGAACTGTGGATCTAATAATAAAAAATCAATAAAAATTTTCAATAAATTGGAACAAAAATGGAACAAAAGCTGACATGCACAAACTTGTATACAATCTTCATTGCCAAAACCTAAAATCCAGATAAAAAATTGAAAAAAAAATGTAAACAACAGGTGATACAATTCCCATCTACAGTTTGGCTTTCACTCTTTCAACTGTTTGAATTCTAAATGAATTTATCAAATTTTTGATCAAAATAACTTGAACTTTAATTTTTCTCTCTTCGGGATTATTGGAAAAATAGGAGTGACCAAAAAATAATTTGATATTTATTCCGGAATAATAAAACCCCATTACTTCAGAGTATCCTGAACAAATTTATGAAAAGGATTGATGTTTTTAATGTAAATAAACCATTTAAACACCCTACAATCAATAACTAAGTTGGTAGAATGCTATCTCTAGTCTTGGTACAAGCAGTGATGAAAAGTTTCATTAGATTTTTCAAATGAAATTATAATCACCCTGTTTGTGACATTCCAACTCTCTTCACTCAATTTGTATCACTTTGATGTGCAAAGTTGTGCAAAATTGTGGATCACCTGTGCTACCATGGTAAGGAAAGAGTTAACTTCGAAACAGCTAAATCCACCAAATGGCACTAATTTTCATTCAAAAGAGAAGTATTGGGCCTAAAAGTAGCGGAAATTAAAGGAGGAAGATGCAGTCATCCAAAATACAGATTTGACGAAGTATAAGTGAGAAAAACTTATCAGATCAATAACATGACTGAACAAAATGAGCGCCTGCCGATGGGAGATACCAAGAATAAAGTAGAAATATAGAAAGTAGAAAAAACGATAAATATTTTTTTCATGAATTATCATAAGCTTCATAGAAAATATTCTGATAAAACGAATGGTTTTCTAGTTACACGCATCTTTTCTACCTAGCATAGGATTATGTTTTCTAAGAAAATCAATCTAAAATGGTGGTAAGTTTTAGAACTATGTGTCAATAGCTATTTTAGATCGAAATACACAAAACATCAAAGAACTTCTGATGCTTCCAAAATGATAGCTTTTCGAAAAGTACTTAGGTCTTTTTTTGTTTGGGGTTGTTTAAAAAGCGAACAAAAACAGTCGTAAATAAGTGAATTCACGTCACAAAAAAGTAAACTTTTTAATTTTACGAGAAAACTTCAACATTGTAAATCAATAAAAAATGAGAGTATCTTTCAAAATGATGATAGGATTCTGAAACACTAAATTTTATAGAAGACGGTATAAATCCAACTGAGTTAAAAAAAACAAAAGATTTTTTTAGTATCATGTGAAAAGTTTTAAAAATGCGATAATTTTTTAACACTCTTTTTTTAAGGTTTTATAACTGCCAATTGTATTTTTGGTGCATTAAAATTTTTGAAATGTTCAACAGTACTCAATACAGCTAAAAATGTAAAAAAAAAGATCAAGACCGTTTGTGGGCTTGTTAGACAACTCATATCTGAAGTGTTCTAAGAGGTATAAAAGTTTTGTTTCGGCTCAAAATGCATCCACGTTCTTATAATTTGTAACTAAATTATACTCTTCGACAAAGTTCTTCATCAGATAAAAGTCATAAATTGACACTAAAACGAAAAAGTGCATTCCATAGTAAACAGAAAGATCATATTTGTTTTTCAAAACAAAATTTTAATTTTTCCAATATCAAACCCAAAAGTTAAGATTTACTCACAATCAGCTTTAAACCAAAACGAAATTATTTAGACCTCAGGTCCTAAGAAATAAAAAAAAATCCAAAATTGACTCAGGTTGATGCGTGCCTTTTGGTACCATGTGACGGACTTTTTTTTTTTGTTGCCAGGTTGAAACCCTATTTATGAAATTTTTTACTTGATGTGGTCACTTATATTGCCTTTTTACCTCATGGTCGCTTCTAGCCTTGATTGTGTCATAAGTAGTTTAAAAATGTCACTAGCTCAGATTTGATTTTTCTACCCCAAGTGCTCTAGCGTTGATCCTTCCTCCTACCAATACTTTCATATCTGTCCAACAATTCTACTTTTTATTTCATAATTTGTCTTATTGTATAAATTCCTAAGATTTAAATAAGAAAATATAAAAACAAATAAAGGACTATTAAAAAATCCACTCGGAGGAATGAAAAATAATCAAACGAGAATGGTTTTAAAAACACAATAAAAGATACATCGAGGAAAGCACAAATACGGGAGTGAAAGCAAACAAGGCGATCCTATTCCCGCATACATTTAAACATTTTTCCTGTTAAAAATGTTGAATCTGCAACAATTTTAAAGGAGAAAAAGAGCAATGTTTGCACTTCCCGGCAATTGTTCTTGTTCATTCCAGGTACATATATTTTGAGCCGTTATCAGAATCAAAATTTCTCTTAAACATAGTTTAATATTACGTTTTCGTAGTTTAAAATATTTTTAAATCGAAAAAAAAAACGTGAATCTAAAATCAAAATCAAACTACAAAACGTTTTGCCTTCAAAAATATCATAAGTTTCATTTTGGTTTAAATGTTTTTTTTTTGCTCGCAGTCATCGAGAAAGATGATTTTTGATTCAAAACCTTTATTTTCAATAACTTTGTATCTGAGTATCGCTTGCTTATGCTTATGATACATACACAGCCAGATCTTGTCAGCATCCCGGTGAGTAGTAAAAGTACATTTACTACTCATCTTAACTAGGCCGGGCCCACTATGTAGTATTGGACGCAAAGACAACTGGAACACAGGGAGGAAGAAACGTGGACAACAGTACCATGCGTTTCCATGGCTACTTAAAACTAAGATTTTAACGTTGGAAGCACATATGCTAAATTTTCTGTGCTCCTTGATGATGGCCCGTATGCATTCGTCCTTCTGTGGATGGAAATAATGTTTTTCTGCACAGAAATCCAAAACTCCAATATTTCCTTCCAAATTTCCTTAATTTTCTTTTTGATCTGTATTGTATTATCGAGGTTAGTAATAGTAACTTAGAGTTTCGGATTTCGACGCACTATCATTTCTGGTCTTTGACCTTGGATTTTTCGCCTTTCCTCGCTCTTGAAAAGAAATATTAGAAGAACAAAAAAACATAATAAGTGTTCCCAAAAACTTGTTTCAAAATAATTCAACGATAAAAACATATTGCGCATTTTACAGCGTTAAATGCGGTTCAAGGTTAAAACGTGTCTAATAAAAAAAATGCGATTCAAACTATCAATATAATATTGGAGGGAATCCTGTGGGAATTCAGTGGGTTAACTTTAAAGTGAATTTTTCAGCTGAAACTTACTTGTTTTAATAGATCTGTTGAAAATCTATTTTATTCATCTAAATTTATTGGAAGTATTTAATTAACTGAAGATTAAGAAAAACACGTAAAAATCTATCACTAGTACGAAAAAACGAGAATCAGAAAGGCGAAAAATTGGAATTGGCTCACCGAGTTTGCTGCATTCGCTCGTAGTTATCACATATATTCGAATATATGCCAAATGTGTTTCGCCGACCCAGGGACATCATAAAGCACACATCGATTCAACTTGCCTTTCTTCACTTCCCACCACAAATCTACCCCCTTCCTCGTTTCACCCACACATACACTGAGAAGCCATGAAAAACATTGAAACTTTTCCATGTATCCATGCAGAAACAGTTGACATTTTCGCCTAACCCTCAAAATTCAGAGCATTTTTGGGCATAAACTCATTCAGGACACATGTTTTTTCACTTTTTCAACGTCTTAAACATTGAACCAATTGAAGTGATCGCAGTAAGCCTCTGTATGCAACTTTATGGCGTTCGCTCAATCGTAGCAGAATAACAAATAATGTCCGCTTCCACATCCATTTCAAAATTTGTTTCTGAGATGCCTTCCAAAATACAAAAAATATGCACTCAAATGAGTACAGAAATCATACAAATTTTCATTTTTCTTCCTAGTCTCGTCTTGTGATTGTAAAAACACTCTTAAACGCACAGTTATATCACTTCTGACACTAAGGACTTCGAAAAAACGCGTGCGCTGCATCAAAGTCAACGCCTCTAACCTGATCTGAATGTTCTTACTGAAAAAATGTTCACTAGACAACTTGAACTCTACGCATCGGAAGATTTGGTACAAACACTCAATCACTTCAACTCTCTCTGAAAGTTAGAATTTCGAAAACTCGTAAATTTTTCTAAAAGTTATTACAAAATTTCCACGACCGAAAAAAAACGCGTGTTGTCCGTTCAGCACCCGCCTACTCATCCCTTGAAAAAAATAACTTTGTATCTGAGTATCGCAGCGCTAATACCACTATAATCGATATGAAATTACTTTTCCTGTGAGTGTAAATTTATAATGATAATCTTTCGTTAATATACTCAAAATCCAGTTTGAATTAAGTCTTAGAAAATCTGAGAAATTGCAGACAAAAGGTTCGAAAAACAGCAATCTTTAGAAATTCGTCGAAAATTCGGGATTTCGTATTTGAAAATCCAAAAATGCAAAAATGTGCCAAACTACGTCAACTTTCCAATCCTCTGTTCAAAATATATCTGGTGTCACTTCAACAATTTTGACGGTTCATTGATTGAAAAGTATGGTTTTTACACCACATTTTTACATTTTTTGTAGTCATGATCTCAAAAAATTCCAAAAATATTATCCTTATGTGCAACGTATAGCTTCTAACTTCAGCTTTTTTGTACACCAAGTGAAATTTTTTTTAGCATTCCGTAGGGGATCTACAGTCTTTGTTTCCAAAGCATGTTTTTATGGATTATATTTCTTAAATTTTGAATAACAGAAAACTGAAGTGTTGTTGTTGTAGGTGAATATTTGCGCTACATTACAAGGTTTAAAAAACTATAAATTTTGTAAAAATCGGTTGGGAAACAAGATAGATATAGCGGTTTTAGTCAGGAGTGTCAAATTGACACTCCTGGACTGTAACGGGTAAAAATATCAGGGGTTCTACAAGCAACATTTTTCGGCGAAAATATGTGATGAAAACTTTCTGACATTTTTTTTCATAAATTGCGTAATAACATGATCGAAGAAACTTGACTTTCAGTACTTTTTTGACTGTAAGTACAATTTAACTATTTTTCTTAAATTATTAAAACAAGTTTTTCGATATGATGTCGTTCTTTCCCAACCTCGATTTTAGACGAGATTTATGTTAAGTACTTCTTTTCTAGCTAACTTAAAATATTTTTTTCTCAATTAATAAATCTGAATGGTAAAAAAATGTTAGTCAAAAACGAATATGTTGTAAGTTGTAAGTTGTAAGATGAACGTGTTTTAAAAAGTTCTGCGCATGAAGTAAATGAAAAAAAGTTGGATGTGGTGTTAAAAAGACATACACCGTCTTAGCCGATTTAGGCTTTACAGACTGAATAAATGACGTGGACAACTTAAGATTAACATTTAACACCCAGTACCGGATGGGAATCGAACGCATGCCATCAGTGGACCAGCGATCACCGTCTTACCACGCTAACCACTAGACCACCGAGACGTGTGTTACGCCAATTTTAGTGAACCCCGTCTTAATTTGTGGTTGGGTGTAGAAAAATTGCTGAAGATGCAAGCAATTGGCAATTTTTAATAAATAGCTCAAAGCTGTCGGTTAGAGTTTTGTTCCTCAATGATTGACGTTACCTCTTCTCGTGAAATTTTGCATAAGACCTTGTGCTCGGCCTAGCATCAATTTCAACTTGCAACGTGCATAAAAGATTGAATTGAATCGATAGTCACCTTTTTAAAAGACGGGTTCCAGAACCCATAATTTATTATATCACCATGATCGATAACTAAATCTTTTCAGAAGAGTAGCAAGTACGGTCATCAGTTCGACTTTTTCATGTTAGCCTGATTTATCCTGATTTATAATCACAAGACTTCCTGAATTTGAGAAAAATATGTTGGCAACCCTGCATGCGAAATATACATAGAGTGTATCGATAGAATATCCAGCAGTCCAATGATAGAGGTCGGTATGAACGCATGCTGGAACCTATTTCGTCACGTTTACCGTGGTTTAATTGACTAACGCGCCTTTGTACTGAAGCAGAAATTGGGGGTTCAAGTCCCGTCGGTGAGCCGTTGTATCTTTTTCGAAAAATTCATGATATTTGATATCTCATGTTTCTCACACTTTCCATCACATTTTTAAACGTGATAATTTGAGGTACGAAGATGTACCGGACGAACTCAAAACATCAGATTTGAGCAAAAAATAAATTATCTGGTTGTCGGCCAAAAATCATTTTGGTGGAGCTCCAAACAGAGGCCATTTACTTCCAGCTTGATAAGAAATTCGATATCCTATTTATGTTCTAGAGCTGAATTTCCTCCCACTAAGTGCAACTGAAAGTTTAACTCAGTTGTGAAATACAAGTTACCAAATTACATCCAATCCAAACAATTAGGAAACATTTTACTCTGTTTTCGTAACAAATTTGCCATCTTTTCAAACTTGCTCCACAATTGCTGCACCACAAAGTTGAAAAGTTTGAGAAAGACCAGCCAGGCTTTATAGGAAGTCTTATTTACCCCCATCGGGTAACTTCCTACGAGATTGTCGAGACGAAAAAAAATCAAAATCCTAGTAGAAACATCTTGCCTGCCTGGCCCACCCACCAGCGGCCAACTTTTCCATTACTGGGGGCCGAAAATCCGGCTGTGGGAAGTAAGTTGCATAAAACATAGTTAAAAGTTCTTCCTTACTTTTTCGGCTTGCAGAAACAAACAGCCTCGGACTTGTTACGGTTCGTTGTTTTTGAGCTGAACCAAAAGAAGAAAAAAAAAATCGAAAAATAAAGATGTATACCGGGGTGTGCATTTATTACGAATCCAGTGAAAGAGTAGGACCGACATCATCAGACGGTTATGTTTTGTAGGAAACTGCATGACGGGAAGCTTTTACCGTAAGAAGATTGGCTAAATACATCTACCCCCTACATAGTAGATGCAAACTGATGGGAGATCTCGGTTACTTCGGGGGCCCTTCAAAGTGGGTGGATGTTTCTGGTTGCTTACATTTTGGCAATAGTGTCTGAGTGTTTCACCTGCTCTGCACACATGCGTTTTAAAAGAATACATTTGCTAGGAAATTAATTTTAAAAAATATTTAAGCTAAAACCAACTTTCAACTAAAATCACAGTAATTTTTAAATTAAGGTTCTCACCATATGTTCATGTTTACTTTTTTTTTACTCACTTGTTTTACATTTATTGCACCAATCCCACCGTTCGGTGTTGTCATGTTTGCCAAAAAGTTACAAACTGAACTACACAACTTGGCTGGCTACAAGCCTTGTTTCTTTGGGGGCGCAGAGGTGCATTTTCGAGTCGAAAAGAAGGAAGCGTGGGAAGGTCTGGGGCCTGATTTTTTTGCCCAAGAAAAGTGTTTTTGTTTCAGATATTGCGCCAAGAGAGCGTCGTTTTTTTTCTGTCGCTTTCCCTTGACTTCATTTATGCCTTCCGAGGGACAATTTAAAAGTGTGCATAATTTTTGCGGGGTTGGATTAAATTTGGCTGATAAAGCAAAGTAAATATGCATGAAATTGTATGGCAATTAATTTCAGTTATTTGCATAAACATTGTTCTTTTCAAAATGTGCTAAACCATTTTGGTTTCGAAAGTGCAATAATCTACATATACAAAATTGTGTATCCTGAACAGCACTGAATAAAAGTTTGATAAATTACATGTCCTATATTTGATGGAATTGATGCAGAAAAAAATAGTCATTTTAGCAACTCCGGTCTTAAATGGTAAGGAGTTTGGTTTTGAAGGCCTGTTCGATAAGAAACTTAAAAACAGTATGGGAGAGTGGGGAATCGTGGGCCACTTTTTTTCGTTGTTCCATAACTTCTTTATTATAAAAGATAAAATGAAAATAAAAAATGACATGGTTTTCTACATTTTCAAGGTACCATAATTTTTTTTTTTTTTAATTTTTAATAAGTTATTTTTACCAAATTCTGACTGTTTTAAAAAAAGCAATATTTTTTGGATTTTGAAAAATGGTGGGGAATCGTGGGCCACCAAATCCAAATTGACCAAATAACACGCAAAGCTTATGAGTTGACCCAAAACTGTGATTTCATAATTCTTTTCGTTATTTAAAAGCAATTTCAGATGATGAAATAAAAAATAGAGCTGTGTATGATCGAATAGATCCCAAAACCTGACTCGCGAACGTTTTGACAAATTTCTTATATAGGATGGACAAAATATTTTTCATAACTCTTCATTTGGCATAAGAAAACTTTACAGATAGGAAAAACGTATTTTTAGTTCTGAATGTGTATAAAAACATAAAAATATTGGTGGTTCAAGATGTGTGGCCCACGATTCCCCACAAGCTATGATTTGCAAATTGGTTGCGTTTGTGTGACTTATTGATGTATCATCAAAAATTCCTTTTCCAAATTAAAGTTCATAACAAAACTGAGATCATAAGCGTATGAGCATATTTTTGTTATGAACTTTAGGTTCTCCATAGATGCAATTAGCGGGTATTTTTTTAATTATGTAAGTAAATTTTTCTAACATTTTTTAGCTTGATAAATAAAAGAAACTTATGATGCGTATTTAAGTCAACAACATATAGAAATATATGCTCATGCAAAGCGACGACGATGACAGTTGGTTTGAGATTTTTATCTCAACACACATCTGAGATATTAAAAGTGGTCCACGTTTCCCCATGGCCCACGATACCCCACTCTCCCCTATATGTATTTTATTCTGAATGTTAATCCTAAGTCTGAACTCGGAATCTTTTTTTTTTAATTAAAAAAAATATCTTTAGAATTCATATTAAAATTTCACCTACCTTCATCTAAATCTAAATATGAATCTGAATCCCGGAAATGAAATCTGAATTCGAATCTGAATCCTAAATCTAAATCTGTACTCTAAATCTCAATTCTTAATCTAAATCCTTTTCTATGAACCCTAATGTTAATTCTGAATGTCATGTCAATACAGAAATCTAAATTCGAAAGCTTGATTTTTGAAAAGGATTTATTAGTTTCGAATCCTCATTCTAAATAATAATTCAGCTGTAGAATTCATTTCATAAAAAAGATCAATGATGTATTCCATAATTCCTACCTATGACCTACAGGAAAAAAACCAATTTTTTGAAACTAAATTCATCAAAATCGTAAAACCCAGAATAGGAGAACACGTGGTTAGACCATTTTGATTGGAACATACAAATCCACGGACATCATCGTAACTCGTCGAGCTGAGTCGATTGGTATACATAAAGTGGGATCTTGGACCCTTAATTAATGATAGCCCCAACTGACCGTTTGCTATGCCTTTCTGTAAGAAAACCAAAAAGATGTGAGATTGTTTTCCAATCATTGTTTTAAATCTTATATTAAGAACTGGTTTTTATTTGCCACTTTCCCCGGTAATGTGAGGGGGGTCCACAAATTGCCATAGAAACATTTTTCGAAATCAAATAAAGTCACATGCAGGGCTGGTAGCGGTTTGACAATGAAATAGTAGTGACTTAAGTGACCAAAATTGGAAAAAAGTGGCCAAATAGTGACTTTGAGGACCGAAAAAAGTCACCAAATTGTGACTATGTAGAACGAAAAAAGTAACTTTGAATTACAAAAAATGTGACCAAATAGATTTTGAAGCAATTAAAATAGTCAGCCAAAGATAACTCTGTAGTTATCAAGTTTAATAAAGATGATTTTTGATCTGCAAAGTCTTAAATGTTCATTGAATTACAAATTTTTTCCTTTTTGTATCATGAAAAACGAATTTAAGTCCACCGTCTTCGGTAATTCTTCGTCTTTTTGGCGAAGAAGCCAGTTATCAAACGCGCCTTTTTCTTCTCTACGGTATCTTGAACTTGGTCAGCAGCTCGTTTTTGTGAAGACTGCTGTTTCCTAACAGTCGAAACTCCCTCTAGCAGCGCTTGAGCTAGCTCGACTTCTGCCATATTACGGGTTTCGAAGGCCTTTTTTAGTCGTGTGTTTGCTTCCAAAAACAATCTAAACAATATAAAAATATCAAAGTTATTCTTGTACAACATGGCATCTCACAGAGATCACCCACCATGCACGAGACGGACAACACGGCTTATCTGGCAGGCTGTTGTGCCGTGTCTGAGAGAGGTCCTCTAGCGTGCTCCTAGAGAATGTCTCAATGTTCCCATACATGAGTACGCGCCCCACACAATTCTATTTGGGTACAATTTGCAATTCAAATTACTCTTTCATTGGTTCATTTTCGGTGCAAAAAAGTGACTTTTGGTGATAAAAGTGACCATTTTTCGGAAAATAGTGACTTTAGTGACCAAATGATGAAAAAAGTAACTTTTTAGTGACTGACCCAAAAAAAGTGACCAAGTCACTAAAAAGTGACACGCTACGAGGCCTACACATGTCACATTCACAAACATATTGCTCCATTTGCTTGATAAGTTTTCGAGCTATAAATATCTTCAATTTTTCCAAGGAGAAACTCTAAAAGAATGAGGGGTCTTCAATTTTAAGAAAAAACTCTCATGGTTTCTGCTGATTAAAGTTTTTTAAAACTTTGAGATAAAACTTGTGTAGGAGACCCTCCCCCCCCATCCTGTTTTTTTACTGAATGGAATCCCCCGTTAAAAAAATAGAAAATTGTCGAACTCGAATACTTTTTCTTTTAAATTTAGTTTCATTTGCTGGAAGTTTTCTAGTTAAGCAAAAAAAAATTCACGGAACTCCTCACCTCTCTTTTATCCTTCACTGGAAAAAGAAAAAGCTTTATTTATAACCATAGAGTCGTTCCTCGGTCCTTTATATTCTCCTTTGTAAAATTTGGTTCAGTCTATTTGATGAGCTCTTGAATTATGAAAAACAAATGTCTCTCTTCCTTCCTATCTCACGAGGGAAACCCAATCATCATAGAAATATTTCTTTTATCCAAATTATCTCCCTTATTTGTTAACATCTGCCCGATTAGCACTCGCGTTATGAAAAAATATTGTATGGAAGCTCCCCTTTCCCTTTTCTATCGCTCCAGTGAAAAGGGAAAGCAGCCTTAAACAATTATAAAAAAATCTACGCAAATACCCTCTGCTATTGAATTTGATTAATATGTTCTCGAGTGATCCAAAAACATTGTATGAAAGCCTTCCTCCTTTTTCCGCTCTTCCATAAATATAACATTTCTCGTACTCAAACATACTCCCATGACAAATTTGGATTCGTTTGTTCGATTAGTTCTCGAATAATGCATGAAACTGTATGCAAGATCACCTCTTCCTCCTCATCACCCCAGTGCACACTGGTACAGAACATCAATCTAGCGGAACTAAATTAATTGCGCCCAGGGATAAAAAGATAGACTTTTGATGTCTTCGACAACATTGCATAGTTTTACAAGGCGCATACTTTGAAATAAAATATAGAGTCGAGGGGTCCACCAATAGCAAGATAAAAAAGCTAACTTTTTTGTTTAGCATTTTAGAGCTTTGGTTTCTTCTACAAAGTTGTTTATCTTAACAAAATACATAACTTTGCTGAACAAGCCAAAGTTCTACAATTTCATTCTAAGGAGTTACAATGAAATAAAAAAAAGACCTTGAAAAATCAGTTTTTTCTATCTGAAACGTTGTAGGTAAGACAAAACAATTTTCAGTCTTCGAAACAAAGTTGAAAAAAGTTAAGATCTACAATTGTTTAGTACATTATAATGTGTTTTGAAATTGCTGAAGCGCTGTAGAAAGCATTTAGTGTAATATATTAACGATTTTCGAAGCAAAGTTTATCGAATTGCGCAAATTTTCGCATCATCAGCCAATGTGGATTTTATTTTTGGTGTTAAGAGGAATCATTACCATATAAAACTAGCGTGGAACTCGAAGCAATTTTAAGATTGAAAATCTAGTATTTTGTTCACAAATATCACTTTTTTTAGACACTTTATTAGTTTCTTAGTTTCTTTGATGCAATTAACTTGCAGAATTCGAGAATTAGAAATAATTAGATGATCCTTAGATCCATAGATCCTTTAATCTAATTGAGTTTGTAATCCAACGAAAACTTGTTATCTCAAAAGTGTTTTTTTTTTCGTTAAATAGAGCAAAAATTGGCCTGCCATTGAAGGCTGAAAGCTACTTTACTTTTGGAGTTTAATCACTTTCACGTGTAGTTACAGATATCATTTATAGAATGATGTACAGATTATATTGATAAATTTGAAACGGAAAACCGGGTAAACCATCTAATTATTTCTAATTCTCAAATTCTGCAAGTTAATTGCATCAAAGAAACTAACAAACTAATAAAGTGTCTAAAAAAATGTGATATTTGTGAACAAAATGCTAGATTTTCAATCTTAAAATTGCTTCGAGTTCCACCGAGTTCCACGCTAGTTTTATATGGTAATGATTCCTCTTAACACCAAAAATAAAATCCACATTGGCTGATGATGCGAAAATTTGCGCAATTCGATAAACTTTGCTTTGAAAATCGTTTATATATTACACTAAATGCTTTCTACAGCGCTTCAGCAATTTCAAAACACATTATAATATACTAAACAATTGTAGATCTTAACTTTTTTCAACTTTGTTTCGAAGACTGAAAATTGTTTTGTCTTACCTACAACGTTTCAGATTCGAAAAACTGATTTTTCAAGGTCTTTTTTTTAATTTCATTGTAACTCCTTAGAATGAAATTGTAGAACTTTGGCTTGTTCAGCAAAGTTATGTATTTTGTTAAGATAAACAACTTTGTAGAAGAAACCAAAGCTTTAAAATGCTAAACAAAAAAGTTAGCTTTTTTATCTTGCTATTGGTGGACCCCTCGACTCTATATTTTATTTTAAAGTATGCGCCTTGTAAAACTATGCAATGTTGTCGAAGACATCAAAAGTCTATCTTTTTATCCCTGGGCGCAATTAATTTAGTTCCGCTAGATTGATGTTCTGTACCAGTGTGCAGTGGAAGAAGGGATGGGTCTCAAACATCGTATAAACCCCCTCCCCCCTTTGTTTCTTTCCATTTAAAGAGGGAGGAATCCGAAATAATGAAAACAAAAATCTTGTTTCCAAATAACCACCCATGTCAAATTTGATTCCAATTCCTCGATAAGTTCTCGTATTGTGCAAAAAAGTTGTATGGGAGCCCCCTCTGCTTTTTCTATCTTCACACTGGAAGAAGGAGGAGTCTCAAACCATCCTTTAAATTTGCATGTCAAATTTAGTCCTGTTTGCTTGATTGTTTTTCGAGATATTTTCAACCTGTTTTCTTTGTTTGTAAGACTCCCTCTCCCTTCTAAAAAAGGAGAGGGGTCTCAAACTAAAGCATGGATCACGACGAATCTGGACGCACTATTTATTTTACCATAGTGGTCCTAAATGTCTGATCTTGAATGTTTTGACAGCACTTTGTAGAGGAATGTTTCCTCTATCACTGTTAAAAATTTCATTACGATTCGTTTTGTTTCAAAAAAGTTACACGTGATGGAAGCCGCGAGACGAAAAGAAATTTTGGACACCCATGTCAAAAACCCGACGTGGTCTGGTTCAAAAATCGCGAAATCGTTAAAAATCGTCAAATCAACCGCATGCAGCGTTCTTAAACGTTTCCGTGAGATGCATACTTTCGATCGGCAGGTTCATATCAAGCGTCATAGTGGAATTAAGGATCGGAAACTGCATTTGAAGGTTATGAGAACGATCAAGGCAAACACAGGGTAGTCGGACTACGACATCGCCAAGAAATTCAACGCCGACCGGTGCACCGTCAGAAAGATTTGTCTGCGCGAAGGAATACGATCTTATCGGGCCAGTAAGCAACCAAACCGGACAATGAAGCAGAATTTAGCAGCCAAAGGACGTGCCCGGAAGTTATATAACAAGATTCCAACGAAGTACGACGGATGCATCCTCATGGATGACGAAACGTACGTGAAGATTGATGTTGGGCAGCCTCCTGGCCAAAAATTTTATAAAGCCACTGCAGTGGTGCACTGAACTGGTCGAAGTGATGCCCCCGCAAGTTCGAATTCGTTGTTGCCGATAAGTTTGCAAGAAAGTGTTTGATCTGGCAAGGTATTTGCAGCTGCGGACAAAAAATCTCGGTTTTTGTGAAAAACAAGACATGTACAAGGAGGATTGCCTGAAAAACGTTTTTTTCCGTACATTAGATCTCACAAAGGACCAGTAAAGTTTTCGCCAGATTTGGCAAGCTGCCACTACAGCAAAGAGATACTAAAGTGGTATCGGGCCAACGGGTAGATTTTGTCGAAAAGACATCAACCCACCCAACTGCCCTCAATTCCACCCTGTCGAAAAATTTTGGGCAATTGTCAAGCAGAAGATGAAGAAGAATGGTTGGACGACTTGGAATGCAACAGAGATGAGAGATGGTGGAACAAAATGGCTGCTGAGGTCAGCGAATAGGGTGTCCAAACTATGAGTGGTACTCGACGAAAAGCTCGAAAATTCATCAAAACAACATCGGAATTTTTTTTTCTTATTTTTCCTTTAAAGTGCAATAAAAACCCTACATTTTAAGTACAATACATTTTTTTTCGTTGTGATAGCTTCGAGATGGACCCTTTTTAAGGCGTCCAAATTCATCGTGATCCATGCTCTATATCTTTCAATTGATTTGTGCCTTCGACCCCAATACCAAATTCCACCAAATTGACCTCTTCCAAAATAGCTCTCCTTTGGTTTGGTTCGAAACTATCAAAACTGAATTCGATCAGAAAAACATGCATTCAAACTAGTAAATAAATGATTTTCTTACAAGATTAAGCAGTTATTATTGTCGGAAATTTGAAAGTTCCCACAAAAAACTTAGTTTTCAAAAAAATTTGTATTCACTGCCGTGTTGAAAAACTGCTATCAGCCTTTTGTTAGTTCCGTTAGTGACAACCAGTTGGCGTTGCATGTGAAATAGCCTTGCTGCAAATCGCCAAATACTTATTTCACATTCAACGTTAACTGGATTTCACTTATGGAACTACCAAAAGGGTGATTATAGCTGTTTTTAAGATGGCAATGAATACAAATGGTTTTTAAAATTGAGAATCTAAAGAAAACTTAAGATTTTTGGAAACTAAAAATGACTTAATATGCTTAGAAGTTTTTTGATATAATAGTTTTAATGGGTTTGGCATGAGAAAAAAAATGTTTCCATGTTGTTTCTAACAAAATTCAGTTGAAAATTGAATCCTCCCGAAACTGAAATTTATTTTAAAGCAACGGTGCGTAGGTCAACAGTTATTTCCCTTTACTGGCTTTTTATATTCTTTTCAATTCATTTCACCTGACAACGATAGCTGAAACCTAAAACTTGGGATTTTGATTCTTAATTCCTTGAATTATCCGGTTATGAATTTGGTTTTATCCAAACTACTGAAATAATTTTCTAAATGCATTTGTGGATTTGGATTAATAATCTAATTTCTTTAATATTTATACATAGATAATATGCCATGGACTTTGTTGTGTCAGACCATTTGTTCTGACTTTCGGATGGGAAAAGGAAAACTTGTTTTCCAGTCGACAGTTAAAAAGAAAGAGAACTTTCTTTTTATTTTTCCTCATGATTACAGTTTTTGGCGCTTAAATTATTCAAATTATTCATTACAGAACAACAAAACTTGGCAACATTTAACACTTGAATTATAGCAAACGGTACAGGGGGTTTCAATAAGATAACTAAATTATTTGAAATCAGGGTGACCAATGTGACCGAGATCGATCAGACTTATTTGAATACATTTTGATCTTGTTGAAATTTTAAATCCCTTATTGGAATTTCATCTTCAATGTTTATTGCTCTTTTATTTTTCAATTCTGGTTTTTTGTACAATAAACATGTATAAACAACCAGACTTCAAAGAATGGGATAACAGCAAGGATCATCTAATTATCCTTGGATCTGCTCAGTTCACGCACTTTTCCGTTGATTCCTCGCATTAAGTTTTGCACAACGGTTGCATCGATGGTTTTGCTTACATTTATCCAGTCCTTCTTGAACTGATTGATGTCAACAGCTCCATGTTCCTCCTTCAGCAGTTTCCCTTTCATCAGGGCCCAATACCTTTCGATAGGCCGGATCTCTGGGCAATTTGGAGGATTCATCGCTTTTGCCACGAAATTGACTTCCATCTCTCGATACCACTCCAAGACTGAACGCACGTTGTGGCATGATGCAAGATATGGCCAAAATAGTGTCTGACCTTTATCCATCTGAATGAGATCGATCAGACTTATTTGAATACATTTTGATCTTGTTGAAATTTTAAATCCCTTATTGGAATTTCATCTTCAATGTTTCGATTTTGTATTAATATAAATAATCCTTAAAAAAAGGCTCAACAAATACGCGATAATTCTAGAAATTAAAAAAAATGTACTGTGTAATCGTGGTCAATTGCCTTGGGAGAGGAATTGGTAAAAGTTTCTGGCCCAGCCGGTTGCTTCCTACTTTGCTATGCTGTTGGTTCTTAGCAGATGAATGAAATTGCTTGGAACGAGCAGTAATTTTGGGATAGTAATTTTGGGTTTATTTTTATATTGAATCACAAGTTTTTAATTACCTTTATAGCGAAATCGAACAAGCATCAACAAATTTCAAACTAACTCAAGATGAGGTTATTTAATATTTGGTGAAACACCTTCCATTTTGCCAGTTGCCGTTTAGAAAAACTTTGAAGGCTTCTGTTAGTTGACACGTCAATGATTTTTTTTTTTTTGAAAAGTTCAAAATTATAAAGTTTTATCAAATTGGTTAAAAAACATATTTTCTACGATATTTTCAAATTTTGTTAAATGTTTTCAAAATATACTTCGCTTTTTGACATTTGCATCTTTAACATCACCATTTTGATCGCTCTAATGCTTACTTCTTCAATTTTCGCCAACTGACTCTATGAAAACTGAGCTCACGATTCTCAGAGTTTTAAGTTGAAATGTAAACAATAAAACACAGCGGAAATCAGCTGTTTCAACGTTATCCGGAATGAGCAGAGTTTTAAAAGTATAGTGCTTAGGCATAATGGGATACCCTATATCTAAACTCTGTAACAGCCGACTAGCTCAACCGGACTGTTCTTCTCAGGATCGGCCTGACACTATCCAAGAAGAACCTTAGGCACGAGTATAAAACAGCGGACTTGGGCAGAACAAACTTAAAAAGGGGGGGTTTCGGATGGCGTGCACAAAACAGGTTGGAATTACATTTTACAATTTTATTAGGACATTTTGGAGAGGGAGTTTGTTTGAGGAGGTTATACTGACATAGGGTCGCTGAAGGCTAACACGGTAAAGCTCATACCTGATGGTCCACGTGGTGCTCCGAGCGAGTGGTTGTGGCAAAGGATGCACGCTTTCGGAAGCGCCTGAGCCTAGCCTCACGGCGGCGAACAAAACCGGATGTGGGTCCCGGACAGCAAGCAGAGCCGGATGGTGTGGGACCAAGGCCGGGCGGATGGCGGCTACCTATGGCTTGGATGATGGGTGGACCTGGACGGCTTTACAGGGTGACAAAAAAGTCCGGTCACACAGCAAAATCTCAATATTTCAAAGAAAAAGAAGAAAATCTGAATTTGGTTTTCATAGCTTCATTCAGTGACTCATAAAGATACTTCACAGACGATTTTTCGGAATTACACCACCTTTCTCTGATCGAACCAGCTTCAGACGTCTCGGAAAGTCGTCGCAAGCGGCGTGCAACTCCATCGGCATCTCGTCCCAGATTTTCGTGATAACTCGCTTGAATTGCTCCAAGTTTGTTATTTTATACTCGTTCAGCTTCGACATCATGTAGCCCCACACGAAATAATCCAGAGGATTCAGATCCAGAGACGACGGAGGCCATTCATCCTTCGAAATGAAAACGAACAGCTTCTCGGCCGAAAAAATAATCTCGTCATCTGCGCGCCAAACCGAGCAGCGATAACAGCTGCCCTTAACTCTGCCATGGCTCACAACCACAACTCAATGTAAACAAACTGCACAGAAACGAAACTCTGCCACTTTGGGCAGCAGAGCTAGCCCTTTCATTTGACATATAGATGGCACCAGAGAGATGCAACGTGTAGGCTACAGGCGACCCCAAAAAAGTGTGACCGGACTTTTTTGTCACCCTGTAGAGGTGGTGAATACTAAAGCGGTCGGCTTCGTAGTCAGCAGCAGCGAACGGATGACTAAGCTCGGATGACCAGTAGCGACGGACGATTTCCTTTGGGGTCGTTTGGCTTGACCCTTAAACCGGAAGACGTCCCACGTGGCGAACGGGACTTCGTAGTATTCCGGTGACGTAGACGATGGTCTTACTTTGATCGTGGTCGCAATCCAACTCCTCGAGCTGATCAAACTCCACCTCGAAGTTACCTCCCGATTGCTCTCCGTGTTTCTTTTTCCTCCCTCCGTTTTGCGCTGTCCTCCAGTGTTGCCAATCTTACTCCTGGCAACCTGTCATTCTCATGACTACCCATGCAGCATAACAAGGGATAGGAATGAGGAAGTAAACACGGAAAAAAAAACTACTAACACGCCTATCTTTGCCTTTGTTACACTGTTTGGTAACAACTCTAAAACAAAGAATTTGTATTTTTTAAATTTTTGAACTCATGACAATTTCATTAATGAACTTTTTCTCTCTTTTCTTTTCAGGTACGTGTCATATTCTTTCATTCGGTCAATTCAATTTAAGTACCTACCTACAAATTGCATTCAGAAAATTTGCAATGGTCGATCATTTTTTTTGGTTTAGTACGTTGAAAGATTTTCCGCTTATGATACCATTCGAATATTGAGTTTGAACACTAGAGTAGGTGGAAACAGTATCTGAGAACCATCAACAAACCCATTTTTTTCGAAGGTTTGTTTTTTTTTAACATTTCAAAAGAAGATAGGAATCGACAGAATACTCGATTGGTTAAAAATTTTCTTGGAAAACTCGTTTGCTGGAATTGATCTAAAGTTGTGCAAGTAACAACAAGCTGAAAACCTAGGAAGGAAGATACCTATATTTAATTTTGGTACTGTAATTCATTATCACGACCTGTTTTTTGTCTGCTTCTCATTTTTTGGACGAATTTCAGATTTTTCACGATTAAAAAGGCGAAAAAGGAAACCAAAAATGGATAAAAAGTAATCACCGAACAATTTAAACAGTCGACCGAACTTCGAGGAACCTTGAGCCTACTTCTTCACATGGTTTAGCTTCAGTTTCTGATGCAGTAGATGGCTCCATGCCAGTTCAAGGCGGCACAAAGTCTATCCTATCCGGGGCAACATTGTTCGGAACCCGTGAAGGCAAAGGTGCAGCTTTCGTTTTGCTCCAAAAAAGCAGCAGCTGCCAATGTTTTGTTTGTTTTAATCTTGGCTAATGGGGAACCCCATAAAAGTTGCATCTTATCGGTTTTATCCGCTTTATGGGTTCGTACTTGTGGTAGATTATGATTTCATAGTTGACTGAACGATCTGAAAAAAAAGTCGATGTTTTTCTCTAGAGTCAGGATGTAGGCTAATGGCTTTGAAACATCGGAATAAACCTTAACCCGGTTTCGGTATGTTGTTTTCTTTTTCCCGGTTTCGGTAGAAATTATATGATAGTGAATAATTGATTTCATATTATTTTATTGCCAATTATTTAACACTTAAACATTTAGTTAATCATACACGCGTTGTAAAGTTGTCTCTCAGTGTATAGTGTATGCCGTTCTCAAACATCTTTTAAAACCAAATCCTCCTTATGCTTGGGATTAGTTCTATCAGAGTTAGCAAACTTATTTTTCATAATCATAATTCTTCATAACAATAGTCAAGGAACTTGCCCACCCTTCTGTGCATTCGACTATTTCAACCCACTTTGGGAAACGACAAACCCATTTGCACACATTTTCTGATAAAATCGCATCCAGTGATGATAATCGCTGTCGAATCGGCCGAGCAAAACACATTGAGCAGCAAAACACACTCGAGAGTCAACACCCCCTCTGTTTTTCTCTCTTCAAATTTTTTTCCTTTTCAATTTGTAATATGCAAGCATGACCACATTTCCGTCCCAAATGACAGACGTACACGCGCGTTTATCGTTAGAATAATGTGAATACACAACATAGCTGTGGCTAGAATTGGTTCTTGTTTTTTTTTGCCTGCTTTCTCTTATCTCGATTTGTGCCAAGAACGATCAACACCGCATTATGCTCTATGAGAAGAAGAATTTTTTTTCTTCTGTTGCCTTGAAGCTCGACCACTGCCGTCGAGTCCTTTAGGGTGGTTTGCCACGAATATGCTAATATTGATAATAAATGCATATTTTTACGACACTCTACTGGAAACTTTTACGACTGTTTGTTTACAAATATTGACGATATTCTTGTTGATTCGGTAGGTTTCTACTAGAAAATTTTATAGCCAGTTTCATATTTTGGCAACTTCTGCTAATTAATTTTAATATAAATTTTGTTAGTAAAGAAACTGCTGTAACTAATTCGATAGTGATGATTCACAAAAAAAACTAATCGAATGAGTTGTAACAGCAAAACCATTTAATGGCCACACGATCGGTTTGCGTTTCCTCCATTTGATGATGCTCCAAAAAAGATACCGATTTAAAGCCATTTCTTCCCCTAATGGCTACCCTTAGGGTGCTCACTAGACGAAGGCAGTTGAGTTAAAGGCACCCCTTTTCTAATGACCGCTTGAAAGACGTTTGTTTTTCTGCTTCGTTTAAATAACATTTCAGAAACGGGTGCTGCTGATTGTTACGAAACTTTATCGTATCTTAAAAGATGCTTCACTCATTACCTGCAGCTGCTTTTTCATTTGAAAGTTTTAAGAGTTCCTACATTTAATGGGTTTCTTCAGTGTGGTCGATCAAAAGTTGTAACGTCCTAAATTATCATAATTGTGACATTTTCAGAAAAATTGTTTTTCTTTTGCAAAACTTTGAAATTGAAAATTTTGTTTAACATTATTTTTATGTATGTTTATAATTCTATTTATGAATTTGCATATTTCGAGCCTAAATTTATCAAACATTAAAAATTTAAGCTCGCAGCTATCTAATAAGCAAAAAACTTGGAATTTCTGTATGTCTGCTCATGGTTGGTCGGCTCCTCCCAAACAACAAAGAGTCGGGAGTAAATAACACTGTTTTCAGTTCGGCTTCTGAGTGTAATCCTCTTTCGCTGATCTTGCTCAACTCGAGACAGCAAGTGTGAGAGCGCTCGCTTCTGAGTTGGAGAAAGAGAATTCTATCCAAGAGCGGCTTAGAGCAAGTTCACTCGTGTTGGGGAAAAGTCATAGAAATTTTGACACTTGTAGCACATTTTGAAAATTTTACCATGCAAAAATGTTTTCAAGATCTTTGGGCGTTGTATTTTTTACAGCACTGTTTCTATTCCAGCTGTATGTAATAGAAATATTGCTATTTTTGCATCACAGCATGCGAGAATAAAACACGTTTTGTTAAAACTCTTGAAGGCCACAGAACTTGAAATGTTTTCGCATGGTAAAGTTTTCAAAATGTGCTAAAAGTGTCAATTTCTACCACTTTCTCCCAACACCAGTGAGCTTGCTCTTAGTGTTTCAGCCATACACCTCAGTGTGAATGAAGAAAACATTTATTTCGTCTCCCACCACACAACGTACAAAAATATCAACAATTTCTTCTCCGCTGTCAGGGTTGGCACATTCACATCATTACTCTCATAGAAAAAAAATGTTTTTCCCCGAAATAAAATCTGCACCGAAATGTGAACCAACAACAAAAAAGTTAACCAGTGAAAAATATTTGAAAAATCTGTGATTTTATTTTATATTTTGTTTGACTGATGATACCATTACCATTCTCTAAATTTTTAAATAATCAAAATTAAATAATTACTTAAAAGGTTTTTTTTTTAAATCCGGAAACTTCTTTCAAGTGTGCTATTTTTTTCAAACCAAACGTTTTCCTATTTCAAAACGCTCTTTGTGGTCTATTATTTCAAATGGTAAACTGGTATTAACCTTCTTACGTCTTCTATGCGGACAGAATCTGTACAAAATAAAATCTGTACTTTTTAAGATAAATCTGCAATTGTGGCAACAATGCCCACTGCTGTTTTGGATTTTTTTGTCTTACAAAAATAACTGTAAAGGTGGCCTTCAGGGGAGAGATGCCAGGTGGGTTCGTAAATACGGTAGCTGCAATCGTTAACAACGTTAATGCGAATCACAATTCCTATCAAATAAGTAAACGATCGTTAAAAAAGTTACTTAAAGTCGGTATAAATCGGATGTGATAAAAAGTTCTCCATGTTTGCAAATTTGTTCACCCGCGCGGAATTTAGATGAGAAAACAAACTCGTTTTTCTCTCTGCGATAAACAGTGCAACCAGATTACTTAAAATCAAATGGTTCATTTTTAAATATTGTCCAATGAGAGAAGCAGCAAATATTGTCGCTGGCAACGGTATGCATGTATTGAGAACAAAACTTGGTCTCTCTCGCATTCTTTCAGTATGTACGTAAGATGTTGAATATCGTCCAATTTGTATAATTCATATCACTCAAGACAAAAGTTAAAAATATGTATGTATATTGCCACCACTTTGGTAGGTAAGTTCTGTTTCTTCGAATTTTATGCGATGATTCTATAATGTATATGAAAAGTATAAAAAAGTTTGTTGAGAAATATATCTACAAAAATGTTTTCTGGGAATCAGCTAGCTAGTGGCATGTAGTTTGTATAGAAAAACACCGATCAAATATCATCTGAACCGAAGATTACCAGCATTGGCTTAAGAGACCAATTTTCACGGTATCAATGGTATCCCGAAAATCAGGACACCTCTGGCACCTTCGTTTTGGAGAGCAGCGCCTTTTCTCGTGAACGTACCAAGAAAAAAAATTTTTAGGTCTCAGATTCCTCCACAACCCAATACGCAATAGATTTTTCGGGAGAAGTGAATTCTCTTCATCAGTGGATGTGGATGCTCTCGCTCACTGTTATATGTTGACAATTTCACTCTTGATTGCAGTGCGATTTATCATTCCCCGCACAACATAGGGGGAGCAAACGAAAAAAAAATAGCACTCTCTTTCACTGGACAAGCCGATCTGAGGATGTGTCTGTTATCTTATAAACAGGTCTGACTTCAATTCTACAAGGTAGGATTGCTGCCCACCGGTAAAATAAACAAATATTCGCATTAACGTTGTTGCCACTGACCGTGGCCTAGAGGACAGCGTTCAAGTCTTCTAAGCCAGAGGTCGAGTCTCGGTCACGGCATACATAGTACTCTTTCTGTGGGTTGATGGTGTTAGCATTAGTAAAATGCTAGCCATTATATCCTTCAAAGATGTGCGCTTTAGGCTTAAGTATAATTTAGATCTCTTCAAAGAAACATGAAGTTTCACTGAGATCCTATATGTGTGTGTGTTCGTTAAAAAAAAAATACGGTGGTCAAACCGTGCGCAAAATGTTTAAATGGCTATTGGGGAGATATTTTGAAAAAAATCGTAATGGACAGCAAAACGAAATCCTACACCGGACACCTGGAAATCAGTCAGTGTTTCATAAAGATTGACACGATGGATGGCTAAATATACAAAGAATTGCCAGAGGGACGCAACATTATACGATTATTCTAAAAAACGTGTGACCAACATCTTATTGCTAGGTGCTAGTGAATCTGAGAGATGTTCTTCACACGGCTTGTATAAGGTTGCATCCCTCTGATTGCACATAAGATTATTTGATGTGTGTTGATTTCAGTGTTACACTTGGAATTAAGAATTGTTTTGCCACACAAGGTGTATCTTGGCAAATCTAGCATTATTTCAGAAAAATTCGATGATAAAAAACATTTACAACTTTTTTGTTAACATTAATTAAAATGTTATGAATTAGACTATCGAGACCGCTTTTATTGCCAAGGAAATTAAAATTTCAACATGCGACATTGGTGTCGCAAGTTCGCTAGTACAAGCTACTAGTGTTAGTACCTGTAGAAATTTATTAAGCTCCGATTTCAACTTGCGAACCCTCTAGTGAGAGGGTTTGCTATGTAGCTGACGAAAATAAGTGTCGCGAGTTCGCTAGTACAAGCTACTAGTGTAAGTACCGCTCGAAATCAGTTAAGCTTCGATTTCAACTTGAGACCAGTCAAGTTTAAGGGTTTGACTTTTAGATGACTAAAACTAGTGTCGCAAGTTCGCTAGTACAAGCTACTAGTGTTAGTACCGCTCAAAATGTGTTTCCCTGCACAGATTTCAACTTGCGATCGATCAAGTAAAAGATTTGGCTTGTAGGTGACGAAAACTAGTGTCGCGAATTTGCTAGTACAAGCTACTAGTGTTAGTAACGCTAGAAATTAGTTTTGCTCAGATTCCAACTAAAAAAAAGGGTTTGCTTTATTGGTGACGAAAAGTGACGAAAATTAGTGTCGCAAGTTCGCTAGTACAAGCTACTAGCGTTAGTACTGTGTCAAATCAGTTTAGCTCCGATTTCAACTTGCGACCCCTCTAATGAAAGGGTTTGCTTTATTGGCGACGAAAATTAGTGTTGCAAGTTCGCTAGTACACGCTACTAGTGTTAGTACCGCTAGAAATTAGTTCAGTTCCGATTTCAACTTGCGACCAGTCAAGTGGAAGGGTTTGACTTGTAGGTGACTTTAACTAGTGTCACTAGTTCGCTAGTACAAGCTACTAGTGTTAGTACCGCTAGAAATTAGTTAAGCTCCGATTTCAACTTGCGATCCCTCCAGTGAAAGGGTTTGCTTTGTAGGTGACGAAAATTAGTGTCAGGAGTTCGCTAGTACAAGCTACTAGTGTTAATACTGCTTTTTCACTTTCTGCAAGCAGAAGTTTCGATCCAATTTTATTTTTGCAACTAAGTTGAACCTGTGGTTGAACTCTTATTAGAAAATTTCAACTAGGAGAAGTTTGAATGTGCTTTCACTTTTTATTTTATAAGAAAAATCTCAACCCACATTTTGATTTGTTTAAAACAATACTTTCAATCTGCTTCCAAATTTCAACTAGTAGCCGTTTTGGTCAGTTTTCATGTTCAGCAGCTGTTTCAAGAAGCTCTCACATTTCCAAAGAGCAAAAGTTTAAATACGCCATAATTTTACTCTATTTTTTTATCGACTTAAACTTAAATTCTACAACAGAAATCAACATTTCACAATCCCATTTTCGTTTTTATACTTTCAAAATGTGAATGTTCCAATAAGCTCGACAGAAGTCTCAATCGGTCTTCACATTTTGAACAAGCTGACAGAAGTCACAATTCGCGGCAACATACTTAGCAAGCAGAAATATTAATGTGTTTTAGCATTTTTAACAAACGGACGTCTTAATTCGTTTTTAAGTTTTCAAAAAGGTGAAGTTTCTATTTCACCTTTAAAAGTGAACTGAAGTCTCAATCAACTTTCAGATTTTAAACTAGACAAATCAATTTTTTCTTGTTTTCAACCAACATAAATATTAATCTTGTTTAATTTTGTCAAAGGCTGAAAGTATAGCATGAAAAATATGCAATGCAATTTTTTAAAAGGCACAAGTAATGATTTCAATTGAATTTATTATTTTGCAATGCCAAAAGACATACCCCTGTTAAACAGCTAATAACTTTTTTTTCTTATAAGATATTAAGTTACGGACTTAGACAAAGTTAATCAGCGGTAAATTTCCTCTGGAGGATTTATAAATTGGCACATAAAACCATTAGCAGGCACAAAAATTAGGTTGGTTTATTCAATTTTCCCATACTGACCAAAAAGTTGAAATTTACTCATTTAAACGTTTCTTAAATTTTTTTACGAGTCAGTAAAACGACAGTTATTCTTTACTGAAGAAGGCTACAATAAAATAGCCGAATCGTGTGAAAATTATTTAGTAAAATTATTTGTCTTGATAAAAAAAAATTAATAAGCTATAAATTATGAAAATTCATAATTCAAATTAACTAGTTGCTAAACATAATGTTATGAGCAAAGTTTGGTGAAGCATCATATTCGATTCTAGTTGGTTTCAAAATCTAATATATAAAGATGAGTTGGACTATATATGTTTGTATGCACCTTATACAAATCGACACCGCTTAACCGATAAGCCTGAAATTTGGTACAGAGATGTATTTGGACCAGGGTAAGGTTTTAGTGAAAGTTCTGAGCCCCTCCCGCCTAAGAAAAGGGACCCTCCCATACTTTCGTTTTTATTTTCACAAATCAAAAGTCATGGCACCCATTTGGCAGCCGATTTTCGTTTCCTTTGGCGGGTTGTTTTCACCATCACCATTGGCCGGGCGTAAGAAACGGCCATCCAGAGTTCACATGTACTGGAAAGCAAATCAAAGCTTGCTGAGCGTTAAAGATTTGAAAGGGGAAATTTTGGCGGGTGTTTTTTGAACCTTCTACTGCTGAAAGCACGTGGTACCGGTAGATACGAGAATTTTGGATGCAATAATGAGCTAATATTTCGGATTGAAAAATACAACTAACCTGTAAATTATGTATTGACTTGAATTATAGTGGTTTTCAAAGTACTCTCTACCACTGCTTCTGGGCTTTGGAGTCTATAAGAATATACAGTGTGTGAAGTATGGATGCAGTGATTTATCTTCATTATGAATTTGGATTGAGTACTGAAAACATATTAAGTAATTTTCTTAAAATCAATCTTTTTAGAACCAACCATTTTCGTATTTTTAGAATTCCTCATAGAGAAAGATAAAATAATAAAATTCAGAGTTATAAGTTGAGAGCTGTGATGTCAACGCTTTGAAAGCCGTCTCAAAAATTTAACTTGCATTATCTGGAAAAACCAAATCCAACGCAAGAAACTTTATTTGAAATTAAGTATGAGGTTTTAAGTTTTATACAATTCAATTTTATCGGTCAATCTATGACTTTTATAAAAATGTTGATCATAAATGTGTTCAATTTTACCATCCAATTATGCGAAAACTTAAACCGTTAAGTACTGCGAATTCAATCAAATTATTTCCAAGAATTTTTACTTTATCACTCTTCACAATAATTAATGAGATTTTTTTTTCCAAGAATGTAAAAATTTAAAAAAAATCTTTTGTAATAACATCATAAAATGGGCGGTTTGGGTTCCGTGATAATTTTTTTTGGATCACTTCAAAAAACTATTAGTGGAACTTGGAACATTTAAGAAAGACTAATGAAACAACAGTGTGGAAAAAACAACGAAAAGTACACATCCATTTGAAAACATGCAAAATGAGTCTTCAACAAGTTTAAAAAACCAAATACAAACACATACAGGATCTCAATGAAACTTAATGTGTCCTCGAAGAGATTCCTTTTACTTAATTCTAAGCGTACATCTTTCGAGTATATGATGGCTAGCATCTCACAAATGCTTAAACCACTAAACCACAAAAGTTTACTGTGTATGCCGTGACTGGGATTCGAACTCATGGCCGTTGGCTTGGAAGACTTGAAGGCCACGAGCTGCGGCAAGTTTCGGAAGCCTTCTTAGAATTTTTTGGACAAATTAAACTTGAATATAGCATACGGGGGAGCATTTGGCATATAGCGTCCGAAGAGATCATCTCCAAAAGAGATTTTATTTGTTGGGTGGTGGGAAACATAAAAATATAGTTTAATCATTTGAAGAAGAAAAATAAGAAGGCCAAAGCTATTCAAGCTTCCTTCAAGAAAGGGTGGGTATAAAATGTTTTTCGGTATGAAATGAAAAAGCATTCATGGTAAATTATTTTTAATTTCTATGAATACAAACCTCATAACTATAAGTATTTCAAAAATATGAAAAAGGGAAACACAGTAAATATTCTCATTTAAAACTTGAAAAACACTAACAAAACTTTCAAAGCTTACATACATGGCACAACATGGGTAAAATTTTCTCATAATAAATATATAAAACATATTGAATACAAAGCTACCAAAATTTTGTAAAGTTAAACGATTCATTTTGATTTATATTTTATGCAAACCCGAGCAAGGCCGGGTAAATCAGCTAGTTCTGTTTATAAAGTTAGATACAGGTTATTGATAATTTTAATTTTGTTTATGAATATTTTATACTGATTTAGAATCATTATTCTCAATTCTGATTCTGATGTAGAATCCTAAATTTAAATTCTGATTCTGAGCCTAAATTTCGGTTTTGAAGTGTAAGTCAATTTTTGTTTAATTTAGTACCAATCAGATTTAGCAGAACTAAAACTAAATTTAGAATAAAAAAATAAAACTCTAAACTAATCCTATCAAAATTCTGTTCCCATGAGAAATCGTGACCGAACGTGATTTTCCCGTAGCTGTCAGTAATGTCTTCATTCTCAACATAACGGTTGTTTTCATGTTAGCTCAGCCTGCAGTATAGCGAGAAAATTGCACCGGTACGGTGTTATGCTGGTTGACTTCATTGCTACATTATTAACGATGCTACCCAAGTCACGAAAAACCGCGACAAATCGTAAGAATCCGATCAAACTAACAACGAATCGAACGCTAGAATCATTTTTGAGAAGGGTGTTTCAACAATAGACAGAGTTTATAAGAATGCTAGTTTTTTTCCCTTTGGCGGACTACTACGCTGGATTTTTAAATATCTTTTTCAAATATTTCGCCCTAAAACTTCAAACCCAGAACTCAGAACCCAAGAAGACAGTGCTGCTGTCTTGTTTTTTTTTCGATTCATTCATAAAAGGGTTCTTCACCGAGGCAGCAAACAAACAACACGACTTTCCTGGTAGGTTATGTCATTTTTCTTTATTTTTTCTCACCACTATTCCATTTCAGAGTGTCTTATTTGTTTCAAGACTTTAGGCTGCTCATAAATTCCGAAGCCTCCAGCCAGGCACTTTCGCTCCCGGCCAGCTAGAGCTTGTACAATTCCCTACATAAGCCCTACAATGTTGCTCTAGGATGGCCAAATCGTAATGGATGCAATTGCAAATACATGTACCGATTTTTGTTTTTTTTGTTTCGGTTCCATTCGGTAAAATGTATGTTTGCAATCATGTACCTTCTCTCACAACAATTCCCGATCTTCAATACGAATTATTCTTTAGCAGGCAAATTGAGTTGCTGCAATAATGATGAAGCGAAATGCTAAACAAATACACGATCTCCTAGGGCCGGCACACTTTATCTACGAGTTGCTGTTTGCATTTATTGGTCGATTGTGTTGAGAGAATTGTACGTACACTGCTGCTGAATATGGAAGAACAACTTTTTAGCGATGGCGTGTCGGCATGAAGGATGGATTCATATTTTGAAAGTTCAAATATCTTTCCAAAGTGGGTTTGCGTTTGGGATAGTTTGTAAAGTAAAGAAGGTAAAGTGTTGTAAAAAGGTAAAGTGTTGTATAAAAAAAGTTTATTTGTTCTTCTAACCAATTGTTTTACAAAAGAAAGTTAACTAGATGGTTTAACAATCGAGAAAACCGTGACGTTATTTTTGGGATATTTAATATCCCAAATTGAATATCATTCTATTTTTTTAAGAAATTCAAAACATCTGAGAGCATTATCTGAAATTCAATCACAACTAATGATAATCAGTGGGTGGTCATTTAGCCTAATGGCGAACGTCTTTCGCTTATAAGCCAGAGGTCCTGGAAGCGAATCCAGCCATTCTAAAATGTAGGTTAAGGAAATTTTGTTAGTTTTTGGACATAAAAATTAACACTTATACCACGAAATGTATCAATGTAACAAAAATTGTAAACTATACTGAGTATAAAAAAATGCAAAATATTTCTACGGAGTATAAACAGATTGTAAACTCTACGGAGCTCAGTTGGCAAGTCAGTTGCTTTCTAAGCCGATGTCCGTGAGTTCGAGCCCAAGAGTAAACATCGATCACAGTTGTACCGGATCAGTTATTCAATGACTGTCCGCCAACTGCATCGTTGATATAAGTCGCGAATGACATAAAAATGTAAAAACGACTATAATCGTAACAAAAAAAGATACGCTAGTCATATAGTCTCATTAACTGGACCATAATAGGAGCTAGTCAATAAAATAGCATTGGCAAGAAAATAGAAGAAGATGATGATAATCAAAGCTGCGAATGACCAATGTCAGACATCCAATGCCCGTCGATTTTGATAGTGCCTTGAATGCGATACTAAATTGTGGTCAGCGACATAAGCTTACATTGTCATGACCAAGTTTAGAGATCAACATCATGATTATTACGAGATTTTTTGTCACAGTCAAGGATTTCATTTGGTCCGGTATCCACTGATAACCCGCAGGTTTATCAGCCGACATGTCGACATGACTCGTGAAGCTGTCGTCGATCATCACCTCTAGGTGTATAATTGCGCGTTTGAAAACGATAATACACGGCTAAACTGCAATGATACCTGTTTGGGATGAGCTCAGGTTGGTGATCAGCATCATCTCGGTTTTGTGGTGGGCTAGACGCAGGCATCCTTGGAATGCATCCAGCTTTCTACTGCTTGGATAGCTACTGTGGCAAATAGCTGTACCTTCGAGGATCCTCTCGCCAGGAGGACTAGATCATCCGCAAATCCTACGAGTTCAGCTCCCGATGGGAGGCTAATTCGTAGGAGCTAATCGTACGTAATGTTCTACAGGACCGGGTATAGTATAGTATAGTATAGTATAGTATAGTATAGTATAGTATAGTATAGTATAGTATAGTATAGTATAGTATAGTATAGTATAGTATAGTATAGTCTAGTATAGTATAGTATAGTATAGTATAGTATAGTATAGTATAGTATAGTATAGTAAAGTATAACATAGTTATAGTATAGTAAAGTGTAGCACCCCGAATATTTAGTTGGATTTTAATATTACTCAGCACACCAGATCAAATCAAGTGCGTAGGTAATCCAAGTATCAAGTACACTTGTTGGCAGCTAACAACCGCTGAAAGTAATACCCATTTACTTATTGATGGTGCAGGAAAGTACCAGCTCCATTCCACAAACGCAGCAGCAATGGCGTTGGGCTAATCCCGCTGATCCAGCTGCCATTGATACCATCTTCTCGCAGCAGTAGCAGCATGGTTTTGGTTCACGGTAAACGAGTTTATTATTAGACCTGTCATCCACGCCGAGCGGGAGAGCTCAACGATAAAATATCATCCTGCTGTGCCTTTTCCAACTGTCCAGTTTGTCTGGTGAAGTGGTTCCATAGTGCTGTATGCATGCCGGGAGAAGCGGAAAGTAATTGGAACTAATAATTGCATTTTATGCCGTTGCACCGCCGCCGACCAGTCGGAGCCGTACAGCGTTTCTGGTCCAATCAGATTGTCACTATCCGCGTTCGGTCAAATGTTATGAGAACTCGGTGACGGTAATCTGATAGATGCCCGGGCAGTAATCTGTCACAACTGGACGCGATGCGTATCACTAATGTGCACCGTAAATACTAATAAGGAACTGCTGAGCTGCGAGAGATCTGTTAACGCCCCATGAACGTCAGAGTCAGCGCACAATAGTGTTGTGAGTTTTACGCTAGATTGGATAATACACTAAATTATACGGTTGAGTTAGGTTTTCATACATCCCTTGGAGGGATATAAAAAAAAGTGAAGAATTTGAAAAAGAAGTTAAAGGTGTTAAATTGTTCAATGATTCAATAAGCTTCAATCTATCACTACCAAAACGGTCAAGAAATAGTGTTACTGTAATAAACTGTCAGTTTTGCAGTTTGCACCATTATGGCTTAGAAACCTGTTCAGCCACAATATCGAAAGCGATACTTTTATGGCGCTTCCAATACAAAAATAAACCACAATCACCGGTTGTAATGGTTGCGGTTAAACACGATTTAGTACATACTAATTGACATCAATTAGGGCTCCTCGCATCTGGCTGTCATTTGAAACCTTTACCGGCAACAACGGTTTGCCAGGCCAATGTTCGCTTATGCCAGTAGGTACATAGGAATTGATCTCGGTACCTACGATGATAATCGACCGTAGACCTTTCTCTCAAAGGAGAGCGAAAAAAAAGGGAAAACGAAAACCTCATCAATAGGCAGCAATCGCTCCCAAATCAATGGAAGATAATTTAGCGTCAAATTATACACCTCAATGGACTAATTGAGTCGCTCGAGGCGCTAGTTTGTACACTTGCAGTCTTACAGGTGCGTTCAGTTACTTATAGGCTGGAAGTCTCGCGAAAAGTACTGCTTCGGTCCACACCGGCTCTAAATGTACTACAATTAACTGTTGGCGACTCTAAACTGAACGATTTATCAATTGCTGTGCGAGGGAGTGTAGGATGTACGTTCGTGATTGAATGAAAGCCAAACTAGCAGCTATGTTGTACATTGGAAGAGTGTTGCACACACTCGGCGCTCACTGACTGGTCACTTGCGGACCTAATTGTGAGCAATTGCGCAATTACTTAACGATCCGCCTGCAGGAACCGTTTCTGGGTATCCTTCAATCGTTGTTTATGCAGCGGGGATTGGAATACAGTCGATTAGCGGAGTTCCTCGCAGCAGTTTTCTTTAATCCCTTATTTCGCATATAGAAGGTGATCAGAAATGATATCTTGCTCTGAGTTTGTTTATAAAACATGAAATTTGTATGCTTCATAAACATTTTTAATCTAAGTTGAAACTTCGGAGAGGTCTGCACACTGACTACTGAATACTAAATCTTTACTTTTAAAATAAGACAACGACAGTAACGTAATAAATCCAGTGCCAAACTCGCAAAATGTACCCGTTTATAGCCTCTAAAACATGTAGATAGGTTCTTAACTTTAAAAGCTTTTACAAGTTTATATAACTGAAACGCTTATTTTGAGAACACAATTTCATATCGCTGGTTCAGAGAAGTAATCGAATTACATATCAATCTTCTTATATTTCATCAAAATCAAGCAAGGAATAAAACAGAATACTAAACTAATCACTAATCACTAATCGTACTTCCACAGCCAGAACTTATGTCCGATCCCGGAGAATAAGAAAATATTTTTATTATTCTTTTTGTCTTTGCTCATATTTTCTATTATGTTAACATAAATACATTAAAATAATAGAACGCATGAAATGGCCGGGCCCACTGTGGAGCAGAGAACGCAGAGACATCTGGAACACAGGAACAGAAAGAAACGTGGACCACCAGTACCATACGTTTCAAATGGGCAATATCGTTGGAAGCATGCTAAGAAAAATGCTCCTTGATGAAGTAACCATGCGTAATGTGATGGAACTCCGCCAATCACTAGGACCATTCTAGAAGGGCTGGAAATGATTTATTTTGTACACAGAAATACTAAATTTTAGATTAAAAGCATTTTGAAGAATTTAATGATAAAAATAATAGGATTCTTAAGTTTAAATTTTTATTCTCATTGTTGAGGATTTCAGTGTACAATCATTTCTGGTCATCGACCAAGGATAAAGCGCCTTTACTCGCTCTTGAAAATAAAAAAGAGAAACGGAAAATATCAGTAGATCATGAAACCTTTCGAGGTCTGTTCAGAGCTCGAAAGGCTTTTTCATAAAATTCATTTCCCCTTTACATTTATTCTGCATGAAAATTGCAAAAAAAATAGAAAAAAAAAATTCAGAAAATATACTTGTGAGCTAAATTTCAAAATCACACACACATCTTACCTATAGGCCGATATCCGAATTTGAGCCTTTAACCTACCGCAAATGATGGGTTTTGAATCTCATACACCAGGCAACCTGAACTCCAGATCCTTATGATAATATCATGATAAATTTCGCCCAACTCCTTAAACGCCTCAATGATCGACGAAATTTTATCCCTTTCATCTTCCCTTTCTTTTCCATTTTTTCATTTTTTCTGCTCATTACTCATCACGCAAGAATCAATCAATTGGAATAACATAATTGGAATAGTGAATTGATTCTTAAATCAAAACCGAATACACACTTTTGGGAACCATTTAACATAAAAACCATTTCACTGCCGGGGAATCGAATCTCAGCTATTCCGCTCTTCCCAATATGCTCTTCCGTTTATCAATCAACCACGTGTTGATACATACTTAACACAATTTTTGCGATGCTTGCGGGAGTAAAAAACTTGAAAAAATTATTCGTAGTGGTCAATTTCACAAAAATATCCATTATTCACTATTAACATTTTAAGCTTTAAAGGCAGCACAAAGTAGAGTCTACAAGAATGCTCCGCTGGAGAAAAACAACAGCAGAACTTGGATACAAACGGGGCAAAAGATGCCATTCGCACTTGTGAACACTATTGGTCACTTATTTTCCTTCTCCGCAGCTGGGTTTTGAGACCACCTAAACTCCGAACCAACCGGATTTAACTACGATAAGAAATTTATGGTAATAAATTTTCATTTCCCCCGAAAAATTAAACGCAAAAAATGCACGAGCAGAAAAACACGACCGCACTCAACCAAGGCTTACTTAGTTCCCCAAGCAAGGAATAAAACAGAATACACTATTAAAGTTATAAATTACTGCATATGCCTGCTTCAAGTTCAGATTCATCTTAGTAAGCAATTTTTGGTCAATGCATTTTTTACGAATTCTTTCAAGCAATTTAAAACCTCATTATTGATTTCATAAATATCAAATCAACGCATATTTGCAAAGTTTTTAAGTTTACTGGTCTCCCTGAAAAATTGTGTAGGTGTTTCGAATTAAAAAAAAAACATTACATGGAATTTCAAAATTTATTCTTATTTTTTGCGCACAGAAAAAAAACATAAAATTTCAGTGGAATTTTTCAAAAATTCAAAATTTGATATGATATGTGTATCGGGAAACTCATCCATAAACGTTAAATGAATTCTATTAAATTTTTAATAACACGTTACCAACGCTAAGCTATTTAAATTTTGTTTTATTTTCATAATTATTGAAACTAAGCAAAAAAAATAAAAAATTTAAATACTTACCTACCAGAGTTTTTGAATAATAAACAAATGTTGTAAAATATTGATGTGAATGTGGGTCGAAGAATTTGTAAAGTTTGATATGATCTGTTTTATTCAAATGATATAAACCAACCATAGTTTGGCCACCCATGACTTAGATCATAAATTTACATTAGGGTTAAAAATTTCATGATCGAATTTTGAAAAACGAGCATTTACATTTTGTATATTGATCCAAAAAACTGACCTGTTCAGCCTGTGCTAAATTTCAACTGAATCGTACTTGATTTAGGAGGGCCTCAAAACGCTCAAAGTTTTGACTTTTTTAACCCTCAAAATTATCATAGGGGAGAACTAAAGGAAATCGGAAAAATCGAATTTTTAATTTTGATGCCAAATGGCTTAAAAATGCATCAAACTTCAAAATCTGATGATATCAGGAAAAAAAATTTTTGGTCAAAAATCGACTTTATGGAACCAAGCCGTTTTTCGGAAAACGACTAGGTCCCAGAAAGTCAATTTTGGGTCGATTTTTTATTTCTAGAGAAAACACCAGAACTTGACGGTTCATACATTTCCATTAGTCATTTTTCCCCAAAATTAAAATTTCGATTTTCCGGATTTCCTTTGGTCCTCTCTTGTGTGATTTCAAAAAAATTCTTAAATCGATTTTTAATAAAAAAAAATTTTGAGATAATATCAGATTTCGACGTTTCATGCATTTTTAAGTCAATTGGCATCAAAATTAAAATATCGATATTTTCGATTTCCTTTGTATCCCATTTGATGATTTTTTAAAGGTAGATAACCGAACTTGGGCGCTTTTAGGTACCCCTAAATGGAGTTAGATTGAGCTGGAATTTTTCACCAATCTACATAATGTATATGGTCGGTTTGAGAAATTCGGACGAAATATGTGCCAAATAGAACAAAACAACAAAGTCCTGATCTCAATAAATTTAAAAAAGTTTTTTTTCGAGTTATGGAACTTTGTTTGAAAAGTTTAACAAAATGTGATTTGAGGATCCTTAAAAAAGTTTTCCAAATGAAAAAAAATATAATGAAAAGTTTATTCCAATATGTAAATCGTTGCCATACTTCCAAAGCGATAGTAAGCGCCCCTTTTTTTGAATAAAAAATTCCAAAATGTTCGTTATGGGTTTAATTGATCCCTTTAATCTAAAAAAATATATTTTTCTTTTGAATGGATCATTATCATTAGTTATCACGAAATTACTAATATTTGTCCAATAGCTGATGTTTACCTAATAATTATCTGTTAAAAAGGACTCAAAATTTTGTATTTAACTGAAAATTAGAAAATTGTGCCTTAAAGTATGCAATGACTGTAGGATAGTAGACAAACTTTTATTCTTCGTCGTTATTCTCTTCGGCTGATACTTACAAACTATGAAATGAGAACTAACATATTAAATAGTCAATAGGCTTTTTATCTTTGGGTTTTGTTAGATTTTTGCCTAGGGTCAGGGCATCCGGAATTAAGGATCACGTCTCCTTTAGTAAAAGATCAAGTCTCTTTTAACTTAAAAAAATATCACTTTTTTTTCGTCTCACGAAAATGCTTCTAGCTCATCTACATGTTCATGTATCGTTCCAACTTTTAAAACATATAAACTCCAAATTTCAAGCTGTCATAAATTGCAAATTTGTTCAAAGTCTTCGAAACATTTTAAATCGAAAGTTTATTGATGCACATGCTTTTCGATGTAGACTAAATATGAAATGCGATTTGTATTTAAAGTGTTAAACATTACATGGAAAACTTGTGATTCTTCTTAAATTTCAATAACAAAAACTAAATTAAATTGTAAACAAACATTTATGACATTGAGGCTGCCATGTCGACCTAAAACAAACCTGTTTTCAATACTAAGTTAACAAAAGTAACGGTCCAGCTCCCGGAAACGGTACTTAATTACCCTACGGAGTTCTGTCTGCTGTATCGATATCATTTCCTACCAAAAGTCACCTTTAAAAGACTCGGTTATTTCACATCATCCACTGCCATCAAGGCAATCTACTTACGAGGGGGACCCAACCGGGGCCGGATAGCTCCTTTTAAGGAAAATCACGAATCCGTAACCGTAAACCCCTTTCAGAACATACAAATTTATCCATCAAGCACCAGTAAGGAATCAGCAAGGCGCCACAAATCGAAACTTAACCGGGCGAGGTAACTTTATCTCTTTACTTTGTACGACGACGATGATGATGATGACGTCGTTATCCACCTTATGATGCTGTACATCAAGAAACAGAACAGGAAGTAATTTTATCTGGGCTCCGCGATCCATCTGCTATCCGCGATCCGTGGACTCTCGGTTTCTTTGAGCGCGTTTCTTTGGACCAAATTACAGGGGGCGGGAATTATTGCGGGAGGTTATACCGCTCCATGATTTAGATTAATTAGTGTTTCCTTGGGCCGGTATCACTGCTCCGACTGCAACAAACAACAAGACTAGGCAAATGACAACGTGGCAAATTGTGACACATTTTCGCACTCTGGAGATTTGTAGGTTTAAAACTGAAAAATTGCGTTGCGTGATTAGATTTATTACCGACGAGAGGTTATTCGGATCTAGGCAGGGATGGGAAAGAATTTATTTGGAAAGTGCATCTTGTGATGAGGATCATTGCAGTCCAGGCATTCCGAACAGTCAGACACAGAGGGTTTCCGAAAATGGATTTCTCGAAATCAGTTTTGTGGTAAGATTTTACATTTTTGGTATGTTCAGAATTTTTAGCGAGTGTTTATTTTCTCCAAAGGATTTTTGTGATCGGCATCGGTTGCGCTTCTTCGATGAACTTAAATTGCAGTGAAGCTAGAGACGATGTTTGTGAACTAAATCATATCTACCTATCAGAATATACGGACGTTTCCGATTGGGAGTTTCCAGATCATCATGATATAGTCTTCAAAGCGGGTGCCGAAACTATTATTTCCTGCATCACGAAAGAGGTCGCAGAGAAGCTAACAAACGCCCAATCGATCCAGCTACAAAACGTATCGCTTTCGTCATTCTATCTTTGGGAACATCTGTTGAGCCTGGATGCCTCCTACAACTATCTATCGGAGCTCCTAGTTGATCCCGGAATGCTGTACAACCTTAAATCTCTGAACCTGGAGCACAACAGAATCCAAAATATTGACTTCCTGAAGGGTCTCTTCAAGCTCAGAGATGTTGACGTCAGCAATAACTATCTGGATAAAATTGACCTATCAGTCCTCGACTCCGCCAAGGATCTAACAACCCTAAAACTTTCCAACAACCGCATCCGAATCATAACCACCACAATCGGCGATATGCTGCATCTGCCTCGTCTTACAACTTTGATGCTCAACAACAACCAGCTCTACATTTTGGACGCCAGCCAGTGGCAGTTCAGTGTCCTGCAGGATCTATTCCTGGCCAACAACCGCCTGTCCTATATCAGCATGTGTGAAGTGCAAAACTCGTTCCCACGTCTTCAAACGATCTATCTCGATGGCAACAACTGGGAGTGCTCCTATCTCAACAACACCGTCAATCAGATGCAACAATCCGGCATTAAGCTGGTCAACTTTGGTTCCCAAAATTGCACGGCGGAAGCCGTCGAAGGTGTTTGTTGCTCCTGAAAAAAAGTGTCACTGTGGAACAAACAACTTGATACCGAAGCAAAAAAACCAACCTAAAAGAAAAATAAACCCCCTTTAATCGGAGAGGTGATCGAACGAAATGAAGAGAAGAAAAAACCGGAAAGGATCAGTGCCAATCAGTGTAGGCTAATTAAATTATTTAACGTTAATGTGTTCTCCGGAGCTAATAAACCAGTTGATTTATTGAAATTGTGCAACTGCTTGTTTGGATGGGAACAGGATTTTCGAAACCCCGTTGGTTGGTTCAATTGGAAGTTGGTGAAGCGAGAAAACCTTGACTCCGAAATTGCAACACTCGAGGTGAATTAAGTCGTTTAAATTGTTGTTGGTGTAAAAACAGGTGGGGAAGGGAAAATAATAAGTACCGGCGAGTTATTTTGCCGTTGACATCATAAAAGTAAATTATAATTTTGACGATATAATTAAGAAGAACAAGTGCAAAAATTTCATAATTTGAACCTGCGCCTAATGGAAATCATATTTTTAGGATATTTTAACTAAAAACTGAGCTTTGATTATTTCTCGTAGCGCATTCGAACATATCTTTATTAGCTGATGCTCTCACAGTACCCAAGTAACCATGCGCATTAAAATAGCAGTTAAATTCGCCAAAACTGGCACACACAGCTAAGAGAGAAAGAAGAGAAGCTCTAAAGCTGTTTTAAGATAGCATTTTGACCAGTTATTATACAGGTCGGACTCGATTGTACGTTCACCTAAATTTTTTTTCGGAACGTCGGAAAATTTAAGCCTCGAGAACTTTTTTTTACGTATGCTGAATGTGAAAAAAGAGAAATAATTTATTTTATTTATTTGAATGTCCTTCTCACGACATAACCTGATGAACAATATTCCTCCAATTCACTCGGTTCATGACAACCGTTCTCCAACTTCTCGGGCAACCCATATTCGTCAGATCACGTTTTACTTGGTCTAACCCGGAGAACTGAAATGAAGGGAGAAAATTCGTCAAAGATCACACAAATTGTACAGCCAATAATTGAATTTGTGGTAATTTGTTGTAATTTGTTAGAGAAAATTAGAAGGTTTGAGTCCAAATGAGAGAAACCAGTGCTCGGAGAGAGTGAAAATGTGCTAATTGTTGCAAATAGTTGCAATTTGTGAAGCAGTTGTGGTGATCATTACCACTCCAAATGCAAAGAGTTCTCTCTTGATTTCAATCCCTTGGTCTAACCACCTCGCTCGTTGCTCCCCTGTTCCCCTGTTTTGCAGGACAGTCGTCCGACAGTCTTGCAACATGTCATAGCCCAGCGTATCCGTCCAGCCTTCACCACCTTTTGGATACTGGTTCGCGCGAGCTCGTGGTTCATCCTTCACCTCCACACTCCATTCTCCTGCACACCGTCAAAGATGGGTCTTAGCACTCGTCGCTCGAATACTCCGAGTGTGCACAGGTCCTCCTCGAGCAATATCCACCTCTGTGCCCGTAGAGGACAACCGGTCTAATGAGCGTCATGTCACACTTCGTGCGAGGACTTAGTCTTCTCGAACGCAGTTGCTTGTGAAGTCCATAGTAGGCTCGACTTCCGCTGATTATTTGCCGCCAGATCTCACGGCTGGTGCCATTGTCTACGGTCACCAGTATGCCGAGATAGACAAAATCTTCGGCTTTCTCCAGCTCGTCGCGGTCGATCATGGCCGTGTTATTACTGGACAAGCGGGTTCGGTCGGTCTCGGATCCGCAGGCCAGCATATACTTCGTCTTGGACGTACTAAATTATCATTAACCCAATCCTTCCTGCTTCGCGTTCCACCGCTGCAGATTATCTACCGACTAAATATATCAATGTCGTCGGCAAAATAGATAAGTTGACTGGATCGTGCCCCGCATTTCGCCCACCGCTCGTTGGCGACCGTTGCCTTATCGAAGCCCCCTGAACGATTCGAATGAACTCGTCAATTCACCCGAAATACGCAAACAGCACTGCGTTCCATCCCTCGTCGCCTTGATCAGTCCCGGAAAAGCCGTTCTCGTCCAAGATTTTCCATAGGTCGTCATGGTCGATCTTGTCGTATACGGCTTTTAAGTCGATGAATGGTTGGTTCTTAGCGACTTGGTGCTCACGGAATTTTAGGGAATTTGCAACTGGCGAATGGCTTCTTTAACTTCACTCATCGTTGGAAGTTGGTCCACCTCGTTGTTGGCTACGCCGGCGATGTACCTTCCCCCCACCGTCCTGGGCTCCTGTCTGTCAAGATGCTCCGTCCTTATCCCAGCACATTTCGGATTGCGGTACGAAATCTTTGCGGTTGCATTGAGTTTCTGATAGAACTTTCGTGTTTCTTGGGAACGATGCAGCTGCTCCAGCTCCTCAAGCTCCTCCTCCTCCAGGCGGCGTTTTTTTCCTGGAAAATTCGGAATCGCTGCCTCTTTCGCTGTCGGTGATTTTCCACGTTTCGTTGCACTATTGCTGCCCAGCTGAACCAGTCGTTCCGTCAAGTTCGTTCTACATGCCCTATGACGTTCTCCACAACGCTGTTGATGGCTGATTTGATGGTATCCCAACAGTCCTCGAGAGAGGCTTCGCAAAGCTCGCTCTCTGCTGGCAGCGCTGCTTCGAGCGATTGCGGGCATCGGTTTCGTATGTTGTTCACTACGGAGAGTTCTGGGCGAATCTTCACCATCACCAGATAGTGGTCCGACTCGATGTTGGTGCCTCGACATGATCTGACGTCGATGATGTCCGAGAAGTGCCGGCTGTCTATCAAAACGTGGTCGATCTGTAATTGTGTTTGGTACGGTGATCTCTAGGTGTACTTGTGTGGTAGGCGGGGCCGGAAAAAGGTACTACTTACGGCCATTCGTTTGAAGACGGCGAAATCTTTAAGTCTGAGGCTGTTTTCATTGGTCAGCTGGTGCGCGCTAAACCTTCTAATAGTCGGTTTGAATTCCTCCTCTTGACCGACCTGAGCGTTAAAATTCCCGATGACGATTTTGATACCATGTTTTGGGTAGCGGTCGTATTCACGTCCCAACTGCGCGTAGAATTCGTCTTTGTCGTCACCGGTACTTCCGAGGTTAGGGCTGTGCACGTTTATGATGCAGATATTGATTCTCAACCGACACATTCGTGGGTCGACCGGCCACCCGATCACGCGCTTCTTCATCTTCCTCATCACTATAAAAGCTGTTCCAAGCTCGTGTGTGTTCCCGCAGCTCTGGTAGATGGTATGACTATCTTGGAACGTTCGTTCCGTGGAGCCCTTCCTACGATATCGAATTTGCGGCTCTTCAATTCGTTGGAGAGCACGTGGGTACTGCCCATGAAATTTAGAGATCGGCAGTTCCATCTTCCAAGTTTCCAATCGCTGGTCCCTTTTCGTCACGTCAGTCTTTATCGATTTCCATCCGAAATTTTTTGAACATTGTTTGTTGCTTGTATTTTTTATAGTCACGGGCTCGCAAGGCCCACAGCTAACCCCATTATCAAAAAAGGACCGTCGTCCCGCTGTTTTGGGTCCCGAACTCCACCAGGATGTTGTTGCCATCCGCACGCAGCCACTGACATTCCTATCTCAGTTAGCATGCGACTAAAGCATCCACCGGGTTTAGGTACCCGGTACTCCGCTCAGGTTGCTCGAAGACTTAAGAATGGGAGAGGAGACCGGTTTTGCGCAGCGATTGCGTCTTCGAGGATTCCGGCATATATCTGTAGGATGGCGGAGTGTTACTTCCGTAACCGCTTACAACAGTATATGACCAGCGAAGGACTGGAAACCGTGTCTCGGCAGGGGTTCCACAAGGATCGATACTTGGCCCGGTATTGTGGAACATTATCTACGACGATCTGCTGAGACTGTGTCTCCCCACGGGAGTGAGACTTATGGGATTCGCCGACGACGTGGTTCTCCTGGTATCGGGCCCATTAACCGGAGAGGTCCAGCTACTCGCCACAGTAGCTATTGAGAAGGTGGAAAGTTAGATGCGCTACAAAATCTTGCGTCTGGCTCACCACAAGACCGAGATGGTGCTGATCACCAACCTGATTTCAGCACAATCAGGGACGATTGCAGCTGGACCGTGCGCAATCGAATCCAAGCGTGCGATCAAGTACCTGGGGGTGATGATCAACGACCGGCTGAGCTTTACGGCCCACGTTGACTACGTCTGCAAAAGAGCAGCAATAGCGACAGCAGCCCTTTCACGGGCCATGTCGAATAACTCGGTGATCTGCTGCAGCAGAAGGAGGGTCCTGGCGAGTGTGACCTCGTCCATTATGCCGTACGATGCGGCAGCCTGGGAGACAGCCTTGAGCAGGCAGTGTAACCTGCAAAAGCTCTGCAGTGTGCAGCGGCTGATGAACCTTCGAGTAATCAGCCCATATCGAACGGTGTCCTCGGTAGCTGTTGAAGTTGTGGCGGGGGTCATGCCCATCTCGATCTTGAAAGAACAAGATATCTTCTGCTACGAGCATAGGCACATGCCCTTTTTGCGGAAACATGCCAGAGAAGCCTCGATGTCCAACTGACAGCACCAGTGGGACAGCTCGGAACGTGGCCGGTGGATCCATCGCTTGATCCCTAACGTCGGATCCTGGATGGACCGGAGACATGGAGAGGTGTATTTCTGCATGACACAGTTCTTGACTGGTCACGGATGCTTCATGCAGTACCACCATCGGTATAGACACGTGGCCTCGCCATTCTGCCCGACCTGCGGTGATACAGAAGAAACACCGTAGTGTTCAACTGTCCGAGGTTCGAAGGGGTACGCACTAACATGCTTGCCGCCTGCGGAGCAGACACGACAGCCGACAACATCGTGCGGAGGATGTGTGAGGATGCCAATACTTGAGTTGGAACCAGCACCAGTCCGCGACCGGTGCGTAGGGTGACTCCTTCGTCGGGGAGCATCTGAGTAGTGTGCGTCCAAATCTGGCAGTAAAGCATACAAAGATATGAAAACTTATGCGTATGTCAAGCTGCCAGGTACGTCGCGCATCTCCAACGCTACCATCGTGGAGTATCCGAGTCGAACGCTCCTTCTGCGATGGAGGCTGTGGGGATAAGACATGACCTTCTCCGCAATCGAGCTCGTAGGGGAAGAGTATTCACGTCGCGGAGTACTCTCGGGTAGAGTGGAATCACGTCGCCGTCGGATGAGCTACTCGAGTCGCGTTCAAGTGTGGAATCTAGGAGAGAGTGATTCCAAGTCAGCGGATTCTATTTCCGAGTAAAGCTGTTTAAATATTGCATTTTGCCACACTGATTTTGAAGAAATTCAAACTACACCACTCCAGAAATTTACTCAACATTTGCTGTGATTTACAGCAGTCGCTGTAGCTTTCAATTTTCCGATAAATTTTCAAGTCATTAGCATACAACATTCTACACCCCAATGTCAGAGCGTATGTTACGTTGTTGTAATAAGTGCAGAAGAGAAGAGGTTCGATTTTGCTGCCTCGTGGTACTCTCGAGTTATTCTGGATCACATAAGACTCAGCATTTCCCAGCTGAACAGTGAGGGAAAGATTTGTCAAGAACGATTCAAAACAAAGAATTAGTCCTTCTCCGAGTCCGAGATGTTGAAGTATTGCAAGGAGCAAACGATGGTCAATGCGGCAAAGGCAGGCTTTGTTGATCAATAAAAATGTACGACTTAGCGGCAGGTGAGTTTCATTGCAACCTAGAATGCAGCGATTAAATTCTCTAGGCGTAAGCAGCTATTGTTATCAAAACAATATAATAAAAATCAATGAGTTCGATCATGATAGACCGGAAACCTAGCAATCTGTCATCTGGTTGTCAGAGCAACCTGTCAACCGGATTTTTTTTCGCCGCATAAAAGTTTTTCGACATTCTCTTAGAAACTGAATAGCATTCTCTTCAGCCACCTCAACGAACTTCAAAGTAGCTTTAAGAACTTGAATTTTGAGCTCATTAGCATTCTATTCAGACAGAAACGAGAGCTGATTGAGCTGCAATGAAACCTTTTTAAGGGAATTCTGGTTGCTTGGGAAGTAATTTCCCTGCATATCGTTATGTCCTGCTTTTTGTTTTTTTTTGTATGAACTGGGAACACAAATAATCGATCGTAAATAAAATATGAGTCCCAAATAGACAAAGTTCAACTTCAGACAATAATTTATTTTAACGTTATTTTAAGACTAAAAAAATGCGAAAAACACTCCAAAAAACGGCTGTAATCTACAGCTATCAAATATTAAAATTCAGCAAATCCACTTTGTGCATAAGTGAACTGAAGATAGGAGGTTCACCTTGCACTTAAAGGTATATTTATGTCTATATTTTTTAGGATAAGGACTTCAATGTAATACGAAAATATTTTTAGTCGCAGAAGAGAAATTCCGAGAATTTTCAGCACAATTTTGTTCTGATTTGGATTGTAAATTTTGAATACTTTAATTTGGGATGTTTCCAGAAAGTGAGGCAGCATTTCAATACCTTCCATCTTATTTAGGCAACAGTGAAATTTCTTTAGGGATTGGTTATCATCTTGCCATATTTAAAAAAAAAAGAAATTGCTCCAGTTATGGTGGCTGAATCGAAAGCACACTGTCTTTCCGACATCTTGTGCGTTACTAGAAAAAATAACTAACAACGACAAAGTAGAATCATAAAGTGTCTAACTTTACGAATCAAATATGCAAATGTTGAACTCTGCGCCGTAAACAGCAAATTTTATTAAATGTCATTCGCAAGAATCCAGCCGGCGGCTTTGATTAAGAAAACAAAAATATTCTGAAATCTTATCTCCTCCGACTCGAATAAAAAAAAATCAGAAAATTCACGAGAAACTAATGAAATCATTTCCAATTCGAAGCGAACTGGTTTGAATCGCAACTGATTGATAAAAGTATAAGCTTCTCGGGCTAGGTTTTTGGTTTGATTTTGATTCGCACAATTTAACATCATCCCACAATCTTAATTGCCGGCTTTATCCGATCGAAAACAAGCACTATAAGAGATGCTTGAAATGGGGAGAAAGATATAGAATTTTTAATTAATACCTCCGAGAATTCGAAATGAAATGGCTGGGGGCTTACCAGATTGGTGTTGTAAGCAGTTTATCATTACGTTGTTTGCGTGCTACTCTGAGAATATTCAGTAGCCTGTTTTGATTGTTGTTTTAGTTATAAATTTGGATAAGCTTAAGTGATTTTAAAAATTTAAATGAAGCGGTCAGATATTTTTTGATTTTTTACCGGTGATCAAAAATTGAAACAGTTTTTTTTATCAAAAATAGAAAGATTGCTTTGGAAAAAAGCTAAATTGACAACATTGTAGTTAAATTAGGGCACCCGCAGCCAATCGGCGTTATTAACTGATTCACTTCAAGATACTGATGACAAGTGAGAAGGGCTGAGTGCTCCAGAATACAAGCTTCAAACCGCATAAATTATTCTCGGTCAGTGTGCTGCAGTCAGCCCGCAATGTGTCGGATTCATCACAAAATCCCTCAGCTCCGCGTTAAATGTGGGTTATTAACATTGCTGCATTAATTAATTGACTTGTTACACCCGTAGCCGGATAGCTGAATGGAAATGGAAATTGACTTGCAACATTCCGGGTGCGTAGTCAATTTTCCCAAAAGCCAGCACTAGTCCCATAGGATAACCCATCATAGAGGTGAGACTTGTCATACGTTAGTGGCGGGCGGAGTAAAAGTCGTGTAAATGCGGGTTTCAATCCGAGTGAGGTGCCAATTGATTCGGTTACACTGCGCGCATTTCTAATCGATTAAAATTTGAATAAATATCTACAAGCTTCTCCTTCATTACATTTAGCTACGTCGTTACAAGTGCCAGTCAGAGCTCGGTCGAGTAACGATTTCTAACCCAGGAGGAGGTTGTAAAACGGGGGCTTGGCCTGGGACATTTGCATTCGATATCTAGGGCACCAATGCGCTGTTAGGGTACCCTTGGTAAGTAATGGTACTTCCATTGAATGAGAGATTCATAAAAAGTAGCTGCACTTGTCTACGCCAACGCTAACTTCAGGCGCTAATGCATCATACGGCAGACATTCTGTCACTAGCAGCCGGTGTAGCTACAAGTTTATCGTTTTAATTAAAAATTAAAGGTACTTCTATCGCATGGAGCGTATTGGAAATGAACCGAGGTAGTGGGAAAAAATCAATCAAACCTTGATAAGGCTTCATTATGCAAATTATTGTACCCGTTATATCAATCGAGAAATCATGAACATTATTGTCTTGTTGTAAATTCTGACTATTTTAATAATCAAGACCATGATATTAAAACTTATTTTAAAAATCGATTTCCACGGCCGTATAAAAGGGGGAATCAAGCGAGGTGTTTATTTACTAAATTTCAGCTAATTAAACTCATTTCAGGGTTCTGGTCCCCTATTTTCTAAAATCTTATTTTTGTTTCTGTTTTCATATTTCGCACTATGTATCTAGTTTAGGATTCTAGATTTTCAGTTCGGATCATTATGAATGTAGAATTAGTAACAAACTTGTGTATTTTAAAAACTATTCGTTTGATCCAAAAACGTTAACATTCTAGTGAGTCTCCTTATCATTCTGATCTATTTGGGTAAAAAAAAAGAAAATATCAACAATTCATGAGTTTTCAAGTCGACATTGAAAGATTTCCTAGGTGATTTCTCAAAAACACGTAGAGTTTGGTGGGGTAAAAGTACGACCTTTGTGCTATCCTATTTTTAGTAAATTTTGCAGTTATTTTTCAAAAAAAACAAGAAAAGCTTTTGATTCCTTAGACTTTGAGCTTTCTTCTAAAAAATCACGAAGATAATTGATCAACGCATTTGATAGCAGTAGTAAAAATGCCTGACTGCTATCAAAACATACCCTTACCCCACCTCTGGAACAAAAGTTCGAGTGATGTGGGGTAAAAGTACGACCATTGAAAATTCCACAATTCTGCATGAAGTCAAGAGGAAAATTATTATATATCAATCTTTGCTCACTGCAGCAGCTTCTGTATTCGCTTCTGATACGAATCTTATAAATGAGCGAACAGTCTGCGCGAATTTGGAGTTCTCCACTATAATTGTCCATATTCAACAGGTTTACGAAATACATCTCTCAACGTATTTGAGCAATTTTTCGCGCGATCAAGTTTTTGTGAAACAAAAATATGCGCTGAGGTTTCCAGTACATTTTAAAAAAAAGTTAAAACTTTCCGATCAGATTTACTCTAGTGTACCCTATATATCTTTCGTACTTTTGCCCCATTTGCAGTTCTTGCTTTTGCCCCTTCAAAGTTTCTTGAGATTCACAGTTTATTGACAAAACAAAGAAATATTAATGGAATTCTTTCTTCGACATTTGATAGTGGTTGAAAACAACTCAACAGAAACATTAAAATTTTCATTGAAAGAAAGAATTTCGATTGCTAAAACATGTTTGTCGTTATTTAAAATATTTCATCATTTATGCAAAAAAGCTACTTTACCTCATTTATTTTCAACTTCTACAAAAAAAATATGTCTAGATGTAGGCAGTCCAAATCTTTATCAATCCTCGCCAGAGTTTTGAATTTTACTGTTCTCGGTTTGTGATAATCTCAAAACGTACTTTTTCCCGACTTGTACTTTTACCCCACCTTACTCAACTTAGACATCTGCAAAAAAAGTCAAGGTAGTCCTTTTCATTACCAACACAACACGGCCAAAATTTTGCATATCCGAACCCTAGGAATGTAGTTATCACCGAAATGAAGTACCTGGGCTCTAAATGATCATAGCTTCCAAAATCATCCTGAGTTTCTATTTCATATTCGAAGTTCTTAGACTTAACTCTTTTGCTGGATTCAAAACTTCAAAATGGCGATCCAGAATGGATATCTCAAAATAAGGTTCATCATTCGAAATTTACATTTAAATTCAGATTAAAGATAAAATAATGGAATAATCATTCTTAAAACTTTTTTTGAGTCTTTGAAAGAGTTTTGCATTGAATAAGTTTACAAGTTTCACCAAACTGAGCATGCCTCATCTTTCAAACAATAGCTTTGTTGATTTTGTTTGGTTCCGACACGAATTTTTATCATAAACGATTACAAATCTTTTCAAAAAGTGCTCATTTTTCTGTCAAAAAGGAAAAAAATGCTGCATCGAATTTCTATTTACCTGACCTAGGTCTACAGGAGAGTTTGAGACAAATGATTGATTTTTTAGAAAAAAATATTGAAAAAAATATTTTAAAATCCTACACTGAGAAAAATACATTTTTAAAACTAAAACTTAATTTCCCAAAAACGCCATCTCAGTGTTTTAGTTTTTGACATGCATTTTTCTCAATGTAGGACTTCACAAAAAAATATTATTTTTTTTTCTTAAAATTCAATCATGAAAAGTTTGGCTCTCTTCAAATATTTTTCCAGATAATGGAATTAAGGAGAGGTCGACTGGAGAATTTGATGCGTTTGTTATTCGGCAGTTCAGTAAAAAAAATTCGAAAACGATTTTTGGATTATTCCGACGTTTCGATGCTGTTTAGCATCATCTTCAGGGAATTCTAAAACATTATGTATTTCATCTTAAATCTTAAATATTATCATAACAAATTTGATAATCTTCAGGTATCAGGTATCAGAATGGGGGTAGGCTTAATAGCGGCACGTTATCCAAACATACGGGAAAATTGTGCCTAGCCTTTTTTTTATCCAAGATTTCATCATTTACCTGAGAAACCTGAAAAACCTATAAAAGGAAGAAATAAATTCAATCTATTTAAGATGGCATAAAGCCTTTCCACTAGGGATTATTAGCATTAAAGCTCTTTTCTACATTCGGTAAGGAACGATAGAATGTTTTTTAAGTTTAATTTCTTAAACTCAGATTCGCTTAAAGCGTAAGATCCCAGAGTACGAAAACGTAGTCTGGCAAATGAGGGACAGTTACATATAAGATGGAAGGGATCTTCCACATCTGATTCACAACTACCACATACTGGAGATTCAGCACGCTGAATGTTGTGCATGTGATAGTTGAGTTTACAATGACCGGAGAGTGCTCTGATCAAGATGCTGCAATGAGATTTATTTAAAGTTAATAAGTAACTCGATATGATTGGAGATGGTTTTTCTAAAAATAATTTAGTTTGACGACAAGTGTCCAACTCTTCCCAGTATCGTTCATGCTGGTTAGAGGACCAAGTTTTAATTTGGTTTCTGAACCAACATGGTGATATTGGGACAGCCGGCTCTGGTCCGTAAAATTCCTTTTCCGACCCAGCTCTAGCGAGTTCGTCGGCGCATTCGTTTCCAAAAATTCCCTTATGTCCGGGTACCCATAGAAGGTTTAATCCATTGCCTTCAGCAAGTTCTTCGATTGCTTTCCGGCATGCGATTACCAGTTTTGATCTAGAACTGGAAGCACTGAGTGATTTGATAGCTGCTTGGCTATCTGAACAGAAATAAATTGTTCTGAACATAATCTTCTTTTGAAGTGCAATTTGCACTCCATACATAATAGCATATAGCTCAGCCTGAAAGACTGTACAATATTTTCCTAGAGGTTGAGCATATTCTATGTTCAACTCGTGACAGTAAATTCCTGCACCTGCACGGCCGTTTGATAATGAACCGTCAGTATAGAATACAATATGAGAGGACATTTGGTCCTCTACGAAACCTGATAACCATTCTTGAGGAGAAGGAAATTTGACTTTGAACCCCATGTAGGGAAAACTACTCGAGAGTGTTAAATCGTTTAGCGCTAGATTAAACTTGTTTAATCTAACTAATTCAGGCCACACATTTGTATGACTCGATGATCTTTCGATATTTCCTGACAGCCAGAGACCAACTGCCTGTAGACGAAAAGCACATGAGAAGGCTTCCTGTTTTAGGAACAAGTGTAGAGGTTTGATAGAAAACAGAGCCTCTAGTGCTGCAGTAGGAGTTGTTGTGAACGATCCGGACATCCCCAAAAGACACATTCTTTGAAGGTGATTTAGTTTAGTCCGAACTGTTGCAACTTCTCCTTTCTGCCACCACACTAGACACCCATAGGCCAGAATTGGTCTTACTATTGTGGAATAAATCCAGTGAATATGTTTAGGTTTGAGTCCCCAGTTTTTTCCGATTGCACGTCGGCATTGTCCGAAGGCCATGCATGCTTTTTTGATTCTGAATTCGATGTGATCAGACAAGTTTAATTTGGAGTCAAGAATGACACCCAAATATTTAACTTGATTAGACACGGTGATTTCGGAACCATAAAACAGCAGAGGGCGCACCCCGCGGGTGATACGTTTTTTAGTAAATAAAACAATATTAGTTTTTAGAGGATTAACTGAAAGTTCTACATGAGAACACCATCGTTCAACAGAGCGCAGAGCTTGTTGCATTATATCAAATAATGTGCTTATGCACAAACCTCTTACCAGCAGAAGATAATCATCTGCGAATCCATAGGTTGGTATTCCACGGTCATTGAGTTTTCTCAACAAGCCGTCTGCAACTAGGTTCCACAAAAGAGGTGATAGTACACCTCCCTGTGGGCAACCACGTGTGCTAACTTTTGTAATTGAAGCCTGTCTTAAAGACGAATGAAGATTCCTGTTACTTAGCATTGCGCTAATCCAGTTAGTTATAACACTAGGCACTCCATGAAATAGTGCCGCATCCATTATTGATGTAAACGAGACATTATCAAATGCTCCTTCTATGTCTAGAAATGCTCCTAGACATGATTCTTTCTGTGAAAAACTATTTTCAATATTATGTACTACGTTGTGCAGAAGAGTTAATGTTGATTTTCCTGTTTGGTATGCATGTTGTGTCGCATTAAGCGGATGTTGGACAAGGCATTCTTGCCTGATATGATGATCAATTAAACGTTCAAGTGCTTTTAATAGAAATGAACTTAGACTAATACGACGAAAGCTTTTAGCTTCGTCGTATGATGATCGTCCCCCTTGAGGGATGAATTTCACGGCTATCTGCCGCCAAAGTTTAGGAATATATGCATGAGCAAAACTGCTTATCATTATTTTTCTTAACCTTCCAAAGCCGTTCGCTAAAAATCCGTTTCGGGGAAATTTGAACTGTAGTTTGATTTCGTTCTCCTGGCTGCAAATGTAAACCGATTTTGATGATATTATATTCATTGTCTAGGTAATTTATTCTAATTACTCAACATTTCAAAATAAAGTTGATAAGTATTACCAGATTATCAGAAACTGGTCCAGAAGGTAAAAAGTCCGAAAAATCAATTTTATTTTTAAAATACTCATAACTTCTGACAGCTTTTCTGTATTTATCTGTTTTATTGATGTTTGAAATTGTCAAGAATCCATCTATCCGACAATGTATAGATATGTTGGGGTCCAATGAAAGTGTTGACCGCTATGACTAATCTTCCGGTAGAAAAAATCTTACTTTAAAAAAACGGCATTCAATTTTGGCTTTGCTTAGCTGTATTTCATTTCCCAATGAACCGATTTTCAAAACTCAAATTTTAATTTTTTGGCGTTGATTTGATCATTATTTTCATAGAACATACTTGGTCTGTCAAAATTACCAGTTCATCAGTATATTGGAATGAAGATAAAGATGTTTGAAATGTGCGCTTCGGGTCATATTGACCCGAACGGCTTTGGAGGGTTAATATGTGTTTGAAATGATCGAAACCTTTTTGAAGCAAAACTGGAAATAAACCGTCACTTCCAGGAGATTTGTATTGAGCAAAACCATCGATTGCCCATTTGATCGATTCTGTAGTAACTATTTTCCGAGCAAAATGCAAGGAATCTAGACTTCCAGAAAAGAACTCAGGCTCTATCGATGAATCTTGATCAACACATCCTGGAAAGTGAGTATTGAATAGACAACTTAATGTTTCTTCGTCGTTTGATGTATAATCACCACTAGGGGTTTTAAGATATGAAACCTGATAATCTTTTGATTTGGCTAAGACTTTATTTAACCTACTTGCTTCGTGCAAGCTTGAAATGTTTGTGCAGTAGCTCTGCCAACTTGAGCGTTCGGCAGCTCTTGTTGCTTTCCGGTAAGCTCTGCGAGCCAACTTGAAAGCATCAAAACCTTCCGTGCGCCTTCGGTTCCAAGCGCGTCTGCAGTTTTTTCGTAATTTACTGAGATTTGAGTTCCACCATGGTGTACTGTTTTTGTTGAATTTCAACGTTCGTACGGGAAACGCTTCTTCATAAGAATTTAATATAATTTCGGTGGTTTTTGCAACCACTTTATCCAACTCAGAAGGAGTAGTAATTTCAGGTGTATATCCATGAAATTTAATAGCAATATGCTCCAAATATAGGTCCCAATTAGTTGTTCTTGGGTTTCTGAATGTAATTGTTTCTAAAAACTCACCTGAGTGTTCAAAATAGATAAACCTGTGGTCAGAAATCGATTCTTCGTTAGGCACATGCCAATTTGAAATTTCCTGAGAAATTGTTCTAGAACAAAGTGTGATGTCAATCACCTCTTCTCTGTCACACCTAACAAAAGTTGGTTTATTTCCTACATTTAGAATTTCTAAATCAGTGCTGCTTAAATATTCCATTAAATTTAGGCCTCTCAGATTGATATCTGAGCTACCCCATACAAAATGATGGGCATTGGCATCACAGCCAATTACAAGAGGTATATTTTGTGATTCACAGAATGAAATGACATTTTTTAAATCATCCGTAGGGGATGATTGTTCATATGGTGAGTATGCTGAACAGTAGACGTATTTCCTATCAGGCAGCGAAACCTGAACGACGCAAATATCTTTTGTTGTTAGATTGGGTATAAGTGTTGCATTTAAAGAATTGTTTATCAATATACATGCACGAGGCATTATTCGGGCATTAGTCATTCCAATTACACTGAACACAGTAAAGTTTGGTTTGAGCAAATTCCCTAAGTAAAAAGTTCCATTTCGGAAATAGGGTTCTTGGACCAAGGCGATTGATGCAGTTCCATTAAGGATTAAACGACATAAGTTAAGTGTAGCGGTTCTTTTGTGCTGCAGATTTATCTGTGCAACCTTAATAGAAAGCATTTCTATCAAAGAATTCCACACATATTTCCATCACACACAAGAACCACTGCACCTTCATATCAACGCATGAAGCGGGGTATCCCATACAGGATGAAAATTTAAAAATCGTGTGTATAATCTGAATCCCACGAGTTGCCAGGAAAAATACGGCCCTTTGCACCAGTGCCTGGCTATAGTGCAGACCTTAACAACGTTCTGCTCAAGATAGGATTATTATACACCCTCCTACCCCCACTTTGGGGCCCGCAGGCACAGAACCACCTTGAAGCGGGTGTTTACAAAATTTAGGAGAATACAACTCGTGCATGCGCATTAATAGCAATAAGCACAATTGGTGAATCCTCCCTGAAGAAACTTGGCTTGGAACCAAGCCAAGGTTCCCCCCTCCCAATGTGATAGTCGCATTTGAAGAATGACTAACGCATATGGGAAGTACTGGATAAGTCGCCTTTTACGACGTGGACCAGTATCCCAGTGGTAGTATTCTATAAGCCGCCACCACACAGCACTTACAATCGGATCGTATCACGTAAAAATTGATTGCTTATGTGAAGCTTATTGTCAACTTTTTTGCCCTATTTCCCTATTGTTTTTGTGTTGCATTGTGAATGAACCAGAAAGGGAGAGTCGCAGTAGGCGTTGACTAGATAAGACGCTAGTGAGTGAGAGTTGTGATATCAACACGGTTTACAGGGTATTCCCACTTGTTGGGTTTCCCGATTCCCGATTCAGCAAAGTTTTTAGTGTTGCAATGCTTTTTGCTGAACTGATTGTGCCTGAAAAGAAGGGGCTTTTACTGCGCCCTCCTTACCGATCCTGAACAATATTTTGCCGGGACTGGGAAGAATCATTTTAAAGATAAGTACTTCTGTTTTCCATAGTTTTTCTTAAATTTTGTATGTTTTTGCAGATTAATATCGCATTTCTTTCTCGAACATTTAAGGTTATAAGGATAAAATTGTGTTCCACAATGTTGGAACTTAGTTACTCTTTCTAAAATTGGTCTAAAATCTTTTATTGGCAGATCTTCATTCGAAGTCTGCAATCACTTTATATCGAAGTGCATTAAAAACTGTAATATCATTCAGCAACATTTTTAGCGATACTTTAATTTGTATTCAAAATATTCTTTGATTTTTTATTTATTAGTGATTTTATTGAACTTACTTACTTAATGATCCCGCGCCGATCCTCCGGTGCATAGGGCCGTGGTAAAAGACCTCCACTGTTGACGATCCGGAGCCAGCGTCTTCACCTGGTCCCAGTCAAGATTCTCGTCGACAGTTCGGATTTCAGCGGCTAGGCTTCGCCGCCACGAATTTCTGGGTCTGCCTCTTCTTCGATGACCTTCTGGATTCCAATCTAGAGCCTCTCTGCAAATCTCGTTTTCATCTCTTCGCAGCGTGTGCCCAATCCATCTCCACTTACGTTCCCGAATCTCGATTTCTAGCGCCTTTTGATGACACCGGCGATGTAGTTCCTCATTCGAGATCCAGTTGCCAGGCCACCAAGCGCGGATGATATTCCGCAGGCAGCGGTTTACAAATACTTGCAGTTTTCGCGTCGTTACCGCATATGTGCACCAAGTTTCGCACCCGTACAGCAATACGGATTTGACGTTTGAGTTGAAGATTCGGATTTTTGTTCGTAGAGAGATCTGGCGTGACCGCCAGATGTTTCGGAGACTCGCAAACGCAAATCGGGCCTTTCTGATCCGTGTTTCGATGTCTTTTCTGGTACCACCATCAGGCGTAATCTGGCTACCAAGATACTGGAAGCACTCCACTTTCTCAACTTGTTGCCCAGCTACCATGAAACTGGAGGGATTTCCTGTGTTGATCTCCATCGACTTGGTCTTTCCGACATTGACTTTGAGACCTGCTGCCTTGGAACTTTCGGTGAGGTCGTCGAGTTTGCTCTGCATATCTGGTTGTGTTTGGGCGAGCAAAACAATATCGTCAGCCAGGTCAAGGTCGTTCAGTTGCTCCATTGTTGAAGGATTCCACGGCAATCCTCGGTTCGGTGCACAGTCAATCGATCCAATCAGAATCTCATCCATTACGATTAGAAAAAGTAGCGGTGATAGAATACATCCTTGTCTAACTCCAGCAGTTACCGGGATTGGTTCGGACAAGACACCGTCGTGCAAGACCTTGCACGAAAATGCCTCATACTGTGCTTCGATGAGATGGACTAGTTTCTCTGGGACCCCTCGTCGCCTTAGAGCCGCCCAGATGTTTTCATGGTTAAGTCGGTCGAATGCTTTTTCGAAATCAACGAACACCAGCAGAAGAGAGTCCTGGAATTCGTTGATTTGTTCCAGTATGATTCGTAGCGTTGTGATGTGGTCCACACATGATCGTCCGGATCGGAATCCAGCTTGTTGCCGTCGGAGTGTAGCGTCTATTTTCTCCTGGATCCTGTTCAGAATCACTTTGCAGAGTACTTTGAGGGTTGTACAAATCAACGTTATGCCTCGCCAGTTACCGCACTCTGTCAGGTCTCCTTTCTTCGGGACCTTTACGAGGATACCCTGCATCCAGTCGGCCGGGAATGTTGCAGTATCCCAGATGTCAGCGAAAAGACGGTGCAACATTTGTGCTGATAGGGCAGGGTCGGCTTTCAGCATTTCAGCAGGGATGCAATCGATCCCAGGTGCTTTGTTGGATTTCATGTTTTTGATTGCCGCTTCTATTTCAGCCAGCGAAGGCGCTTCCGAGTTGACGCCATTTATGCGACTTACTGTTGGCGCTTCGAGCTGCAGATTCTGTTGGCCATCGCTATTCGTGACTTTTTTGAAGATTGAACAAAATGTTTAAAGAAAATCGACTTTGTTTTCACATACAAAATTCATATATTCAGAGACAATGATTGTGCAAAGAGATTTTAAAATGTTACAATATGGAGATATGTTTTTTTTTTTCAAATGATAAATTTAAAATGAACTTTTTAATCCATTACAACCAAATCTAACTTTTGTTTTTATAATCTGTCAATGTAATATCTAACTGACAGAAATAAGTAACTTACGACAAAAAAATGTATATTAAAATTAATCTTTATAGAAAGGGTAAAACGAAAGCTGAAATAATGAAGCATTGAATAGTTTTAAACAACAAAACAAAATATGAGGCAGATATTAGCAACGAATTGCTAAGTTTTTCACATCACAAACTTTCCGCAAACCTTTCTTACATGTTTCCAAATTGCATCATCTGCAACTTTTTAATATTTCATACCATGTTTTGCTTTGGTGTGTATTTGTTAATTCTTTTCAGGAATCTTTTTGATATTCTGTCCTGTGTTATATATTACTGTAGGGAAACAGCTAGGTTGTGGGATATTCGAATGGTTGCTTTTCTCATTATTCCAGTGTTAATATTTTTTTTGAACTTTCAAACCAAAATCGTTTTGCGCATGTCAATAGGAGTTCCCTAAGGAAATATCTAGGAGCATAGGAGGTGTAGGTAAAATGAAGATCGCACCATTTACCAAAAATGGCTCCTGATCTATGACCTCTCCCTTACTAAAACAACCCTTTCCTGAGATACTTGAATATAGATTTGCAGACGTATATACGGTTTCTATTGCTGGTGATACTGACTTATCATTGCTCCAGAGCTTCCAAAACAAGCTTTTGAAGAAAACTGGAATAGCAGATTTACGGTTGATCCTGAAAAGTATCTTACTAACAATCCTTCCTTCATCCCTCATTGACTACTAGGACGTGGCCGGCGCTGTTATTGATATTTTTTAAAGGGAGAGCATGCGTTTTGTGCATTGAGAATGAATTGCTAATCCCAAGCTGCATTCTTTTGGCCCTTGCACAAAATTGATGGCCTCGATCAATCACGGAGTAGCAACCATTGGCGATGTGGAATTCGTTCTACTTAGCCACGCCAGCGATCATGGAGCTCGAAGTGTATACAATGTGTTTTTCCAATTAATAAAAGAATTAAAATGTTTGCAAAATAATGTTAGTGAAGCATTTCGGGTAAAATGATTGAAGGTGGATATGAGTAGTCAAACAAGCTAAGCTAAGCTAAGCATTGTGAATGAACCAGAAATTAATTTTCTTCATTTGAAACTCACTTAAATATTTAAATACTAACGTTTCAATTTTTAAAATTCTTAACTGCAAGTATTTGTATTGTATTTGTATTTGTAAACCGCTGCCTGCGGAATATCATCCGCGCTTGGTGGCCTGGCAACTGGATCTCGAATGAGGTATTACATCGCCGGTGTCATCAAAGGGCGCTAGAAATCGAGATTCGGGAACGTAAGTGAAGATGGATTGGGCACACGCTGCGAAAAGATGAAAACGAGATTTGCAGAGAGGCTCTAGATTGGAATCCAGAAGGTCATCGAAGAAGAGGCAGGCCCAGAAACTCGTGGCGGCGAAGCCTAGCCGCTGAAATTCGAACTGTCGACGAGAATCATGACTGGGACCAGGTGAAGACGCTGGCTCCGGATCGTCAACAGAGGAGGTCTTTTACCACGGCCCTATGCACCGGAGGATCGGCACGGGATCATTAAGTAATTAAGTAAGTAAGTATGATCAACAAGGTCTGATCGAAGCGGTATAATTTTAAAAATATGGGTAATGTAACAATATTAGATAACACATTTAACTACCACACACTAAAATTTTTAGAAATGTGCCACATATACAACACAACCAACACAGTCAACTACAGAACCGATACCACCAATCTAAGCGCAACTTACTCTTCAATATTCCACTCTCTCAAAAAACAGAACTACAGAAACAATCCAAAGAAAAATGTCAAAAATATCGCAAAACAAATAGACCAGAGGTACAATATCGTCTCTTGGTAGCCATATTGGTAGCCATTTTTAAAATTATACCGCTTCGATCAGACCGTTGATCGTAAGAATTTTAAAAATTGAAACGTTAGTTTTTAAATATTTAAGTGAGCTTCAAATGAAGAAAATTAATTTCTGATGCAACACAAAAACAATAGGGAAATAGGGCAAAAAAGTGGACAATAAGCTCCACATAAGCAATCAATTTTACGTGATACGATCCGATTGTAAGTAAGATTATCAAATTTGTTATGATAATATTGAAATACATAATGTTTTAGAATTCTCTGAAGATGATGCTAAACAGCATCGAAACGTCGGAATTATCGAAAAATCGTTTTCGAAATGAACTGCCGAATAACAAACGCATTCCAGATAATTTTTGAAAATGTCTTCCACCTTTCCCCTTCCGGTTGCTGTATAAAACTCTTGTTCCGGAAGCTGTATGAAGTCTGCTTCGACGTAGATTTCGTCGTCCATTACCACGCGATCAAACCTTGTCAACAATACGACAGCTTCCGAGATCTTGTTTTTGCCGCAAGGTTTTGCTTATCGTTGCGATTCCGAGTCACTACCTTCTCATAAGTCGATAGTCTGGATTGTTTTTCAGCTTAATGCATGATTATAGACGATATGCCCAACTTATTTGCGACATCTCGAACGAAGATGGTGTGGAGTTGCGTTTGAAAGCGCTAGCAACTCTAGTGGTCGACAAATGTACCCCGAACACTTTTATTACTTTGGTGGCGGTTGGTTTGACCATTTCGATGCGTAGCTTCTCTTACTTGTACGCCTTTTGATAACTAGAGATGTAATATCAAAATTCAAATAGAAACATCATTGTACACACCTACCTACAAAATTGGGGTGTTAAGGAGTGATTTAAAAAATATGGCAAATTTTCCACTTTTTGATCCGAACACCTTTTAGGCTTCCAGTCAGAAATATAAATCTGATAATTTAAAATTTAGTTTATGAAAATACGGTTGTTCCATACAGAAACATGTTTCCAAGATTTTCCCCTATTAAAATGCTTTTTCTTTGTTTTATCACCGTGGAAAATGAATACAAAAACTGTTAAACTTCTTGAATTTATTCTCTATAGTACCCTATTTACGAATTCACAATATCCTTTTGTACAATTTAAAGCTTATCGAGAATACCAAAAAACTCTTCCACTTGCCTGACGTATCGTGAGCTACTTTTCTCAGTACCTTTGCTAGGTGTAGACTGTCTTGATGGCTCCACCGGGGTCACTCTCTCTTGTTTTCTGCTTCCCTCGATTGCCTTCGTTATTTCTTTCGTTCCGATTGCAGTTTTCCGATCCATCCTATCGTTGACTACATTCCCGTTTTCATCTCTCGATTGCTGCTGATTGTTGGATGGTTTAATGTGAGCGATCCTTCGCTTCTTCGACGCATGCACGTATTCCTGTTCGTGAGCCGCCTTCGGTTGTACTGGAGCTACCGCCTGTTGTTTCTTTTCTGGTTCCATTCGCTTCTCTTGCGACTTCTGTACCTCGTTCGAGCGTCGTCTTTTCAAACCTACAACTGCTGGAACTGCTGGTACCTTGAACTGTCCGTCGTCGGGAGACAATGGTTTCTGTTGAACCGGTGTTATCGTATTTGCAGGCCTGCAACCGTGTCCCTGGATGTTCAGTTTCGCTTGTTCGGCAGCTTCCTTTTTCCGCCTCAGCTTGATACTGACACGATAGGTGAGCATCAGTAGCTTGAAGCAGTTCTCGCAGAACTGTTGACCCATAAAACAGGCCCGGGCTTGGGCAGGTGTTACGTTGAAACAGCCCAGCATCTGCTCGATGATCCGGTCCGCCTCTGGTGTCTCGATGAACTGCTTCTCCTGCTTGCACATGCCGCACACTACACTCGCCTTCACGAAAACGCTGGATGTTGAACTTTTGGTTTGGGCCATCGCTCTACACTTGATTCCGGCTGTATCGCACTTGTTTGTTGGATAAATGACTTGATTATATTAATGAGTTTTAGTTAAAAGTCGAGAGATTTTATACTGGCAGAAGTGTTCTCATCCACTACCTAACGCTGTAGCTACCTTACTCACACAGTTGTATTACTTGCTACCTTAGAAGAACAGGTAGGTTATTTTGTACTATTTAATCCAAAATGCGCTGCCTAGGTTGTACGGTAAGCTAACATTTACCTCTTAGATGTGCAATGCCTCTAGGTATTGTCAAATTAAAAAAAAAATACCCGGCGTGCTTGACTTGAATAAATTGTCTCTCACTTAGAACAGTATCTACCAAACTCTCAGCCATGTGCCAGATTACAAGCCTTGAGTCTTTTCTTCACTATTTCGGCGCAGTTTCCATTTGACGAAATCTCACCACTTGACGGGAAGAACACTGCCGATTTATATACATATGACGATATGTTAAATATTTTTTCTCTCTTTTCTCTTTACAGGTAAGGCATCCATCTTGTCACTGAGCTACAAGATATGAAACATGTTGAATCACGCAGGATACCCAAAAATGGAATAAACCCAGGGGACTGAGATAAACGGAGAATCATCGTCAATGATCAAACAAATTTTGCAGCCAATGATTGAATTTGTTATAATTTGTTGCGATTTGTTAGAGAGAATTAGAAGGTTTCAGTTAAAATGAAAGGAACCGGTGCTCAGAGAGAGTGAAAATGTGCTAATTGTTGCAAATTGTTACGATTTGTTAAGCAGTTGTGGAATTTTGATCATTACCATTTCAAATGCAAAGAATTCTCTCTCCACTGCAGTCCCTTGAATAAACCATTTTATAAGGTTTGAAGTAGAGATGTAGCGAATAGTGGTATTCGGCGAACGGCCGAATACCGAATATTGGCCTTTTCAAGTATTCGGCCAAACAAATATTCGGCCGAATATTCTATAGAGTTGTAATGAAAAAAGCAAAAATGATTCTCAGAATGGGGGTAGGCTTAATAGCGGCACGTTTTCCAAACATACATCCACATGGTCAGGAAATTTACTAGGAGTTTTGAAAAAAAAATGAAAAAGGGCAAATCTGAACGAAATCTAGATTTTATTCCTATACAAACAAGAGGAAAAAGAAAGAAATAATTTGAAATTTAAAGTTTTCATTGAATCACAGCAGTGTAAAATTTAGGGTAAAACCAAAATTTATGTTAATTTTGGAATTTATTAAAAAAACTTTTTTGAATACAAATCTTAAAATTTTCATAGAAATTAAGGTTTTTTATTAAATTTAGCAAATAATCTGAATATACCGCCAGGGTCTAGAAAGTATTAAACAATATCTGGGCATCCCGGTCAGATTCAACTTATCTCGAATTCTTTATTGGATTTATGGGCAAGTCTGGATATATCATGAAAATCTGGAAGAAACGATCATCAAAGTATAAAGTGATAATCGTCAGCATTCTCCTTTACGATCTAAAGTGAAAGGTTTAGAGATACCCCTAAGATGTTTTGCTGAACCATAAGTTTTGATGATTGTGTAGGTTTTTCAACATTACTTAAGGATATTTCATAGATTATCGAAAATCTTTTGAAAAATTTAAAAAATCAGTTCTTGTATATATTTAAATAATAAATATTCGGCCTATTCGGCCGAATACTTTGCTCAACTATTCGGCCTATTCGGCCGAATACTTTGCTCAACTATTCGGTTAGCCGAATATTCGGCTTAAGGGGGGGTAGGGTCTAACGGGTAAAAAAAATAACCATTTTCACGATTTTTTCTAGAGCTATCGTTTAAACAAATATATTCAAATTTTTTGCATTATACAAAGCATTGTTAAAAGAACATTTAGTAATTTTTTCGTAGAAAAATATTGAAAAATGAGCCGGTGACGGAGCACTTTCGAGGATGCCTTTTAGAAAACAGGATTTGCGGTGGACACCGTATCTCAGCACAGAATCATCTGAAGTCAAAAAATCAGAGCAAAATATTTTTAATAAATGTTTTTCTGGACCCCAACGATTTTATTTAACTTAAAAATTTTTTTTATGAAATTTTTGTGACTGTTTGAAGTAAAAACTACGATTTTTACGAAAAAATCCGCCATTTTTTATCTGTAAAATCTCCCCAAAGTAAAAAAAAAGAAAATCGTTGGGGTTTGGTATTTTATATGTAGAAAATATGCTCCAAATTTGAAAAGAATCGGTGAAGTAGTTTTCAAATGACGATGTCCACCGACTTTAAAAATGTGCTTTCGAGAAAAACGCATTTGAAGTTTCTGCTCTTGCTTTCTTGCAGTATAAGATAGGAGGAGATAAAGGCCTATAATTTCTACAGTTTTGCTTCAATTGACTTGAAAATTCGACACAACAAATCATGAAAGTGTTAGACCCTAACCCCCCCCTTAACGGTTTTTTAGCGATATTCGCCCGACCGAATATTCGGTACATCTCTAGTTTGAAGTTTATAGATTCCTGGATAACCGAGAATCCTTTATAAGCTAGAGAAATCATAATTCCCAAGCTTTTTATTGCACCTCTTTAAGCGAGTCGTTTTCTCGGCTAGATTAAGGTACCCGGGTTTTGATTTGAAATTTATTATTAAAAAAAACGCGGAATTCTCTATCATTTGTGAAATTCCGGAAATTTGGGGTCACCATATGCCATGATTTTGAAAAAAAAATAAACTTAAATCAGGTTGTACTGTCTTATTTTCTTCACAGTGGGAACAAATATGAACTTTCAATAAATTGTAGACACACATTTTGAATTAAGTTTGGACATTTCTAATCGTGCAACTGGTTGGGATCGAACAAATCCATGCTTTTTTCAAAGGAGTAAACCTTATCTGAAGCCTCCGACTCCAGCTTCACCACGCGTTCGATTCTTCGACTAGGACATTGCCAGTTGAATACTTCCATTTTTATGACTTTAACACTAGAAAGACCAGCAAATTAAACATACCTATTCGTTCCTTGACCAGTCAAAATGACTGGTAAAGGGAAATTTTTTATAACATATTATTTTGAACTTTTTTCTTTTGATATTATTTTGTTACTTGTTATTTAATATTTTTGCTATAACACGGAAATATTTTTCATCATGGGTGCACGGAATCACCTCATTTTGGCATAGTTGACGAATGCGTGTATGTCATAAAATGAATATTTCAAATAATTATTAAAAAACATTTTATCAATCTTAGTAGAAAATCGTGTTCAATGGTTATGGGTAAAGATCATGGGTACCCGGTTTCACCTCAATTCTGTTGTTGTAGACATTTTCTAGCACCCATCGCTCTGATGTTTTTCAACATGTTGCTTATAAATTATACCTGATTGATACTTGATTTCATCCCAATGACAGTTTGCCAAAACCTATAAGCTGGTATGAAATCAAGACGACCACTTTAACGTCTTCGAACAGATATTCGTAAAATCTACGGCTCTGTTAAAATCAATACTTTCAAGACACGAATGTCACGAAGATGTTTAAAATGAAACATAAAATAATATTTGTTTGAAGATTGTAATTAAATTTATTTATTTATGTATTTATTATAATTTATTGTATAAACAATCAGCATATCATTTCAAATGAAAAAGCTATAGCTGAAATAAAAAAAAACTGTTCAACAATATAAAAAATCTACCCTCAAGCAAAAATACTTGATTTGATGCCAAATGCATGATTTAAAATGCATCTAAGACTTAATTTTTTACTAGTTTGTTCAATTTATTTTTCGCAAGGGTGATGCTAAACTAATAAAAACTTTCAAAATAGAATAAAATTAAATATCAATAAAAAATAACATCACGTTTGACGCGAAACGAAAAATATGTCAAATATAAAAAAACATATAAAAATAATTACAGGAATGTCAGTTTAATTTTTTTAAATCAGTTTTGTCAAGTTTAGCAATTGTTAATTTTAATTTGTTTATTTTTGTGTTTTATCATTTTTATCAATTTTATTAATTTAGTAATATTTTTCTTTTCTTGTCTAAACTTTTTTTTCTTTTTTGTCATTTTTTCATTTTTTTCATTGTTGTTATTGTCATTTTTTTAAATTTTTACCTTTTATTTTTACTTTTTTAGTATATTTTGTCATTTTTCTCAAAAATGTGGTATTGATTTTTAACTCATTTTCGTAAAATTTGACCAGTGTCATTTACGACATTTTAATAATTATTTTGACTTATTGTTATTTTTTTTTGTCATTTTTTTATATTCTTTTATTTCTAATTTTTTTTATTTTATTTTATTTTTTGCTATCTTTTTTGTCATTGACATATTTTTCCTGTTTTTTAATTGTTTAATCTAATCCAACCTCCCAAGTTTAAAATTAATTCTTAGATGCCTTTTAAAAAACAAATTGATAACATGAGGGTTGGACTGATTTGTTATTTATTTTCCATGCTTGTTCTTAAACATTCCATAAAAATCTACCGGTATTTAATAAAAAACAGTCCAAAAGGTCGATTTCGCAAACTTTTTTTAAAATAGCATCATATCTCGACATTTTAGACATTTTTTAGTCATTTGGCTTCGAAATTAAAATTTCGATTTTACCTTAAAAATAACCAAAACCACCCATGAACACGGTAAGAGAATTTTTAATTTCAATGCCAATTGGCTTGAAGATTCACGATATGGTATTATTTCGAAAAAAACGTTTGCACTTTCTGGGATTTTGTTTTTTTTTTAATCTTTGGTGGATCTATACGAAGGCATTGGCTCGTAAAATAAATCAAAACATGCTCCACACCATACTTTATCCATTCTCGTTAATGTTTCTCAAAGGTGGTCTGGTCCTAAAATACAATAAATGCGCATTCTAAGTAGGACATTTCGCTTAAAAAAGCACATTCGAAGTAGGAAATTTGAAACGCCTCATAAAATAGCATGTGGATAAAGTTATTCAAAAAGTTTGAAGCGATTTTTGTTTTTTTTAGATGAATCAATTTTTAAAAAGGCCGAAAAGTTCAGATAACCGGGTCTCAGGAGTCTCGTGCATTTTTAAATCATTTGGCATCAAAATGATAGTTTGCATTTCCCCGAGTTACTTCGGGATTTTGATACTCTGACTATCAAAAATCACTGAATCCATCCAAATATATATTTGGATAATGATATTTTTTTTTGTTTGCCTTGTAGGTTATTCGTTGACCCTTAAAAAGTACTGAGTCATTTCAATCACAAACATTTTCCATTTAAACCGCTCTAACATTAGCATCTTAATTTTTGGATTCCACTCCGCGATAATTAACAGAAGTGAGCTAGATGACATCTTAGCTCATCAATAAACCAGTTGCCACTGAGTTGACCACCCATAAGTAAAATTTGATCTCACCAACAACAGCAACGCTAAAAATGCTGTGTTAAAGTTTAAGGTCACCTTCTGTTCAATATTCAATAATTTATTGCTCGAAATCGATTGTACCAATATCGAGATTTTTTTTTTGCTTTAGCCATAAATCACCTACACAAATGTAAACCTGTACGTATCTACTTTTATTTTTCCTCCGATAATCAAATCGAGTTCTACGGGGTATCTAAATTAACAACCTGTTTGCAGCGGATATCTGGCCACAAATCCAAGAAACATAAACAATATCGGAAACATTGCCGAGAACTAGCTAGGCTTAGGTTAGTGTGCAAACGTTTTTTTAGAGGTATATGAAGAAAAAGACTTGTTTTGAGACAAATTCAAGAAATAAAAAAAAAGCGTCAGTGCTCCGACTACATACGTTACTTATACATTTGCATAAATACCAGAACACACTCACCGGTGTCGTTCTGCTTTTTGCTCGGAAACATTAAGCGAAAGAGAAAAAAAACAGTTCGGAGGACTTACTCGACCAACATGTAGGTAATAACTCGAGAACAAATAAACAACAATCTGTTGATTGTAAGGTGACCGATTTAGCTTCCATGGAGTAATTCTTAAGCTTTTAGAAATTTCTACAAGCTAACTCGTTGATTTCGAAAGAAAAAAAAGTTTAAAAAAGAACTCGTTCATTATAACGAATATTTTGCTGTTTGTTGAAATTTTACATATTAAAAAATAATATTTTAAAATAACTTTCAACAATCTCAAGAAACTTCTTACGGTTGAAGACCTCTGAAGCTGCCTCGAAATTGAAAATGTAAATACAGCTTACAGCGACTGCTTATCGGTCTTCCCCTTTTCCTTGAATCAACAATGGCAGAACAACAGTTTTTCAATTTTTCGCAAATAAATCAATTACTTTGCTCACCGAATTGGCTTCCCTTTTCTTGACTTGAGTTGGTTTTCAGCTTCAAGTTATTTAAAAGTGACTTTCGCTGCCAGCAGCTCTCATTCAGATCGCGGCACGTTGCCTGTAATGTTCTCAATGATCTTGAACCTTAATCTTTGATTTCTGTTGGTTGCCATGAATTAACTCCCATGCCGCCGTCGCCCTAGGGCCCTTGGGTCACTAAACGTCTTGCAGGCTGTGCAGTTGAAGCTCAATCACGATTCTCTTGTCATTTTTATTGGGGCACCCACAGAGGAGGTTGGATTTGCTACGAGTGTTCCAGATCACGGGAACAAAAAGGGGAAGCGAATTGCAACTCAGGGAGTTTATCCATGGAACTTGTGATCATCAGAAAATGAGGGCGACTCACGGAATGATTGGAAGGTTGATAATAGTAACAGAGTAACAAATTTGTTAAGCATGGTATGGTTAAAAAAAAGTTTTTTTTAAATAAGTAATCCATGTCCAAAATTCCAAGATTGAAAAACGAAGTTGAAAGATCAACATTTATAATTGAAGTGGAATTTCAATTTCACAATTCAACCATTAAAAATTAAAATTAATTCAATTCATCAAATTAAAAAAAAATCAATTTCAATTTTCGAATTTGTTGATACTTATGATTTCGGATGCATGCAGCTTTACGGATAACTTCATCAACAGCACGAGAAATGGCCGAAAACACCAAACAGCATGTTTTGGTTCTTTTCTCTTTGTGGCAATTCGCAATTGATGATTGCTGAGAGACAACAATAAATTGCTGATGATTTACACGGTGTAAATGTCATCATGATACACGCAAACCGATGCTAACTCATTTTGTGGTTTGCAGATACACTGCAATGTTGGCAGATGATAATCAGTAGTAATCTCCATTTACTCATTAAGAAATGAGTAATTCCATGGTTAGGGAATTTGAGAAGGGGAAAGTGACAAATAGCTATCGCTATTGTAATGGGTAGTAGTTTGAGGACTTGACGAACAAACTTGAATAAAGATAACTCTATTCCACCACTGAAACCTGCGTTGAATACTTCATTTCAATGGGTTATGTGACCAGATACGTCTGGATTGATCAATTTTGAGTTAGGTATATTGAGGTTAGGTATATTGAGTATGTATTTAATTTGCGGCTAGCATGTGCACCCGCCAGCGCCAGAAGACCATTAGCCAACGCAAAGACTCAGAAGGACGAGTCAGTCCAGAGGGACAAACCAGGGCAGAGGCCAAGCAGCGAAATGCCCCGGGCCAGCCAGGAGGTACCACCGGAAGTCGAATCCAGGAAGGTTCGCGGATCAAGAGGGTTACACTCGATGTCGTCACGTTCGCCCAAGGAAAACACCTGAACGACTCGTACTTGTTTGGATTGGAGTCCTAAATTCAAAAGAAAACCTTGCATGGGAGCCAAACGACTGATCGACAGTGGTACATGAGGCTCGAACATCTTGGCATTGGAGCGGTGCAGAAGATGGTCCGCTAAAATATTATTGACGTTATCAGAAATATTCCTGCGAAGATGGAAGAAAGCTGTTTGCGAGAGTTGACACACAGGGAAGCAAGCGGCCTACAGATTCAGCAATGTTGAGCTCCCTCGGTCGGGTAAACCATATGAGCTCGTGCATTCCGACGTTATTTATTTTCATAGCATACCGTCTCACGACATAACTTGGTGGTCACATAATTCCAAAAATGCACTCGGTCCATGGCAACCGTTTTTCAATTTCTCGGACATCCCACATTCGCCAGGTCACGCTCAGCTTGGTCTAACCACCTCGCTCGTTGCGCTCCTGTTCGCCTCGTTCCTACCGGATTCGTAGCGAACACATTTTTCGCAAGACAGTCGTCCGGCATTCTCGCAACATGTCCTGTCCAGCGTATCCGGCCAGCCTTCACCTTCTGGATACTGGGTACGCCGTAGAGTCGCACGAACTCGTAGTTCACCCTTCGCCTCCACACTCCGTTCTCCTGTATGCTGCAATTCGTTATTCCTCAATTGACGACTACACCCACTTCATGACTGTCTACCTGCTCAAGCACTTCAAGCAGTGCTAGGCTATGACAACTGCATACTTCGGTCTTAAGTTGTTCAAAGCTGCGATGCGACAATGGAATACGTCAGTAACGAATTTAAAAGACATTGTTCTGAGAAAGGAGTACAGCAAAACAGTGTCAGCGGGCTAGCTAAATGTACACTGACGAAGAAGACCAGAGCGATGATGCATGGTAGCGTATTGTCAAAGTCGATGTGGGGCGAAGCTGCTTTGTGCACTGCGTACCTCACAAACCGATCACCAACAAGAGGTCTAATGGCCAACAAGACACCTTTCGAGATGTGGTTCAGTCTAAGGCTAAAGCTTAGCAACCTGCGCATTTTTGGTTGTCTTTTCTACGCGCAGATTCCGAAGATAAAGTGGCAGAAGCTCGATTCCATGTCTGAGCGACTCGTTTTCGTGGGTTACGCGAACAACGGGTTCAGACTTTGGAATGGACCGAGCAGATGTACGAGATACATATGGAGCCAGTGCGGGATGGTGGTGCGCCAGAAAGGGACTTCGAGAAGCTTGTCGAGGACCCGCCAGAGGCCGTCACATTTGAGGAGCGGTTTTCCGATGTGTTTGAGCCAAAACAAGTATATATATTCGAGTAGCTAGACGATCCTCATGCACCCGAAAACACATTTCCTTGCTGAACCCGGTAACACTTTGGTTAACAGTGTGGTTGTCGCGGAATTTCCGGACGATGACGATGATGAACAAGATTCCGTCGCCCCTGAACCGGCCCTGAGACGAAGTCAACGAACAAGAGGAACTACACAGCACTATGTGACTAACGTAGTCACTGTTGTTTACGAGGAGCTACCTCATAACATCACTGAGCTGAAACGCCGAGACGACTGTGATTCCTGGAAGACAGGAAGTCACAGGAAGCCGATCTGGTCGAAGTGGATGTTCACCGTGAAGGACGATGGTCGCTACAAGTTTCGATTGGTCGCGAAAGGGTGTTCCTAAAGCCCAGGATTATTGGTAAACATATGCACCGGTTGCCAAGATGGAGAGTGTCCGAACCGTCTTGGCGCTGCCGAACGACATGGTTGTTCATCAGATGAACGTCAAAACTGCATTTCTGAAAGAAAATTTAGAAAAGGTTATCTTCATGCAGTTGCCAAACGATGACGTCGGCAAACCTTGGAACCAGCGATTCGACTACGAAATAAGAAAGCTTGGTTTCTATGCTGCGTTTCAGACGTTTCAGAAGTTATCTGGATCAAGACCGCGCTTGAAAGGCTATTTCAGACGAAGGATCTCCTGAAAGTCAAGACTTTCTTGGGGATGCCCGTCATGCAGTTATCACCAAACAATCGTTCAAAGCATCGATGGGTTGTCTACAATATCTGGCGACATCTTCGAGATCAGATATCTGTGCTGCGGTTGGCGCACTGAGCAAATACCAGGCCTGCCCGGCGGATAGACATAGGCAAGGCCTGAAGCGTATTTTGCGATACCTTTGAAGTACGACCAATACGGCGTTGGTATTACATACACAGAAACGCGAAATCGAGACCACTCATCGGATATGCTAATGTGGATTTTGCCAATGACTCCGTTGATCGAAGATCTGTATCAGGATACGCTTATATGATCTTCGGGAATCTTATTTCGTGGTCAACAAAACGTCAACAGACGGTCAGTCTGTCTACGACCGAACTGAGATAGGAGTTCTTTGCCATGCAGTCAAGGAAGGTTTGTGGTTAACAAACTTCCTTGGTGAATTCGGTGTGGTTAGCACTCCTTTCACGTTAATGCAGGACAACATTCCTTGCATCTAGTATCTGGAAGAGGCGCGAACCCATCAGCGGATGAAGCATCTGGACGTTAAGTATGCTTTCATCAGAGACCTCATAAGAAGCGGTCAGCTATCTTTACGAAACATCTCCACTGAGGATCAGCCAGCTCATGCGTTCACGAAGTCGTTACCAAGAGCGAGGCATACGAAGCTGTTCGGCATTCTCAATTTCCGAATCGATGGGAGGTTTTGATACTCACGGTTCGGATAGGTTCCGGAAGATCGTGCAGCCTGCAGTAGAAGGAAACTGCTGTTCCTGTTGGTTCTGTCTCTTTGCACAATTCGCAATTGAGACAATGGATTGATGATTGCTGATAACAGGTAATGATGATAAACGCAGTACAAATATTTACAACATCACACGGTTAAGCGAGACTACTCAAATTCGGTTAGTGGTAACACAACAGTGTTGCCAGAAATTCTGAGTAGAAGTATCAAATTACTCTTTCAGAAATGAGTACTTCCCTGGTTTGGTCGCTAATGTATTGGGCAGTAATTAAGGACTTGACAAACAAATGTGAATAAAAGATAACTGTATTCTACCCCTGAAACCTGCGTTGATATATTACTTCAACAATTACTTAAGGATTTAGTGGTCCAGATTTTGGATTGAACTGTATGAATAATAGTTTCATGATAAGTTTTAAAATTCAATAGTTTTCCAATGAAAATGGAAATTCCCAACCCTTTATTTGAAAAATAAGAGTGCATAAAGTTTAGGAATATTATCTAAGTATTTCTTTAATTCAAAGTAGTTGGTTGGGTGCATTTCATTTTGATGTTTAAACACAATCAACTAATTGTATTAAGACGGTGAATTTTAGAGGGTTAGTTCCCCCCAATGAACTGACGGTTCAAGTTCCGTCGGTGAGCCGTTGTATCTTTTTCGATAAATTCATGATATTTACAGCTTATGCTCTTTCATTCTTTGAAACCTCATGTTCCTTTAATACTTTTCATCACCTTCGAAAATTTGATGGTTTTCAGATACGAAGTTGTTCCTAGATGCGAATTCATAACATTAGTATTGAAATAGATGATTATTTGCAATGCAATAATGCAATAATGAAAAAATAAAAATGGCTAAAAAAAGGCGTTCAGTTCATTACGATTGAAACCTGACTAAATTTTAATTAGTCGTGTTAATGCTTTCCTTTTAAAATGAAAGCCTACTTAAAACGATCTTCGGTTCTAAAGGGTCAAAACAAAAAGCTACATTTTTTCAACGATATTTCAGCAAAAAGTGAAAATAATGAATACCAAAAACTCGGTCTGCAGTAAGACTTGAAATATCTGAGTGCATCCTCGAATAAATTAAGCATAGTAAAGTTTTGAGGAGATCTTATTTTATAAGTAGAATAGATTAAAAGATATAAGATTCCACTATCAAATTGTTGAAAAGTTCAACTTTCCAGATCGTATTGTGGTTAAAAAAACAGAACGATACTATCGACAAACATGGCAATCGAAATGCATCTACAGAAATTCTTTTTTATTAGAGTCGATCCATAAGCTGCTTAAGCTTTTATTTTGATCAAATGAAATTAAACCATCACCGCAGGTCATCTGATTGACCGTCTCCATATAAGTATGAATAAGAGTAAACTGACTAAGATGCGCCGACATCAAAGGGCGATTTCCGAAACGGGTCGGCGGCGTGGCTTGGAAGAAGTTTTTTTTTTTTACATTTCAATCCATTTTCAAATCTTTTAGCAACCATCACCATCAGCAGCCCTACAGAAATATATCTTCATCTTCCTCCGCCATTTCGGGCGAGCAAACTAGCCCACGCACCGCCGATGTTGATGATGCATTTACGCCACCCCCTCGTTTTTTTTTCGCGCGGCGCTTCTTTTCCTCGCGGGCGGCAATTTTTCGCGCATATGCACTTTTATGCAATGTGTACACCCAAAGTTCAGCCTTTACTCCAATCATGAGATCTCGATATGGCAGCGTAATTGGCATAAGAAAAATATAACATTTCCTTGTTTCAACCCACCGGCAAACAACCATCGACCAAGCCACCCGGCTTTGGCAGCTGTGCGTGTGTATGTAAGACAGACAGTAGAAATTCAAAAACACAGTTTTTCGTTTCCAATTCCCATTTAATGGGAATCCATTCCCTTTCCCGTTCCCTTCACAATGCAAAAGACTACCTTGAAGAAGAATGGCATAAACTTTTAGCCAGAAAGCCACCGCTGTGCGTTTTTTTGATTGGTCGTGGCACAAAGACTTTGACAATAAACCCTGGTCCTCCATCTGGCTTAGTTAGTACACTGGTCAAGTGGTCAGATTGACAAGCCAATTTAAATAAGATGTCGTGAATTCGATTCTCACTTTCCGATGGTATTCTTAGTTTTTTCTTGTTTCTGGGATGAATAATCTATTAGGATGAACATCTTATAAAATGTTTTTCTTGTTTTGCTTGAAAGCATCATTCTGTCCGAGAGCTTGAGCCTTTATGCCAGTAGTGCTTTTTCTATCATATAACCTTTTTTGGCATTGAGTTGGCGCCGAGTGGAATTGAATTTTTGCAACCTCTTCTTTGGGTGTACGCGTGCACGCTGTAATGATGCGCAGAAAGGGGCAATGAATTAGATAAAATCTCAAGTTTAATGGCATAATCCGCCCTGGTGAGTGTGCGGCGATGTGTCTTCGCAACTGGTTGAGTCAAATAAAAAAAGACAAAAAGTTGCCTTCCTTATTGAATGAACACAGAAAGTATGTATGCAAAATTTATGAACGTCGAAGCCAATTTCAGTGTACTACTTTTCTCGATCCTGTTCCATACCGTTCACAAACCACATTAGAGCCTTCGCTCATTTTCGGGGTCAATTAGTCCGAGAACTCCAGGGATCAGAGCATTAATTACATCGTGATTGCAGCAGAGCTCTTAAGGAAGTGCATTCACATCACACCATTTGCCTTTCAAAAGTGGGCGAAGTGGGCTCTTTATTCACGTTTTTACCAACTACTACTCGAAAGATGTGGATCATGAAAAGCCCACGGATTTGCAGTTGCATAGTACAATTCAAGGAGGCGTTAAGTGTACCGGTTAATGTGCCGATCTTCGCTGAATATTAGTGGTTTCTTCCTTGGCTTCATTAGCCAAACGACATCGATTCTGGACCAAGTGGTCATAAAAGTATGATGATGTGGGACTATTTAGTTACTTTCTCTGAACTTTTAAAACAAGGCCTAAGAAAATTCAAAATAAGTCAGGTTCGAAAGAGTTCATATCTTGAAAGCTGTTTAATTTGGGCACTCACAGAACAATCCCAAATATCACATCTTGGTTTTATTGAGGTTTGTGCATCAAGAAATTTTCGAGTAGGGGAGAATGAGGATACTTGATCCCTGGGGATACTTGATTCCTTAGCGATATCTCGAAACTGGAATGTCTTACAAAGATCAAATGTTCTAGAAAAATGTGCCGAAATGAGCAAAATAACAATGCTTGTAGTTTAAAAAATTTTAACAAAATAATTGTTTGAGTAATTGAACTTTGTTTGAAAAATTTCACGAAATGTAACTTGAAGATCTTTTTTCATCACTTTAAAATGTTCCTTACATGGGAAAATTATGAAAAAAATATTTGTTCCAATGTATCAATCGTTCGAGCGTAAAATGAACTTCATAATGCCATATTTTCAAAGTAATGGAAAACTCTCAACTTTTTTCAGAACAAGTTTTCTAAAATGTTGATTATGGGTACAATTGATCCCCTAGAGTTGGGTACAATTGATCCCCCCTTCCAAACGGCATATTCTTCTTCTGAATTGCATGTTATGATTGCTGATTACGAAATTACTAATTTTTATCCAAAAACTAATATTTATCAAACAATTGTCTGAAGAAAAGAGCAAAAATAATTAATTTTCTCTTAATTATAAAAAATAGCGCCTTTAAGTATGCAATGTTATTAGCGTTGAGACAAAGTTATAGAATTTTCTTCTTATGTCTGCTATAAATTGTGAAATGAGAACAAACATGACCAAAATAGTCAATTAACATTCTATCTTGGGGTTTCATTTGATTTTTATACAAGGATTAGAGCTTCCTGAATAAAAGATCAAGTCTCCTTCAATAGGGGATCAAGTCTCCCCTAACTTCAGAAAAATCGCATTTTTTTTACTCCCACGAAAATGCTTCTAGTTCATCAACGGCTTCAAGTATCTTTCTAATTTTTGAAGCATAGAAACTTGAAGTTACATGCTGTCAGAAAATGTCAAAGACGGCGAGTTGCTAAATTTTTCCAAAAAGATATGGTGAAAATAAGAAAAGGGGATCAAGTATCCCCACTCTCCCCTATATATGTCATCAATTGTAGGACAATGCAACTTTTGCGAATGTTAATTAATTTTAGATTTTTTGATTTACACTTATATTCGAGAACAGCGGTAGCTTTCTCCATATCACATTGCATATCAAGAATAAATTTTAAACAACATTTTCAATGTGTCAAAAAAAGAAATTCAAAACTATAAATAAAATGATTCCAACTGTATCCATTTGAATAAAATTCTTATTCCACCACTATTTTTAATTCAATTTAACCTTTTTTGAAACTAATTTATAATTGCTAATTCCTGACTTCTGATTTTTCCTTTCTGCCTTCTTCCTACTCTTGTCTCATTTTTTTTCTAGTGATTTGTAGGTTCTGAAAAATGATATCAATTTTCAAATACTTATCCCTGATTTAGATTACTTTAAAATTGACATCCGTTTCCTGTGATCGGAATTTGGATCCTGTATCCAATTTTTAATTTGCAATTTGGATCATCACTGGGAGAAAATTCTGATATGAATCTTGGTTTTTCATTTCAAACTAAAATTAGATTAACTTTTCATGTTCGAAACTCATCGTTTCGGAATATGAATAGAAAATATTTTTTTAAATATATCTTTATTAGAGAGACTTTCAGCCTTTGGCTGGTTCGCCTCTTGAAAGAAAATATTTGAAATTACAAACCATTTTTAAGATTTCGACAGTTCTGAATCAGTGAACAATATGCCCTGTCGATGATAACATGTTTGGTGAGGTCCTTCTTCTTCTTGTTGTTGTTTTTCTTCTTCTTCTTACATCAACATGTCCAAAACATCCTGGAAAATGGAAGACTTGCGTATTTCATTTTTCTTTTCAGCGTATTATCTGTTACATATTCCTATGTGATGAAAACCGTAAAAGATACAGGATACAGAGGAGGAATGAAGCGTGGAGACCACAAAACCAAACGTTTCATATAGTATTTTGAATATGGAAATACCTATACATGAATTTATGTTACTTGGAAAAGTATGGGATCCAACCTTTTACCCGATTTCACACTTCTACATTGTATGATTTTTATACAAAGTAATTGAACATTATGCACATTATTCATATGCATAAAAAGCGATTTGTAAGGAACTCCACGCTCATTCCTGCCTTCGATTCAGAATCTTTTGTGGTATTTACCACACGGTTGGCCTGGCCGTAGTGATATCTGTAATGCATTAATGTGCCAGATATTGGCTTGAAAAGGAAAATGAAGGGTACAAGTCTTTCTTTTTCCAGGATGGGTACCCGGTTTGGATATCACGAGGGGAGGGGAAGGGGGGTTATAATAAAAAATAATGCAAAAAACTAATACATTGGAATAAATTGCACGAAAGCTTGTATGCAACAAAATTCTATATTACACCATTGCACAAAACCTATAAATCGAGTAATTTTTTATCGAAAAATTCAATAAAACCAAGAATACAAAATGTGATAAAACTCTCATCTTCCACAATTTGTTTATGCTCTTGTAATCTTTCTGATATTTAATGAATAATTGAAAATTTCCATAAAATACTTCATATTTTATTTATTCTTCCTCTTCGGATTTTTTTTTGGAAATTTCGAAGGAGGGAAGGGGTGGTTGACAAAAGAAGAAATTGATATTTGTTCCGGCGTAATAAATCTAAATAATCATAAAAATATTTCTCGTACTCAAATACCTTCGCTTGCCATATTTGTTTCCATTTGATTAATTAGAGCTTGAGTTATATAAAAAAAAATGTACGAGAGCCCCCTTCTCTTTTCCATTTCCCCTACAGAAAAATGATGAAGTTTTAGTTCTCAAGTAATGCATAAAAATGTATGAGAGCCCACCTTATCTCTTCTTATCTCCCTCTAGAAGGGGGGAGGGCTCTCAGCAAAATTCATTTACGCAAAATTTGGTCAAAATCGTTTGAAAATCATTCGAGTTCATCAACATTTTACAATGAATTTGTGAGGGATCAATCCCCCCCTCCCCCTTTTCCAACAAAGGGGTTTTTAATACAATTACTTATCTAAATGTAACAAAACCTGTAAATCATGATGGTGAATCATTTAACTACAGTACCGTTCATAATTGTATAGAAATTGGAAGCACGCGCACTGTCACTTCGACTTTGAACTTCCATAACTTTTGACTCTGATGATATTTTTTGATCAAATTTTCTGCAAAAAATAGATCAACTATCACACAATCATGTCACAAAATTTGAGCTTTCTGGAGTTTGTGTGGCCTGAGATACATGAATTCTACGAAAATCGGACTTTTTGGACTTTTCTCATTCAAACTGCAATATCTCGAAAACTACGCTACATATTTTGTTCAAATTTTGCAGAGTGATTATGGAAACGTAAAGCTATCGTGTCTGAAGTTTTTGAAAAGTTCTATCGATGGGATCAAAAGTTACGCGAGGTACAATATTTCAGGCATGAACGTAGAAATGCGATTTCTATAGAATTTTGGACGATTGTTTCCATAGGAAAGTCCTATTTTATGTTTAACAATCAGTAGATCTATTTCAACCAAAAAATCAAAACAATTTCGCAAGATTCTGATTTCAAAACACAAATAGATCATTTATTCCATTTTTTCTTTTCTTCATTTCTTTTACCAGACATTTTTTGACTGATTTGTGGATGGAAACGATTTTGTTTTCATGAATCGTCCAAAATTCTATAGAAATCGCATTTCTAGGTTCATGCCTGAAAAATTGTACCTCCAGTAACTTTTGATCCCATCGATAGAACTTTTCAAAAACTTCAGACATGATAGCTTTACATTTCCACAATCACCCTGCAAAATTTGAACAAAATATGTAGCGTAGTTTTTGAGATATTGCAGTTTGAATGAGAAAAGTCCAAAAAGTCCGATTTTCGTAGAATTCATGTATCTCAGGCCACACAAACTCCAGAAAGCTCAAATTTTGTGACATGATTGTGTGATAGTTGATCTTTTTTTTGCAGAAAATTTGATCAAAAAATATCATCAGAGTAAAAAGTTATGGAAGTTCAAAGTCGAAGTGACAGTGTGCGTGCTTCCAATTTCTATACAATTATGAACGGTACTGTATGTTAAAATATGTGTGTGTTGAAAATTTAATTTAATTTAATAATTTAGTTTTTATAATTCTTATATCTGTTACTTTAGTATGGGAACCCCCTCCTTTCTCAAATGAGAGGGTTCAAACAGACAGACACACATTCATTTCTAAATATATAGATGAGTGCTGAATTGCTATAATCTGGAATATGTAGTTATAAAATTGATTTTTCTAGACAAATTTTCATTCTTTTTAGAATTCTGAGTTTAGAAATCAGTAAATTTAGCATATTTGGATTCCAAACTTAGAGGCTCAAAATTTGTGTCACGAAAAGTTCAATTTATTTTCTAAATTTACAAATTGAAAACTTAAAGCATACAGTTCTCGGTTTTAATTTGTCGATTTTTTTCTTTTGCAATTTGACTGATTTACAGCTTCCAGAGATTCTCAAGTACTAGACATATTTTTTTTTAATTTTTGCTTTTTGTTTATCTCCGGGAAATACAAACGAGACTTGTCAACGAGATGTTTTTGGCTGAGAACATGCCAGGTGCCGTTAAAGAGTTTGTTTTGCTGATACGAAAATTTTCAAAAGATCTCCCCACTAGTGGTCCTAATGTTTTGCGTACGATTTGACCACCGTATTTTGTTTATTTTATCGGTGGACAGCTTTTCTACCTTGTAGAAATGAAGTCAGGCCTGTTTATTAGTCAGCCACACGAACCAGTCACAAAAATTCAACTTTTTTTTATCACTTCCCCTATTGAAATTTTCGGATTAAGCTTAAGACAACCTCTCACATTTCTTAACTTTATGGAATCAATCATTCTCATTTTTATCCTATTTTTAACTCAAGGACTTAATCCTCAAGGACAAACAACTAACCATATGAACTTTGGTCAAATAGTTGATTTCCAGCTGTTTTCGGGATCTCCAACTGGAACTTTGCTAAAATTTTCTCGATCCTGCCCAAAAAAATTGTCCCAAAAACCACTTGACAGATTGTCATCAAATTTTACACATTACTTCACCAGGCGGCTTAAATGACAATTTCACCAATTTCAATTCATGTTTTCAAAAGTTATTCACAAAACAAAGTGTTGCATTTTTTCGAATACACACTTTACCCATTGAGATCAAACGTTGTGTATAATGCTAAACGTAGATTGATGTTTTAGTTTCAGAAATCATATTTCAATTTTTTTGAATTTTAAAGAAACATTCAAATAATGAAACCATTAAAATTAATAAGGCTGTCTCGAATTAACTTGTTTATTTAAAATACTTTTGTTAAAAATGGTTTTTTCGCTGCAAAAAAGTTATTTCTCCACTCGGAAGCCAGAACCACGGACAACAAATGAATCATCCTCCGGGCACACATTTATCTTCGGACCGTCCAGCTTCCATGCAGTAGCCAAAACGTAAATCGAACCTCCGGGGCAACAATGTCAACTGAAGTTTGTGGAAACCTTTATTTCCTTCCCGTTGATGCTTCCAGGATGGAGTGGGTGTGGCGCGAAACATCGGGAAAAATGTGCATTTCTATTAAAGCCGACCAACCGACAGGCTGAAAAAGCCGCAGTGGAAAGCTCAAGATTTAATGACTTTTCGATGGACCCTGTGGGTCCATAAAAAAACGAGCCATCAGGTAAAGTTTGAAAAGTGTCTTTCAACGTTTCTTTTTACGAGCTGCTGCTGTTCACCACAATAGCTGGGCGGCTTCTGGGCAATGATTTTTGGTCTGTCCGTACCTTTTTCCTTCGCTGTTTACCATCTTTACGATGATGGTCATTGACTTAGTCAATCAGCGGGCTCTGCTCAGACTTTAGCAGACTGAAGTCAGACGAAGAGATTGGTTCATATTTTAACCGCGGTGACGTGATTGTGAACTGTGTTGTGATGTGTGGCTGGAAATAGGTGATGACCCTTTGACGGCGCGGATTATCTCCTGCTGGGTTTTTCGTATGTTTTAGAAGCTAACGAGCTTTTTACGTGACTTCCTATGGCTTCCTTAATAGACACGGTTATTTTTTTCTGTTTTTTTCCTGTAAATTCCGTTAATGCTTTTGGTTAAATTTTATTTTTGTCTTAATTGTGAAAATTGGGATTCTGTAACCCTATTCCGGTGAAGAGAGCCAATTTGAAACTTTTGAACGTTTTGTTGGCTTGTATTTTTTTTATCAGGCACATTAAAACACTTCCCTATTGTGATTCTTAATCTTCCAAAGCTTTTCGCAAAATTCAAATTTATTTTATTAGATTCATTTGTAAGTTATTAATTCTTGTTTTTTTAAATAGAGGAGATAAGGCCAGTTTAAGCACCATCGATCGTGGTACGATAAACATTTTTTGCCTTAGAATCTAGCAGCGAGTTCAACTCGATGAAATCAACTGTGTTCTGTAGTCGGTCCCAATTGAAAAAGTCCAAAACAACAGTTTTTTTTCAAATGTTTATAATTTACTAGCTAATCCGGTGCGCTTTGCTACACCGTCCTAAACTAGTAATATTTTTGGAAATATTTTTTTTGTGTGAAATTCAGTTCCATTTGCTTGATAAGTTCTCAAGCTATGCAAAAAAAAAATTACAGGAACTCACCTCCCCCAGCAAACATAAAATCGCATTAGAAATGATAGTTTAATCGTTAACCATGTTAATGCGAATCGCAATTCCTACCAAATAAGTAAACGATCGTAAAAATGGTTACTTAAAGTCGGTATAAATCTGATATGATAAAAATATGATATGATATGATGATGATATGATATGATATGATTGTGTTCTCTCATGCGGGATTCAAAAGAGAAAACAACTTTGTTGTTCCCAGATGCAACCGGATTGCTAAAAATCAGATGGTTCATTTGGAAAAAATGTCCAATAAGAGGAGCAGCAAATATTTTCGCTGGAAACAGTGCAAAACTTGCGCTCTCTCCTATACTTTCAGGTCGTACGAATAAGGTGTTGAATATCGTCCAGTTTGTATAATTCTTATCGCTTAAACCAGAAGTGAAAAATATGTATGTATATTGCCTCTACTTTGATAGGAAAATGCTGTTTTCCATTTTTTTTACGATGATTTAATGATGTATATGAAACGTATAACAAAGTTTGTTGAGAAATATATCTACAAAATGCTTACTGAGCCCCTATTCTTTTCCTCTATCGAAAGGTAGTAGGGGTCTCAAATGTCAATAAAATCGTTTCTCGTATCCAAATACTCTCTCTTGTAAATTTTGGTTCCATTTATTTGGAAAGCTCTCGAGTTATGCGAAAAAGTTAATGGGCACCTCACTCCACTTTTCTATCCCTAGAGCAGAACCAAACCACAATTTAAATATTTCCGGTATCTAAATTCTTCCAAATTTATTTCCCTCTCCTGTGAGTGGAACCAAATCACCATAGAAGTATTTACTGTCCCTTTCCATTTTTTTTGTTCAATTATTTCTAGAGTTATGCCAACAATTGTAAAGGAGCTCACCTTCCCCATTTCTATCGGCCCAGTGAAAGGAGAAATGGGTATCACTTTAAAGATTATAGTAAAATATTTTGTACTTAAATTGCCTCCACTGCTCAATTTGGTTCAAATTGCATGATTAGTTTTAAAGTTATCTATAGGAAAGAGGGAGTCGTCTCAAAAAAATATTTCTCCTACTCAAAAATACTCTCATGCTAAATTACGCTCCCCTCTTTTGTGTGTTTGTGTTCGTTTAAAAAAATGGTATAAATTTTATAAACATACGAGCCACAAACATCCGTCCAAAGCTCCTGGCAAATTAAAAAAAAAAAGTTTATCAAATGGCTCAAGGCAGGCATCAGACTGAGTCAGTTTGGGGTATTTTTTTCATTATCACAGGACCTGAGGTCTTAAAATTTTCGTTTTGGCTCAAAATTCATCCAATTTTTTGCCGAATTTTAAAGAAAAGTTTTCAAGAGCAAATCCTAATTTTCAGGATTGTATGGAAAAATTTTGCTCTGCAAAACATACATGATCTTTATTTCTACTCTGGAAGGCGTTTTATCGCTGTAGTGCCAATTTATGAATTATTAAAACGAAATTTTTCCGATAAAGATCTTTGTCTAAGACCTCAACTTCGTGTCATTTAGTTACACATTTTATTGTATTTTGAGCCAAAACAAAAAATTTCGGACCTTGGGGCTTAAGAAATTAACCCTCTAACGAGCCCACATATGGTTTCGAATTTTTTTTTAAATTTTTTAACTTTATTCAGTGCCCACTTTAAAAAATTTCAAACTATTTTAATGCATCAAAAATACAATTAGCAATTAAAAATCTTAAATATTTGTTACTATTCAGTCATTTCAAACTATTGAAAAAGCAATTTCTTTTTTTTAATATTTTTTTATAGTAAGAGATCCAAAAAGTCATTTCCACCATACCAAAATTTTTCAACGGATCCATACAGAAAAAAGGCTCAAAATCGACAGTCCAACATCACAGGCATGTTTTGAAGGACATAAGTAAAGAAGCTCGAAATAAATTTTCAAAACTTGAAAATACGAATAATCGAGGCCGATCTGTAAAATGATATTAAAACAAAAATGCAGAAGCAAATTTTTGGAGGTAATATGTAGTGATTTGTAAGTAAAATATTAAAACTAGTGACTTAAGTGTCCAAATTTCAAAAAAAGTAACTGGTGAATGACCAGCTGAAAAAAAGTGACAAAGTTACTAAAAAGTGACCAACTTCTAGCCCTGTCATTTTTAAACCCATTTTTGATCAAGTCAATCGATTTTTATGAAATTCTGCCAGGTATTAGATAAAATATTTTTACATCTTTTGGCCAAATTTCTAATATTTTCATTGAAAATTGTTAAAAAAAGGCGAGTTTTGTGAAGTAATCTATAATTTCCATTTTTCACGAGAATAGCTATATCTTTTTTTTAAGTCATAGTACTGTCTTCAAATTTGGTGAAATGTTAGCAACTGTACCGCATATGGGCGACCCTTTTTTGTCCATCTCTTGGAAGAAGAGAGGGTTCACCATGGCAAATTTTCTTTCACTTTCTTATTTAGTTTTTGAGCTTTACAACAAAATTTGTATGATGAGCTCTTGAGTAACAAATATTTTTTATGGAATCACCCCACTGTGAATATGGGGATCCTTAAATAATACTCCATTTGATTTCATTTGCCTTATAAGCTCTCAAGATATTACAAAAAATGTATGGGAGCCCCTTTCATCCTGGTTCTTTTTACCACTGGAAAGAACAAAAAGAATATTGAATTATCATAAAACACCCCAACCCCAAATACACTCCAATGCTAAATTTGTGTCCATTTGCTTGATTAGCATTTTTTTAAATGTATGGGAGCCCTTGGTACTTTATATTTCCTCATTAGAAAAAGAAAGAGGTTCTTAATCGACTTTGAAAAATTGAAATTGATTGGTTCTCGAGTTGTGCTGAAATTATTAATGAAAGCCCCCTCCTCATTTCCTTCCTCCCCAATAAAATGAAGGGGGAATGCCAAATAATAATAAAAACATTTTACGTACTCAAATATCTCTCCATGCCATATTTGATTCCATTTACTCGATAAGTGTTCGAGTTACGCAAAAATTTCTATTTCTTCACTGGAATGAGGGAACCCTCGGAAAATTTCCTTTTAGAAATTTATAAATTTGCACAAAAACCATCAGCTGGCTCGGTTCCACTGAAGAAACAAAAATTATGTTGATTGTTCAGTACAAAATATTCAGTTTTCCCATACAAACCTAAATGTTCAAATTTACTCATGTAAACGTTACTTGAAAATTCTGCAAAAAATCATGGATGAGTTTTGGACTAAAAAGAAGCTTTTAAGACCCCAGGGTTTGAGAAATTAAAAAATGACCCTAAATCGACTCAGTCTAATGTTACAGTGCTCTCGACGTTTTTGCGAAAATGGGCTGCTCAATTAAAAAAAATTATCTTTAGAAAATGGATTTTTTCATAGAAAAAAAAACAAATTAGTTTAGATATTTTTTTTTTGTAGTAAATATCATATAAATGATCACTTGCGTAAAACTGGGTGGCAGCTAGGGACATCAGAGACCGGGGACGGTTTCTATTATGGTTTGAGACCTCTCCCTGGAGTGCAGCCTGGTTGTGCAGCCTAATTTCACAAAAACGTCGAGAACAAAGGCTACAAAAATTCTCATTTATACACACAAATACATAGACATCGTCAGAACTCGTCGTGCTGATTCGATAGGTACCTATACAGGTATGTCTAAGACCCATAATTGACGATCTCCTAAATCGACCGATAACTATACCTTTCTGTAAGAAAGGCAAATGATAATAGAGTAAGGTTGCCAGAATTTTTTCCACTCCCATCCGGGCCTAGCAATTCCGGGCATTTTTTCAAAAAAAACTGGCAAAATCCGGGCATGGATTTCAAATTTTCAAATCCAAAAACCGGGCAAAAACCGGGCAAAATTTAGGATTAATTATACATAAAAGCAAAGAAAAAATGCAAAAAAAATTAAAATTAATATTTTATTAATGTAATTGCAGACTTCCAAAACCTTTTTGGAATACTTAAATATTTAAAGGTTTATAAAAGTAAATCAGTGAAATTATTTGAAACAATTGTTGAAAATTTCCATACCGTTAATCGATTTTGCTAAAACTTACTCAAAAACTTTGATTTTTTTTGGTTTCTTTGCGGAAATTATGAAAAAATCCGGGCAATATCCGGACTTTTTTCACGATATCCGGGCAACCGGGCCGGACCGGACTTTATCGAAATTTTGCATCAAATATCCGGGCAAACCCGGATAAAACCGGGCAATCTGGCAAGCTTATAATAGAGCCTATCAAGTTTCATCTAGAGCTAATCATGTGCCGAGACTCTATTTTCACACGATTTCTTATAAGACAACATAAATAGAACCCTTCATTCAAAGCCCTTCTCTTTCATGAACATCGTCAAGTATTTAACTGCCCTTCTTAATCAATTGTCCTCTTACTGTAGCTTTATCGTCCTACAACAGTACAGTAGCTCACCGGCTTCAGCAACGCTTAAGTGATTCTCGACGATTAAAGCATGGCCGTGGAATTTGAATAATGTGATTACAAGTGCCTTTTGCAATCTCTCCTCGCGCGCGCCTCTTTGCGACGATTATCCCTCAGAGATTTCTGGGTTCGACTTACGCTTGCTGCCGTAGATCAACGCTTAACAGTGTTTTGTTTCAGTGTTTTTTTTTACTAAAGCTTATACTTCCATTACAGTTTACTCCAATTTCAAGGTTAGGAGAACAACAACAACAAAATGGTAACGGAAAGATTAAGCTGCAAGGATGTTGCCCGTTGATGGAACAAAAGTGAATGTGCTTCTCACGACTTTTGCGCGTTACTTGATATCGGTACATTTTTTCAACCGGCCCGTGTCCATGACTTCTCGGGATTTTTTGGGCTGTAAAACGTACGAAGGAATGTTCTATATCTGGATCTCTCTTCGTAAATGGCGATTTAATTTCAATTTTCGGTAGCGCAACATCTCTGCTGTTCTGCTGAGTTCGAAACTAGTTTGGCAGGTTGAGGTTAGGAGCGAGTCATCAAACTGTCGTCGAAACAAAACAGCGCAATCAATCAACATTAAAATTGGAGTGTGTTCTTTCAGTAACCTGCTGATGAGATTTGGAAGGAATGCTGTTTTGTTCTCGTCTCGGAACCCAACCAGTGTCTGGTATCGTTTTGACAACAATCGTAAAGCAATCAATAAACGAGAAATCGATGAAGCATCAACAAAATCTTAAAGGCATCATTCAATGATTATTGTGTGTAATTTGTGTGTTGCATCACACGAAATCCGATTTTATCGAAAATATATACTAAATCCAGAACATACTAGTACTTTACCCAACTTTTCATGATCCGAATGCTAAATATAGCTAAATTGTATTGGATGAAGGAGAGAAAATTGAAAAAAATGTGTAAACATCTGTCTGTGTAAAGCCGTCCACACTTAGTCCAGGTAGGGTTATAGATTGAAATTTTCATACGCAACGAGTTTTAATTTTGTATAGAAATTTGTATGGGGAAACAAAATTTTTCCTTTAAAAATTGCCAGAGATGTACTGAAAGTTCCAAAAAATATAAATTTTTATATTCCTTGTTTCTTGTTGTACAATTCATGTCAAAAAGCACAAACCTAACTTTTACCCCAGAAAAGATATTCGATATGATACAAAAATGTTTTTGTTCAAAATTATTTTTTTTTATTTTAGCGTTTTTGACTGCCTCTTTGACAGCTGTGTAACCGTAAGATGAGAATAAAAATCTCTTTTTTTTATGTGTCCAATTCATCATTACATGATTTGTTGGCCATCTCTTCGATCGATTCAATGCTCGCAATCCGATGAAGATCTTCGGTGCTGTGCCAAGGTGGAAGCCGCAAAATCATTTTCAGAACCTTGTTCTGAATCCTCTGGATGACTTTTTTCCTCGTCGCGCAGCAGCTAGACCAAATCGGAACTGCATATATTATCGCTGGTCGGAACACCTGTTTATACAGTACCGTTCATAATTGTATAGAAATTGGAAGCAAGCGCACTGTCACTTCGACTTTGAACTTCCATAACTTTTTACTCTGATGATATTTTTAGATCAAATTTTTTGCGTTAGATAGATCAACTATCACACTATTTTATCACAAAATTTGAGCTTTCTCGAGTTTGTGTGGCCTGAGAAACAGTAATTTTACGAAAATCGGACTTTTTGGACTTTTCTCATTCAAACTGCAATATCTCTGGAAGTACGCAACATTTTTTATTGAAATTTTGCACAGTGATTGTTGAAATATGAAGCAAGCATGTCTAAAGTTTTCGAAAAGTTCTATCGATGAGATCAAAAGTTACGTGAGGTGCAATATTTCAGGCATGAACCTTGAAATGCGATTTCTATAGAATTTTGGACGAATGTTTTCATAGGAAAATTCAAGGTTCATGCCTGAAATATTGCACCTCGTGTAACTTTTGATTTCATCGATAGAACTTTTCGAAAACTTCAGACATGCTAGCTTCATATTTCAACAATCATTGTGCAAAATTTCAATGAAAAATGTTGCGTAGTTTCAGAGATATTGCAGTTTGAATGAGAAAAGTCCAAAAAGTCCGGCTTTGAGTAGGGTTTTCTGTCCTCTACTGCTTTGGCAAAATTTTCATTACGAATGAAATTTAAACGACGTTTGATCTCTTTTTGAAGGTCGCAATAAATAAATTTCAAATAAGGATCCCTAGTACGTTGATATTGGCGTCGACGAATGTTTTTCAGTCGTATCAAAAACTGAAGATAATCATCGATCAAAGGTTGATTAAATTTATGTTTAACCTTAGGTATTGAAGCGGCTTTAGCATTGACTATTGAAGTTGTCAAATTTTCTATAGCCAAATCAATATCTTCTATTGAATTCAGTGGAACGTTTACATCCAAATTACGTTCATTACAATTCCTATATCGCTCCCATTCAGCTTTTTGAAAGTTAATAGTTGATTTTAAAGGGTTTTCAATGTGGCTTCGGGATAAAGAAAAAGTTACTGGAAGGTGGTCTGAATCGAGGTCCGCATGAGAAACTGACTACAATGCTCGCCTAAATCCGTTTGAACCAAATCAATTGTGGAGGGATTTCTAATTGAAGAGAAACTAGTATGCCCATTAGGATATTCAACAGTATAATAACCTGAAGAGATGAAATATTATTCCAAGATCGGTGTTTTGCATTAAAGTCACCAATAATAAAAAATTTAGATTTATTTCTGGTGAGTTTTTGTAAACCTCCCTTCAAAAAAATTTTCTGTTCACCGCTACATTGAAAAGGCAAGTATGCGGAAACAATTATAATTTTCTCCATAAAAGTTTCTAATTCAATTCCAATCGTTTCTAAGACTTTTGTATTGAAAGAAGGAAGAAGTCTAAATTTGAGACGACTATTGATGACAATAGCTACACCCCCACCTTGTCGATCAAGTCGATCATTTCGTAAAATTTCAAAGAAAGCATTGCTTTTCAAGTTATTGTCTGGCTTCAAAAAAGTTTCAGTGATGGCAGCAATATGTACGTTTTGAGTTTTCAAAAATAAAAAGAACTCATCTTGGTTAGCCAGCAAAGATCTAGCGTTCCAATTCATAATATTTAAACATCTATTTGGATCCATGAGGGAATCGTAAAGTCATAATAATTTTGTTAGCATAATTAAAAGAAGTTTGGAAAGCTTCAAACATTGAATTTGCTTTCAACATAAGTTGCATCATTTCCATTAAATTTTGATCCAAAATTTAATCTTTCCTCAGTAATCTCACCCAAATCAACAAAATTGTTAGGATCAGAAAATGAAGGAGAAGAACAGGTATTTGAATTTGAATTTCGGGGACTTTCCCAAGCCTTCGCATGAACGTTGAGACTTGGTTTTTTCCCATTTTCATTAATTAAACCTGAAGAGGGCAACCCATTTTCAACCACCTCTGAGAACGATAAACAACGAGTCTGTGGCGCAGAATCAGCACAGGTAACATTAAAATCACTTCGAGCATTACCAAGTCGTGATTCCAATGTAGGCCGAGGCTGACTGCGAACAGGCAGGTTGTTTGCCGGCCCGACGTGTGAAGACGAAGAAGAGGAAGGAGGAGAAGAAACTTTTTTGGAAACTTTGGGATTTTTCCTAGAAGCAATAATTTTTGCCCTAACGGGACAGTTTATGGAATTCGAGGAGTGATTACCTGTGCAATTCGCACACTTGAAAAATTCTGTTTGTGGTTTATCACCACCAAAAAGGCATTTATATTTTTCATGTTCGAATGAGCCGCAAAGCATGCATCTGGCATTCATTCTACAATTTTTAGTGCCATGACAAAAAGCTTGACAACGACGACATTGCGTAATATTTTGGAGAAAATTGACAGAAGATTTTCGAAAAGGTTCAAATTTTACTCGACAATGAAACATAAGACGAGCTTTTTCAAGAATTTGCAAATTATTAACCTGATCCTTTTTTAAATGGATCAAATAAAGCTCAGGAGCAAAACCAACACTACTGATATTATTCGTGTTGGTTCTTTTCCTCATTTGAATTTCTTGAATCGGTGAAAATCCCAACAAAGAATTTAATTCAGTTGTGATCTCATCCGGTGTCTGATCGCCAGTGAGACCACGAAGTACAACTTCAAATGGACGATCACCTTTAGTGTCGTAAGTAAAAAATTGATGTTTTTTATTATTCAAATAGTTTAAAATTTTTTGAAAATCATTAAAAGATTCCGCCAAAATACGAGCAGTTCCCCTTCGACCGATCTGAAAAGAAATCTTCACATCCTTGACGGAAGTGATGATTTCTTTCGGAAAGGCATTGAAGTCAGGAATCGTGACCGTAATTGGTGGAACCTTTTCGTTTTTAAGAGTATAAGAAGAAGAAGGTTTCTTAGTACTCTTATCAGAATTAAATATGAATATTTCCTCATCACCGATGTTATGAAGGACATCGAATGAATTGGAAATTTCAACTTTTTTGGGTGATGGACCTGAATTAGGTTAGGCAATCCGTTTTCTTCCGACTCTTGAGCAGGCCGATGACTTTCCCTTGCTGGAAAGAAAAGAGAAAAATATGAATAAAAGAAAATGAAAATAATTTTAGCACTGAAAAGTGCTGATTGAAAAACAGCTATAAAAGGTTTTTGCTCCCATATGTTTTTTCGATGCCTTTTGGGTCATCGAGCATCAGTGTAAAATTTTAGATGATTTGGTTGATTCCTGAGTTAGCGCAACGCGTTTCAATTTTGTATGAAAATTTGTATGGAAGAAGAAAGTTTTGCACATTAAATCATCCAGAAAATTCAAATAAGCTTGAAATGAAATCGGTCTTTAATTTTTGGTTTTGACTATTCTTAAGCTTCATTTTTTGCTTACATGACAAGCATCCAAGAATTTCATGAAAAAAGTTCAACCATTTCAAAATAAAAAATCTGAATCCATTGAAAAGTATTCAAAAATGGCAGACTTTACTTGCTAGAGCTGTTAATAATTGCATGAAATGTTTTTTCAAAGGCTTTATAAATCAATAAATTCTCTGGCAATGCAAAACAGTTTTTTGAGATTTTTTATCTCCATCCTACTGTTACACAGCTTTCAAACAAGCAGTTAAAAACGATGTAATTAAATAAATGATTTTTGAAAACCAAAATTTTATATAACATTGAATATCCTTTCTGGGGTACAATTAAGGTTTTTGCTTTGTTCACATAAATGTAATGCAAGAATCAAGGAACATTTTTTATCCAAAGTTTTTTTTTTTTTTTTTTGTTTCGATTATAGTCGTTTTACCACCTTTATGGCATTCGCGACTTTATCAACGTTGCAGTTGGCGGATCGTTATTGAAAAACTATCCGGTACAACTGTGTTCGATGTTTGCTCTTGGGCTCGAACTCGCGGACATCGGCTCAGGAAGCAACAGACTTGCCAACTGAGCTATATCACAAGCCCCATCCAAAGTTATATTTTTTGGTACTTTCAGAACATCTCTGGCGATTTTCGAATGAAAAATTTTGTTTTCCCATACAAATTTCCATACAAAATTAAAACTCGTTGCGCTAATTCAGGACTGAATGGATCGCTTCCAAAATTTTTATTGCTATTTCTGGCAGCAAAGCCAACCAAAAAAAGTTATGGGAGGTGTAAAAATTTGAGAATTTTAAATTTTCCTACAAAGCTTGCAGCGGTCTAATGTTCCTGCAGGTACACAGCAACGATACGATGCTCCGGCGTACGTGTTGACGGCTCAACGGTACAGATGGAAGTGAGAATTAAAATCTCAAAAAACTGCTTTGCATAGTCGAAGAATTTATTGATTTCTTTAACCTTTGCAAAAACATTTCAAGAAATCATTAAAAGCTCTAGCAAGTAAAGTGTGCCATTTTCAAATACTTTTTCAGATTTTTTAATTTTGAAACGGTTATTATTTTTTCATGAAATGCTTAGCTGCTTGTCATGTTAGCAAAAAATGAAGATTAAGAATAGTCAAAACCAAAAATCAAAGACCAACTTCATTTCAAGCTTATTTAAATTTTCTGGATAATTTAATGAGCAAAACTTTCTTCCAAACAAATTTCCATACAAAATTGAAACGCGTTACGCTAACTCAGGAATGAACAAAATCATCTCAAATTTTACATTGATGCTTGGTGACCCAAAAGGCATCGAAAAAACATATGGGAGAAAAAAGTCATTTTTTGCTGTGCTCTACTGCAAGGTTATTAGAACACAAGGTTCTCTGATTTTTACATTGTAAGTAGGCGAGGAGAGCGCGATGAAGTTCAGTGAGTTTGTTTGTACACTTCCGCAGTAGCAAAACCAAAATGACTGAATTGGGAATTTCAAATATCATTTCACCTCCTATGTATACACACCTTGGTCTACTGTTTACTTTACATTTTTAAATTGATAATAAAAACTATTAATCTGTCAAAAACTAATGATATCTTTTTTCTATTTTTTCAGGTAAGCACCTTTCAAATACCTTAATTAAACAAACGGTGATTTCGTAAGTTCTTAAAATTATTCAGATTACCAGGTTTGCCATTTATTCGATAAAATAAATTCATTTGAAGAAAACACTAACCTGGGATTAAAATCTAGGCTGCTGCTGCTGCTGCTTCAACCAGTCAACACCGTAAACATAAATTGTCATAAAAAGTAAAACCTTGCTTCGGCTGCTAGACTAGCTGGTGGGCAGTAGGATAAGTTGATCGGCTCTAATTTTTCCTCGTCAAGAGTGAAGAGGCGTTCTATGCACCTAAACTACATCGTATATAAAGTTGTTTGTATATGCTCCACACTATATTACTACAATCTGAAAACGACTTTCGCTCCGGATTATATTGGCGATCATGTCTTGGAGGATTAACAAGTGGTTTGGTTAGATGTAAGGTAAACGTTTCTGAAGGTAAACGTAAGGTGTTTGAGTCCATTTACAAATTTTTAGCTTTTACATTTCATTTTGTACGTATTATTATCCACAAAATTTTAGCTTTAGATTGAAAGTTTTGTAGCAAACTTTGCTTAACTTAAACGTTTCACTCCAACAGAAGATTTTGCATCACAAGATCATTAAAACAGGGCAGGTCTCGTAAACATTAAATATGCATCATCATCATCATTGGACTAGCCTCTGCCTTGCAAATTCTCAACCGCGACAAACGACGATTCTGCGCTTCCATGCAGAGATTAATAAAATAAAACTTGTCCCCCAAGATTAGCTCGCAAGACATAACGGAAATTAAAACAAACCCATCGTTGGCGATAATGTGCTGTTCGATTAATAAGTCAGTCGTCAATCAGATTATTGGCTATGTTATCATCGCTACATTACACTACACTATTACTACCGGCTTATTACTCTGCATTGCTACCGGTTGAAATCACTTAAGGATTTGCGTTAATCAGTGCAGTTCAATGTGGCGCCTTGTTATTTCAAATTGTTTATGTTGAATTTCTTGTTCACACTTATTCAGAGGTCGAATTTTTGTACTGACTAGTCAAATTGTGAACGATTTTATATTTATAAATCATTTCTTATCAATTTCACAGTTCATGTTAATCAAATGTCGTATCAATTTTTTTTCTGGAAACCTCAGAATTTTCAATATCTCAGCTAATACTTTGAAATTTGGTCACAGTACTGAAAAATCGGTAATCATTAAAATTAACTTCAATATCAGTTGTCCAACGACACCAATAAAGTCAATGTTAGTTGAAAATCAACCTCACCAGAAGCAAACAAAATTGGAACTTCACTTCCAACTGCTCCAATGAGCTTCAACATGTGTTTGATTATTGCTGTCATTAATCATGACATGTTTACGAAATCTTCCTGCTGCTGTTGCTCGGCTACAAAGAACCTCTTCATGACTTGTGTTTTAGAACGCAGTTGTGACGCATATTTTAGGTTGAGAATCGCAAGAACGCGGAATGTGCGAGAGCATGAGAAGATCACAAACAGCCGTTGAGAATCTTCATCCCAGTTTTGTCATATCTTTCGTTGAGCCGCCACACAAAAAAAAAACACACTAAACCAGTTCGACACGGTTGTGAGTTTCTTGCTGAGGGAACTTGAGTGTATGTGTGTTGTTCACTAGTGGCGCCATATATAAATGAAGTTTTTTTGGGTGCCATATTCAACAATGATTCAATTATGGCTCCAGAGAGAACGAATTATGTGTAACGAAAATTTAAAAGCATTAACGTTCTAAATACTAAGATAAAAGCTTTTGTATAATGCTCAAGATTTTATTTTATTTTTTTTTTGGGATTTTAACTCCACAGGAGGAATTCGTTACTAAAATTTTCGAATCAGATGAAGATGAGATTAGATGAGATGTAAAATGACAAAAAGTTCGAAAAACAACTAACTTTGCAAATTCGTCAAAAAATAGGTGTTTCTTGAGATGCGAAAATGGGCCAAATTACATCAACTTTTCAATCTTGTTTTCAACATTTATTTGGAATGACTTAAACAATTTTGACGGTTAATTGATTGAAAAGTACGGTTTTAAACCACTTTTTTATCTTTTTTGTGGTCATGATCTTAAAAAAATCCGATCCGATGATCGCCGAAATCCGAACTGTCGACGAGAATCTTGACTGGAATCAAGTGAAGACGCTGGCTCCGGATCGTCAACAGTGCACTATGGGGTTTGAGGCGGCAAAAAGTCAAAAATTAACTTCATCGTAATGGTATTTGTCATACACCATAGGTAGCTTTATATTTAACTAAGATATCTTCAATTTTTCAGATCACTATCACAAGCACTTATCGTTTCACAGACATCAGACTTAGAAAATTTTGAAAAATGTACTTTAGGTCCAATAATGTTCAAATCAATTTTTCTCCTTTAAATAAAATGCTACACAAACTTCCAATACGTCGTTAGAAAGCTTATTTTCTAAGCTTCTTTTCGAAATATTTTTCATTATCACACGGTTAACAAAAAAGTGTAAAGAATGAGTAATTTTATGATTTACTCAAAAGGTTTACACATTTTTGTCTCTAAGAAAAAAGCCTTACGTTTCCCAAAACTTTTTTTGACTTTTAAACATAGCTAAATGTCTAAGAATTCGAATGCAAGAAAAAAAAATTGCATATGTTTGCATCCTTCAAAGTTATAATAAAATCAAAAAGTGGGTAATTTTGAACCATTTTGGAAAAATAGTATGTTTTATGTTAAACATCATTCAGCAAACATTGTTCATAACGTGCAGGAAGATGATTGTAATTGATTGTGACCAAAAGTTACGATAGAATTTTGATATCTGTAGAAATAATTGAGATTTTTGAAAAACTACTTATTTCCCAAAAATTATAAAAAATTTTACTGCTTTTTTGCGTGTACACTTTAATTTTTCATACAAAACTGAAAAATACGCGTTTCCGAAATAAGTTTATTTAAACGATTATTGTTTCAAAACTTCACTATGCATTTTTGCGAGTTAATGTTCCAATTTTATTGTCCTTTCTGAGCACACATGTAAAACCAAAGCCAAAAATAGTTTATATTGGGTTTCGAATGTAAATAGCTCATTTCATCTTCAAAAAAGTTCATAAATAGCTAAAATATACTTTTTGCCGCCTCATTGTATGGGGCTGTCCCATAGTGCAGTGGAGGGCTTTTACCACGGTCCTATGCACCAGAGGATCGGCGCGGGAACATTAAGATCTTAAAAAACTTTAAAAAAAATAAATCCTTGTGTGCAACGCATATTCTAACTTCATATTTCTTGGAAATTATGGTAAATTTTTGTTTAGCATTCCATAGCTGGTCTACAGTTCTTTCCGAGGCATGTTTTTTTTAATTTTTTTTTTTTGTATTAGTAAAGCCGTTATTCAAGGAAAACTGAAGTTTTGTAGGTGAACCAGGGTGGCCAACGAGCCGGGAAAAACCGGGAATTTCGAATCAAAACCGGGAAAATTCTTTATGGACCATTTTATAAAATAATTAAACCTTTTGAGTTCAAAATTTCATTCATATTATGCATTTTTTTTCCGAAAGCGATATAAAATTGGGATCTAAATTCCATGAAGAAAATGTGGGCAAAAGTCGAGAAATTGAGATTTTTTAAATCAGCGCAAACCTTTTAGTGCTCTGAAGTGTTCGAGTTCTAAAATATATTGAGGTTTTCTTTGTGAATTTACTTATTTTTTACATTTTTAACAAATTTTTGACAAACGTCAAAAGCGCGAAGAACTTATCTCTCATATGTCTGAAAAAATGTTTTTCACAATTATGAATTGATTTTGAAGTTTAAACTATTCGTTTCAAACTCGGTTCTTGTTTAGTTACACTTCTTAAAAAAACCCATTCTAAAGACGAGGTAGGGGTTTTGTATGTCTAATTTAGAGGAAAAATCTTCATAGGGGAAGGGGGGGGGGGTTATAAATCCCTAAACCCCCCCTCCCGCTTGCGCAGCGCCTTGCTTGCATGAATCATTTAAAATAATAAGTTCGACAAATCTCCAATGCAGCGCGTACACACCCCGATCCCATGGCTTCGTATGAACTGCCATGGAGTGAATGTACTGCGTCTGTTGATGTAGATATATTTATTCTAGAACGAGTCAATCAGGTGGGCTAACTGTGCTTATACCTGACAGCTGGCTAGTGTTACAGGAGGAAACACATCTTACCTGTCGACCACCTATTATTTATTTTATTTACATAGAATTCCGCCTCACGACATAACTTGACGAACATAATTCCTAAAACTCACTCGGTCCATGGCAACCGTTCTCCAATTTCTCGGACACCCCACGTTCGCCAGATTACGCTCCACTTGGTCTAACCACTTCGCTCGTTGCGCCCCCGCTCGTCTTGTTCCTACCGGATTCGTAGCGAACACCTGTTTTGCAGGACAGTCGTCGCAACATGTCCCGCCCAGCGTATTCGTTCGTGGTCCATCCTTCGCCTCCACACTCCATTCTCCTGCACGTCGCCAAAGATGGTTCTTAACAGTTGTCGCTCAAATACTCCGAGTGTACGCAGGTCCTCCTCGAGCAATATCCATGTTGAAGAGGACAACCTGTCTAATGAGCGTCATATACAGGTTACACTTCGTGCGAGGGCTAAGTCTTCTCGACCGCAGTTGCTTGTGAAGTCCACAGTAGGCACGACTTCCGCTGATAATTCTCCGCCGGATCTCACGGCTAGTGTCATTGTCTGCGGTCACCAGTGAGCCGAGATAGACAAAGTCTTCGACTATCTCCAGCTCGTCGCCGTCGATCGTGACCTTGTTATTACTGGACAAGCGGGTTCGAGAGTTTTTTCAAAACGTTCCTAAAAATCAGGACACATGGCATCTCTGATCGAATCTACGAAAAAAAATCACAGTGTAATACTTCCATTTCTGTCGCCATATAGCGCTATTCGTGTCTCCCGTTTTCTCGTTTACTGGTGTATATCGGTTAAAGTATATCTGTTACTATCCACTTTATTATTGCCATGTTTGAATTTTTGAGCACCACTAGTCAGAGAACTTCCCAAGTGCATCAGCAGAAGCACCAGGAGGATATTCCTGTCTGTTTCTCTTGAGCACGTTTTTAAAACACGTCTGGCGGTGAGAGATGGTACGTCGCGATGTTCCAACCCTGTTTTCGCGGAGTTCCTTGGGGCGCACTCATCGCTCATCACCACCACTTGGCTGGGTATTTTACATTGGCAAAACCGGCAAAAACAAAAGTCACTCGCGTTGCGTTTCGCGACCACGACCAAGCAAGCAACGACTGAAGAACTCAGCCACTGCATATACAGACAGACAGTCACACATTTGCAACTTTTTTGCCGACTTCGACGACACGGCTTATGGGTTTCAGCTGAGCTGAGTGAGCTCCGAGCATTATGCGCCAGCCAGTCAGCAGTCAGTTCGCACCGGCAGCGTTGACAGATTAAGCGAAGTCGCGGACCGCTACGGATCGTCGCAAAAGTTGCTCTCCACGCGTACCGATAGCGTCAGCTGGAGGGTTCGCGTACGCGCTCGCGCAAGTTGTTTTTTTTTTCTCGGGCTTTTCGAAAGCGTGTAGTTTTACTTTCAAATATTTGTGTAGGTATCGGCAGCCAGTGGGTTGTTCTTTTTTGCGTTCTGTTGCCCCGGTGTGTTATCTTGTAGCAACTCTCTAGACGATGTTGTGGTAATAAGAAGTAAATGCATTGTGTGCATTATCCCAGCCCCTTCAGTCCAGAACCGAACGCCGTGTGCATGTGCGCTTAGGGGAGTTGCATTTATGAAAACCCACATTGTTTGCTGCAAATCAGTGTGAATGAGAGCTACTGACTTTGTTTGTCCATTCGGAATATATGCAAACAAGTCGTTGACTCGCTGATTTTTCTTTTGGCTCCTCTCCACAAACGCTAACGAAACTAAAGAAGAAGCCGTCAACGTCCAGCAGCTGAAAGGGGCTTCACTTCGGGCGTTTTTTTTTTGCGTTGCGCTTCAAAAAGAAGTTGCTGCGTAAGCTCGAAATCGAAGAATGTGAAATAAATGCAGTGCTCGTGAAACCTCGTGTTCATGGTGTGTCTCAAAAGTTGCCGAATGAGTGTAACCGGATATATCGACGCCTTGAAATCTGTCCTCCCTCCTCGTTCAGAAAAGGCCGGATGGGTTAAGAATGTGTCATTTCGCAGAGGGGCACAGGATGTAACGAAAAGCAAACAGCCAACCAGCACTTGACCATTTATCTATTACTGAGTTGAAGAAGTGCGCGGTGCTCTAGTAAATAACTAAGAAGAACTTGGTCATCTCTTCCCGTGTCGCGAATTACGCCACAAAACTATACAACCATGCGATCTAAGAATAGAAGAGCATCTCTGTGCGTGCAGGAACAGTTTTCAGGATTTCCCCGTGATGATGATGCTAGTGAAGATTTTCACTTTACTCAAGATGAAGTGAAGATTTATGTGAAGAGTTTTACCGAGTACCTATTTCGGTTGCTTCTAGTCAGTCCACTATACGAGCTTTATGTGATCTTAGCGATTTAAACTAGTGATTTTTATAGTGTACCACTTCACCAAGAGATCGGGCAGTTGCCCTCGCCGCGACGCTTGAGACGATGCATTCTAGAACTAAATTCAGCAGCAACAGCAGCAGGCGATAGACCAATAATGGCATCATAAAACTTGTTGATTCAGCTGAAAGAAGAAAAAACACTGATACAAAGATACCTACATTTCATCTGATTATTATCTCGGCCTGCGCTAAAATTGATTCAACAAAAAAAAAGTCGTGTGAAACTACGCAACGATGCATGTGTATAGGCATTGAATCTATTGAATGTGATTTCTTTATGCACAGTATCAGCACCCCTAGTGATTAAAGTGAGAACTAATTTTAATAAATCATGCAACACCAAACAGTTGATTATGATGATGGTTTTCTTGCATTGTGCATTGATGAAATACCTGCATTGTTGTTTTAATCAACAACTTGAAGTGTGTGAGCTAGAATGTTATTTTTTTATTATGTTACTAGCTGATCCCATACGAACTCCGTTTCGCTTTCAACTTGGAATATGTCATGAACAGTTTGTATGAATGTCAATAGCCAAATATTTTCCAGATGCATTTCCGAATTAATTGTAAACAATAATTGCAAAAATATTTGACGAACACCTCTTCTGTCGTCTGCTACTTCATTTAAAATCAGAAATTGATTGCCCGAGCCAAAAAAAAACCCCGTGTAAAAATTTCGAGTCGATTGTCGCATAACAACGCAATTATTGCCAAAAAGTTAAACTCCTTTTGGTGGCCTCTTATACAATCTTTGATATCTGAAGTCGATTGTCCGTCTCTGAAAACTACCGTGTGCAAATTTTCATCCCAATCCGATCTATAATAACGACGATATTTAAAAAATAATGTAAGGTTAATATGGACGAACCCATTGCCGGCCCCTTACGCTGAATTCAATACCTGAAATCGATTGATCGTCCCTCAAAACTCTCGTGTACCAATTATCATCTAAATTCGATGTATAATAACGACAATATCGCAAAAACAGTGAATAGTTAATATGGACGACCCTTTAGGCCGACCCCTCACTTTAATTTGGATAAGTGAATTCAAATGTTTGTCCCAAATAACTCCTTTGTGCCTATTTTCAACCCAATCCGATGTATAAAAACGGCAAGATGACTAAGATATTGAAAACTTTATATAAAAGACCCCTTTAGCCGGCCCCTTATTTTGAATTTGATACTTTATTTTTTTTACAAACATAATTTCTTAGGAAGCTTGAATAGATTTGGCCTAATAGTTTTATCTTCAAAAGATTAAACTGCTTTTTTATCTTTTCCATCCCTTATCTAATGAAAATATCTGTTGAAGATTATCCCACTTTTCAATATGGATGATTTTGTTGAGCATGTTGGAAACTCACTTTGCATGTTTTTAATTGCATGTGTGTATTTTTTTCGCTTTTCAATTTCGCACTGTTTTATTATTAGTTTTTCTTAAATGTTGGAAGTTTTACTAACAGTTTTTTGAAGTTATCGAAAATAAATCATCTCGAAAACACCATTTTTATATTATGTAAAAGGTTTTTTATGAGTTCTGTTTTTTTTTCATGGGCACAAACATCCCATTAATAGATGGTAGAATTGACCACATTGGTCATCAATGGTCACTCAAAAGTTAGAAATTGGTCAGTGAAATCGAATTGTATTAAAGAAAACTAAAAGCTAAAATTTTTTTATCTTATCAATTTTCAATTCCCCCATCAAAATTCCAATTGAAGCGTTAAAATCGCAGCCTTGAACTTATAACTCTAAATCAAAAAAAAATTCTTTCTCTATGAGGAATTCCAAAAATATAAAATGGTTGACCCTTAAAGCCCCCAGCGACGGTAAAGAGCACTTTGAAAGCCACTACTATTCTAGTCAATATGTTCCTAACAGGCTAGTTGTATTTTTCGATCAAAATGTAGGCTTATAATTGTATCCAAATATCTCGTACCGGTAGCATGTGCTTTGAACAGTAGAAGGTACAAAAAACACCCGCCAAAATTTTCACTTTCAAATTTTTAATGCTCAGCAAGCTTCGATTTGCTATCCAGTACATGTCAGCTCTGAAAATAATCCCGCCAACGAAACGAACGGAAATGAAAGTCGGTTCAAAAAATGGGTGCCATGACTTTCGGTTCGGGGGAATAAAACCGTTGTTGTATGGACGACCGGCTTCAAAAGGGGCCATCCGAAAATCTAAAAACATTTTTCATCATTCCTGGTCCTAATGAGCACTCATGCCAAATTTCAGCTCTCTAGCTCTTAAGGTAGCTGAGCCTATTGAAGACAAACATACAAACGAACAAACAAACGGAAATTACTTTATATATATATAGATTTGGGGTTAGATGTAGGGGGTCAAATTTGAACTTACAAAATTTTAAGGGCTTGGATTCCTTATTAGCCCTGAAAGTGAAGGTAATAGTTTTGGTCACTCAAATTTGTACCCGAGTTTCTGCTGCAACTTTGGAGCGATGTTTTGAAATTCAGGCAAAAAACAAGCAGTTATGCTATAAATAATTATAACAATGACTGATATTGGAAATAATATGTTCTTGTTACTCACCTGGACATTGTTTGCGGAATATCATTCCATAACTTTTTTTTTTATTATTTTTGGCAAGATGTCAAATCCTGTCATATTGAATGGGACAATGAAATAAGTTGAAAAACAAAACAGATAGAGATGCTAATTCTGTTTGATTTGCCCTTCATTGAGTCGTTCACTTAGTCGATTTGGGGTAATTTTTTAGTTTTTCAAACCCTCGGGTCTAAGAAGCTTGGTTTTTGCTCAAAACTCATTACTAATTTTTTCCAGAATTTTCAAGTAACGTTTACATAAGTAAATTTTAACTTATATGTTTGTATTGGCGATTTGCAGCAAAACTTTTTGACATGCAGCGCCAACTGATTTTCACATACGGAACTAACAAAAGGGTGATGATAGCTGATTTTCAACACGGCAGTGAATACGAATTGTTCGTAAATTTATGATTTGTACGGAAGTAACGAAACTTCAGACACTAATAATGACTAAATTTTGTTAGAAAACCTGAAATTAACTGGTTACAATGCTTTTTGTTGAAACAAGTAGAGTTTTCCATGTTTTGTCGAATAAAATTGGATTAGGAAAATAATTAGTTTCAAACTTTGAAAACGCAGCATCAATTGAGATCGATTTTCGAGACATTATTAAATCATGACATGAAACCGAATGTCAAAAAAGGTCTTTAATAAAACAAAATCATTACATTGATATTTTAAAGCAGAAATTTGCTTTCAACCGATGCCCATTACGAAGCTTTTCACATCTCTAGCGGTTCAGCTCTCTTGTCTGATAATAAGTGATAACGATTATTCAAACTCATATGAATTAGAGGGCTCAACAAGTCATCGGGAATTAAAAGGCTTAGATCGTGGTGATTTCCCAGTTTAGTTCTTAATATTGCATTTATAAATCATCATATATACTCGAAATATTTAAGTTATAGATTTAAAAATTTACTTATTATTTCATATCTTGAACTATTACTAATCATTTTACATCTCAAACCTGGATTCCTTATTCAATGCTACAATTTTATTTCTTTGATGACTTTGCTGGGAACTTCTTCGTATAAAAAATAACAGAAACATTTGATTTGAACTCGGCGCATATCTAAAAAAAGTAGGTATTTTCTGCACTAGAAGCTGATTTCGGTTGGTAAACTGAAAAATAACATACATATATTAAACAACCCTACCCGGGTTTTAAAGGTATGAAAAATTGCGTACTTCACTTTTTCTTACCTTATTCTATAATCCAATCTTCGATAATTTTCATTTAAACTCCGAAATTTCAAAAATTTCTCTTTTGTTTTGGAAAATTACTACTGGCCTTGACGTTTCGATCGATAATATCATCATTTTGATCGCAGCGCCCTCTGAGTGTCGTTTCGAGCTGCAAATCGCCAATGGGAAAACTGAATATTTTGTTCTGAAAAATTAACATTAGAGTGTCCCAAATGATGCGACTTTTGAAAAAGTTATGCGCTGCAGGCTAAAATTGATCCTAGGCCTAGTACAAGATCTCATGCCAAATTTGGACCAGATCGGATCACGGGAAGGGGTCACTCAACAAGCCTGAATTTTGTATGGGATTTTCAGACATTTTGTTCGGGAGGAACATGAAAATCCAGATATTCATCAATAACTTTGGTCTCCATCGGCCGATTTCTTTTGAACACGGTTTTTCTTGAAGCTTAAACTGCGAAAAATATTTCATCCGAAGACTGCATTTCGATTCGAGTTAAGATTTAAAATATATTAAGCTTCAAAAATTGGCATTTTTCAGGATGATATTAATCACTATTCACGACTCATGAGACACTGCTTCGAACATTTTGACGCAGCATTAACAGTGATGAATATCACCCGGAAAAAAGCTAGCTCATTTTTGAACCCCAATAATTTTTTTATCATAATTTGAATCGAAATGCAGTCTTCGGATGAAATATGTGTCTTAGTTTAGCCTTCAAGAAAAAGATGTTAAAACGACTATAATCGAAACAAAAAAAAAATTACTCATATAAAGGTTACTCTTTACTTTCCTCGTAATTTAACCCAAAAGTTTTTTTCAGACAATATCCAGCTACAAATATTCATTTTTAAGTTATTCGAAGTCTTGAAAAAATCCGAAAACACTTGCCACTCCTGGTAGCACACGGTACCTACATTGAATTTTTTCAATTCATTTGAACTTATCCGCAAACATTCGTTCTTCCGAACATAGACATCATTTGCATCACATTTTGCCCTTAAAAACGTAAATTTTTAAAAACCTTTCTACGATGCATAAAAACATTAGATCCGTTTTATATAAACAATTTTTAGTTTAAACCGGCGGTACCGTCTCTTTAGTTCAATTAGAAATTCTTCTGGATCTATGTGTATCACAACAGTAACCTAAAAAACGAGAGAATTTTTTTTAAACCATCTTTTCAGCGTTGGACGTTGATTCGTTGTTCGAACTCAATATTCAAATTTCGGTTTTCTGTGCATATTTCGAAAAAGTCTTTCCACAGTTAAAATTTGCCCTCAAGGGCCTGATTTGAGAAAATATTTTCAACATAAGAAATTGATGAAATTTGCTGAAATCCTGGAAATAACAATAATTTCACAGATTCCCATGCAAATTTTATCCAGGAATCTAGGCTAAAGTCATCGATATATCATCTTTTTCCGTTTAATTGACTGCTATTTTATGATAACTAACGATCTATCGCAGGAAAAATTTGAAAAATTAATTCATTTAAAAAAGGATTTCGAGAGCCGCGGTTTGGTCACCTCTGGCTACAACGAAAAAAATCTATAGACCAGCTATCAAATGCTCAAATATTTCATTTAGTGCTTAAGAAAGCTGGAGTTAGAAGATCCCAGCAAACATGAAATCGTAACAGGAATGATAACTTAAGTCGTTTACAAAGGTGTTGCGAGTCGCAATTCCAACTACATAGTAGAAAGATCGTATAAAATGTCGTCTGAAATCAGTTTAAAACGGATATGATAGAAACTCTGCCATGTTTTATAGTTTGAAATGATTTTGCTCTCGCGTGGGCAAATCATCGTCATGTTCTCTCTGCAACTAGCAGTGCATTAGATGGCCAAAAATTAACTGGGAATTGAGTAATATTGACCAATGAGATAACTGGAAAATATTGTCCCTGGCAACGATTTGAAGGCTATGAGAGCAAAGTTTTGTGCTCTCTAGCATTTATCCGTCAAGGAATCGGATAACGCATAATTGTTTTTTTTTTTTTATACGGGATTTTCATCCTCTGGGATGATTCATCCCTAAAACGCATAATTGGTGTAGTTTTCGTCGCTTTAGAAAGAAATGAAATTTTTGTGTGTATATTGCCCTGGGAACTGAAATGAAGGGAGAAAGTTCGTCAATGATCACACGAATTGTGCAGCCAATGATTGAATTTGTGGTAATTTGTGGCAATTTGTTAGAGAGAATAGAAGGTTTGAGTTCAAAAGAGAGAAACCAGTGCTCAGAGAGAGAGTGAAAATGTGCTAATTGTTGCAAATTGTTGCAATTTGTGAAACAGTTGTGGAATTTTGATCATTACCACTCCAAACGTAAAGAGTTCTCTCTTGATTTCAATTCCTTGATATTGCCTCCACTTTGGTACGTACATGGTGTTTTTTCAATTTTCATTAGAATATAAAAACAAAAAATGTTTGCTTGGGCTTGCACACAAGAATTATTTTTGATTTTTTTTCCAAGACCATGACCACAAAAAAATGTAAAAAAGGGGTGCAAAGCCGTACTTTTCAATCAATGAACCGTCAACATTGTTTCAGTCAAAGTAGAAAAATGTTGAAAAGTTGAATGGAAAGTTGACGTAATTTTACACATTTTCGCATATTTAGATTCTCGAAACACAGAATTTTTGACGAATTTTCAAGGATAGCTCAGATTTTCTAACACTTTAATTCCACTATACACTGGATTTTGAGTATATAAACGCAAGATATTCGCAGCAAAATGATGTTCCCCAGAAAGACAATTTCATGCTAGTTCTAGTGGTGTAGGTAATTGCCTTACTGCCGTGATATGCCAAAGTAAAGTACATCCATTCTTGGCGATTTTAACTTTTTGGTTATGCGTTTTTCGATGAGCTTTATTGTGCTCTGAATTTTTTTTCGAAAAAATCAAACCGTTTGAAATATTTGAGAAAAACGAAACAGCAAATCTACGGTTTAGAAGCGACGTATATCCAATCATATATAGAAGAAATTTAGGTCATAAAATAGTCGCACTCCTAATGAAGAAACTAGGGACAAACGTCACTTCGTCGGATAATCATTAAATAAAAATGAACGTTTATACGCAGAAGTGACTAATGTGTATTTGAAGCAATTGTACGTAGAGTAACGAGTTGTTAAATCCAAAAGGCTGAAATTTATAAACATACTAGCTGACCCGGTGTGCTCTGCTACACATTCCAAAAATAAATTCATTCAAATTAAGATTTTTGTAAGCATTTTATTAAGTCAAACCATCATAGTTCAGATCCAACAAATTTGAAATAAGAGCTGCAGCTGGAGTTCCGAATTTCAATTCAAAGATGGAATTGTAGAGAATATTGATAGAGTTATAGTTCAAATTGAGTAAACAGGATTGAAATACCATCAACTGTTGAAGACACTAATAGTCATAGTTATTGAATGCTTTAACTATCAGTGTTCTCAACAGTTGATATTATTTCAATCCTGTTTACTCAATTTTAACTATAACTCTAGCAATATTCTCTACAGGTATATATTATTTACTGAAACTTGATCTCTAAATTTGTTTTTCAAGATCTGAAATTTGTTTTTAAAGTTCATAATGACTTAAATAATGCAAAATTTATAGATTTTAAACCTTTTTTCCCAAAGTGGGAAGTTACGAACTTCCATAAAAACATTTGTAACATATTTTTAAGAGTTATGCCAAATATCCGTACGCAAAAAAAACTCTCGTATAAAATATGGTCCCTTCTTGGAAAAGCTCTTTATTTTAAACTTACATGGGAACTCCCCATATTTTCCAATTTTGTCTCCCACTGCTTGAAGAAGGTAGGCTGATTTACCCGCCTTGAGTTTACATAAATTTTTAATTGAAAGAAAAAGATTCGAATTGTACTTTATTGAGATAGAATTTTGAAAACCGATCAATAGCGTGAATGGGGACAATTTTTTGAGCATGTTCCTTATGTTCTGAATTATCGGCACTTTCAGCTCCTGATTAGCTTTAGATGATGTATTTTTTGGAGTAAAAAAATAAGCTATAGAAATTTGAAAAAAAAAAACGATGAACAGGATTTTTAATAATCATTTTCAAACAGCTTTTTTCACCATCCTCGCCTTCGAAGCAGTTTGAATATCTTTCTTTTTTCCGCAAAAAACTAAGTTAAAAAATGTTTCACCATATGCCAAACTCGTAGACATGAGATATTTCAGCTTGAAGTTTTCTCAAACAGCACTTGTCATGGTTTGAAAATTATCGGTTTTATACAGTGCAAATTTCTATCTAATAAATTTATAAAAGCAAAAAATATAAATTATTAAAAAAATTTCAGTTGCATCACTGAATAAATTTTCAGCGTTTTTTATTTTCTCTTTGAAAGTCAAATATTCAAAAATGTTGGCAAAAACAATTTTTAAGTTAACATTTGTCCCGTATATTGGGGCAAGTGTAAATGCAATGTTTATTTTCAGATGTGTCAGAGTGATGGCTTTAAAATGGATTTAATACGAACTTCTGTTTGTTGTTTTATCAAGTTTCATTGATATATCTGCAGTATTCCTGCAGTATAAATTTACGTTTGTTACTCAACTTTTTTTAAAAATTTTAATATCCGCTTCAGTTTCAACATTCAGAATACCCCTTCTGGTCTTTCCAAAATACTGAATCATTTTAAAGATGAATTTCTTAAAAGTTCGACGTTTGCCCTTGCCCCACCGTGTAAGTTGACAGGAGGGAATATTGTTTTTGACATTTTAAGGGTGTACTGAAAATTTCTCATAAAAGTTTTGCTTCCAGTTGAATATCAGTTCTGAAGTCTAACTTTTCAACAAAGAAGCGGATCAAAAGTCTCTTTTATGCAGCAATGTAACACAAAAACACTTTTCATGTTAAGTACGTACATGAATTGGTATGTAAGCTAAAAGTACGACGTTTTTTCAGAATTTTTTAAAATAAAAAGTTTCCATTTTCGTTTCTAAATTCGTTTTAGTTGTGTATTTGGGCCGCTGTAACAATTTTTAGAAGAAAACATATTTTTTTAATTATTTTGTTACAGAGAAAAGTTGAACGTTTGAACATGCTCTAGTGTTCCTTTATTCATATTTCTGTTATCAATATGATTCAAAAATAACCTTGTAGGCAAAGTGGGTTAAAAAATTGTATGTAAATTTTTAACTTTCTGTATTTTTTTTTTTCAATTGTCCGCAAAGTGTCATACCATTATTTCATTAGCATCAGAACTAAATTTATATTTTTTAGGCAACAAATGCTACCTACATTAACACGAACTGTTTTTGCAAATCTTTCAATTGGTTTTGTTTCGATTGATAAAATACCAATCCGTGTCACATCATTTATTTTCACATGCTGTGTACAATTAAGCAAGCAAAATCACATCTAGGTTGCATATCGCCCCCACGTGCATTAGAAATATAGTAACTTGGTTGAGAAACAGGCGCCTAATTGTTAAATTTTTCCATCGATCTATGAACAGTATGCTTTGGTTACTATCCACTTGCGACGACGTGTGCTCGGCCATGGAGACGAAAAACAAACCCCTCAAAGAAAAGAAAATCTCTAAAAACGAATGCCATGCCTTTTCAATTTCAGATTTTGGCAAAAACAAACAATGTAGGTACCTATATGGTTTATTCGATCGGCAAAATGTCAATCTGGATCACATCTAGGCGTCATTCATAACCATGTGATGTACAAATGAGCTAGGAATCAAGTAGAAAAAAATCACATCAAGGCTTCATATCGCCAGCCCTTGCATTGAAAACATGCTTGGTTGAGAAATACGCGCCAAAATATTCCCACTGATCAGTATACTATGCCATGGTTACTATCCTTTTGCGACGTTGGCTCGCGACGCCTCGACCTTGGAGACGAAAAACAAACCGCCCAAAGGAAGAAAAAATCTCGAGAAAATGGATGTCATGACTTTCATTTGTTCCGAAAAACTACAAACTTTGTATGGAAGCTCCCACTCCCTTAAATCAGACGGAGTTTTGACTATTACAGAAACCATCCCCGGCCCCAAAAACCCTCAGATGCCAAGTTTCACGATGATCGGTTCAGTAGTTTCCGAGTCTATAGGTAACAGACAGACAGACAAACATTCATTTTTATATATATAGATTTACATAGATTGTACAGACCATATATCATGAAAAGTCCCAGAGTAATGAATAATGGAGAAAAGGAGAAAAACGCTTTTATTGTCGAAGACGAAAAATGGATGTACGTCACTTCGGCATATCACGGCAGATTAGCGCAGCGATACTTTACAAAAATATGATAAATATAAATGCGATAGAATTATTCATCTCAAACCACTGCTAGCAGCTGCTTGTTCGTTTTGATTCATCACAATCATAGTTCTTGCTTTCCAAATGTCTGAGATTTTAAATAGCTATTTTGTCGTTTAATACCTCGCGTATTTCTTTTAAAAGACATTAAGGTTGCTTTGAAATGCATGTGCCTACAACTTCAGCACATAAACCCATAAGAACTAGCTAGTGTCAGAATGAGAAAAATAATATTTTAGAAAAATAATATTGTAGAACATAATAATTCATCAAACTTTGTTGAAGACACCTTACATCTATCTCTTGTATCTCTTGAACTGAAAGTCTTAAGACAACTTGTTTTTTTTTATATATTTTTTCATGGTAATATTTTATCAAAATCATTTATTCAGCAAAATTTTAGATAGTTATAGGCTTGAACAAATATAAATTTCTTCTTTTGACACAAACCCCCCCCCCCCCCCCCCCCCCTTGGAAATTTCAATCAAATATCTGAAAGATTACAAGACCAGAAAACAAATCGTGGATGATGGGATTTGTTTTACCTTTTGTGTTCTTGATAAACAATTTTTTTGTGAAAAATTCAATTAATTTAAAGGTTTTGTGCAAAGATATAGTATGCAATTTTGTTGCATAAAAACTGTTTATTATTATAGTTTTTTGGCATTCTTTTAGAGCTTCAATAACTTCAAATGGAGCAGGTCGGAAATTTTATCGTTGATTGCATTTGAAAGTTCATGTCACAATCTTCACAATAACAAAAAACTGGAGATATGTTTTTTTCGTTTAATCGTTGTATGAATTTTACTAAAAATCGTCAAAATCTCTATACATGTAAATCCTAAGCATTTAATGAGACTCACTTGTCAATAGATTGAATTTTACCGCTTGTTATCGTATTTTACGATTATTTTGTATGGAAGCCCTCCCTCCCTTGAGTGCGATCGACTCAAAACTCCACAGATATCATTCTTTACTCCAAAAACTACTCCGTGCCGAATTTCAGATCTATCGGTCCAGTAGATTCTGAGTTCTTTAAGAACAAATGTACGAATTCTCCCTTTTTGTATAGAAATTTTGACGTTTATTAGTAAAATTCATACAACGTATTCATAAAAGCGTTACCTAATCAAAAAAATATCACCAGTTTTTTTTGATATTGTGAAGATTGTAACATGAACTTTCAAATGCAATCAACGATAAAATTTTCGGCTTGCTTAATTTGAAGTTATTGAAGCTCTAAAAGCGTTATTTTTCAACACATATTATCTCATAATTTCAAAACAAAAACAAACTTTAGTAATCCGTTTTCAACAAAAGTTGCGCATCATTATTATCCAAAATGTTGCTGAATGAATTATTTTGATAAAATATTATCATGAATAGATATCAAGAAAAAAACTGATTTTTATAGGTTGTCATGAGACTTTCAGTTCAAGAGATAGATGTATGGTGTCTTCAACAAAGTTTGATGAATTATTATGTTCTACAATATTGTAGACTAATGTAGGCCTCTACCTTATCACAGTTAGGAAATAATTTTCGGATCTCAGAAACCTTGTGAACCACCCTAAAATTTTCCCAAATAAAATTACCATTGTTGTAAAAGTTTGTCTAAGACATCAAATGCATCAAACTTAAGGGGAAGACGCTAATAATTGTTTCCCGCTAAATTTCATTTCTGGACCACTGTGCCTTGTTAGAAGTACCTATATAGTCTATCTTGAATTCTCATTGAAAAAGTTTTCCGACGATGACAGTTTGAAAATAAATTTCGAACACCTTTGTTCATTTTCTATATCTGACGTTTCGGCATTTTATCACGCCTTTATCAAGGTATCTGACAGGCTTTTGAATCTTTATTTAATGTTCTAGCTAGAAAGTAAGAAACCTTACAGAGCAGTCTTTTTTTAAAGGAAAAAAAAATCCAGAAAAAAAACTAATTAAAAGCTTTCGAAAGATTTTAAAAATTGTTTGAATAAACAGTCCACTGAGAAGTAGCAACAATGTCTGCTGCTGCCCGTCTGGCGCAGGAGAAATCAGGCTACACTAAATTATGCGGAGGCAAATTTATGTCCTCACGTTCTCCTCCGGTTGACAGAGACGACAAGTATCCAACGCCAAGTAAAAGGTGCGTTACAACCACCGTTGACTCTTCACTGTGGTTCGGTCTTCTGAGGATGTTGGATTAACTGGCTTTAATTGGTCTTGAAATTTATCCAAAGTGTGTTCAGAGTCTTGAATCGCTCTAATTAGTGTTGGACCCATGCAAGTTTTCTAAAAATCGATCATTCATAATTAAAATTTAATTCGTAAATTTTAAATTCGAAGAGTTTACTCCAATAGCCAATCACGCTTTTAATTTGCGAATCAACAAACCTAGAACAAGAAAAAAACGCGGTGTTGTGTGAAATCGTTCGACTAATGACTGATAACGACAGCCGGCTGTCATAGGTCGGTATTTACTCGCTGCTGCGTGTTGTGACCTCTTATCTCGACACTTTCACGTTGTGCGAAATAAAGACGTTCACATAAATCATTCGCGCGTCGTTGTAGCCAGCCAGCCACTTAGGCGCATTTATTTACGATTGACTTCGACAACAACCAATCGAATCGGGTGGTTCAGCTCTGGCATATGTAAACATGAAGTATTGACATTCCTCACGTGACCTTTCCTGACTCCGTTGGCACCAGCTGATTTGACTGCGTTCGAATGTTTCAAAGCTTCAGACTGAGTCCTTGAAAAGCGATCGAGTAATTGATTAGACAACTTTACGTGTCTTTTTTTAAACCCCGCGGGCGGAGTCAAAATCAAACAAAGCAACAAAAAAATACCGCTCCAATTCCGCGGAAATGCAAAAATGGAAGATCAACGAACCGACAGCCGACCACACAAAGTATTGTACCATCCCAAATCGTAATCGTATCGCATCCGGAGAGCGCGCGTGGCCCCAAGCGTGCGCTGCCATAATCGCGAAAACCGTAAGCTTTTATGAGTGCTACAAATCAAACCAAAACCCGAAAAAGGCACCGAATCGGTCTGTCTGGTGTTGGCTGGATGATGGTCGCACCGTGCATCGTGCACCGTTCATAAAATTGTACAAATTATTGAATCGCCCAGACCCAGGGTGACAATGATGAGCGTGGACTTTTTCCTGTGTAGGAAAATATATTTTTAATAGAACGCGTCCGCCTACGCGTCGCCGATCATCTGTGTAAAGCACAGAAGTGCATTGCAGCTCAGCTGATATGAGTTTGTGGCTGGCGAGACGACCAAATATGACAGGTTCGTCCTGTCATAAGTGGTTGGACGTTTCGAGTGCACCACTTTCTCATCTTTAGCGGTTCGTGTTGCCGTTGTCAATCAAATAAAAAAATGGCTATTCACGTAACCTTAATGGTATGTTGTGAAAGAATGGTAGTGTTTTCGAAGAATTTGAAGCATTCAAAAGAATGGCTGAAGCCGCGATTGCAATTCTAGTTTTTTTTTAATCTTTTTTATGTTCTCAATTATTCTTAATTTTCCTTGAATAAATGCGAGGTCAAACTTCATGTATCCTGAAGGGCAGCTAAAGCTATTTATTTTACTAGGCTTCTTAAATTAGTTCGGGGTATTGTTTTCATAATCAAGCAGACTGTAATGATTGGTTTGTGACAACTGATTTTTTGTTAGTAAAGCTAGCGCCGATGTGGTCTAACGGATAGGCTGGCCTGTTCCTGGTTTTGGTATGCCAGGCGTACTGGGTTCGATTCCCGGTATCGGCAAGAAAACTTTTGGGTTTGAATTCCATAAGTGGCCGACAGGTAAGATGCGTTTCCTGACTATTCCCACCTGATTGACTCGTTCTTCCAAAATAAACCTACATCAACACAATATATTCACTCCATAACAGTTCATACGAAGCCATGGGGTCCGGGTAATGAATGCATGTGAGCACATACTTAGGCAGAAAACTTCAGTGAATCCGTGCACCCATGGTGGATAACCAACATACACATACATACATACAACTGATTTTTTGTTAGTAAAAAAAAGAGAAAACCAAAACTAATCCTCAAAGAACTTTTAATATATTTGACAGCTGTCAACATTACGGTGCAGTTGTTAGTGAAATTACAGCATACTCAGTAATGAATTCCGAATTATCTGTAAAACTTATCAGTTTTTGGTAGATTGAAGTGGACGCAACCTCTGCGTCTGTGCCCTGGAAGTCCTTAGGTTAGTGTTCCTAAAGGACCTTCCTTTTCTAAACCAGCTCTCGAATGCATTTCGGGTCCAAATGATTCGGCCGCTCCTGAATCCCGGGTTTTTCATGCATAGAAATGATTAGGTTTTAGTCACACTTAGCTCGACAAAAAAGAGTGACTACCAAATACGAGGTAGGTGAGGATTTTTCGCATAACAAACTCCTCCTGACCCTATCAGTGCCATTATTAGGTCATCTCCGGTACCACATCGTTAAGCTGGGAGTTATTCCTTCAAGAGGGATTACATGGGATGTTCCTCAAGGCTCCTCAACAGCGGAGGTTGAGCCACTGGCCATGGTAGCTATCCAGGCAGTGGAAAGCTGGATGCCACTCCAAGATGGTGCTAATCACCAACCTTATCTCACCCCAAACAGGTGCCATTGCCATTGGACCGTGCAATATCGTGTCCAAACGCGCAATCAAGTACCTAGGGGTGATGATAGACGACAGGCTCAGCTTCACGAGCCATGTCGAATACGTGGGCAAGAGAGTGGCAAAGGCCACGACCGCACTCACACGGATGATGCCGAACTCCCCGGCCATCCAAAGCAGCAAAAGGCGGATCCTGGCAAGTGTGACCACATCGATCTTGCGGTACGAAGCAGCGGCCTGGAGGCAGGCCCTGGGAAGAAACTGTAACCTGCAGCGACTTAGCAGCGTTCAGCGGCTGATGAACCTGCGGGTTATCAGCGGATACCGGACCATGTCGTCCGAAGCCGCCTGTGTAGTAGCGGGTGTCATGCCCATCTCGGTTTTGCTTGAGGAGGATGTCTATAGCTACGACAACAAAGACACGCCCAACGTACGAGATCTCGCCAATGAGGACTCGATGTCCAACTGGCAGCAGCTGTGTGACAGCTCAACGAGAGGAAGAGGGACCCATCGTCTGATCCCGCACATCGGGAGCTGGATCGGAAGAAGGCACGGTGAAATCGACTTCTATATGACGCAATTTCTGACTGGTCATGGATGCTTCATGAAGTACCACTACCGGTTTGGACATGTGGCCTCGCCATATTGCCCAGATTGTGGTGGAGAAGAGGAAACACCTGAGCATGTGGTGTTTGTCTGTCCGAGGTTTGCGGCGGTACGTACTTCCATATTTGCCGCCTGTGGGCCCGACACGACAGCAGATAACGTTGTACAGAGGATGTGTGCGGATTTCAACACTTGGCATGCGGTCATCGATGGGTTCACTCGGATCATGACTGCCCTCGAGAGGAGCTGGAACCAACGGCAGTCCGCGAACGGTGTAGGATGACTCCATCGACGGGGAGCATCTGAGTAGTTTGCGTCCGATCCCTTGATCGAAGCTACAAAGATAAGGCATCATCTTCTGCGTAGCGGAGGTCAGGGGTGCGCCGCAAACGTGTGTAGGATACCCCAATGTCGGGGGGTATCCGAGTTGTGCCGCTTCCTAAGAGGGAAACTGCGGGGATAAGACTTTACCTTCCTCGTAGCGGATCTCGAGGGAAGAGGGTTAACCACTGTCGGGGGATACCCACGGGTAGATTGGCTCTCGTTGCCGGGCGAGCCTCTCGAGTCGGTGTAGGATGTCGTCACCGTCGGGAAACATCCGAGTCGTAGCATTCCAAGTCCCGTACGTGTGCCGTGACAGGCGCGAGTCCAGGACAAGCTGCTCTCGATCAGGCACACAACGGGCAGGAAAATCCGCGGGCCAAAAATCCTAGGGTTGCCAGCCAAGGGGGATAAAGAAGACCGGACAACGGTCGGAGTAGACTGGCCCCATCGACGGGGAGCTGTCGAGTAGAGTGCGTCCGATCCCATGGTTTGAAGCTACAAAGATAAGACAATACCTTCTGCGTAGCGGATGCCGTGGGTGCGCCGCGTTCGTGCGTAGGATGCTCCACCTTCGGGGAGCAAAATTCTCACCCGGTATACTTAGTTCAGTCGACTTCTATTTCACTCAGCCTTCACTTCAACCTTTTGAAAAATATACTCCAAGCGTTCAAAGAGTGGTCACTGTGAAGAAAGTGTATTCATTAGAAAACGTCACATAAATCAGAATGCACTAATCCAACCCATGTACTTCGAATAGGTATCTGAGTTGAATGTTTCCCAGTAAAACAACTTTCGCAAACTTCAGGTATGCTAGAAGCCTAGAAAAAAATTGTCTACTTCTTCTAGCATATCTCAGATCATAAGATGAAGCAATTACGTTAGCATTGTTCAAATGACTTTATTTTTCTGACCTAATCGGTTTTTTTTCTAGCAGAGCCTTTGAATTGTCTTTATCAGAAACCAGTACAGTGAGTAGAAACCATCTGACCTTTACCTTCTCATGTATGTAATTGTGACCTTGACCTCAACCTCAGAAAAAGTAGTCTTTCCGACCGAACGGAGATTTGTCCCCCCATTGATGGGGTGATAAATTTGGTCAATTTCGAGACAGCTTCCCCATCAGGTAGCCGTTGGCCGTTGAGTAAGCATCTGGAAAAGTTCTTGATGAAGGTCTTCAGAGAAGTGCGACAGTAATGTGTCTTCTTGTCGCACTTGGAGTACCGGTTCTTCGGTATATTCCGTAGTCCGTGATTTTCTACACGCACAGATCAGGTTTTATTCTAAAAATAGCATACTTTAGTTTATGAGATTTGAGTAGAGCCAATTTATTATCATTTAAGGTACAGAGATTTCTCCGGCTGACCTACTGTTGGATCTCTGTCTTGCTCGTTGGATGCACTTCTGCTATTCCATAGAAGCTCAGATCGGGGAACCCAGCAAACATCTAAGGGGGTATTATCGCAGGAAGCACAGAATTATTCAAACAAATATACCAGATGAAAAGATTGTATTTAACTTACAAAAATAGAATATAGCTACAAAAGTGGAGGCGATATATCAACAATGACAAGATTCCAATGGTCCGATTTCTCCACAAAAAGCAAAATAAACGATTTTAACAAATTTGAGTAAAACGAAAAAAAATCTCCCCGACCGAGATTTGAACTCCAGTCCTCTGAGTTTGCTGTCCGATATCTTACCACAATGCCAACTCATCAGTTGATATAATCCACGCTATAGCTCTACAGGTGAAAACTGGTCAAAGGAAGAAAGGGAGATACCAGATAGAGTTTCAAGGACCGCCCATTTATCGTAAATCGGTTCACTCAAATCATAAATGTCGAATTAGCATATTCTCAACTTTTTAAAGACATATTTACGAATTGACTAATTTGCTATCCGATTCAACTTTTTTTGGGCAAAGTTTGTCGTAAATGAATGATAGAAAATCATTCAATACCAACTTGTTTACGATGGTTATTGAAAATGTTTTAATATTCGATTTGGATTATCATTTCTATTACGATTTCATGTTAGCTGGGAACATCCTCTTGGTATCTATGATCGACCTCAATTTTAGTTCCTCCGGTGACAGAATAGCTAGTGGTCGTGTTCGTGAAAAAGTGGCGATTATGAGCCGAACCTTTTCATAGGGAGATTATGAAGGAGTAATTTCGATGAACGTGTTCGTGCCCTTCACGAAGAAGGGGTCGCGCATTGCGTCCACAGAGCGTCCATAACCGAGGCTCATACCACTTAGTATCGGGTTGCATTCAATTTCCGATTGCTCCTTGAGAAAATAACGAACAAAATTGATAAAAATATGTTCTTCTACGAATTTTCGAATTTTTCATCGAATAAGTACCTCCTATCAATTTCTGTACAGTGACAACATTAACCGTATCGGTAATTTTTTTCGTCATATCAGATGATGTTTTGGTTGATTGATCCTCTCTACAAAAACATCAATATTGTTCTGTCAGTACCATTCCAATATATCCCGGGTGTAGTGGCAGCCAGCTGGAATTGGCAAGAACTTCACGAGACCTTCGTATGACGAGATAAACGGCTAAACTATTTCAGACATTTTTCCTTGTAAACTTGTCCATTCATGGTCGCTCCAGTGAAGAAAACTTTAGTCTTCTTTCAACAACCATATTTAAAATCGTGAAATATACAATTTGCCTTGCCAAATCATTAACTTGTTGACAAATTCATCCGCGAAAATGAACTTGAAACTGGACATTCTCCTCAAGGTTAGCAAGGTAAAATTTCTTACCCAGGATTTTTCAATCTCGTAGCGAAGCCTTTGCGATCATTCCTCCTGATTGTGCACAATTAACGCCTTCAGGATCAGAGGGTTGCAATTGCAAGTGCCCAAATCATCAATTTCTAGTTAGGTATACATAACGATTCTTCATGTTTCAATGTACATATAGTACAAAATTCAGATTTCTATCATTTTTTCTGAACACTCTTTGATTGAATTAAAACTGCTCGAGTTAGAAAAATATATGAAAAATCGAGCACCTTCACAACTTTGAAACTTTCATTTAGGCACTTGCACCCCTGTGATCCCAAGCGCCTCAATTATATCTCTTCTCTCGCGTTATGATTTGGATAACTTTTAAACGCGTGTATCAAGGCTGAAAACATTTTCACCACTAGGTGAACAAACCTTCCAGATCAAAACGCTATAAACAGCTAGAGGTGCCGCAATAAGTAAAGAAATAAATCTTATACTAAGTGATACAAGCCTTATGTCTACGTGCTTTATTAATTTGATTCCAGTGAGTTTGTTCTGAACATTGTTGTTGACAGAGAGATATTGAGAGTTAGAGATAGGTAGATAAACGGAGAAATAGGAAAGAATTAACAAAAAAAAAAAATACAAAAACGGCGATAGGAAAATTAAGAGAACAAAAGAAACATATGAAATAGAAAGAAAACAATAAGAGAAGAGATAAAGAAAGAATTATAAATTCAGACTCTAGGAGTTTGTAGCTTCTTGTTGATAAATTGCTTTGTCAGTGCATCTACAGTTGTTATAATTTGCACACAGTGATACAACGTGCAAAGCAGTTATAAAGAAAGTACTGGATCAGAGAAAAGTACACTTCATTAAAAGATTGTGTTTCTTGTTGATCTTAAAGTATCTTAATTATTGTATATGACAGGATGATTAAGTACGTAAGGAACGCTAGGAATGCAAGATGATGTCATGTAATTTGAACTTGTTTCCATCAAGGCAGTGTTGATGGATTTTCAAAATATTGTTTAAAAAAAGAAGTTTACTTTTATTTGGGAAAAATTTTCACAATATAGGTAAGTGAGCCTTAACTGGGCATGCTCCTTATCTTGGCATGCCAAAATGCATTTTGGTGATTTTCATGTCAAACATACGCTTAAAAATGAAAAATAAATCAAACATAGAAGAAAATCGCATATGGCAACATTCTGCATAGCATTTGTCCACAATTGAATCCAAATGACTGCGTAATAATTTTTTTTCGCATTAAAAACTGCACATAAAATTATGATCTTCGGAAAAAATCTAAAATGAACCTACCTTGCTAGTGCATCTGCCATCTTCGGATTGATTTTCAAAACACACTTCATTATGGAAAAATCACTAAAAATTACCGTTGGTTACAGCAAAACATGGCAAAAAATATAAAATTATTACTTACTCCAAACAACGTACATTTTCTATCTAGAATTGAAGAAAATATAAACATTTTTTTCGCCTAATCTTGGCATGCAATTCCACAAATAGAAGTATGCATGTATGTGTGAAAACGACATCAGCAGGCAGTCGGCAGCCGGCGGCCGTTCGTCGACCGACGGTGCACAGTGGTCTGGATATTGAAAAGCCGGTCGAAAGTAAAATGAATGATTGAAATAACTTAAAAATATCATGAATGTATTTTGGACTATAATCAATTTATTTATCTCTCAATCCGACTCAAGCGTATTTGGCATCTTAGTTGGAATTATAATGCTATAATTTGCGCTGCTCTTTTAAAGTTAATTTTGAGAACTTTTCTTTTCAATAAAATTTACTTTTCAATAAATTAATTTACCGGTTCCGGATCCGAATTGATATCTTGAATATCAACGTTGTTAGGGGAACATGCCCTATTATGCGCCACCTAAGCGAATCGCCGATATTCTATGTATTCCACGAACAAATTTCGTTAAAAATGGGTGTGATCGTTGAAGAAAAGTGTTTTCTACATATGCCTATGATTTTTTATTACTCAAATTGCTATAGTTGCTTCAAAAACTTGATTTTTAAAAACCATATTCAAAGCCACAGAACAAAACTGTGTTGCAAATACGCGCCGCTGTGTATTCAATACGCGTCTAGCAGCCGAACACACCCGAAAGCAGCCGAAGACCGAAAACACACCAATACTTACACACACTTTGAATGAAAAGAAAATCAAAATGGACTAATCAAAACTTAAAAAAAATCAAAAGTATATTTTTTGGGCTGAATTAACACTCAAAATATGGTTTTAGACTTTTTGTTCATTTTCAATGAAAATTGGCCTTTTTGAAAAATTAATGCTATTTTCAGCCTACTACGATTGGCGCGTTATAACAAGCGCATGGGCCGTGATGGAACATACCCATAAAAAGCATACCTTAGCGAGTGCAGTATGATTTTTTAGCATGAAATCATAGTTTAGATTCTCCTCTATCGATGTGTCAGAAAATATTGTCTTATTCGTTTTTCTCTGCTTGGTGACACCTTATTGAAAGTGTTTTAAAATTTAGATCGGAATGAAGAAAAACCTAAATTGTGAAGTTATCACGACACAGGGGCATTTTAAGGAAAATTTCATACTTGCCATGACCAATCACAGCATTTAAAACAAGTTGGTAATATTTTGCAGGCTTAAAATGTTTCAGATTCTTCAAAACAAGGGTGGCGCGTATTAGCCACATGGGGCGTTATATGAACTTTTCCCCTACTATATCCATACCCAAAAATTCAACATTTGGAAATAAGGTTTAACGTATCAAGATGAACATTTGCTGCATATGTGTCATTTTGAAAGGAATTGTTATAAAGTTCAAATTATGACACTCTAAATATTATGTTTATCTAAAAAAATAATTGCACTGCAATGTTGAAATACTATAGATTATTATTCTACATGCAAATATCAATTTTAAAAGTTGATGGACATTTCGTACTTCCGACTTTTTGAAAACAGTACTGAACATTGTTGCGCTTTCTTCCGGGATATTTTCAATGAATTCGTGGGGGCTGTTGCTGTATTAGTGAGGCAAGTTTTTTCTAGAGACGGCCAATTTAAGCACCTCATAAAGGGCCAAAATTCGGCGCGGTGGCTAAAATAAGGAGCATTTCAATCAATAGTTTGATCAGGTTTATCTCAAATTATCAACCGCTTTCAAGCAAGGACATATTTTTACTGCCTTTCAGGCTAGTAAGCAATCATATTTGTCGAATGACTTTTGAAGGTACACATTACAGGAAGACTACAATCTTAGGAAAACTAGTCAACCATGCCTTAGGGGCCAAGATTGGGTACATTTACCCTAATTTCTATCATAAATTTCAATAAACTCCCGATGGAGTTGTGAAATCCACCTATCTGAATGACTTCACAACTAAACCACACGGAACTACACAAGGATTGCAATTCTAATATGGTTTTCGAATTCCAAGTCAAAAACCTGCCTCAAGATCCCTCAGAAATAGTAAGAGGCGTGGCGGTATCGAGTCGAATTATCGAGAATAGTCATTTATTTCACCATCAATGTCAGATCAAATACAAGAAACCACACGTTCGAACCACCCCGTTGACATCTCCGGATTACAATGACTCATAAGGTGTTAGCTTGTCTTTCCATATTTTGAAAAAACCGACCAACCCGGACCCTCCCTCTGGCCATTAGTCCACAGATGGTAACAAATTTGGGCAAAACTCTTGTAGCTCATGATGACCCCCACACGTGTGCGTACAAGGGATTTAATGTTCGAACATTTTATCCCAAAAGCTTGTAGGTATTGTTATTCAAATCGTTTAAACGTCATAATTTCAGCTCCTCGAACACAATGGAGCGCTCTGGCAACACACCTCGCCCATTCATGTTTTTTTGAGGTCTTAGAAGAAAGACATGGGAACCAAACGGCCAGATATCCGTACGGACAAATTTATAATCGCTATATTGGAAACTGTCTTTCATCTCGCTAGATTCGACAACCATTGACGACGGGTTTGAATGAAGGTGGGAGTTCTGTGAGCGCGGTGCGCACGGAGGGAAGTTGTCTCCCATCAGAACGGCTTAGCTTAGCCTACACTTTAGGTCGCCCGCCGCACGCCACAACTCGCGCTATCGCTAGCGAGTGTGGTGTGTAAAGAATAATCTATACTTACAACGAAAACTCGCTCGCAGATTCGGTTGCGTAGGTGTCATCATCAAACTCGCTCTCTGCGGCACACCACAGGGGAGTAGAAACAAAACCGAAAAAAAACAACATCAACAAAACGCGACACTTCGCGCGGGCTGTTAGTGCTGCTGCCGCTGCTCGAGCTGGTGTGGAACCTTCAAGCGGAACATCTCGATCGCGCGCAAAACTCGTGGTCGTCTCGCTGTCGTTGCTGTAACCGGATAGCCTAGCGTATTTACCTACTCCGGTTTTGCGCCGATCGACCGACCTGCTGTTTGGTGACTTTCACAGTTTCAGTCAAGCGCGGTTGGTTCGGCTAGAAACATATTAAATTATTAGAAGAAATTCGGTTCGGCTTCTGTCAATAGTTCTGGCGTTAGGGAAAAAAGCTCAAAAGTCATCACACTACTGCAATTAATCATGATTAGGGCCGCGGTGTATATTGGGTTGGTCGTGTAAGAGATGCACCAAGGCTGGTTCCGTGAAATAAGTGTGTTTAATCAAGTGTCTCCTCGTAAACGGTGGTCGTTGAATTGCTAGTGGGCAACAGAAACTAGTGACGTGGTGCGCTTCAATAGATATTTAAGTTACAATATTCCAAGTTTTCAACTTCGAAACTACAAAATGGTTAAAAGCACGATCATTGTGAGTCAGGGATACTGAATTTTGATCTAAATTTGAGTAACAGGTGGTTAAATTGAGCGTTAATGTCGGTTCACCAGCCCTGAATACTTAAAGCAGACCTGCACTGTAATGCACTGTAATAGTTTTTACATTTTCACAACGTACAGAGAAATATTTCGGGAACATTTTTACGAAAATTTGATCTTGCTACGCCCCCGCCCTCTTGCAGGGGTCTTTCAATCAAAAAAGAAACATTTGCATAACTTGAGAACCATTCAAGCAAATGGTACCAAGCTTGGCATGGGAGGATTTTTGGCAACAAGAAACATTTCTATAAATGTTTGGTATCCCTCCTTTTTTTCCAGAAAGAGAATTGGTAGGAGGTTTTAACATAACTTGAGAATTAGTCATTAGTATTTGGATACGATAAATGTTTAATTGATTATTTGAGACGCCACCCTTCTTCCAGTGAGGAGATTGAAAGGGGGCTTCATACAATTTTTCTTGCAAAATGGAACTAAATTGGCATGGAAGGATATTTGGATATGGGAAACGGTATTTTTTGAAACTCCTCCCGATATGCATTGAGATGATAGGAATAGGGAAGGGTGCCCATACAAATTTTAGATCAAGCGAAGGGAATCAAACTTGGCATGCAAGCGTATTTGGGTGAACGGATTGTTCCTAAGATGGTTTGAAGCTCTTCCCACCTTTTATTGAATGAACAGAAAGTGGGAGGGGGCTCCCATACAATTTTTTGCATGACTGGTAAAATATTCGAGCAAATGGAACTAAATTTAGCAAGGGAGGATATCAAGATACCGAAAAATACTCTATTGTTGTTTAAGACCCCTTGTTGATCCCATTTAACAAATAGGAAGAGAAGAGGGGGCCACCACAGCTTTTTTTTAAAGATGTCAAGATAATGTTTCTATAATTATTTGGGACACTTTCCTTCTTCCATTGAGTGAGGTAGGAAGAGGAGACGGAAGCAAGATTGCCGAAATCACAGAAAAATCTGCAATTTCACAGAATTTTGAGCAAATTTTTATCGCAGATTATGTGTCACAAAACACAGAATTTTAGAAATAATCCCAGATTTCACAGATTTTTGATTTTTTTTCCGTTTTTCAAAATTATAATTTTTATGTCAGTATAAATTTTGAATTTTTAACTTTGTTTTGTAAAAATATGATAATATTGGTAATCTTTATTGATTTTTTCTCAAGAAAAAAATAAAGAAAACTCAATTTTTCATGACTGTTCAAAGAAATTTATGCTATTACCATCACAGAATTTTTGGGTAAATCACAGCAAGTTAGAATTTTTTTCGGCAAAAACACAAAAATTTTTTTGGCAACCTTAGACCTCATACATTGTTGATGCATGTCAATAGAATTAGTCATACGAAAGAAACCAACTTTACTAGGAGAGAGATTTGGGATTGAGAAATGTTTCTATACTTATTCGGAAACCCTCCAGTGGGGGGATGAATAGGGGAAAAGGGGGAGGGGCTTTCGTATAACTTTATGCATAATTCGATAACATTTTAAGCAAATTAGATCAAACTTGTCATAGGAAAGTATATGGAAATAAGAATTGAGGACCCCTCCTTTCTTTTCAGTGGGGAGCTTGAAAAGGGAGAGGGGTGCGACCCGACTTTTGAAGAAGTTATGTGCTGCAGGCTAAAATTAATCCTAGGCCTAGTGCAAGATCTCATGCAAAATTTGGGCCAGATCGGATAACGGGAAGGGGTCGCTCAACTAGCCTGAAGTTTGTATGGGATTTTAAAACATTTTGTCGGGAGAAACATGAAAGTCCAGTTTTTCATCAATAATTTTGGTTTCCTTTGGATGATTTTCTTGAAAACGGGTGACAAATATTTTATCCGAAGACTGCAAATCGATCCGAGTTAATTAAAAAAAGTTATTTGGCTTTAAAAATGGGCTAACTTTTTTAAGAGTGGTATTCATCACGGTTTATGCTGCGACGAAATGTTCGAACGCCTCGACTCATTAACAATAACGAATACCATCCTTAAAAAAGTTCGCCCTTTTTTGAAGCCTAATAACTTTTTTATCTTAATTCGAATCAAATTGCAGTCTTAGGATGAAATATTTGTAATAATTTAAGCTTCTAGAAAACCCGTTTTCAAAAGATTGGCCAAAGGAAACCTAAGTTTTTGATGAAAAACTGGTTTGAGGCACTCTAGGGTGCACCCATACTTTTTTATAATAACTTGAGAAATTATCGGGCAAATTTTTGTGAATGTGATGAAAATAGGTGGTATTGAACTGCATAAGATACCACTGAAGGAGGTCAAAATGTGGAGCAACGACCATGAACAAAGGTCCTCAGTTTTACAGAGATTTCGGTTACTCTGATGTATCCTGATTTTTATTTCATTCGTTCCTGAATTTGAAAAAAAAATGTTGGCAACCCTGCGATCACCACCCATCCACTCGGGATTTTAGCCAATCTTGCACATGATCGATTGCTTCGGGTTTGCCGCTACTTACGGTCAAATGAAGACCATGTGCGCGCTCGGCTAAAATCCGAGTCGAAGGGTGGTGATCAGTGATGTCAACCTTCCAGATTTTGTCTGGATCTTCCAGACTTTTTGGACTTTCGTCAGACAATTTTTTATGTTTTCAGATTTCCAGACTTTTGAGTTTTCTTCCAAACTGTTGAGTTTGGACATGAATTTATTTTACAAAACATTAAAAATTCAAAATTTTCATGATAGAATGATTGAAAATGGTCAAAAAGGTAATTGAAAAGTGAGGAGTTCTACGAAGATGGATGTAAAGCAGGGAATTAAGCATAGAACGTAGTATTTTCTATACTTCCACAATGGTGTCAGGCATTGATAATGTATAGAATGTATGAATAGATTATCAGATAAAAGCAACAAAAAAAAAGTCATCACCTATGAAGTTCGCCATCTAAAATTTTCCAGGTTGGCTACCTTTTTTTGAAACCGTCATGAGTACTCACTATATTTATGTGAAACAGTAAATTTCTACTAAATTGTGGATTTTTTTATAAGTTCCGGATGCTGCTTAAAATTGATTAACCAAGCCCAGTTTCGAAAAGAGGTGAACAAACACCCACGCACAAACATATGTACGTTCTTACAGCTTTAGAAACCATCGAGCTGAATCAATAGGTGTCTATAAAATACGGACTCAAACTCATTATTTGTGATTTCATCATGATCGATAATCATACCTGTGTGTAAGAAAAGGAAAACAGGTCATCAGTTGGACTATTTAATGATAGCCTGATTTTGCCTGATTTTTCTTCTCAAGTCTTCCAGAATTTGGGAAAAAAATTTGGCAACCCTGGTTCGAACACTAGGGCGCTCTTGGCTAAAATTCTCTGACTCTAATCGAGATGCGTGAGCTCTCAAACTAGCTGTCCGAGTCGTTTATAGCGTGTGTAAACTCGAATAACGAATGGAGCATGATCAGCGAAAAAGGGAAGCCAAACTGAAAACAGTGTTGTTTTCTCTCTGCCCAAAATTCTAGATTTTGTGATAATTGTGTTTAAGGCTGACAGTTTATTTTTTCGATTTTAGTCGTTTTTTTACCATCATTATGACATTCGCGACTTTATATCAACGTTGCAAGTGGCAGACAGTTATTGAAAAACTTATCCGGTACAACTGTGTTCGATGTTTACTTTTGGGCTCGAACTCGCGGACATCGGCTCAGAAGGAAACTGACTTGCCAAAGGTGCAATATCCCATGCCCGAGAAAGCTGACAGTTGAATATTTAAAGGCATCCAACTAACGTACCTTAATCTATCTTTATTTGACTGCAAGGAGTAGGACGTGGCCGGCATCGTTATTGAAACTAGAAAGAGAGCACATCAGTTTTATTCACTGAGAATTTGCTCCCGAATATCATTTTATTGGTCTGGAAACAAAATACATTTGTGGTTCTTGGGTTATATGATGGAAGTAGGCAAAATAAGAAAGGAACAGGAATTTGGAATCAAAAATTAAAATCCCGAGGTTCTGAATTTCACTTCTGACCGTCAACTCTGACTTTGAAATCCAATTACAGGGACAGAATATGATTTTCTGAACTTTTAAATGACACCAGAATCAAAATAACAACAATTTAGAGCCCTCAAAATTGGATTTTCAACAGTAATTATTCGTTTTCTAATCTCTGCATTTTAATTTATTAAATCTGTAATCTTAAGCTTACCTACCGAATTCTATATTATGGTTCGATATTTTGAAATCTAAATTCTGTATTAACAATACCGTTTTCTAGGAAATTCTCAATCCCTGAGAAAAAAAGGAAAAAAATGCGAAATTCTCAAGAAAAGTACATCAGACTGACTGAATGAAAACTCTGTATTTTAGATTCTTCGTCGTTTATATAGAAATCTGTTTTGAACACCAATAATTATGGCAAAAATTCAAAAAAAAAATCTGGGAAATAAATCATTTTTTTCTGGTTAAACAATTTGGGGAATGGTTCTTCTGGAGATAATTTTTCTGAGGATGATTCGTCTGGGGAAAAAATCTGGGAAACAGTTCTGGTGATTAAAAATCTGTGCATTTTTCATTCTGGGCATTTTAGCATGAAGTACAGCCATTTTAAAATCCTTGGCAAATCACGAATGACACTCAGTTTGGGATTAAAAAAGATTTCGTTGCAAAATTGTGTTTAGAAAAAAAAAATAAACTGCAGTTTTTTTTTATGAGGTTACTCTTATTTGTCCTGCGTGATACCTCTCCTCAATTCTTTATGAATTGTTATTTAAGCTTGTTTTATCTAAGAAACTTTACAGAACTTGTAGGAAAAATTAAGTCATAGAATACTCCACATGTATTTGTAATCATTTAACTTAGTGTTATTTTGAGATTAGCTCAGGCGTCAAAAATTGTATGAGTTATTTCATTGAGCTACCCCTAAAATTGCTCGAATGACCTAAGAATGAAGACATTACCTTTTAGTACGACAAATAGTCTCGACACTTGTTTTCTGAACAATCCAAGCACAAGATATTGAACTTTCATTCTGAACGCTGGGTTCCGGCACAAAAGCTAATGATTCATAATGAAAGTCTCAACAAAACTAAAATTGACAGAATACTATCCGTATGACAAGTTCAAAACTTCTCTTCCTCTTAAATCATACTCGATGAGTTCACTAGGTGGTGGGTGATGATGGTATAAATCAAAATTTCACGCATCGCCAAGTCACACAGAAAAAAAACACACTCGGCCCGTTTCACCTGCTGCTGTTGTCTGTGTCGTTCTCCACATTTTGGGAACGCCAAAAAAAAACGGAAAATATGTGCGGGGTAAACGTAAACGGGCAAAAGAAACGGTGAATTCGGCAAATCTTGGATCATTAATCTTCGGGACTGGACTGTGTTGTACGCCAAGCTACGCGGCCACCCGCGAAAAAGCAAACTTTTGCCAAGACGAAGTTTGTCACAGACCGTTGTTGGGGTTTAAATCATCGATCTTTTGAAGTGTGGTTGAGTGGGGGGCATAATGTGAGAAAAGAGTGTCTCAGCGAAGCCAATAATGACGACGAGAATCAAGTGGTTTGGGTTTAGTGTTTCAGAAAGCAGAAGCACCCGGAGGGGGACAAGTGCCATCTTATCTCAAATCACGCGAAATTCAAGTGAAATGATATAAATCATTATCGTTTTGGCGGGTGCGCTTCGCAGAAGGAAGTTTCGGTCATCGCGATTACCGAGTTACTTAGTAGCTGGCTGGCTAGCTGGCGTCAAAGACCGATGAACAAGAATTTGTTGTAAGAGAATGCACTCGAGATAAGCTACTTGTGTGTACAAACAAAACGGGCCGGCTTACTGGCTTATTTTGTGTATTGAATGGTTTGATTCTGATAGGTTTTTTTAAGGGAGATATTCAGTGAAGGGTTTTGTGATACAAGGTTCTAAATTTTTTTTTGGGGTTTCAACAGGTCCCACGAATAAATTGATCAAGTGATAGAGAAATCAGTGTCGAAATGTTCGACTGGTGAATATGATCCTGAGTTGAGTGCAAAGTCATCCAATCCAGTCAAGTGAATGGATTCAATTACGTGAAGAGTTCGCGAAATAGTGGAAGAATAAGTGGGATTAAGAAATGATGAAGAGTGCCGAGCGGAGTGACGTGAGTGGTGCGCTGTTCAGTAACCAGATGGCGATCGATGGTGATCGGTATCATCAACAGCACCTTCGTTTCCAGAGCCAAAGGCAGCAGCAGGTGGGGCTGTTGGCAGAAGGAATCGATGATGTCAGCGAAAAAGGCCAGCGGTCTTTTCAGAACCTACCGCCCCAGGAGGAAAGTGTAGTTATGCGAAATAAAGTGATTGATTTGGACAAGAATCGTATAAAGTGTGGCCGCAGTAAGTTGTGGTCAAGGCCGTTGAGTTTCTCTGGCTTTTTCAAAAAGTCTCTCAGTCAGGGTACGATTCAAACGAATGTTGGAAGGAATGGGGCTCGGCATAGCACGAATTATGCCGTCAATCATGATCTAAATGGTAAAGAACCGGTAACGAAGAGTGTTGGGACCAAACTTGATCTTAACATGATTCGGAAGCTGGAGGACGAAATTTACAAACGTGGTTGTCAGAGCGATGAGCGCAATGCGGAAGCAAAAGAGTTCCACAATTTTTATTTTGGGCAGAGAGGCGAGAAGAAAGTTTTCTCAAGTGACACATCCGCCTATAAAGGAGACAACAAAGCAGTGCTGCTAGTTGACTCCGAATCACTGGAACCGATCTTGTTAAAGAGGCCTCTCAGCACGGATGACTCACTGCTGAGGAATGGCTCTCAAAAGTCCAATTGTAACCTGGATCCGTCCAACAAATCGATCATCATCGTCGACAACTCCGAGTTTTATCCGGTACTAATGAGATACGACATCAATAACGAAGTTGTAAATCGCAAATTCAGCGAGCATGCTCGAAAGCGTAACGAGGAAAAACTAAAAATAACCCAAATTGGGATCTCTCCACTAAAGACTGTCACAACGAGCAGTGAAAACGCATCATTAACTAGCGGCAGTAATAACAAAAATATTCGCCCTGCTGCCAAGATCCCGTCGTCGAGTTCATCCCATCTACCCACTACTGCTGGCGGCTCTCAAAACTCGTCGTCGTCGTTAGAACTGACGAAAACGACCCGAGACGAATCGATCGCGTGTTGTGAAACGCCCAGCATAAACAACAACAACAATCACGCTGCTCAGCAGCCGAAGAAACTAGTCGTTAGCGCACGACCGCTACCTCCTGCCGGGTCTGGGAGTGGCGATCGCGCCAAGAAGACCCGATCCAACCTCTTCCAACGCTTCCTGCTGCAGCGCCGAAGCTTGAATCTCTCGGTCAGACGACGGCGTCGTCACGAGTGCTACTTCCGGCCACCTCCTCCTGAAGAAACCTCGCCGTCCCACTTTAACAATAAATCAGCCGCTCATCATAAATTCAAATTCGAATATCTCAAAAGGCTGCAACGACACTGCCCACCGGAAACCACTCAACTCTGCCCGATCAACTCCGAGCACCGAACTCACAGCGAACCCGATCTCTCCATTCGCGAAAACTGGAAAACTGACCGCTTTCTGCAGCAACACAACAACAGCTGGAGCACCGGTGACCTATATTCCCTAACCAACCTGATGTCATCGTGCAAAACCGTCCAGAGCATCTTCGAGAGTGCTAGCACAGATCTGTCCCGTCTATCGGCTATCGTAGTCTCCAGCAGCAGCAGTAACACCCCAACTCCCACCTCCTTCAGCTCTCTTGCCTCATCGTCCTCTCGCTCATCCAGCGGTGGCGGCAGCTCCCGAATGCAATCCATACTGGCCAACCATTATCACTTCCTGCAAAATCGGGAACGAACCGGCAATAAAGGTTTCTCGGTCGTTACGAAACCACCCCTGAACACTGCCGCCGGAAGCTCCGTCAGTTCTGTTTCCGGTCAACAGACGCCACTCCTGCCCACTGCCACCCGGAACTTCCTCCGCAAAAAGTCCAGCTCATTTCGAGGGGTGCTGAAGAGGAGCAATCCCACTACCGATGTCGTCAACACCTGGATCTATCGAAAGAGGTAACTTGCATGGGAGTTTCTCATTCCCAATTTGTAGCTAATATTCAAGGTTAACGACTGTGTTTGCGCAACGCACAGCAGACTTACTACTATTGGGACTAATATAATGAAAGGGGATATATTTTCTTAAATTTTGTTTTGTTTTCTGGAGATAAACATTCTTGGCATCGGTTAGCTGTATAAATTTTTGCAAAATTTAAGTAATTTTATTTTTTTTAATCACATTATTTGTTAGATGTCCGTTCATAAGTTGATCGTCGGAGTGAGTGAACCTGAAGATTGTGATCGATTGCATCATTCGGTGTTTACTATTCGGCATCAGCAATTGGAAGACGTCTGTGGAATGTAGGATTCGGTTTCTACCCACGTATCAGTTTTAATATGCAATTATGTAATTGGAATTGATGATTTAATAATGGCGAGTTACTTCCGATTCCGATTTAGAGGTAAATAAATTCTTAAGTACCTATTTTAAAGCTTAGTTCATTTAGAAATGGAACAGTTGTGAATGCGCGTATCTTAAAAAATCATTCGTATGATCGAAAAACTTTCTGAGAAGGAAAACTATTTATCGTTTTTTTGTAACAATAATTATACTTTTTCCTTGGTATCTCCCATCGGTCGGCGCACACTTTTTTCAGTTATTATATTGATCAGATTTTTCCAGTTATACTTCATATAATCGATAATTTAAGTGACTGCATTTTTCTTCTTCAATTTCCGTTACTGTTTTGACCAATACTTCTAATTTGACAGAAGCTGGAGACAATTTGGTGGATTCAGCTGTTTTGAATTTACCAAAACTTGATTATTTTTGTTCTACAAAAACAAGTTTTTAATAAAATGTTAGTTGGCTAAATCAGACAAAAACATAGCAGAATCATCACAAGACTTAATTAATAGTTTTGCTAAACCATGATATTTTTCCTTAAACAACCAGCAAATATAAAATTTTATCTGCTAGGGACCGTATCAGAGGCAGAGAAGTTACAGAATTGAACTGCCGTAGCTTGTGAAACATTGTTTAAAGCATGGATCATCTTAAATTTGGACGCATTAAAACGGGTCTATCTCGCTGCTATGTAAACGAAATAAAAATGTTTTGTACTCAAAATGTAGGTTTTTTATTGCGCTTTAAAGGAAAAATAGTAAAAAAAATATTCCGATGCGGTTTTGTTGGTACAAGCCCTGAATTCCCTGATGATCTTTAACTGTAGTTTCCGATCATGTGCCTTACTCCGACACTTGGATTGAACTTGTGGACATTCTTGACAGTGCTTTCAGACTTTTCCACCATTCCAGTATAGTATTTTTTGGTATACACAACGGTTTCGTCAGCTCTCATCAGTCATTTCATGATGGATGAATTTCGAAGAAACTGTGAACAATTATTTTTGTCTTCTTCTCTTGCATCTTGAATATCTCAGAAATGCGATAGTTTTAAAATTCGACAAAATAGACAGAATAGAACAGTTTACAAGCAATCCAACGATGTCAAAACTTTGCATACCCGATTAATAGAAACTTAGCTATCACCAAAGAAAGTGTCCCATTTCTAAATGAACTAAGCTATATCACTTATGTTTTTCTACAAAAGTCAAGATTATTTCTAAAAATTTACTATGGAAAAGTGAATAAAAATGCTTCCACGAACTATTTGAATAGATAACTGCATATTTAAACTTTTCTGGTATTCTAAAGGTTTTAACGCGATTTTAAGAGGCTTTTCTCTAGCACTAAGGAATTTTTACATTTCTGCTATTAAACTTTATAATACTGTTTAATTTCTAAATTACATTACGTGAAATTAGAAAACAATCGATCTGGGTTAATTTTGAATCAGAAAAAATAGATTGGAATTCAATTTTTTATTTCAGTAAACCACGCCTTTTCCACGTTTAAGTCATAGATGGCTTCATCTTGCAGTTAACACCAAATTAAGTTTCAATATGATTTAGGCCCATCTTCATCATTTCGAAGTAACTTTCCAACACAGTTCTGTTAGAGCTCACGCTGAAGGAAGCTTTTCTGAATTTGCAAAAACTCTCCAGCGCAAGTATTTATATACAGGGTGACAAAAAAGTCCGGTCACACACAAAAATCTAAATATTTCAAAGAATAAGAAGAAAATCTGAATCTGGTTTTCATAGCTTTATTCAGTAACTCATAAAGATACTTCACAGAGGATATCTCGGAATTACACCATCTTTATCTGATCGAACCAGCTTCAGACGTCTCGGAAAGTCGTCGCAAGCAGCGCGCACCTGCTCCATCGGCATCTCGTCCCAGATTTTCGTGATAACTCGCTTGAATTGCTCCAAATTTGTTATTTTATAGTCGTTCAGCTTCGACATCATGTATCCCCACACGAAACAATCCAGTGGAGTCAGATCCGGAGACGACGGAGGCCATTCATTCTTCGAAATGAAATCGGTCAAGTTTTTCTCACACCACGCCTGAACAACCTTTGCGGTGTGGGATGCTGGGCCATCTGTCTGGAAGCAAGACTGACGTCTTATTTTGGAACCGGGAAACATTCAGCTTGTCCGCAGGAGCTTGCTGGAGGCTCACACTCCAAACTCGATCATTTTGGCGATTGAATGTTTGCTCCAAAAAGAACAGTTTCTCGTCCGAAAAATGAATCTCGTCACCTGCGCGCCAAACCGAGCAACGATAATAGCTGCCCTTAACTCTACCATGGCTCACAACTCAACGTAAACAAACTGCACAGAAACGAAACTCTGCCACTTTGGGCAGCAAAGTTAGCCCTTTCATTTGACATATAGAAGGCACCAGAGAGATGCAACGTGTAGGCTACAGGCGACCCCAAAAAAGTGTGACCGAACTTTTTTGTCACCCTGTACATACCACCTTCGAAGTTCTTAGTGTATTGCAAATCATACCAATAATACAGCTAGATCAGATGGTTATTAAGCTTTATTGGAAAAAAAACATTATTCTGTTTATCGGACCAAGAAATTCACTTTTTAGTGACCTTGATGCAATTCTAAATATTTGATTTAGTGATCTTCCAAGTTCTTAGATGATTTCCAAGGTGTTCACGCTGGACCAAGTACTTATTTCTTGATCAAAACCATTCAACACACCTATTTTTGATGCCGGATAGTTGATAATTGATCTTCCATCTACTACTTAAAACTGAAAAAATAGTGTTTGACTGATTGACTGATTAAAAAAAATAATATTTTTTAATTAGAAGCCTGTTTTTTGGATCCAAGTTCAGCCTATAATCTATGTTTCATCATTTCACGTTATGTTTATGAAAAAATTAAGCAGTTAACCCCAACCTCTAAGCCCCTCCCTCCCCCAATGAGATTCCAGAAATGCCAAGCGAAAAGTTCTTCGCTAAACTAAAAAAGTTCAAATTCAGAATCAAATTTTGATAAACGACTAAAACGAGTCAAGAGTAACAATATCGACTCAGAACTCGAAATCTCATCTTAGCTTCACAATTCACACCCGTTCGTTTTTGGCAACATCCGGAACGACATTACCATATAGTTTTCGCTATAATAGGACCAATATAATTTAGACAAACATCATAAATATGTTTTTATGTTCTCGAATGCTGATACAATATAACAACCATGACAAAAATTTAAAAAATTATAAAGCACTCTAAAATTAACATTTAATTTCAAAATACTCAAAAACAAATACAAACAAAAGAATAGAACTGTCAAAAATATCTTAAAAAGATTCAATATAACAAAAAAAAAACAAATATGATAAAAATAACAAAAATTTTAAACATAACAAAACAAAGTTCTAAATGTATCTAAAACCAGGGGTGTTATACTCCTCAAAACAGCACAATGTGTTCTAAAAGCACAATGTGAGCTCAAGCTTTCTAGAACTGCGCGCACGGCGTTAGAATATCTACTGCTCGCTCTCTTACTGCGCGCCGATAGTCGAATTTTCTGAGAAGTTTCTCACAATGATAAAAAACACAATGGGCTGATTTACTCTGCTCAATGTGCTGCTCAATGTGAACTCTGGCTTCAGAAATTTGCCAAGTACTCTTCTTCGTTATATTTTTCCTTCTCATAAAAAGAATATAAAAACGATCATCTTTCATCCAGTCCGGCACGAAGACACAATGGCTGCTTGCAAGGAAGAAAATAACTAATAAACAAGCAACAGCAACAACACAAACAAAATTCGGTCGGGCTCAGCCTGCCGGCTGCCGAGCAGCGATGCCACGAAAATCTGTACCATCAGTGTATTTAATTCTGCTAAATTGGGACACGTATGGACGAAGATCAGACTCATTTATGATACAGATTTTTTTGTGGCAACGGTGTTCGGCAGCCGGCAGGCCGAGCCCGCCCGAATTTCAGCTGTGTTGTTGCTGTTGCTTGTTTATTGGGAAAGAATTCGCTTTCGTTTGTTGAATTCAGCGTTGTGGTGGTATACTGGTACACATTGTGCAGCTCAATGAGCTGAGGGCTACCGCTGCGTAGCTCAGTGATTTGCTTCGATGTGGCACATTGATGGACATCTAGCTCAGGCAGTGCTCGGTTTTGCTCTCTCAATGTGCTATGGAAAAAATGCACATTGAGCTCATTGTGTGAGCAAATGACACCCCTGTCTAAAACATGATAAAAAATAACTAAAAATGACTAAAAATTATCAAAAAATTCTGTATAATTTATTTTATAATAATAATAGGTAATTATGGTTTTAAAAAAAGTTGATGAAAAAAACCTTTTGATTTTGGCAACACAAAATTATCGAACGGGTTGCCAAAAACAAAAGGGGCCTAGTAAAGGTTTTTTTAAAAATCTTATATGTTTATATTAATTTAGTCCCGATGATTGACTTCAATAAAGTTAGACTAAACTTGCCAAATTGGCAAAATCAATCAAAAATTGAAATTTTGTCATGAGAATTATTAATTTTGCGTCCAGAAAATGTGTGTGTGTTTTTTTTTTAATCTCGTCAAAAAAAATTGAACGATTTTTTGGAAGCCTATTTAATAAGATTGCCAGATTGCTCGGCTATTTGGTTCAATATTTGGGAAAAGTCCGGTCCGGCCCGGTTGCCCGGATTTAATTGAATAAGCCGGGATTTTGCCCGGATGTATTCACTTTATTTGCCAAATCATACAAAAAGCTGTCCAAACTGTGTTGTTTAATTTTTTATATATGCGTCCAAAACGCAATTATTTGGGCAAATTTTATAGAAAATAATCAAAAAGGATGAAGCCTTAAATACGATTTAAAATCGACTTATTAGTTTTGATGTAAAACATTTTTTTCAAGTTTTTTCTTTATTTTTGTTGAGAAATTCTGGGATTTTTTTACCAAATTTGTACGGATATTGTCCGGATCCTGGTCGACAATTTCAAAATCAAATGTCCGGATTTTCCAGGTTTTTAGATGAAATTGACCGGATTTGTCCGGCCCGGATACGTGCTGCAAAAATTCTGGCAAAATTACTATTTAATGGTTCTAAATTGGCTGATGTGTTTCAATAAAAAAAAATAATACAGTAATCGAAGTGTTCAAGTGTTCTTCTTGATTTTAATGGGGTAAATCCAAAATATGCCTGAATATTAGGCGGGATTTTAGAAAAAAATAAAATAAAAATATATGCCTGGATTTAGCAAAGTTGTAGGATAGAATAGCCTGGATTTGCATTTCAGACTAAAATAAGAAGGATTTTCCATATTCGAAACTTGAAATTTTAACCATTGTTAAGATTTGGATTTAAAGTTTCATTCTCAATTCTTATGTAGATTTGAAACATGTTTTTTTATCCTCAGCGCCAAACTGATCCTTGATTTTTCCGTTGAACAATAAAACAAATTGTAGCAGAAAATATTGAAAATTTTCAGTTATCCATATTATAACAAGCGAAACACAGAGTGGTACTATTCATGCTTCGCTCCCTGTAGTAAGGCTAAATTTTGCATGCAGAGAAAGTAGAGTTCTCCTCGGTTGTGTCCTTCAAAAATTAAAATATTTGTCTGATGTTTCCTCATGCAAGAACATATTTAAAAAGTTTTCTGTTGAAATTTTTTGAAAAAAAATGTATTTTCTAAGGATTTATAATTTTAGTCAAACTAGTTCTCTTAAATTTTGCTTTCAGAATTTAAAAAATAACATTTTTTCCAAAACTTTTATCAAAATTCATGCTTTTTTTAACTTTATATTTTCCATCTTCTTTTTATGATTTTTTTTCTCAAATTCTCCAATAATCCAAAGGTTTCAGATTAAGTAAGTCGAGGATTGTACATCTGCAAGCAAAAAAAAACAGCGTACAAAAGTAGCACTTTCGATACTGTTCGAAGTGTAGGAAAGTGAAATTTTTAGCACTGAATTGCATTAAGTGAATTTTTGATACGATTTCCAGGTGTACATAATTAACGGTTTCTAAATATGGAATAAAAATCTTCAATAGAATACAAACAAATAGAATAACACATGGTTTTTCCAATTAATCAAATAAGTGTGCGAACTTGTGTTTAAAGTCTAATTTTTTTTCTTCTTTTTTCAGGTAAGCATCCCTTGTATTCGAATTTCGTAAGTAACTCGCTTAAAAAATAGAAAACCATCGTGACAGTTTTCGATGATCAGGTGGGTGAATTGGAATTTTTAGAACTGGTTTTTCTATTTCGTTTTAAAAATATTAATATGAAAATAAGTTCGTGATAGGTTTTCAGATTACCTGTTGAATGGTTAATCTTGCCTAATCCATATATCATAAAATCATTCAAGAGGTTACATTTCAGTGATGAGTTATGGGTCCACTGTCATTCGACACCCGAATTTCCTCGGAAACACATTTCAAAATTAATTCACTGCCCACAAAAGATGATTAATCCCGAGCAGCAGCCTCTTGTCTACGTGTGGCGGATGAAATATACCGACATAAGTAAAACATTGCCGAGCTGTCTGTCTGCTCTCGGCTCGAATGTGCCAATGTTTTGAAATATGCTGCTCAAAAAATAAATTCTTTCTGTCACACATATGACCGCGAGAAATTCGGCTGGTGGTGGCAGAGAGAAGAAAAAATTACCACCTCATTCAGCTCATCCTAAACACGAGATGCTCAAATACCCTTCGCGGGATAGCAGGGGACAACGAAATGTCCCATGCCGCCGCCAGCAATTCTGACCGAACGGTCAAACTGTTGCGGATCATTTAGGCAGAAATGCAACTACCCCTACCCCGGTTTTTAGATCAATTTATTTTTGGATGATCTTTGTTTTAACATTTTTCGAACATTATTTTTAAAATTTTATGAAAGGATTAATCACCGTTATGTATGTTAGTTATTTAATTTATCGGCTTTATCGATGAAGAGTGATGTCCTTTTTAGAAGGGGCATTTTAAGATAATGAAATTTTATAGTAATAGATTTCATTATCTTAAGGTGTCCCTACTAAAAAGGACATCACTTTTCACCGATAAATTAAATAACAAATTATTTTTGAATTTTTATTAAAATATAAATTTTTATTCGTACGGCTAAATTCAGAAAAACGATTCATTCTCTTTCAACTCAACAATTACAAACAAAGGCTATATATTGGGGTGACAATGGATGTATGAGAAAAATTTCATGATAAAATTTTAAAACCGACCATATACATTTTTTAGATTGGCCCAAAAAAAAAACTGACATGTAAAAAATTTCAGCTCAATCGGACTTGATTTGCGGGTGGCTCAAAGCGCTCAAAGTTTCGATTTTTATACCGAAATCGGAAAAATCAAAATTTTAATTTCGATGCCAAATGATTTAAAAATGCATCAAACGATAACACCAGATTATATCGATTTTTTTTAAATCAACGTTTTCGGTTTTCCGAAAAAGTCCCAGAAAGTCGATTTTTGGCCAAAATTTTTTTTTTCGAGATAACACCAGATCTCGACGTTTCATATTTTTTAAGTCATTTGGCATCAAAATTTAAATTTCGATTTACTTTGGTCATCCTTTTTGTTATTTTTGAGGGCCAGAAACCAAAGCTTTGAGCGCTTTGAGGCACCCCTAAATCAAGTCCGGTTGAGCTGAAATTTTGCACAGGTCAGATTTTTGGGCCGATCTACAAAATGAATATGGTCGGTTTTCGAAACTCGGCATGACCCATTTGGCTGCCCATTGACACCCTGCTGTATAAAATCAAAGCATATTACTAAATTTGACTGGATGTCGTATTGCTGTCATTTCAATACGGAACGTTTCCATTTGGCTCCCATTTTGGCGGTAAACAATCAGGAATGTCAGTTGAACCTTATAATTCTGAAGTAGGTTGATATTGTTGAAATTTCTCAAAGGAGAAAAGTGTTCTTGGATGGTTTCCTTAATTTGCCTAAAATCTCTAAATACTCAAATCGAAATATAATCGAACCTACATAAACGTGAACTGATTAACTACAATTTTGGTACCAAGATAATATTCCAAACCGTGTAGTACCAAACATTTGTAAAATATGTTTACTAACGGTTAGAGAGCAATTTTATGATTCTAGACTAAGGTTGCCAGATTGCCCGGTTTTATCCGGGTTTGCCCGGATATTTGATACAAAATTTTAGAATAGTCCGGCCCGGCCCGGCCCGGTTGCCCGGATTTCTTTGATAAATGCCCGTATTTTGCCCAGATTTTTTCACTTCATTTGGCAAATAAAACAAAAAATAAATTAAATTATTTTGTTAATTTTTTTATTTCGCAACCAAAACAAAAAAAAATATAGCGGATTTTGCAAAAATAATCATGAAAGGATTTTTCGAAGACTAAAATAAGATTCCAAATCTGTTTTTGAATTTTGATGAAAAAGTTATTTTTTTCAATTCTTTTATCTTGATTTTTGTTGAGTAATTTCTGGGTTTTGACATAATTTTCCCGGATTTTTGGTCTCGATTCAAAAATTAAATGCCCGGATTTTGCCAGGTTTTTCATAGAAAATAGCCCGGATACGTGCTGAAAAAAATCTGGCAACCTTATTTTAGACTAAGGTTGCCAGTATTTTTTCCAGCACGTACCCGGGCCGGAAAATCTAGGCTATTGTATCCAAAAACCTGCCAAAATCCGGGCATTTGATTCCAAAATGTCGATCAACAATCCGGGCAATATCCGAGGAAATTTGGTAAAAGTCCAGGAATTACTCAACACAAATCAAGAAGAAAAACATGGAAAAATGTTTTTTTCCCTAGCAGTTTTTGACTTGTATTTTAGGCTTCCAAAATATTTCTTATAAACCTTGCTCAAAAATTTTCGTTTTAGACACAAAAATAAAAATTTTAACAGCACTATTTGTTTTTTTATAGTTTGTTTTGGCAAATAAAGTAAATAGGCAAACCCGGATAAAACCGGGCAATCTGGTTGCTTTTTCTAGACAGCCTCTTATACTAAATCTCCTGGTATGTTGTTTGGAAATGGTAAAATGATTTTTTTAAAAGAAAGAAAAACACTAATGCTAGAGACAAACCAGCCAAAGGCTGAAGGTCTCTGAAGGTTAAAGGGTTAAATCGTGTTTTAGGCTCCAAATCACCGAATATGATTATTTTGATACAACTTGCTCCAAATTTTCGTTTTAGTAGCAAAAGTCCAAAAATACTATGACTAATCTGAGTGTTTTTTTTTGATTTGGCACATAAAGTGAACTTATCCGGGCAAATCCGGGCAATTTTTTACAGGATCCGGGCCACCAGACTTTTCCCAAATCTTGTTTCAAATATTCGGATAAAACCGGGGCAATCTAACAAGCTTACTTTAACTGAATTCTATTTAGTAGATACAGAGCCGTAGGAAGATTTTACTCATGGGGGTGGTTAAAAATAACATTTTTGCTGAAACAATGCATGAATATAAAATATTATTTATTTTTGTTATATGATTCGTTTTTAAGTTTATTTATATAAATAGTTTTTTCTTTTTGAACAGAAACTTTTGAAAATACATTCTAAAATTTTTCAAATGATGATTTGTATAAAGAATCTTTGAGTAACAAAATAGAAAAATAACTTCATCTTAAAATTTGCATCAAAATCTGGTGAAATTAGCCACTTAGCTTAAGATTGCCAAAAGTTCTCACACACGTATCCGGGCCGGGCAAATTTGGCTGTTTCATTTTAAACCTGGCAAAATTCGGGCATTCTTTTTTTCAAATTTTCAAACCAAAACCCTGGCAATATCCGAAAAAATCAACATAAATCAATGTTGTTTGTTTATTTGTCTGGGATCAACATAAATCAAGAAGAATAAAATTTGAATCAAAATTTTTTATCGGAAAACATAAGGTTTTAATTCGTATTTCAGGCTCCCAAAAAATCGTTTATGTTTATTTTTATAAATCTAGCTTGAAAGTTTTATTTTTGGGCGAAAAAATTTAAAATTATATCGTTGGTTTTTTAATTTGATTTTTCAAAAAATGTGAATAAAAAATGCGGACAAAATCATGATTATTTTCAACGAAATTTGAGCAACCTTCCCCAATTTTTTAAATTTATTTTCCGGGCAAGTCGAGATAAAACTGGGCAGTTTAATTTCGATGGGGCTTGAGCAACAAACGTCTTGAAAAAAAGTTGTAAGGACGGGTAAGACGGACACATAAGTTTCTCTAGATATTGCAAATTTTCATCGGTTTGATCCTCCATATGCTTTCAGAAGACCTTGGAAAGAGCAATTGTTTGTTTAAAAGTACTCAGTATCTCAAACAGGCTAAAAAAACTGCTAGAAGTTGATCCCTGGTGAAAACAGCCCTATTAAATGCGGAGTTACGAAAACCAGACTGTACCGCTACCGGATTCTGATCAGTTGGTTCCATTTTGGTTTAAAATCATTCTCAAATGCTTATTTCACAAAAATATGTAATGGTACATCATGTTTTCGGCAATATTTATCTACCCTTTTCTACGCAGTGTCCGTTTTACTCGACCATTTTAAAAAACTGTCAATTGCAAGCATGTTTTAAATTGGTATAAAAACAGTCTTGATGAAAGGAATTTACTAATAACAATGGTTAATGTGATAGCAATCAACCTTAACTGCCCATTTGACCGAAGACTGCGGTGAAAAATGCAATAACTGATTTTCTATTGCGATTCTACCTTAGGGTGTCCGTCTTACCCGACTTTTCCATACATTATTTTGAATATAAATTTTGAATCTGAATTCAAAATTAGGATATCCAATCTGTTTCGAAATTTCAATACGTTTTCTGAAATGTACATTAAAACGGTTTCTGAATTTGAAAATTCACTTTGAAGTTGAAATCAGTATCAGAGCACTTAATCACGAATCCAAATAATAATTGGGATGTTTTGGGTTTCAATTATTATTCTACATTTCCAACTTGCAGATCTAAATAAAAATGAAAATTTGGAATGGTGTTGTTATGTTTGAAGTTTGCATAATAATGAACTTTGAATCTGAATATAAAACAAAAACTTAGAATGATTTCTGAGTTTTTTTTTTCATATTCTGAAAATATTAACTAAATTTCGAAGGAAATGTAAAACCAAATTTGAAAGATTATTTCAAACACAGCTTTTCTTTTCAATTTTTAATGATGACTTGAACCGAAAATCAAGAATCCTAAACTGGATACATAATCCGATATATAAAAACACAAATACAATTTCGATTTTGATTATTTGTAACCAGAATCTCTGAAATGAGTTAAATTTTATTGAAAATTAAGTATTCAGAAATGAATTACTATCAATAACAGACAGAATTTGACAGAATTTTTTAAAACTGTAGCTGAATTCTGAACCTGGGATAAGTTTTCGATGTTTTGACATCAGTTCTGAGTCAAGATTGTTACTGTTGAGTATCTTTAATTTATCATAATCATATGATTAAGAATTACAAATTTAGAGTGTAGGGTTTAACCTCGCTTGCTTCTGATAGACCCTCATGTTCCTACGACCAAGTAGATATGTTTCATAATTTACAAAAATATTTTCTAAAATGTGTTAGCATGATGATTTGAACCGAAGTCCTTTATTTGGGAAATTAATACGATAGCAAACGGGTACTAGTCGAAACTATTATCACAGGGAAACGCTTTGAACGACAACGTACAACGTACAACAAAAGTAAAAATGTCATTTTGTAGGGTTTTTATTGCACTTTAAGGAAAAAAATACATAAAAATCATTCGTCAGCTTTTCGGATGACTTTTCGAACCCCATCATTTTCTGCACAGTACTGCTGGTAATCTCATTCGCCATCTTGTTCCACCACTTTTCCATTTGAGCGGGTTTTTTCATGGTTCTGCCACATTTCTTCAGTTTGCCCTTAACTATTGCACAATATTTCTCGATGGGACGAAAATCCGGACAGTTTGGTGGTTGATACTTTTTTCAACAAAATCGATCTTGTTCTCCTTATACCTCTTAACGACATCCCGGCTGTAGTGGCAGCTTGCCAGGTCCGGCCAGAACTTCACCGGACCTTTGTGGGACTGAATGAATGACAAAACCCTCTTCTGGAGACATTCTTTTTTGTAAACATTTCCATTCATTGTGTCCCCAGTGATGAAAATCTTAGTCTTCTTCCCACAACTACAGATCCCTTGCCAAATCATCAACTTACGAGCAAATTTATCTGCGAAAAGAAACTTGAATTTACCCGTAACATTCCCTTCACGCTTTGCAAGGTAAAATTTGTTACCGGGTCCAGCGTCCTGTTGGGGTGTTGCTTGCATGATACGACCGCAAGCCTTCTCGCAAATAAATTCGTCGAGCTGTACTGTGGTTCGTCTTGAACTTTTTCGCCAAATCACGCAAGGAGATTCCAGGATTATTGTGAACTGATCGAATTACCTTTGCTCGGTCATATGTGTCACTTTTACGCCTGGTTTCTTTGCTCGATCCATCGTAAGGGTCTCCCGGTAACGTTGCAGCATCGAATTTACAGTCGATTTTGGATATTTCAGGAATTTCACGATCTTTACCCCTGACCACGTCGGTTTCTCTACGTGAGTGTGCAGAATTTTCTCTCGCTTTTCGCGTTCCATCGTCGATAACTTTTGACTGACTGCATCAATCTTGGTGAAATTTTCACCACTAAGTAAACAAACTATCCGAATGAAAACACTGTCAATTGATTCGCGATGTGACAACTAGAGGCGCTGCAGTAAATGAAAAGATGCGACCAGATTCTATATGAAACAGACTTTACTGTTTGAACACTTCGTTTCATCTTTTAAAGTTCTACTATTTATTTACTCCACTGTTGGATTGAAAAGGAGAAAAATACTGAGCTAAAGAGTAGGAAGCAATATTTTGACACAGGTTTTACTCTGTGTAATGTCAAATTAAAGCAATTTAACCAGTCCAATAATAAGAAAATTATCGAAAGAACACTGTATCGGTTATTGGAATGTCTTCATAACGGTTTTGCAAAATGACTATAAAAACAAGAATTCGTCGCAAGAAATAATAACAATGTGTTCAACATTTACGAGCCGTGTTCGGGAACCAATAAATTCCTACTTCAAATTGTTCTCGGAGACGCAGCGTAATTCGGAAGTGTATCCTTCAAGCTTCAAGCAGTTTGCTGCTCACCACCTACAACAACCAGATACAATAACATTAAAACAGACATTCCACAGCCTCATTGTAACGGGCTGCTTGCTTGTGTGTCCACTGTCCATGGGCTATCATTTCGAAGGTCCACCAGTCAAAACAGGTATTGCCTTTCGCAGACCTGTCTGGTGCTTGCTTCATTATTACTGAATTGCGGAGTTCGAACAAAACGGCACCGCATATAAATTGACACTTTACCTTCATCCGAAATCAATTTCCCACTCAGACCAGGTGAAACGAAAATGAAACGGCCAGAAACAACAACCAATCACAGCTCATCATCCCACCTGAAAAATGTTGAGTGTGCAAATAAAAAAGAAATACCCCGTTAAGGTGTCAAACAGTCCCGGGATCGGCCGTAAACTTTGGCTAATGGCGCTTCCTGCCCACTTGGCGACCGTGACTAAAAGTGGGTATTCTTCGTTGAAGATCGTGCGAGACATGGACCTGATTTGCAAACGTCTCAAGTGTATCGGAGAGTTTTCAAGTTTATTGGAATGTTTTTTAATGAAAATTATAACTGAAATGACAGGAAATTCTGAAAAAATCCTAATCTCAACCGAGCGTACATAACAACTTGTTTCTAGATTCAATAAAAATTCTTAAAACAAGTTTTTATGTCATCAACAAACGATAGGGAATTTTGATCCATAAAAGCTGCTTGTTAGTTTTATTGAACCTCGTTTGAGCACAAATCTGTTGAGCCCTTCTTCCTACGCTTCGATTGCTTCAAATTGAAAGGACGTGTTAAATTAAATGATTAATTTGAAATCGAATGTGATTTTTTTTTGTTTCCGCTCAAACTTATCCCTATTCTAGCTAATCAATCAAAGAACGAATTCCCACCAGCTCGTTTCTATAGTTCCAGTCAACTATAAAATAAAGTGAGATGGTGTTTACAAGAAATTCGATACATTCCGCAGCAGTAGAGCCAAGGCGTATCGATACAAAGCAAAACAACCGATTCGAGTTACAGTTCGGCTCACCAAATGATCGAATTATATATTTATGAATAATACATATGGTCGGCTCTGGAGCGGAACGTCGCGGCTGCTGCTGCCTTTGGTTTTGCGCCGTGCTTCGAGTAGACGAAAAATGAAACGCTCTTGCAGATCATTCCAAGATCAGATTGGACCAATAAATCAGCTGCCGCTATCCGATATGTCATCTGAGCACCTATGAATGGGTTACAAAAAAACTATAAAAATATGAAACAGGCTCTCCGGAGTCATTGACGAGTAAGGTGAGATAGACACTTTCTGATTCTAGGGTAAGTATTTGGTATTGGATGGTTTGATGAAGTGGAATCGTTGCGTCTGCTGGTCTGGTCTGGTTTAAGGAAGATTTCTTAAATATACAAACAAGATAAAAATGTTTTTAGATGTATAAAAAATAATAATTCTTTGTTTGTAAGTATTAAAGGCCAGCAGATCGTGGCCTAGAGGATAGCATCCTTGTGTTCTAAGCCAACGATCATGAGCTCAAATCCCGGTCTTGACATAACCTGGCACACATAGTATGATGAAGGTTGGCGGTTTCAGCATTAGTGAAATGCTAGCCGTGTATACCTTGGAATTGTACGCCTCAATGATGCAGCATATGCATTTGGATGGATCTTTTCAAGGGAACTTAGATTGCACTAGGAGATCCTACCTAGTTATGTGTGTGCTCGTAGTGCTACCGGTAAACAACTGCAACTTCAACCAATAGTGCAGGGGTGTCAAGTAGCATAGCAAAGTAAAAATTATAACGCGGGGTAAACCACAATAGATCAACTTGATGGTCGCAGTGGACTCTCTCCCCAACAGGAAAAAAAAGTATTAAAGGGTCACAATGCCGTGCGAACGACAGGATTTTAAGGGTTTACCACCCTGAAATAATAATAATTTTGGTTGCAATTAGTTTTTTTTACTAGCTTTTATTTTCTAAAATAGATAAAAATCATATAAGAAAATTAAAAACAAAGGTTTTATTCCCAATTACCAACTTTCCTCAAGACCGCAAGTACTTTGAACTTCTGCGAAAAATGTTATATATTTTTATTCGATTTTTCCCCATTCTGTAAAATTTTAAGCAGGATTTAACAAATTTGTTAAATGGAACAAAACCTTTTTTATTTTCTTCAATAATGTCAGTAATACTTGTGTTGTTTTCAAATTAAAAAAACTGTAGAATTTAACTGTTTAAGATCATTTTTCATTATCTTCAACAAAATGTTATCTCTTAATTGAATGAACTATAATAAACAAGTTCCTTTTCATTTTTTTTATTTCATGTAGATTTTTTAGACAAAAAATTAGAGTTCAGGACGCCAAAATCTACCAAATATTGAAAACGTAGGCTAAAAAATGCAGTTTTCTTGAGTTATCAATTCAAAAATGTTTTTTTAAAATGGGCAGATGAAATATAAAAAAAAGTCATTTTAAAACATTAAGAAACCATTTTTCATCTTCATGTTTCGTATCAATTTTCAAATAAGTTTACCGAATTCTACAGAGTCGTTTTTTCGGTTTACAAACTTTTTAGTCACACTTTTCAAATTGCTCGTAATATTTTAAATAAGTTAATCTTTTTGGAAGCCTATAAATCTAATTTTTTTTATAAGAAATATTCCAATAGACGGCGACCAAATATTCAGAGCTTGAAATTTTCGAGCCTGATCTGGAAATGAAGTGAAATTTGGTATCCGAGGGTTTTTCGGGCCAGAGATGGTTTATATAATAGCCTCGAAAATCTCACTTTTTATGGAAGGGGGATCGTATACAAAATCAACTTAAAATGAGACACAACTCGAAAAACTTTAAGACGATTTTCATGAAACTATTTCACGAGCACGAATAAGTTGAAGATGTGTAGATGAAGTTAAACATTTTCTAACGATTTATTTAGTAAAAGTTGAACGAAGTTTACCGGGTCAGCTTGTTTTGAATAATTTATTTATGACTTTCCGGGAATCGCATTAATTGAAAACATTGATTCTGATGGATTTTGAATCGTATCAGTAACATTTATTATTCTTTCGAACATGTGTGACATATGTCAAACATGATTAAGAAAGTGGTTTTAAAAATCAATTTGCTTATTTGGTGTGCATTTTTGGTATTGTTATTATTTCTAGCTAATTTTAAATATCGAAATCCCCCCAACAGGTCCTTCGCACGAGCCTGAAGGGTCATACTGTGAAATTAAAACTTTTAGATTTCAGTATGGTATCGGAATTCGGACGGATTACGATTAAAAAAAAACCACTTGATCCTGACCGATTTTTTTTACTTCGGGCGTAGATTCAGCATATTTCGGCTATTGTGCTTTCATGAAGCTTAGTCAAATTTATTTTTCTATCAATATATTGACTTTTTTTTATTAAAGGTATTTAGCCATACGACTTGAATAGTTCTCCAGCTAAGCAGAAATTATTACGTCATTTCTTTCGGAGCCTCCGTCTGTTGATGAGAGAGTCTTCAACTATCATTCGAATATTCATATTCAATTATTCTTCAGTTATTTACCTCTATAAGAGTTATTGTATTAGTTATTTATCTCTGTAAGAGTGATCCTTTCCTGTAAGGGTCTCGAAAGATTCTTCCCAGATGATAAAGGCCCTTGAAATGCTTGAAATAACCTGAAAACATCAACAACACGGCCGGTTTAACCCTAATATGCTCTTGAGTTTCAATATGACACTATTGGAAGTTTGGTGGCTTGTAACTTTATTCGGGTGCATCCAAATAGAAAAATTTCTTCGGGGACTCTCAATGAATTTTTGAAATCTTAAATTTTGCATCATTACTTTTTTATGGACGTACCCTGAAATATTTCCCTCATTACTGTTGGAAAGTAACATCAAGACTTCAGACAAAGAATCTAAAAAAACAACAGAATTAATTGCTAATTCCTTCGAGATACAGACAGTTCAATAGTGAAATTCAAAACTTAAAATCGGATTTTATTCAGACCCACAATTCAAAGTCTGAAATCAAAATCGTCCTATCAAATTACAAATTAAATTCAAATAGTGAATTCAGAATCAAAGTTACAATCAGAGGAAAGCAGGAATTGCAAAGTTTATAATTCAAATCCAAATGTTTTTTCCACTTTCATATTTTCAAAACACAAAAACTCGTGTTCGTGTAATGAGGATTTAAACTAGGGTGGTCTTACCAATTTTACCGACACTGGTAAAACCGTCTATTTTCTCAAAACCGGTATTTCCGGGAAATTTTTCATTATTCTATGGCATTTTGATAAAATTGACACAGATAAGTGTTTTTTATCATAAATGTTTGAGTACAAATACTCAAATTTCGTTCAATCAGCCTAAAAATCTATGCTCTATAAACCTTATTGCAAGGTTCATGTAAGATTTGATTATTGTTCGATGCAAGTTTTTGAATTAAAACTATAGTTCAAAAAAGGATTGACAAGCTGTCATCTCTCTCTTAGCTGATATTTTTTCATGAAATTTTCACAAATTTCAGTTCGGCTATCCAACTAACGCTCCGCAACGTTTAAAGACTGTACAAGAGTACAATGACTGAAAAAAAATCATTAAAATCTATACTGATGTTATGAAATCGCTTGGTACATCTTTGTACCTGAAAATGATCACATTTTCATATGTGATGAAAGAAATTAGAGAAACATGAACTATCAAAGAACGAAAGAACATAAGCCGTAAATATCATGAAAATTTCGAAAAAGATACAAAGGCTCACCGACAGGACTTGAACCTGCAATCTCCGCTTCGGTACAACGGCGCGTTAGCCAATTCCACCACGGTGAACGTGATGGAACCGGCGAACACGAGCAATCGAGCTCTGCCGATCAACTGCTGGACCTTCTATCGAAATACATGGTGTTTCGATAGAAGGTCCAGCAGTTGATCGGCAGAGCTCGATTGCTCGTGTTCGCCGGTTCCATCACGTTCACCGTGGTGGAATTGGCTAACGCGCCGTTGTACCGAAGCGGAGATTGCAGGTTCAAGTCCTGTCGGTGAGCCGTTGTATCTTTTTCGAAATTTTCATGATATTTACGGCTTATGTTCTTTCGTTCTTTGATAGTTCATGTTTCTCTAATTTCTTTCATCACATATGAAAATGTGAACATTAAAATCTGTTCATAAATCTGAAAACGGTGCTACAGAGTTTACAAACAAAAATTATATAAAAATAAATACTATGATTTTGGCAACACAGCAAAGTTATAGTAATAAAATGATGATGATACATAAAATGATTATCATGAGGATGATGACGGGCTTGAGATATAACTCAGTTGGCAAGTCAGTTGCTTCCTGGGCAGATGTCCGTGAGTTCGAGCCTAAGAGTAAACATCGAACACAGTTGTACCTTCCCGCCAACTGTAACGTTGATAAAGTCGCAAATGCCACAAAGATGGTAAAACGACTATAATCGAAACAAACAAAAAAAATATGAGGATGATGACAGATTTATGACAAAGGGAAAATTTTAAAGGCACATAAGAATCATTTTCAACTGTAAATGTTGCTAAATCTCTTGCGTTATAAATTTTGAGCAATTTATGCCATTAGGTACTACTGCAATTAGACGAAACCTTTTCATAAATTCGTTATACTTTGAAAAATTCCGGTTTTACCGGTTTTATCGGTTTTATCAATTACAAATACCGAATTACCGAATTTTTTGTACGGGATTTCCATCCTCTGGGATGATTCATCCCTAACCCTAAAAAAAATTATTTATTTATTTAAAAAAAAGTTATAAATGAACTAAGAAGCTTTTGTCATAAGTTATTCTGAACGTGACAAAAGTTACCTTCGAAAATAATAATTCAGAATGGATATTAAATATTCAAGACACAGAATCATAAATAAGATGAGATTGAAATTGTAGAAATATTCATGTAAAGAGAATGAGAAAAAGAGAAAGAGGATGCTCAATGATATTCACAATTGAACTATGAGAGCGTTTTTTTATAATAATAGTTTGAGAATGGTCATTTAGAGAATTATGCTGAATTCAGGGTATTTCCTTCAGTAGAGGATCAAAATCAAAAGTATGACATTTTGGCAAGTTTCAAATAGAATTTCAAATCTTAGATTCACAAGGATTTTAAATGTTTTTCTTCACTTTTTAAAATTTTTGCACTTTTTAAAATTATCTTTCCAAAATAATAATTTCTGTATTTTTTCTAATTTTGACAATGTTACTTTCTTATGCATTAATTTTTCGAATTCTGCTTAGATTTGTCCGGATTTTATGTTGAAAAATTCGAGATCAGATGCCCAGATATTGCCAGGTATTGTAAAAATTTGTGCTAATTTGTACAGCCAAAATATGCAGGAAAAATCTGAGATATTATTTGAGGGCGCCCCTTACCTGTCCTATCAAACATTTTGATTCCGATTTTAATTTTCTTTCCTGGTTTTCAATCCGGGCAATATCCGGTCAAATTTAGTGGAAACCCAGGAATTATTCAACAAAAATCAAGAAAAAGAACTTGATTTTTTTTTCATGAAAACTTATCAGCAGATTTTTTATCGTATTTTAGACTTCAATCCGGGCAAAATCCAGGCTTTTTTCAACGGAATTCAGGCCGGGTTGGACTTTTCCCAAGTTTTGTTTTAAATATCCGGACAAACCCGGGTAAAACCGGATTATCTGGCAAGCTTAACTTTAAATGCAGCAAAGCGGTCAGAAATAATAGAGGATTTTTTTTTAAATTTAAATCAGGGGTGAGTAACCTTTTGAACCGCCAATTTAAATTGGAAATCTTGACGACGGGCCGCTCGTAAAATAACAGTTTTTTTTTAATATGCCGAGCTTCTCGTCATGTTTTATGACTTTTTTGGTGAAACTGATCTGAAAAAAGAAAGATAACATGACTTTTTCAATACCCGATATTGAAAAAGTACATCACTAAATCTTTGTTATTTTGAAATTCTCTCATTTTTTTAATAGTACCTACTTCTTGGCGAACATCCATTCATACAAAATTCTTGTTAAACCTATGGTCCTATTCGTCTACAATTCCATTTAAAAATCTTTTGGAGCTAACCACAGTGATAACTAAGAGTGTGAAAAATATATATTCAAAGAAATCACCGTCTTCTTAGCGTTGGACGTTGAATCGCTAATTGACTTACTGTAATTTTTTTCCACAACTAAAACCTGTCCTCAAAGCCTAATTTTTTCCCTACAAACGGTAAAACCCCTGATTTAAACAATTGAAGTTCTGTATTGGATAATTACATTGAGATGTTGAGCAAGGTTGTCGAAATCACAGAAAAATGTTCAATATCACATATTTCAAGCAACTATCTTCTCAACTACATTCTTTTCAGATTTTTATATTTTTTAATTTTATTTAAATATCATTGAGATCTAAAGCCTTATTATAAGTTTGATTGAAAAAACTCAATTTATTAATTTTCTATCAAATTTCTGGAAAGTATTACAGATAATCGTCAAAGACCTTTTGGGTCGTATCACAGAATTTCAGATATCTATTTTTTTTTTTATCAAGAACTAACAATTTTTGTCAGTAACTTTGATGCCGGCTGATTCATGTTGATAAAAAAAAATCTAAAATCGTTCACCCAGGCTTTAAACTTTCGTAATTTTCGTCAATATTCAGAAATAAAAAATATTTAACAAGGTTTTGGTTTATATTTTTTGTCAGTATTTGAATGCTAGCAGAACAAGCCTTTTTGCCGAATAGGATAGAATGATTTAAAAAAATTATCTGCTGATTTTTTTTTATCATACAACATTATTTTTGCTTGAAACGAAAATAATGACTTCACTAACGGACTTCGAAGTTCCTTCGATCATGTGTATTTATTTAGCTTCCGATTTTTTAAAATAAAATATTACGTTATACCAATAAACAATATTGGATTTATGCCTTCAACTGAAAATAATAAATGCTTAAAATGACAGAAAAAAAGTTGACAATCTGTAGGGCAAATGCAAATAAATGCATGTTTGATCAAGTCATATAAACTTTCCTAACAATTCATTGTAGAAAAAAGGCTTAAAAATTCGAAAAATGCTTCGCGGGCCGCACATAAAGGTTGCTCATTCCTGATTCAAACTTTTTTTTATTTATTTTTTTCATACGGATCCAATTAAAGATAATATCGGTAGCAAATTTTGAATAGGGCGAATGCGCCAAAATTAAACAAACTGAGTTATCAGCTGGGTGAAAAAGACTCGAAGACTTACATTTCTATTGGAAAAAGTTATTTAGAGGATATTTGGTTTTCGAGAAATAAAGGAAACAATATAATATTTTTGTTGGGAGCTTATGGAGCTGTCAAACTTTGAACGCGTTTTTCTCGAAATTCATATTCGTATTCATAATTCGTTACCGATATGGTAAAACATATCAACTTAATTTTAAATTATTGATAAACTACTCTATTAAAACTACGGTAGCTAGTAGCCGTCTGCTGGTTTTTTACATTTTTCGGATCCGTTTCTTCAACACGTCCAGTATCTCTTAAAATCTAATTATTTATCTCTGTCTGCTTCGATAGTTATTTTTTCATCAAATAAGCAACAGTTCCCTCAGGAACTATTGCTGGGGCAATAGAGGACAAGAGCATCCCTATATTTTTTGCGGCAAAAACCGAGCCAACAAACAGGTCAAATTTTCCTGAAACGGATGTTTTGAGAACAGCTTCGGATTCGGTTAAGATCAGGGATTCGGTTAAGATCAGGGATTGAAAATCAAGCTCATTTGAGCGAGCTCCACTAGCTCCGCTTACAAGCCGACGAAGATCCTATCGTTTTTGTCTCAGGGACTTCGTATTTCCTAGTAAAGTTGTTTAAGTAAAATTTACAGTGGAATTTTGTGCAAAACTTGTTTCACAAATGTATGAAAATAGTAAATTTTAACTGTTTTTTTTTTTCGAAATATCGATCTTCAATAAAATGTTTCTTTTTTTAAAACAAATTAAAAAAAAATAACTTTCACAGCCCATCAAAATTCTTGCATTTAATCACTAGCACAGTTTTCCATAACGTTCTTTTGGAATTTTGAACTAAAATAATTTATGACGGTCGCCATTTAACTGTTAGAATCAAATTTTGGAGAAAATTGAAAAACATACGCCTGTTTTAGATTTTTATTTGGTTAGATACAATGCCTCGTCCCTCATGAGGGTGTTATTATCATCCGAAGCGCTTAGGATCAAAGAGGTAAATAGAATGCTCTAACGATAGTTTTTAGAAAACGTGCTTTAAAGTTGTCAGAGTGCTCAAATTTTTATATTTTTTTTAATTCGAACAATTTTAATACAAATTATAGAATTTTTGATTTTTGTACCAGATAAAAATAAAAGTATGAAAAATCTGAAGGCTTAATTTGTTCTTACTCTGAAATTCATTTAAAATTTTAAACGTAGTTTATAGTTTGATTTCAACATCTTTATTCTGATAAAAAAAATGTTTCTCCAACTTTTGTCACATGAAAAATCGCCACCGTAATCAAGAGCAGCACGGAACTTGTCGACCTTCCCTTTCGATTTCACACCATCCATTCGTTGGTTTCCGTTGGTTGATAATCGTTGAAAGATTAGTTCCTGAGCATAAACCATCATAAAACTGCCATCTCACCGCCCTTCGCCAAGACTGCGACATCGACGGCGGCGATGGCAATCAACACCTCATCAGGGCACACATCCGTTCGGCTCGGGAAATGTTGTTCCGCCGAGCATCATAATGAACCCATTCTCGGGATCCATTAAGAACTCTCGGAGACTCGCGACTCATTCATATTACGGCGCAACTTACAACCCTTCGCCACACGCACGAGAACCATAAAATATGTTTACTAGCGCGCTCTAAAGAGAACTAAATACCTTACCTCGTCGTAGGATCGTCGGCAGATTCCAGACGCGTCGATTGAATCAGCCGCATCTCGGAGATGTACTTGGAGAAAAAAAAGAAGGTGTGCGCAGCATCACCTTCGCCGCGGTAATTTTTTCGACTCGGTTGTTTTGCCTTTAATCGCCTTGATGGGCGATTTACATATGACCTAGATTTTTTTTCCAACTCCTCTGAAGCAATTCCGAAGCGTGTTGTATGTTTACCGGTGCAGGGAGCGCGCGATTTATTGTTATCACGTGCTCCAATCTCTTTTGGGAGTACAGCTGTTTTTCGTATGTTTACACGGAAAACTCAGAAAATCGGAAGCCATTTCAATATTCATGACTTTTTTTTTATTTCATCTCAAAAACTCAACTTGCAACTCTTTTTGAATGAGAAAAAGTTATCTGTACTTTGATGACGATGTTCACAAACATCTTTGACTCTGTCGAATAAAACTTTGCATTTCGCTCATTTCCGAGTTTCCGTGTATACATCTGGTATCCGCAGAACTGCAAAGATCAGCTAGACGGGTTGCGTTTAACGATTTGTTTTTCTTATTTGGCCACGTCCGTGTTGTGTCATCAACCGAAAACCGACACTTCTTGTAAACAACTCGAATGCGAACAATTTGTCGAAGCTCAAGGACATCTCGTTCCGGTCCGATCCACCAAATACTTACTACGGGAGATATGTCAACATGAATGGACGGACACATCGTGATAAATTATTGCCCCCAAATCGTATGGGTGACATTCAGTCGATGCTCCCCAGAGTAAGAGGTATCGCTGCAGTCACACCTACACTGCTCTAGGAGAAACTACAGAAAGTTGAAACTACATTTTAGAAAAAAAAAACAGGAACACACAGATGCATTTGAGACAAAAAAAAAACTACAAAAAAATGGGTAGGTAGAGAATGTACCAGTTTTTTCCCAACCTACCATGTATCGAAACATCATCGATACAGGCTTCCAGGTGCACGCTCCAGCAATGGTGCAGTTTCATTTATTACAAATATCGAAATGGTCGCAGTTGAATCTACAAATTGCATGCATGGGCGATGATCCAATGCGCAATGGCGGCTTTTGGCCTAGTCAAGCCCAGCCCACGACGACGATGACGGAGCCATGGGTAGATGGAGCTATTAATCAAGATATTTTTTTTTGCTGGATCAGATAAACAAATGTGATACATTCTGCACTGCCACAACAGAATGCGATCGAATGCGAAATATTACCTACAGTTTATAACTCATCCGAGATGTCAAAAAGTTTATGGCCCATTGACAACTTTGGTCCATCATTTGTTTCCGGATATTTTTGTTAAAAAATATTTTCCATATCCCATCATAAATTATTTTTTGGTTAACAACTTTAAGATAGTTAAAGAAAAATTGTGAACAGTTTTTCAACTGTTAACATTTATTTTAGACTATCTGACCCGGTGCGCTTTGCAACACCTACCTTACAAATAATATTTGTTTTTTGAAAGGAAATACGATTTTGAATTTTTTTTTTTTCGTTTCATGTTCAAAATCTGGCTCAGGCTCTTGGCTTAGTTTCTTGAATTATGTTCAATACAAAAAAAAATTTGTTGCATTTTCACAAAAAGCGAGTTTTTTGCAAGAATTCCCAGTATAGATCTGAGTTTATGAATTTTATTTTTTTTTTAAGTCATGGATCTTTAAGTCTAGTGACTTAGAAATGATTTTTTTTTTGTTGTGTGAATGCAAGAATTGACCTTTGACATTTGTTTTTGCTATTTTCTAATAAAGGTCTGAATCTTTAAGTATTTCACTAAATACCTACTAAAATTTTAAAAATATTAAAAAATTCTTTATGAATTTTTCATTTTTATTATTGAATATTCCAGAAATGGCCTTTTTTTTTGTTTAAATCTGCAAAAAAAATGAGACGTAGGTGAAAGTGGGAGAAGTTTTTTCAATGAAATCATCTGATTATTAAATCTGACTTGTATACCAAACTTAGTGAAGTAACTTAGACATTGTTCAAGTAGATTATTATCTATTAATACAAACCACGACCATCTTGGTGCAAACCACTTGAAATTCTTCCAATTTATGAAAAATCTTACCTTGTATGGAAGCATCCACAAAAGTTTGAAGAGAATTTCAAATTGGTAACTCATCTCATTACATCACGACTTGTATGTATACCGAATTCGATCGAAATCATATGGAATTTGTTCTAGTTTTATAATGTATTACTTCAAATTTGTATAGAAGCCCTCCTTCTTTTTTTTTTTTTAAAAAAAAAGGAGTGCTCTTACAGTACAATAAATGGTCAGCATTATTCAGAAACAACCATTCTGAAATGAGAACTGCAGTTGGAGATGATTTCATCTTATTTAGTGAAACTTGATCAATAAATTTGTTTTTCAAGATCTTAAATTTTTACAGTCAATGAGTTTTTTAATTATGCCAAAATGTATGTTTTGTTGGTATAGATTCTGCACCCTCTCTATTTTTCCAAAGTGAGAAGGGGTCACGAACTTTCATTGATATTATCTAAATAACGTCACATGACCCTCCATTTGATGGATCGAAGTAGTCATCGCCTGAAGAATGACGTGTTTTTTTTTCAAGCTGCTAAATTTTAAGTTAATTTCAAAAGTGAAAATTTTAAAATATTAAGAATAATCATCATTTTGCCGGTGCCGAAGATCCTTAATAAAGAATCCCAACAAGTTTCGGAGGATTCTTCCGAGCCATAAGCACCGCCAACCACTACGGTCATTCCAACAAGCGGTCAACAAGTGTTGGCGGATCGTAGTTTCTCTCAACGGACTATAACAAACGGTACATAGGTGTTTGTTACAGCATCTCGATCGAATCAGCCAACGATGGACAAATGGATACCTGAAGGATTTTTGGGGCTTGAAACCAAATTTGTTCATTGATCAGCAGTATCAGTACAAAAGCTAAGTATTCGTGTTTATTTTATTTTCTTCTGCGTCTAAAATCTTCGTTCTCTCAACGAACATTGATAAAAATTCGTGAGTACTTTCTTTACTTGTCTCCTAGGTTTCCGAATCTTCTTTTTTTTTTTCTAAAAATAACTTATCTCATGAGTTTTATTTTTTTTCTTAATTATATTTTAAGTGAATAACAATATTTTTGAACTAATAATTGTTGAAAAATATAAAATTGAGGATAGTAAGATAATTATAGTATAAAATTTCAAATGGTTAGCAAGTTCTTTGAAAAATCAGAATTGACTTCAAAACTTTGTATACAATTTTGTTTAAATACATTTTAGAGAATATGATTTGTAGACTTGATCTGTTAAATATACAATTAACTAATGAATTTATAAATTTATATGTTTATCCAAGCTGTTAAAATAATGTTAAAACTTCACTTCAATTCAATCAAAAAGTTTGAGATTTGTCAAAAATGACTGTCATGATTTTTGAATTTTATTTCATTTTACTGTATTTTGGGAATGTAGTTACGGGAAAATGCTGTTTTAATCATCATGATATTCTTCAAGGTTCATCAGTACATTTGATTGAAGGAATGATCAAAATTCAAATGTTTTATATGGGTACAATAGGCGAATCAGTTGAAAAAATGAAAACGAAGCCATTTAGGAAGTAAGATAAGTACCCTTTCATTGAAGAAGTTCTAGTATCCTTTTAAAATGGTACGAGGTAAGATATTGAAAATGTGCTATTTTTTTTATTATATTTCAATAATGAAAATAGCTTAACTCTATTAATGGGGATGTTGGGGGGGTTGGACAGGTCATCGAACGATCCCGGATCCGAAAACTGATATACAATGGATTGTGGGTTCAAGCCAGCCGGAGTATCTCGGCAAATTTAGAATCATGAGTAGGTTACTTAAGTACCTTTTTTGGATTCTTTATTTGTTTCGAACAGTTTGAAGGGAGTAAGATGAGTCAAACCTGCCCCAAGCCAGTGGTAACGGACCCCTTGGTTGTGTTGCAAATATTGTTGATGAGTTAAGCATGAGCAATATTTGAATGTGCGATCGAGACTTCCCGTACCGCCTCGGGTCGAAAGACCTATCAGCCACTGGTGGGTTCAACTACATACATACATACATACATACATACATACATACATACATACATAAGGAAAGGGGATCGAGTGTCTCCATTCTCCCCTATAGATGTTTCCATACATGTGAAAAGTTATTCAGTTAGTTATTAAGGAAAATCTCTTTTACTGGTCTTCGACCTAAAGTGCAATAAGCGAAATCAATTGGCCGTCCAATGAATACCCGAAAGCAAATTTGCAAACTGCTCGGTTACATGTTAACTATAATATCTCAAAAACTGTGATCTATTAATAAGGACGACCCTCTCTCATGTCCTGATATTTGTACGTAAAAATGTTAGAAAACTTAACAATCAATCTTAGTTAAAATTTAAAGGTAAATCAGATATTGAACAATTGCGTAATGCTTGTTGGGTTTTTGTACTGAGAATAAAGTATTAGCATGTTGAAATGCAAAAGGTTAAGAAAATCTTTTCAGCAATCCCAGCAATTTTATTTTGTCAAATCTTTTATTTGTCATTAATTTTAAACGATTATTGTTACCCTTTTCTTTGTTCTTGACAACAGGCAAGTGGATTTTTAACAAAAATTTCTTTAACTGGATTTTTTTCGACAAAATATATTGAAAAAAATTACTTACTTAATGTTCCCGCGCCGATTGAGCCACCCCTGACCTGGAGAATAAACGCTGGGTTGTTGTAGCACGCCTCCCCACACAAAACCCAGAAAAGCTGGCAAAAATTCGATTTTTGAAGCTCTCAAAATCAATCTATCCAAGTATTTCATCGTGTTCTGGCATTTTCAGACTACACGTGACGAGTAGAGTCTCAATCACCCTGATTTCCCCTAATTTCTTGTTTTTTTTTTTTAGAAAAAACATTGTAACAAACGAAAATGGAATTGAACAGATGCAGATGCAAGCATTGAATCAGGTGTAAAACTCATTGCTGAATCGAATGAAGAACACCGCTTAGGTCTCAGTTGACGAGGAAAGTCTCAGTTTTCCTAAATTTTCCCTAAATTCAATCATAAGCTCAAAAATTGTAGTAACAAATGAGAAAGCATCAGAAAAGATAAGAAAACATTTGAACATGTTTCAAATCGTGTATTCGACTCTATTTCAGCTCAATTTTTAAGTAGCTAAACGAACATTAAAGTTGACTCAAAGTTGGTATTAATTGCTAAACAATTTCTATAAGCAGTACAAAAAAAAAAATACTTTTCCGCTCCTTCATATTGGTTTGAAGTTGTAAAGTCCGCCCAATTTGATTTAATTTAACTGAGCATGAAAAAGCCTTGATCACCCCCTTTTTCTCTAAATTTAAACGATATTTTGTTGAGTTGATAATTGATATTGATTTAAACATGATTGAGGCTTTTCTTGTCGATTCAACAGTAACTTTCAAACTAATCTCGTTTGTTGCAAGGACTTTTTTTTTAAATATGTCTCGCGTGAGCTTTCATTACGTCGTATGAAACATCTTAAGAATTCACAAAAAACTGCTACAAAAGTTATCGAAACAATTTTAAAATTTGTATTTTACATTTAGAAAATGTTGTCTAGGCTAAATGGAAAGAAGTTGTGACTAGTTTATGTCAGTTTTTGTATGTTTTTTTGTAATAAAACTATTTGTTTACATTTTGTTTCATACGGCGTAATGAAAGCTCACGCGAGATTTCATGAATTCAGGGAAAATTGGGATTGAGGATCTACTCAACAACTGAGCGCTGAACAGTACTCATCATATCCCGATCAGGAGAGCATATCAAAATAATAATTCAAACGTATCTCACCAAGATATTTACATCTGATTCAGTTAGAATTAAGTTCTCCAAATTTTCGATTTTAAGTTTCTCCAATCTGAATTATATCTTATTCTGATTGACAAACTTGAATGGGGTTGAGCTCATATTCAATGATCAAGATTTTTTTCGGATTGTCCTAAAATAAAATGATTGTTGCAGAACTTGTAAATAAGTAAACTAGAAATTTGAACATCCCTAACTCCAAAATTCAAATTGTTAAAATAGTACCTAGAAACGCAAAGTCTCACTCAATTGTAATTGCTCTCCCACTTCATTGTCCAATTGAATCAATGATCGTCATCATCAAATTGGGCGCTTCCCGCCACAAGCTAGGGCAATGATTGTGCAGCAGTTAGTCTTGGTCAGCACTTGAACCAATAAACGTCGCATCAGACAAAATTTCGTCTTTCACTCCAGAAAATCACATTTTTATTTCGAGTGAAACTATCACACATTATCACAAGTTTGTCGTGCAAGTTTAAAGTCTGAAAAGTACCCAAAAAGATCCTGTTACTCAAATTGGATCCATCGACGTCCCTGCAGCTGCTAGTCCGGTTTGGCTACATTTTTTGGTGCCGAAACCCGGGAATCGCCAGGTCCCCATTGTTCTCGACCAGTTTGGAGAGGTTACCTCATCGTCATCGGATAGCTGCGTTCGGAGGTTCCTATCGCATCGGCTGGACCCTCAACCGGATATCAACGCCCCCGCAACATCTACAGACTGGATTACATCTTTTTTGGAGGATTTTCGACCGAATTACGGCTGCAACGGAGGAAGTTAGTCGCACCACGTGGACACGGAACGCAGGTTTGGTCAAGTGAGCCCAGGTTTTAACCACTGCAATCGACAGGTGAGTCAATCGAACCAATAAAGAAAGATTTTCGAGCGTTCATGTTAATTGGCCCAGCAAAAAGCTCAAAAATGAACCGTGATGAGCGTAAGGTAAAACGATTGATTGTGCGTCGGAACACTATCACTGGTTCCATCAATTTGGTTAAAACCTTTTATGAGAATTTTAATTCTGAGCGGGATTTTCCTCAACTGAGATTCCGCTTAGAAAAACTAGACGAGCTTTATCGGGAATTTAATGAAATTCAAAGTGGGATCGAGGCCGAAGAAGAATTGCCTGAGGAATTTTCAGAAACACGTGCCAATGTCGAAAATGATTATTTCATGCTCAAAGGTAATTTGGCGTCAAAATTAGACGCCATTGCTCCCAACAATTCACCTCAATCCCCCTTAGCTCCACCTGCACATGTTCCCTCTGTCCGTCTCCCTGAGATTAAAATTCCGGAATTTAGTGGAAATTTCGATGAGTGGATGAATTTTCACGATTTGTTCACCACCCTCATCCATGTGAACCTGCAACTTTCGTCCATACAAAAGTTTCAATATTTGAAAGCAGTTCTCAAGGGAGAAGCTCTCAGGCTTATCGAATCGTTGGAAGTTTCTGCGACTAACTACACTATCGCGTGGGATCTTTTAAATAAACGGTACGATAATAGAAATCTGCAAATCAAGCAACATTTTTCGGCACTTTTATCCACACCTTCTGTTCGGAAAGAATCTTCATCAGCCCTCGCCAATTTGGTTGATGAATTCGGAAAACACGTGAGCGTTCTAAACAAATTAGAAGATCCGAAGGATCATTGGAATTCTTTCCTTGTCGAAACTCTGAGCAGCAAATTAGATCCAGTTTCACAGAAGGAGTGGGAAAATCAATTGTGTGACGACATTCGACCAACCTACGAATCTTTAGTCACTTTTATACAAAAGCGTTCTCGAATTTTGCAATCTTTAATGCTCTCCCAACCATCGCTATCGAGTGCAAAATTCGAATCCAAAATCGAATCAAAATCTTCTCGAAACAAAATATCGATTTATCACTCAGCCAATAGTGATCTGCCGAAATGCATCTTATGCAAACAAGCGCACCTTTTGATGCAGTGCGACGAGTTCAAAAGGCAAACACCTCAAAAACGTTTCGAAATCGCCAAAAGACATGGTCTTTGCCTCAATTGCCTAAAATCGTCGCATTTGATGAAAAATTGTACTTCTGGATCGTGTCGAACATGCAACAGGAAACATCACACCTTGTTGCACCTGAACTCATTCAAAGCATCTTCCATTCACGATGATGAGCAAAATACTATCGCTGCACAAATTGCGCAATCCTATTCACACTCACAATCGGCACCGGTCGTCGATCCTTCGTCGTCGGTTACGTGCATTGCCGATCAATGTCACGTGCTCCCTCGGGTACAGGGAGAGCCCTCGTCGTCGGTTGGGCCTAGTAAACATTCGTCGTCTTTCGTTCCCTCGTCGGATGGGCATCCGTCAGGTTCGGCTCAAAACACAACACATGTGACCAATTGCCATACACAATCATTTTTCTCGAAACCATCCCAATCAGCTGTTTTCATGCTGACTGCATACGTTAAGGTCAAGGACCTCGCAGGTAACTTTTTACACGCTCGTGCCTTGCTTGACTGTGCTTCCGAAGCCAACTTCGTTTCCGAACATTTGGCACAACAGCTTCGCTTGAAACGTACACCAGCAAACGTCGATGTGTATGGTATCAGCCAGTCAGTCCAAAAAGTAAAAGATCAAGTCCCGATCACCATTGCCTCTCGATCCGGCAACTTTATCACAAGCATGGAATTTTTCGTGTTGCCTGCCTTGACCAGAGTTCTTCCATCTACAAATGTAGACATTTCGAAGTGGGTAATTCCTCGCAACCTTCCCCTTGCAGACCCCAAGTTCAATATTGCTCACGACGTTGACCTTATCATTGGAATCAAATCATTTTTCTCCATCTTAGAGAATGATCAAATATCGCTTGGTCAAGGTTTTCCCATACTAAGAAAAACTGTCTTTGGGTACGTCGTCGCGGGTGAATCAAACGCACAACCAAAAAGTCCCGCCGTGGTCTGCAATGTTTCGTCCATAGACAATCTGGACGCCACAATTCGTAAATTTTGGGAAGTGGAAAGTTTCGAGAAAGGCAAATCTTTAAGTTTGGAAGAACAATATTGCGAGACGCACTTTTTGAAAACCCACTTCAGAGCACCTGACGGACGGTACGTGGTTCGTTTGCCGATTCGTGAGGAAATGTTGCATGCCTTGGGAGAATCATTCCCGATAGCAAATCGGAGATTTCTTAGTACCGAGAGGAAGTTGGGCTCAAATGATAATCTTCGAGCGGATTATTTTGAATTCATGACTGAATATGAAAATCTCGGTCATATGGAACCTGTCAAGCCCGATCTCACAAAGCCCCACTACTACCTTCCTCACCACGCCATCCAACGTCCCGAAAGCACAACAACAAAAACTCGCGTCGTGTTCGATGCGTCTTGCCGAGCAGCAAACAACATTTCGCTGAACGACATCTGCTACATCGGTCCCACCGTCCAACCTTCGTTGATTTCCACACTCATCAACTTTCGTTTACCAAAATACGCCGTAACAGCTGATGTGGAAAAAATGTACCGGCAGATCGTCGTCCATCCAGCTGATCGTCCTCTGCAGCAGATACTGTGGCGAAAGAATTCAGAAGCACCACTACAAACCTTTCGTTTGAACACAGTAACATATGGTACAGCCCCTGCTCCGTACCTGGCTACTCGCGTCCTCAACCAACTTGCCCACGATGAAGCCGAAAACTTTCCTCTTGCTGCCCCACTCATTCCCAAGCGTTTCTACGTGGATGATTATCTTTCGGGCAATGATGATAAACAGCTGTTGATAGCCGAAAACCACCAGATGATTGAGCTATTGAAATCTGGCGGATTTACTCTTCGCAAATGGTGCAGCAATTGCAACGAAGTCCTCTCGCAGATTCCAGAAGCACTCAGAGACTCTCGATCCGAACTCGATATTGGCCAATCAGGATCGATCAAAACATTGGGACTTCGTTGGCATCCGCAACCCGATCATTTCACTTTCAATGTTCCTGATCTCGAAACGTCGGCTCCAATAACAAAACGAGTCATACTCTCGGAAATGTCTCGTCTCTTCGATCCGATGGGTTTACTCGGTGCCTCCGTCGTAAGCGCAAAAATATTCTTTCAGTCGCTTTGGTCCGAAAAGTTTTCGTGGAATGATCCGTTGCCAGTACATCATCAAACCTGGTGGCAGCAATACCGACAGGAGATGGAAAGCTTGCGTTCGTTAGCCATTCCCAGACAAGTTTTTATGAATGACTACGAAAATTTCGAACTGCACTGCTTCTCGGACGCTTCCGATAGTGCATATGGTTGTTGCATTTATGTACTTTCCTCGAACGCAGAAAACAAACCAATTTGCAATCTCCTGGATTCAAAATCGCGATTTAGCCCTCTCAACAAGCTGTCAACCCCTCGGCTAGAGCTTTGTGCTGCTCTCCTTGCTGCCCAGCTACAAGACTCTATCGTGGAATACACCGGATGGAATTGCCCGGTGACATTTTGGACGGATTCCACCATAGTGTTGCACTGGTTGGCTTCGTCGTCGTCCGTTTGGAAGGTGTTTGTATCGAACAGAATTGCTGAGATCCACCGCATCACCAGAGGCAGTCCATGGCGTCATATTCCGACTGATCTCAATCCAGCTGATCGAATCTCTCGCGGTGTCAGCCCATCAGCACTTATAGCAGACAATCTTTGGTGGCATGGACCCAACTTTCTTTGCACCGACAAATCGAACTGGCCACCAAACGATATCTCACTATCGCCTCTCCACATGCAAGCTAGAGGAATTGAAAGCAAACATTCGACGGTTTCTCTAGTTGCTGTAACAGAATCTCCCTTTCTTCACCCCATCACAGATCATTCTCGTCTCTCCCCCCTTCAGCGAAAAGTTGCATGGGGTTATCGCTTTATACAAAATTGTCGAACAAAACCTGATAAACGAAATGTTGGCTCACTGCGCGCTCATGAATTAAATGCATCACTGAATATCCTAATTCGACACGATCAGAAAACGCATTATAATAAGGAAATTCAGTTTTTGAAAAACGCATCTGAGCCAATAATCAAAAACATTGGCACCACATCGAGACTTAAATCGCTCAACGTATTTTTGGACGAAAGCGGTCTGCTCCGCTTTAAGGCAGACTCCAGCACCTTGACGCACCGTTCGACACCAGGTTCCCAATAATCTTGGCACACAAATCGCACTTGGCTTACCTTTTGGCCAAATCAATCCACCTGAACACCCTTCATGCTGGCCCTCAAATGCTTTTGGCAACAATTCGACAACGATTCTGGCCAATTAGGGGGAGAGATCTGGTGAAAAAAGTGGTCAAAGAATGCCTAGTCTGCTTTCGCTGCAAGCCAACCAGTGCCTCCCAGATTATGGGACCCTTACCAAGTGTTCGGCTCACACCCACGCGCGCGTTTGTGAGCTGCGGAGTAGATTATTGCGGCCCGTTTTTCGTTCGTATCCCAAATCGTCGGTCCGCGCCGTTGAAAATATTCGTCGCGATCTTCGTATGTATGTGGTCGAAGGCTGTCCACATCGACATGGTCTACAGCCTCACTTCTGAGTCCTTCATCAACGCCCTGAAACGCATCGTTGGCCGACGAGGTCGGGTGGCCGACATCTACTGCGACAACGCTCTGACTTTTGTTGGGGCCAACCGACTTCTGCAAGAATCCAAACAAGACTTCGACAAGATGCACAGCTCCGATGAAATTGGCACTCACTGTGCTAATAATGGGATCGCATTCCATTTCAATCCCGCTCGATCCCCACACTTCGGTGGCCTCTGGGAGGCCGCTGTCAAATCGTTTAAGCATCATTTGTATCGGGTGATGCAAACAACAGTCCTTAACATCGATGATTTCAACACTCTCCTGATCCAGGTCGAGGCCGTCATGAATTCACGGCCCTTGACCCCCCGCTCATCTGAGCCTGATGACGTCGTTGCTCTGACCCCAGGGCATTTTATCGTTGGAGAGCCTCTAGTTTCTCTCCCCGAGGTGGACATCAGTGAACTCCCAATAAATCGCCTTAATTCTTTCCAACAGATGCAACAGCGAGTCCAGCACTTCTGGCAGGCTTGGTCGAGAGATTACATCGGCCAGCTCCAAAATCGCAAGAAGTGGCCTGTGGTTCGCCCCAATATATCGGAGGGCACATTGGTCCTCATGAAGCAAGACAACGCACCCCCGCTGAGCTGGAAGCTCGGCCGAATCGAGAAGGTTTTCCCCGGAGACGATGGTCGAGTACGTGTGGTCACGGTCAAAACAGCCAAGAACTCCTATCGCAGAGGTGTGACGGAAATCTGTCCGTTACCAATTGAAGAACCTACAACTTTGGCTCCGAATGAAGGCATCTCGGAACCGACGACCCAGATGGTGGCGACAGACGAATCGGTACCGAAGAAGACGACTGGAAGCTCGGATTAATGGTTCTGTTGAAAGTTCCTTTCAACGGGGCGCGCCATGTTGCAGAACTTGAATATATAAATAAGTAAACTAGAAATTTGAACATCCCTAACTCCAAAATTCAAATTGTTAAAATAGTACCTAGAAACGCAAAGTCTCACTCAATTGTAATTGCTCTCCCACTTCATTGTTCAATTGAATCAATGATCGTCATCATCAAATTGGGCGCTTCCCGCCACAAGCTAGGGCAATGATTGTGCAGCAGTTAGTCTTGGTCAGCACTTGAACCAATAAACGTCGCATCAGACAAAATTTCGTCTTTCACTCCAGAAAACCACATTTTTATTTCGAGTGAAACTATCACACATTATCACAAGTTTGTCGTGCAAGTTTAAAGTCTGAAAAGTACCCAAAAAGATCCTGTTACTCAAATTGGATCCATCGACGTCCCTGCAGCTGCTAGTCCGGTTTGGCTACAATGATTATATCTTATTTTGATATACGTACAACTTTTTCTGAAACACAGACATCGAAGTCAACGGCTCAAACCTTACATTAACGAGTTTCGCTCAACAGATTCATAAAATTGAATCAAATTTTTGGGTAACCAAAAATGGGGCATGGTTTTATCAAATAATGTGGTTTATTGACCTTCCACTAGAAAATTTTCTCGAAGCACTCATATCTTGATAAGTTATAATTTTGATATAATTTGTTCTGTCCAATATCAAACAATGCTATCTGAACGAGATATAATCTTGATAGGAGCATATCAAAAACTGATATAATTTAGCTATGATCGTATAGATTTTTTGATATAATTTGAGATATTTTAACATCCTACGAGTACTGAATTATAACTCATTTAGATAGAAAAATATAAGTATCAAAATATCTCATTTTGATATAATTTTGTTTTTCCCTCCTGATCGGGATGGTATATCAGTAAGGTTCCCGATCAGGAGGGAAAAACTAAATTATATCAAGATGAGATATTTTGATACAAATTTTTTCCTATCTAAATACTCATAGGATGTTAAAATATCTCAAATTATATCAAAAAATCTATGCGATCATAGCTTAATTATATCAATTTTAAATATGCTCTTTTCAAGATTATATCTTATTCAGATAGCATAGTTTGATAGTGGACAGAACAAAACCTATCAAAATTATAACTTATCAAGATATGAGATATGATAGATATGAGTGCTTCGAGAAAAATTTCTAGTGGAATGTCAATAAACCACATAATATGCTAAAACCATGCTCCATTTTAGGTTTCCCATAAATTGGATTCCATTTTATGGATCTGTTGAGCGAAACTCATTAATGCACGGTTTGGGCCGTTGACTTCGATGTCCGTGTTTCATAAAAAGTTGCACGTATCCCGATCAGAAGAGAGAAACTGAATTATATCAAGATGAGATATTTTGATATTCAATTTTTTCCTATCAGGATGAGTTATAATTTAGTACTCGTAGGATGTTAAAATATCTCAAATTATATCAAAAAGTCTATGCAACCATAACTAAATCATATAAACCGTTGTTATAATTTAAACAAAATTATAACTCATCCAGATAGGATATATAAACTAAAAATCTTATTGGATTTGTATGCAAAAAAAGATGGCGATAAAAAATGAGAATCGAGCTCATCACTTTTCCTATCCCATCCCATCCTACTAGTTGTGCGTCCTTGCTTACTACTCTACCTGGGCTTCATAGAAGTTAGTTGTTTATTTTCGTACTGATTCTGCATAGCTCGATCCCGGCTGCTTTTATAGGGACGGCTCGCAAAGACAGGCAGCCGTTTGGGTTCCATAGAATTGGCCAATGGGAATTCATATAAGTGTACCTGGTGAATTGGAATTTTGATGGATTGGCCCGATCGGGGACAGTTGGAATTCTCAAAGGGAATCGTGCGCACGGGAATCAGGCAGTCGTTTGTGTGGATTCAAACTGAACAATGGGAATTTCTATACGTTTACTTGAAGAATTGGAAACGGACTATTGGAATTTGAAAAAGGATGCGTGCGGACGGGCAGGCAGTCGCCTTCGAGTGACGTTTAAATGAATGGAAAACATTGAAAGTTTACCTAAGGCATGGAAATTAGAATGAATTGGAATAGGATTATCAGGATTTGAGCAGAAATACTAGATGTATGTACCTACTGAAATGAAGGTTTTGAAAATCCAATAGCAGCTTTTAAAGCAGGCAGATCAAAACAGAGAAAAACAACAGTCCCCAGTCTTTTTCTTTCGACTCATACTTCTAAATAAAAGTATACAGGTTGATTATAGTTCTAGATTGAATATAAATACTTAAGCTTTGAAAATATAAATGAAACGATGCCTCAAAAATTATTATCTTCATTCATATAGGTAATCCATTAATTTCATCTTAAAGCTTCCAAAAGTGCGTTTGAAAAAATGGTTTTAATCAAAAGTAGATATAATTCTGTTCTAGAAAAAATATAAACAACAAATCTTATTTCAAAACTATAACTGAATCAGATATAAATATCTCGCTGAGATAGGTTTGAGTAACGATTTTGATATGCTCTTCTGATCGGGATATCAAAATATGATATAATCATTTTATTTTAGGACAATCCGTAAAAAATCTTTATCATTGAAAATGAGCTCAACCCCATTCAAGTCTGTCAATCAGAATAAGATATAATTCAGATTGAAGAAACTTAAAATAGAAAATTTAGAGTACTTAATTATAACTGAATCAGATGTAAATATCTTGGTGAGATACGTTTGAGTTATTATTTTGATATGCTCTCCTAATCGGGTTTACACCTGATTCCATGTTTTTATCTCCTAAAAAATAGGGATAACCAGGCAAAATGAGACGTTTAGATTCAATTTATCAGAAAGCAGTGTAAACCATTCGATTCCTCGTGTTATTTAGTATGAAATGATAGTGTTCCAGAATTTAGTACAGTTTAGGCGATTGTCACAGATATAGGTACCGTTTTTAGATAAAAAAAAGTCCCCACTGTGCGTTGTCATGTCAATCTGTTCTGATTTAATATTATTAGTATTGTAATTTTGAGATGATTTTAGATTCAATAAAGCTTTCAAGGAGGTGTGGGATTTTGCAGAAATCTGTTAGAAAATTTTAATAAGCTGGACAAAAATTTTAAAAAGGAAATTTCAAATTAAATATGTAAAAATAAGTTATTTTCAGTGATCAACAGTGAAATTATTGAACAATTTAAGTATGTTTCACAGCCAAATATGTTGAAAACAGACTTTTGCCAGGTTTTTTGAGAATTGGACCACTGTGCGCCCCTAATCTAGAGATCAGACGCGTGTGGGCCGCTTTCTCAGTCTGCATGCGACCAAAGCATCCATCGAGGTTGGGTACCCGAGCTTCACTCAGGTTACTCGCACATCATCTGGCATTACAAGAACTTTGAGATAGGAGTTGTGAATAAGAGGTGAAATGACCACTATGCGACTTCGCGCTAGCTCATTATCCACTAATGACCAGTCAAGAAGAAATAATTGAAAAAGTTATAATCTTGTTATTTTTGTTTTATGAATGCCCAGAAAATGGTGAGCAAGGTTAGAAATTTTTGAAGAAATGTAAAAACAAAACCAAATAGATCTTATGGTTATTAAGAATGGATTTTCACAACTTTTCACTTGATTTACCAATCACTGGGGATCGCAAAGAAATTCAATATGATTTTTGGCAAATATAGATGAATATCTGTAAAATTGCTACCCTGATCTGAGTAATGCCTTTGTTATTATTTTTGTGGGTGTGGCTTTGCACATTCCTATCTTTTATTTTATTTATAACTGCAAACAACAGAACCAGCTTCCTTGCGCTATAAATACCCTCATTCTATATTGCATCATCACTGCACTGTTCTGTTCTCCCCCTTTTACTAACAAACGCCAAGCAAAACGACAGTTTTTGACATACAATTGTCATTCGAAATGTCTACTTCAACAGGTTTGCTTCCAAGCCGTCAGCCACAGATTAATTGCACCAGATAAGCACGGGCGCGCGGAATCTCAGTTGCAGTTGCTGCGTTCTCAAGTTATGCTATCGTAAACGTTAATAGAGAACATGAATTGCATTGCTTCAGTTCTCCAAACAACGTTTGCGCCAAAGGAAAGGTGCCGCAGCTAATTCGGTTCGGCCAGTCAAAGAGGAAGTCCCTGTCTGTGACCACACTGGTGCAATTTCATGACAGTCAATTTGTCGATAGTGCAGGCAAGTTGAAGGAACAAGTTGAAATTTTGCCCGCGCAATTCCAAAGACAACCGGTGTGGCTGTCATCAGCATTTGCGAAATATTGTATGTCAGCAAACCCGCGAGATGACGGTAGTTGATAGTTCGTTCTGCCGCGGTAGATTTCGCGGGATGTTGTCATGAATGTACCTATTTCTCTCCCAGGCTAAAACAACCTCGAACGACTTGTCCGAATATATGTGGCAGGTGTTTTCCTCTTGGCGTTCCATTTTGCTCCTAAGCCAAACTCCCCTACAAACTAGCTAGTCTCGGTGAACGGTTTGACTGGTAGAAAATAAACATTTATTATGTGTGTGTCCCCCCATCTGGTCATGCGGGCGGGTCATTATGCGGGCTGTAACGTTGCTTCTACATATGTTTTTCTACCGGGAAGTTGTAATGCAGCGTGAATTTATACGAAATGTTGTCCCGTTTGTATTTAAATTCCAATTAACTGCCCGTGATCTGGTCATATTTTGCAACTTTCCAGTGGGGCTAGCTGATGATTCAAACAACTTTTGAATAAAACCATTTTAATATTATTTCTGCAACCCGCAGCCCATTTTCCCGTTGAATTTACTTACATAAGGAATCAACATTCTGAACTCTGATTTATATGTATGTAGGCGTGTATATTATCCTGATTTAACCTTTTCTTCTGAATTCGAATTTTAACCAATGACAATTTTGTCTGAATTCGAAACAGATTCTGAGCTCTAGATTTTGCTCATAATTTCGGCAAGAATCCTTATTTTGATCTTGATCCTGACTTAGAGCCTGATCCTTGGTTTTAATCATAGTTCTACACTGTATCTTGATCCGATGTCTATTTATAGACGGATTTCGTGCCAACTCGACACAGTATCATAAAACATGCTCCGGCTTCTACAAACGCTAAATCCGACTGAATTATTATTATTTGCTCACATGATTGTACTACATATGACTCCTTTTTTCTCTCTCCTTCCAGTTACGATGGCTCCGGCAGCAGTTTAGGTGAGCCCCCGTATCGGGGGCATTTCGGCAGCCCTCATTCGTCCCCCTCGCGCTATTCGTACAATAACAACAGCAACAGTAACAGCACTGCCAAAACTAGCATCCAGCACTGGCGAACATCCAGTGCGGGGGCGTCGGACTTTAAGCGGAACTCCCGGCTGCGCAGCTCGACCAGTGCCGTCCCGGGCGGAGGCTGCGGAGTAGGAGGAGGAGGAGGAGGTTATCGCTCCGGTGGCAGTGGAAGCGGTTCCAGTAGCACCAGCAGCAGCACCGGATCCAACATGGTCGACCTGAACATCCCGAGGGGCCACTCGCCACACTTCAGCCCATCGCGGCAGACAAGTAAGATTTGTTATCGAAATATTTTTATCTTAAATCCCACTACACTGGGGTATCAATTTCATCCAGCATGAGATTATTTATTTCATTTTAAAATGTTCCTCAACGTCTCGTCATGATCGCAACATTCATAAAAAAAAGATAAAACTTGATAGCCAAAACCAACCGTCAAGAAACAATAAAATTCGTCTTCCAACCACTCGTGTGATGCGCAGAAAACGTCCGAAAATTGATTGTTTTCAATGGAGGTGCTTAGTCACCTTTGCGAATTCACACGTCTGGCTGGCGAGTTTTGGTTTGCTGCACCAGACGGAAAGGCTAGTTTTTATTGCACGTTGAATGTTGCGACTTTGGCATGAAACCGCCAATTACACACCTTCTTATTAAGCCGATGTGTGAAAAAAAAACCAATTTAATGGAATGTTATAGCATTTTTGCAATCTTTTTAAAGCTTGTTTTGATGCACCAGAGGAGTAGCGTAGATGGACTATTACGAAATCTCGATTTTTGTCTGCATATACAGTTTCGTTCAAAAAAGAATGAAATCGCGTGAAGTTGCGTACCCACTTCCAACTTTGACAAGCTGCCATTTTTCTCTCGGTTGATATTTTTTCACGAAAATTCCACACAATTTAGTTCAACTATTCAACTAACACTCTATGAAATTTGAAGTCTTTACAATGACGGGAAAGAAAGATAGAGCTATTTCCGTTAAAAAGGGGAATTTGGTGTTGCTTCACTAAACTTGCTATATTTTCGACAATTTTCTTTGAAAAATCTTGAAATTTGGTTCAAAGATGTAAAAATGTTTGATCTAATACCAGGCAAAGTTTCGTCAAAATCGATGAACGTGATCAAAAATGGTGCCGGGTAGAAAATCAGGTTCATTATCGCCCAGCAGACGATTTCATTCTTTTTTGGACGGATGTATGGAAAACATCGTAATCCATGTATTCTTGGTTTTTTCTTTAATAAAATCCAAATTTATCACAAAGAATATTGTAAATTGATAAAAATTTCATTCGTGCTGTGTTTTGGAAGAGAAAATGTTTCAACAGAATTCGAAATAAGAAGAACAGAGATTCAGAAATGACCTGCTAATTATTCCGATAAACAAATTTGATACACAATTAAAGCGAGTATTCAATTCGCTCTTGTGTTTCAATGCCAGCTCTGTTGGAACAATTTCTATTTCTAAACAAAGCACGAATGAAGTTTTTATCCATTTACAACATTCTTTGCAATAAATCTCGATTTTGTGAAAGAAAAAACCAAGAATACATGGATTACGATGTTTTCCATACAAACATCCGTCCAAAAAAGAATAAAATCGTCTGCTGGGCGATAATGAACCTGATTTTCTACCCGGCACCATTTTTGATCACGTTCATCGATTTTGACGAAACTTTGCCTGGTATTAGATCAAGCATTTTTACATCTTTGGACCAAATTTCAAGATTTTTCAAAGAAAATTGTCGAAGATACAGCAAGTTTATTGAAGCAACTCCAAATTTTCCTTTTTCACGGAAATAGCTCTATCTTTCTTTCCCGTCATTGTAAAGACTTCAAATTCAAATACAGTGTTAGTTGAATAGTTGAACTAGATTGTGTGGAATTTTCATGAAAAAATATCAACCGATAGAGAAATGGCAGCTTGTCAAAGTAGGAAGTGGGTGCGCAGCTTCACGCGATTTCATTCTTTTTTGAACACAACTGTAAATTACATATGAACAAAAAAGTAACAAAATATGTAATTCGCATTATTCTAGAGCGACTCTTCAAGATTTTGGGATTTGAACGAAAGTTTCAATGGAGAAATTGAAATTAAAAAATCATTCCTGGCTACACTTTAGAACCTAACAAAACTATGAGCCGGCAAAATTTAAAGTAAAATAAATGTTGAACATTGTAAAGTGTTTTGATGTACAGTACACGCTTTTAAGTTGTTGTTTGTCATTTTTTATAAATATTTTCGAACATTTGTATTTCTCTTTCAAACGTCAAAATATGTAGGAAAAATTCTCAAAGCCTGAAAAAAATCACAAACTATAGTTTGAAAGATCTTGAAAACATTTTTGCATGGTAAAATTTTCAAAATGTCAAAATTTCTACCACTTTTTCCCAACACTAGTGAACATGCTCTTAGATGTACGGTTACGAATCAGTGAAGAATGTGCCCTGTCCACGATAAGCTATTTGATGAAATCCAACTTTTTTTTTTTAACGATTTGAGACTTTTGCATTATATGATTTTTATAAAAAGTCATTGTTTACATACAGTGTGTACAGCGTGTGAAGCGTTTGGTAGGAAACTTCATGCTTTATTCCTCCCCTTATTCCAGTATCTTTCGCTGTATTTACCCCATGGTTAGTAGTTATATCTGCATTTTTGCAGAATTTGAAATTTTTCATAAGAGAATTTTAACTATGAAATTTGTATGGGAAAATTAAAATTTTGTTCTAAGAAACGAGTAAGAGTTTTCTTTCTACTCACAGTGGTTTCATATACAATACAACTAAGATCCGATTACCGAAGGTGCATGCATGTTGAATGGGAAAACATCGTTTTTCCTTTCAAATAACCCGTTTCTTAGGGGCTGTTCACTAATTACGTAAGCACATAGGGGGGGGGGGATTTCCCCCTTTGCCTTACGATCTCTTACTAGGGGGGTAGGCAGGGTTACCAAAAATCTTACGTAAGAAATGTTTCATTAAAAATTCATCACAGGCACAGCCATACGAAACCAGGTTTTTTTACTCACTACCTATTTGTTGGTTAATTTTGATGTTATGTTATTTATCTTTTAATGTCTTTGAATTAATAAAAAAGAATGCAGGTTCCATAAAATTTATAGAAAACCAATTCAAACCAACATGCCAACAAAAACACCAAATCACATTATTAAAAAATATAGTCGCTTTTCGCTTTCCGTCATAACAATCTTTTAATTTAGAAATTTATAGAAACAAAAAGGAAAATGGCGCGTTGTTAAACCACGATTTGTATCCATCATATTCCGAAAATGTCTTCATCCAGAAAAAATCTTTAAAAATTAATATAAGGCGCTTTAAATAATGAATTTCTTGACAGTTTTTTTTTCAGATATAGACACTATCAACTTTAAATTTTACAAACGATTTACCAAAAAATTCCTAAACTTTATCGCTTACCGCTGAATGAGTCTGAGCTTTTAGGTTAGTTGACAAAGTGATTGTCGTTAAACATTTTTGCCCCCATTCTAGTGGTATAGAATGATTTTTTTAAAAAGATTTTTAGAAAAACATAACAATTTTTTATGGAACCTTATACTAACCTGATCTCTCATTTTTAAATTAGAATTTAGATTTTATATTGTTTATTCGATTGTGGGAATTTATTGAAAATTATTGTTACCCCCAACAAGCTACGTCTTGAATAATGTTTTCTTTAATCGTTTATAACATTTCATCTGTTGTTTTGTATAGATTGTGCTTTTCAAATACAGTTTTTTAATTTTACTAAAGTGCTTTGCTTTGAAGCATGTACATATGTCACAATTTTAATATTTTCAAGCTATTTAAAAAAAATTGTCAATTTCTCAAAGAATTCAAAAACGTAAGATCTTACTAGAGAGGGAGGGGGGGTTTTGAAAAATCTTACTTTGTCTTACCAGGGGGGAGAGGGGGTTAAAAATTTCCAAAATCGTGCTTACGTAATTAGTGAACGGCCCCTTAATCTTCGAGTTGATATACAAGCAAAGTAAATAAAATATAGAAGGTTATATTATTCTAAAAATGTTTCAATAATACGCATGTCTGACTAAATTGCTGAGCCACAAGTCTGGAGCTCAAATTTTTAACAATTAACTGATAAAAAGAAGAAATCGTCTTCTGGCAGCAGATTTTTTAAAGAAAACATTCGAAAAGTGGAAAGTTTTTTGAAGAAAATTTTCATGTATAGAGTAAAAATCTGGGCTTGCCGTTTCCAACGCCCACCCCAAACCTTTCGATTACTGAACTTGTCCTATCAAAAAATCGTACGATTGAAGAGTATCAAGATATCAAGAAATATAAATTGTCAACTCTGGAAATTAGCAACACTACAGAGAAAACCCTCCCCTATCCAACGTAGCACTAATCACAAAAAAAAGATTTACCGTGGGGTCTAGAACAAATTGTTTTTTTGCGAACAAAGCAAACATTTTAAGAAGAAATAATAGATCGTTGAATAAAAAATTCCAACCTCCTTTTTTTTTTATTCAAAACGACAATCTGACTTCAATAAAAATAATCATAAAGGTGTATTTTAAAACCGTGCTAGTGCTGCCTTTTCTTTTTACGGCTATTTCTAGATAATTTTAATTTTTATGTTTGTTATTTGGTTTGAAATGTATACATTTTTTTCAAAATGTTTTTATGATTTTTTTGAGTTACCAAATACGTTAGCGGCACTTTTAATACATTCAAGCTTAAAAATGTATTTTTAGATGCGTTAGGAATAATCACTAGATAGTGAAAATTTGAAACATTTACTCAGGCATTTTGTTCGCAAATCTTCAAAAAATTTGCACAGTGGTCCGAAAAGGCCTATCTTTCATTCTAGCTCTAAAGTATCTTCGGAACATTTCCTCTTTCAAATATGCTTCATAACATGAAAGCATAAAAATTATTAAAAATGTTCTATGAAAAATTGAAAATTACTACTTTTTTATTTCAAGAGGTACGGCTTTATTTTGTTCTACAAAGTTATAGATTATGAGGAACGTTGAAGAAAATATGAAACTTTATTGAAAATACCAAAACTCTAACTCTGTTCAGAGCAGAGCTATTGAGGTTTTATTTTGAAAGTATCATTTAAAAGTTTCTTTAAAGTATTGAATTGAATTGAGAAAAAAGATTGATGCATAAAATGATGAAGTTAATCAATTTTCAATGATAAATGAAAAATCCCGATTTGATTGACAGGAAACGTTTTTATGATAAATTCAGTAGGATATCGATTTAATATTTTACATTTCAAATCAAACGTCGTCTTTAGATTTTCATGCCTCCAACGATGTATTCATTTAGTTCATTTTGTACTCAAATATGAACACCATCGCAATCATTTAATTGATGGACTCATTTTACAGATTGCTCCAAATATTAGGTCGAATCACTAAGCAAAATCTTAATTCTGAAAGCATTGGTTTTCCTCCGGAGACAACGTAAATTTATCTATCCGCTGCGATGAATTGAATTGTTTTATTAGTTAGTTGCATCCAAAATTTCAAAATATTCTTAAACAAACAAAACATGTATGTGTGTCACGAAAAGAAAGAATAATGTTTATAAAAACTTATGATTTTTTTTTGTTTATGCCTCCTTTTTCATTTTGCTCCAAATCCTCACAATATTTTGCGGTTTCTTTTGCTTAGTCCTCCAAAGCTCTTCTTAGTTTGATAGTTTAAGCAGTTTTCTTTTCTTTTTGAACTCTTCAACCAAGTAAAAGGAAAAAATGTGGTTAAAAATGATGTCACAAGAATGAAATCAAACTCATACTTTATTATTTTTACTTTAGTTAATTCATCTTCAAATCTTGCTGGCTCTTATTCCTCGATTGTTTGTTCATCATTTGGTTAAAAGCGTACTTTGACTTTGAGAAGGATTTTTGTGAAAATCCTCAATTCGTTTAAATTGATGTTATGAATATCAAAACTCTACGCACATGGTACGTACAAAGATAACGTGCTCAGCTTTCACCAGGTTCATATCCTCAAGTATGCAAGATTTTGAAGTAATTATGAAATTCATTTAGAGAAAAGGCGAAAAGGATATAACAGACTTAAAACAGATTTGGATGTTGGTTAGATTTCAAAACAAGTTAAAAAAGGTGAACGCTTCGTTTGTTTTCGTTTTTTCTTTTTTATTCAAAGTATCATGCAACGGCTGAATGGCCTTCTACTCAGCTTTGATTATAGAACTTGAAAGTGTGGATAGAACTTATGTTTTCAGCTGAATAGAATGCAGTTGAGTAAGTACTGTTCTATGGAGCTTTTGGTTACTTGGGTTGGCCTTGATGGGTGATATTCCTATAAAAAAGGAAAAAAAACTCATGAAAACGTTTCTTGAAAATTCTGTTTAATATCATAGGTGAGTTTTGGACCACTGTGAGACTTGAGAATCTTAATTTTTACGAAAATAAGAGTTCTGGAATTTAAACCGTAATATATCTGATCTCTACTAACTCTACGCAGTAATTCTGATATCTGATTCTTCGAAACGGTTCTTAATTCAGTTCATAAATTTTGATGCATAAAATTCAATATAAATAGTTTGTACAGCTCTGCGGTTTAATTTTTTTCTTTAAATCGTTGCAATTAAGTAATTCTTCCATGCAACACTTGTCTAAAGCAAACAAACAAAATGCAGCCAGTTCTCGTTTCACTATAGTCAGTCGTCGACGTCGTCTGAGTTTATTTACACGACTGACCGTCATCCATCACCTGCGGTGGCGTTGAATTACAAATCTGCCAGAGCCAGTCAGTAGTGGCAGTAATTAAACAACACCACAAACTATCCCCACAATTTTCCCACAAATCGAAGTGCGGATCTGAACCAAACCAGCTCGTACCTACTCGATTTGGTCTGGCATCATTTTTCGTTCTCACTTTTCAACTTGTTCCTCTTTAATACCAACCGTAATAAATAAACTAATGCCGCACTGACACTGGCTATCAATTACTTTTCGCCAACAGCTCAAACGGGCGACACACAGACACTGCATGTCCACTTGCCCAACCATGGCTTCCGGATGATACGATTCGACGAGGCGTCCGATGTGCGGCAGATCATTAATCTGATCGTGGGCTCGATGTCACCGGGCCACAAAACAAATCCCCAGAGCTACGCACTCCGGCTCAGGCACATGCTCACCAAAGAAGTCCTCTGGATGCCACCGGACACTTCGATGTCGCAGGTGATGGCCCACATTTTCAACCCGTCCTGTAGCAATGCGGACTGCCCGAATGTGGACAAAAGTACGATTGCCAAAAGGATGCAGCAAAAAACCAGTGGAGTCGTGGGCCACGCCAACAGTGTCTGGAAAGCGGAGTTGCGAGTACGCTACATACCAAAAAGTCTCAAAGAGCTGTACGAGCGAGATCGTACGACCTGTCACTTTTACTTTGACCAAGTCAAACAGGATTACATCCAGTCCAACATCCCAAATATCGATCAGGAAATCGCTATCCAGCTGTGCTGTTTGGGAATCCGACACTACTATAAAGATACGAATCAAACCTCGAACGATCGGAAGCACCATCTGGAGTATATCGAGAAAGAGATGGGATTCAGTAACTTTATACCTAAATCTGTGATAGAAACCATTAAGCAGAAGAATCTGAAGAAACTAATCCAAGCGGGATACAAAAAGGTGTACGGCTACTCTGAGATGGATTACATGCTCAAGTTCTTCGATTTGCTTAGGACTCAGTACACTTTCGACCAGGAGCAGTTCAACGTACAGCTCAGTAGCGGTTGGAACATTCGAGTCGATTTGATCATCGGTCCACATGTCGGCATTTCGTATTCGGTCAATCCACAAGCGCCACCCACAAAGGTCACCGAGTTTGAGAGTATCGAGCGAATATCGACCAGTGTCGTTTCGTCCTCGTTGACCAAGAGCGACCATCAACCCAGCAAACTAGGCTCCAAAAATTCCAAAGACCAACCCGATCTCACCAGTTCCTGCGGCAGTAGTGACAAGAAGGACAAAAAGACAGTTCCCTGCTCCTGCAGTGACATCAAGACTCAACTAAGGATCAAGGTCAGTGGCAATAGCGAAGACCTGGCGATCACATGTGATGGTATTAAGACTTCCGAAAGTATAGCCGATCTAGTCGATGGTTACTGTAGATTATTTAGCGATAGCGATTTAAGCTTATGGGATCGAAGCGTTACACCAAAAATTACCCCCAACACCAGCACTACCAATTCGCTGGAGAAGAGTCAGCATCGGAAGATGACCGATTCCCAGTCGTCGGAGAAGCACGATCTAACGCGTTCCTCGAACGATAAGCTGAACAACTCGGTGCTCAATGAGCTGGAAGCTAGCACCAGCTCGAACGCGAAACCCACTCTCAATGAAGACTACGCTGAGTTGGGCATGTGTGACGATGAGGGCGACTATTCTACCCCCGCTGCTCGAAACTACGAACTGAACCGGAATCAGATCACCCTGAACGAAATCATCGGCGTCGGTCAGTTCGGTGATGTCCATATCGGTTCCTGTCGGCTGTCGAGCAAGTCCACGTTGGTGAACAAGCTCAACCAATCGCTCACCAGCGAGTTCGATGACCTTTCGTTGTCGGGTGATAACAACAATGGCGGCGATCAACAGCAACAGCAGAAAAGCGGTGTCATCCAGGTGGCTGTGAAGACTTGCAAAGCCGATGCCGATTTGGCCACGTCCGAGAAGTTCCTGGAGGAAGCATGTAAGTTTTTTTTATTATTGTGATAAATGACAACTTTCAATCACCGATTCTCAACATAAGAAACTTTTTCCAAATTATTCTTCACTTAATGAATGAAGCATTTTCAGCACAAAACTTAATGGAATGATAGGAATTCATTATACAACCTTGTGCTTCTCAGTATTAAATTCACTCTCATTCTTTTTGTTTTGGTAGTAGGTAGCAACACTTTGCGAGTTGAATGTTTTGATGCAGCCAGGGTTGAAGCCTTGTGGTCCGTCAAACTCAATTGATAGTTCCTGAAATGGGTTTCATTTTGTTTGCCGGTCACTCACCCTCCAGTCGTGTGCAGCTAAAAGAATTTCAAAGTCAAGCATTGACCAATCTCATTCAAACGATCGAAGACGAACAAGGAATACATTTAAAATTGTTATTGCCCATGCCAGCAAGTCTTTTAACTAGCAGCTGCAAAGGTTTTTTTCTTGTTTGCTTTCATGGTCATTCCTTTCTTCTTCATTCGAAATGTGTAGAGCTTCACCAGCCACAAGCCGGAGAAATGTTGACCATTGTCGTGCTCTATCCATCATGTGACTGTGAGTAGTTAGTGTAGTTGCTTCAAATGAGTACAGAGCCGTGATGTTGAGGGAAAATAGCTAGTCAAGAGTGACGGGTGAATTTTCTCAACTCTGGATGCTGCATTTAGGGCAGTGGAAAGGAGAGACTTGAACTGTTCGCTAGTAGAACTTGGAATCAGCGTTGCCAGATTGCAATCCGCTCAAGTCCGTAGGTTTGACACAAAACGAAAAATCGAAAAATGTACTGATTTTGGCAAAATGAAACTTTATGACCTTTTTTAGGTCGTCAAGTAGAATTTTCGTTTATCCGCGGAATCCCGATAATGTTTTCGATAATCCGTAGGAAATGCTGAAAATCCGTAGATTTCGAGCATCGATCCGTAGCTGCGTAGAAATGCCTGAAATCCGTAGATCTGACAACGCTGCTGGAATACTTTTATTTTTTTATGTTTTTTTATCTGGGATTTTTAACTAGTTTGCTGATTCATCCCGTATATATACTTCTATTCAACATGTTTCGTCCTATTTATACTAACCATTTGCATGGTGACATTGATTAGTTGTTTGCTAATGATAAACACCTCATGCGTGTGTTGCTATTCATCTCATCGATTGCTTCGACGAGACGAATCTTAACACTCCTCTTCAACACACGCATTCCTGCAGTCTCCTAACAAACTCCGGCGGCTCCTCCTGAAGATGGGGCTACTTCTCTTCAACACACTCACCGGACCTCTATCGTCGCCTTTATTGCCCGACGCTCTCACTTCTGTTGCAACTCGATGACTTTTCTCCTAGCTTTCGACTCACGATCTTGCAGTGGGTCCGGCCCGTCGATATTACATAATTTCTAACTTAACGACCTCCAACTAGGTCTAACGACCTTCCGATTGGCTTCAGGTAGGACGAGCTTGATACGTCTCGAAGCTCTCCCTGAGCCTTGACGCCTTTGCTAAGGCCTAACGCCTCTCAGTTGTTCCAGCCCGACGACCGGGCTTTCCGGTCCGACGACCTTTTCTATGGCACCGACTTGACACCTCGCTCGTAAGTTCTCCAGTCCTGGTCCAACGACCACCACTTGGTTTCTGACTTGACGACCTTCCATCACAGACTAATACTTCCATTATACCGGCCCGTCATCCTTCCATGGCTTCCGGTCGATGACCTGTCAGTGGCTCTAACCCGACAACCGCATTCGTGGTCCCAGCCTAACAACCTTTCATGGCACCGATCTAACAACCTCCCAGTGACTCCGGTCCGACGATCATGTTTGGTTGCAACTCGACGCGTTTTTTTTTAGTTGATCACCCAGGTGGTAAATCCTTTCTACGGATTGCATTCCAAGGCACGGCGAGCCACCGCGTCCCCCCAGTTTGCTACTCTGGGTGCATGGGTGTAATTGGTGATTCATGATACTATGTACCCCTACACCATAAAGTCCACCTGGGGCCTCTGGCCATAATTCTCATCCGGACCATACTCGGGAGACCATACTCGCGCAAATACTCATTTGTTCGTTCTACACCAATAAAGATCTTCCTCTCTACTGTCACAATTCACGACTCACGAGTTGGCAATCCGTTCGCCGCTACTCGTGACTCGAAGCCCACATTCGGCCGCTTGTCACAATTTGAGGCTCAAGGACCGGGCGCCTCTCCTCGTGACTCGAGATCTCTCATTGACACAATTCGAGACGAGAACAACTCGTCACTCCTCGAGTCTGGAGATACTCGCATCACATAACGTGTTCTCCGTCTCGACTCCTTGAGACTCAGTCTGAGGCCCAACCACTGGGCACCACATGTTTACGGCACAAGGCCCTCTGCCCGTCGTGAGTCGATCATATCCGCGAATCGGGGCAGGAACCTACCCAAAAAGAAGACCGATCAGAACCCGCTCGAACACTTGGTCGTCCCGCATATCGGGGTCGCGACTACCCGATACGCGTGACGACTCCTTCCTCTTGCAACTGAGCACTGGTGCCAAGGCACCCAGTCGCACCACGTTTGTGCCACACTCGACACGCAGCTCGTCGGCGGACTGGCTTTTTTTTATTAGTTGATCACCCAGGTGGTAAATCCTTTTTACGGATTACATTCCGAGGCACGGCGAGCCACCGCGTCCCCCCAGTTTGCTACTCTGGGTCCATGGGTGCAATTGGACGACTCATGATACTATGTACCCCTACGCCATAAAGTCCACCGGGGGCCTCTGTCCATATTTCCCATCCGGACCTGCAACAAAGGCTATACCCATGATGGGAAGACCATACTCGCGCCAAACGCTCCACGGAAAATACTGGTTTATACGTGCTACACCAGCAATCGTCATCCACTCTTTGTCACGATTCACGACTCACGGGTTGGCAGTCCGTTCGCCGCTACTCGTGGCTCGAGTCCCACGAACGGCCTCTTACCACAATTCGAGACGTCTCTACCCGCCTTTCCTTGTGACTCAAGACCCTCTCACGCTCATCCTCTTGACACAATTTGAGAAGTCTATACCCGCCTCTCCTCGTGTCTTGAGGACCCTCATTCAGAACAACTCGCCTCTCCTTGGGTCCGGAGATATCCACACACCTAACCTATTCTGCGTCTCGACTCTTCGAGACTCAATCTGAGGCCCACTGGCTGCATCAAGTGTGACGTGTAGATCTCTTGGCCGTATGCCTACAGATGACGAGTCTGCAGACACGTTTCCACTATGCACCACGTTGAGGCGGAAGTACTTCGCAGAGCAGCATTTAGGCAGTGAAAAGGACCAACTTGTATGATGGTAGAACTAGGAATACTTTTATTCTTCTTCTTCTTGATTCTACTTGAACTGCACTTCGGAGTTCGGGTTGAAATAGGTTTGCCTGTTTTTTACATGAGTCATTTCCTCTTGAAAAGCATGCTTCAAGGACTTTTCACTTAAGCCTTCTACCGCCTCAGCTAGAGGATCATTTCACCGGAGCGAGTTCGACGGATTCAAATTTCATTTTTGCCCAGTCCGGCAACCATCTGCTCCGTTCTCATCTGTCGAAGGACGTCGACATACGTCCCCTGCATTAACCTTGATTGACTCCTGCTTGTTGCTCACTCCGTGTTTTGGGCTGCTCAATGATGGTTCTTTTTTTAGAGCCTAAATGCACATCCTCGTCAGGGTTTTGCCCGACCAACGGATCCAGGGCAAGCAATTTTAGATTTCTAGAGATCGAGTGATATGTAGACCATCATAAATTCAGAAACTTGTCCCCAATCTGCTAACTCCAACGGAAGCGTTCACTTTCTGAAGATACGGGCGCCTTTAATGCATGGTTCCCAGACTATTCCTTTCGAAGGCCTGTATGAACCTTTACGAGTTCCCCAGATCAGAGCCAGACCAGCGCTAATCAGGAGAGGCATCCGACCCCCGGGTCCACTGGATATTTTGTCCATCGACGGATGGCGAAGAAACTGATCAAGTTGTTACCGGAACTCAAGATGGCCATCCCTTAACTATTGACCGATTCAAGAAGGTAACACAGGAATGACCTCCAGCGTTGTTAACCTACCCCGGTGTTCTATATCGGTTGTAATCCCTAACATAATTCTCTACCTTGAAATGGTTGTGCTTACAGCTTGATGTGTAGGAACAATCGACTTACACACTTCTTGATGATAGAGTGTTATCTAGAACGCAGCTCACTAACATGATCTACCTATTTAGTAGAAGCTGGGGTCCTATATTTGTAGTTTGTATGATCACTTATAACAATTTTCGCTGATATGTCCAATTGGCATATCAGCCTGTCTGCTGTGGTATTTTCCGGTTAAACGCGGCCTTTTTTTAGCAAATTTGGAATACCATCCGGACGCGGACTATCTTCGGTTGAAGTTACTTTGCGGTTTCGATGTACCGAGTACCGAGGGACAGTTTCGGTGGCTGTAGGATCGCCCCTCGATGATAAGTGTTGTGATTGTCTACATCAATAACAAATATAAGTTGATGTATAATCAAAGGCGGCATGAAATGTTTTAACTGGACTCTACAGTGGCCTGCTGTGTTAGCCATGATCATTCAGTAAGCGTCATCACATGGGTATTCGTTGGCCTGAACCCTGGAAACTCCCGAATACTGTTGTCTCCCAGAGACCGTCAGCTAACCTAACGATCTTGGTAATGATCTTGTCAGTCAAGGACTGTCTTTATCCTAGTTCTAACTAAATTTCATTTCAAACTGCAAAATGGTAGGAGCGCGTCTACGGTGTGCCAGGCTGCCAGGTCTCGAGTAACCTGGCGATCGTCTCTTACGCATTTCCGTGTAAATTTTGAGCGTCTGCACGTCAACACGTTAAACAGTTGGGACTACGCTACAGGATATCTTTTGTTTTCTGGGTTAGTTAAGTTTCGAGGAAGTGAAGGGCTTACAAGGAATTCAAAATCTTATCACCTTCCTTTATTTCCTCGTATTTACAAAAGTTTTTTGTAAAAGTGATAACATTTGAAAAATATATAATATATCTCGCGTGAGCTTTCATTACGTCGTATGAAACAAAGTGTAAACTAACAGTTTTATTACGAAAAATTACAAACACTTACATAAACTTGTTCCAACTTCTTTCCATTTGAAATATTTGTAGCCTGGACAACATTCTATATGTGAGATACAAATTTTAAAGTTTTTTTAATTACCTTTTCAGCAGTTTTTTTTGTTAATTCTCACGATGTTTCATACGACGTAATGAAAGCTCACGCGAGATATGGAGAGAAATCAGTGATCGAATGGTTTTTATTTCAAAATTTACCAGGGTTACATTTGCTGTTTGTATAACATGTACATTTCTGCTCCCTCACAGATATTATGCAAAAGTTCGAGCATCCACACATCATCAAGCTCATCGGCATCTGCAGCGGTCCCCCGATTTGGATCGTCATGGAACTCGCCCGGCTGGGTGAACTGCGCGCCTACCTCAAAAAGAACGGTCCCAAGTAAGTCTCTGCTCATTTCTTCCCCTTTTTGCCTTTCTTTTTCTTTCCCTCCTTTTTGGGCGGAGGATCCTTGACAAAGCCCAGCGCGCGACGATATTCCTCGAGCCGGGACCGAGGAACCGGAGCATTACACATTCCTGCCGGGCCCGCCTGATGAATGCGGAACAAGCGTTTTTGACCAGCCGTTGGCAACGGCACTGTCCCACGGGTTCGACAGGGCAGGAAGATTTCCCCCTTTATGCCTGTGTTGGCTTCGAACAATTCTCCGAAGCCCCACGTAAAGACTTCCTGCCTGGGAGGGGCCGGCTTTCGAGTTACGATCGGGATCGGAGCCTCCGCCCCGGGAACAATCTTTTCCGTATAGAAGTAGCAATCATTGTCCGGATAGTGACGAACCATCTTCCGTTTTCTTTGGTTTCAGGTTGAAACTTGGGACTCTGCTTCTGTACTCCTATCAACTATCGACGGCGCTCAGTTATCTGGAGTCGAAAAAATTCGTCCACCGGGATATTGCGGCCCGAAACGTACTCGTCAGTTCACCAACTTGTATCAAGGTGAGTTTAAATATTATTTTTTATATATTTTTTAAATAAACTAAAATTTTGAGATGTTTAGCCGGAAGGGGTTGATGTTAGAATGCCATTTCCAAGCAACTGTTACTATGATTGTTCTTTTTTTCTTCATAAGCTTGCCGATTTTGGTCTCTCAAGATGGGTTGAAGATCAATCGTACTACACCTCCACCAAAGGGATGCTGCCGATCAAGTGGATGGCACCGGAATCGATCAATTTCCGCCGTTTCACGACTGCCAGTGACGTTTGGATGTTTGGTGAGTTGGATTGGTTCAAAATTTGATCTGTGGATCTTCATAAATCACTTTGATTGTTCAACAGGAGTCTGCACCTGGGAGATTTTGATGCTCGGTGTGAAGCCATTCCAAGGAATAAAAAATTGTGATGTGATCGGAAAACTGGAAAACGGAGAACGACTCCCGCTGCCGGTTAACTGTCCCCCACGGCTGTATTCCCTAATGTCCCAGTGCTGGTCATACGAACCGCACAAACGACCCAACTTCAAAAATGTTAAGGAGGTGCTATAGTAAGTTATTGTTATGGGCATAGAAAATTGGCTTGAGATGTAAAATTGTAACTTTTTCAACAGTGAAATTCTGATGGAAGAACGCCACAGCGATTGCGAAACGATGCGTCGTGAGAATCGTCGAGTTGCGGCTATGTCCTGGGGAGCTGGTGACGATGTAGCTCCACCAAAACCGGCCCGCGGTCCAATGATGGGAGGTAAGTTACCGAGATGGTGCTTCTGGAAAGCTTGAATTTTAAAATCACGCTTGACTGCTTCCAGCTGGCGATGGGTCTCAGCAGGCTCTCGGGGCCCCGCAAACCTACATCATAGCGCGGGATCCAACGGTGCTGGCCGCCCTGATGCGCGAGAACGAACAGCGAGGCGTGAACGCTTCATCTTACACCACACCTGCTTCGGTATTTAATAGCGTAGCCGTAGATTTAGATCCAATTGCACAAAATAATACTGATAACGTCGCGATCGTAAACGAACCCGCTAGCACCGCCGAAAATATGCCATTGAAAACAATCCCTCTAGCAGCAAACGATCTACTCAAACTCGATCCCACTATAGACGAGGCAAATAACGAAACCAAAACCGCTACAGACCCTTCATCCTCTTTGGAAATTGATAATCAAAATTCTATCGTAGCTTCGCCATCAACTAGCACCCTGGTACCTTCGGCCGAAATGGATCAAGTCCCTAGTGCCGACCAACCGTTGGGTATCGATTCTTTGGAACGCTACAAAAATCCTAACGAACCGCTTTCTACCAATAACAACCCACTCCAATCCGGTCCCCTCGCTTCCCAGCCCAATCCGAACCAATCCTTCCCGACACCTTGCGAAATTATCAACGCACTCACGCAGCAAACCCATTCCATCGAACCAACCTACAAAGCGCTCCAAAAAGGTCAACTCGCTGCCGCCGGAACAATGTCCATGGGAATGCCTGCCTTGGCCGCGGGTGTTCCCGTTCCCTTGAATAACAATAATTTCATGCATTCCAATGATCCCCAACAGCAGCAGCAACTACAACAGCAGCAGCAACAACAATTTTATGGAGTAGCCGCGGCCGCAGCTATGCAGCCAGCTATTCAGGGTAATCTGGTAATGTACCAGCAATACCATCAGCAGCAGCAGCAGCAACAACAGCAACAGCAGGCTCTTCAGGAGCAATATTTCCAACAGGTTGGTGGAAGTTGTATTTTTCATTGTCCTTTGCGATTCGATGCGGGTAATATTGAAGTTGTAAGGTTCAATGATTTGGAAACAATCATTCACAGCCAGGGATAAACACCTATTTTCAATGAGCTGTTCTAACAACTGAATTTCGAGATGATTCCGAGCATTTTTGTTGCTCGCGCAAAAGCAACATGCTGTAACAGGCGTTAGACACTTAGAATTCTGTTTCGGAATACTTCCCTCGCCAAAGCCTTTTGGATGGGTTCAATAAGCTCGAAGCCTTTATGGTCATAGAAAAGGGTTATCAAAAAACAAAAGAATACTCGTGGATTTACCTGTTGGATATCTGATATACTTCATTGCATAGCAATGCATTTAAATAATCTTCACTAATGTCACGCTGAAACATATCCGGTGAAAAGTTTAGGCCGAACGGTAACGCGTATTTTCAATTAAAACGCATTACTGCAAAATGAGAAGGGGACAAATTAACACAATCCAATACATTATTCTTCTAAGAGTGAGATGGAAAGTCCTCCTTTACCGAAATCATGTCTTTTAAGATACTTTGAGCGAAATCATTTCAATACATTCGTCGTAATTTGAAATGAAACCTAACACACACGATACTCAATATTAAAAAGTCACAAAAAAAAAGTTTCACAAAATCCTATTTTTATCGTATCGAGATACTAATGTACTAGACCGCAGAAGTTTCTGCTTTCAAAAGACCTTCATAGTCATTGACAATCAACCATTCATTCGATCGCAATTTCGTAAATTTCACGAGCAGAAATGTAAACACGGTACTCTCGAGTAAACTTTTTGCAGGCAGCAGTGGTACTTACTTCCGGGAAGCTGAAAGCCTACGCCAATTGTTGTAGCTGAATGTGGGGTATGATTTAACAAACAGGAAAATTGTGCCAAAATCTAGAAAGTCTTATTAGGTTTGTCGAACAAAAGCTTTGGAAGTTTACTCAAACTTCGTGTTTTGGTTGGCACTAAAGAAACATTATAAGAGTTCCTTCTCACATAATGCTGTATTCAGCAACAAAAACCAACTTTTTCCCCTCAGGAAGCCCGTAGCCTTAAAATCGTGCGATCCATAATATATTAGGTTGTAGGTTTTCGAACGCTTTCACAGCTTCGCTGAACTACATATGAATAGGCACGGTACTCAGTCGTGAATATCTCGCTCGAATCAATAATTTTGCTACTTTGGATTAAAATAAGGTTTGCGCCCAGTCAAGCCAAGATTGCCATGAATATTCAAAGTCTACCGTGTAAAACGACATAGTTGGTTTTAAATTGTCGGCAATCCCAGAAAAGGTTTGAGTTAAATCCCTACACCCAAAGGAGAAGTTGGAATATCTAGACACAAATAATGAGATTTTCAACCAATAACAATTCCAAAATGTCTAGCATCGAACATGAGCTTCAGAAGGATAATGAAAACTAAACTTACTCAACCTGTAACCAATCCATTTAGCAGGTCCCATATCAGCAAACGATCTTCCACCAGCAGCAGCAGCAGCAGCTTCAGCAGCAACAACAACAGTACATGGCTTATCCAGGTCAATACCTTCCATCGGCAGCTATGATCAAATCCCCACAGGAAGAGATGGGATCCAACCAACAACTACACCAACAACAGCAGCAACAACAATCTTCCTCGAGCAAATCCCGCAGCTTGGAACGCAACGTTGGTCAAAATTTGGTATCCGCCTATGCTGCCCGGATCAACTCCTTGGAGCGGACTCGACAGATGAGCATGGAATACGGGACGGCGAAGGCCATGAGATCTAACTCACTAACGAGACAATACAGTGGAGGAAGCCAGATGGAATCCGCTTACCCAACGGGTCATGGCGTTAGATCTGCCAGCTTGGAACGTGGTGGTCAGATGGGACAAAACTACGGAAGTCGGATGGGAAGTTTGGAGCGGAATCAAAATCAATCCATGTTTATCAATAGCATGAAGGGTGGCAGTTTGGAGAGGAATCAATCCGCCGCAATCGTGAGTGATATGATGGGTAACAAGGCCGGATTCAAAGGTGGCAGTTTGGAGCGGAACCAGCATATGATGATGAACTCCGGAAGCCGTGCCGGAAGTTTGGAGAGGAATATGTCCTATCAGAATTATCGTAGTCCAGTTTCAGCTGCTCCGAAAGAACAGGAACCGTTCCAAGAAGAGATCTACGACTTTGGAGGGGTTAATGTCAAGTCCTGTGCATCCATTGCTCTAAAGAAAAGTGTTGAAAAGGGAATTTTACCCCCAAGCACCCTGATGTCTCCGGGAGGTGGCCAGCCGGCTGCCAACTTCTCTCTTCCTCCGCCGTATAGCTCAGCTCAAAGTTCTAATAAGTTCAACAACCAACAACAGCAACAGAACACTCCACAACGTTCCATGTGGCAACAGCACCAAATGTACCAACAACAGCAACCTCCACCACCGTATTCGGCCATTGCTTCCGGGGTTCCTCAGAACATTAATCCTCAGCAGCCGGGTATGCCCATGATGGGTATTGCTTCGTCCCAGCAGGTACAAATACCTCATCAACCAGCCGGAACAGCTCTGAAGATCGGTATCGCTCAGGCAATGGTTCCTCAGCAGCCGCTAAATCAAGCACAGGTTCAGCATCAGCAACAGCAAGCTTCGGGAATTGCAGTTGGTTCAGGATCAAATCCCCAGCAGGTTGGAGTTGCGATCTTTCGACTGATTGTTTTTTTCTTTCGTTCTTGGTCGTGCGTTTTCTCTTCGGTTTCTTATTTTAGTCTGCTCGTCACTTGATGATATTGATTTGTTTTTCAAGTAGTTACTGTTTACATAAGATGTTAATTTTTATAATTGAAGATTTGTGTGATCTTAAGTTGTTGTTAGAGGTAAAACTTTATAAAGCGCATGTAGTGATTATCAGTATGATTTTGTTCAGTTCACATTTAATGTTTATGTAAGTTTGTCAAAATTTATTTGAAAAAAAGCTAAATTTTTGGTTTCCAATGAAAAAATTTGAATTACTGTCGATTTTGCCAATATCTTACCAAAAACCTTTCCACGTCCCTTTTTGCAGCAGGTCCCAGAAATGCAACAAATGCTCGAAGCCAAGCTGCGCAAGCAACAGCAGGAAAGCGAAAACGATTCCAAGTGGTTACAGCAGGAGGAAAGCATTTTCCACAAGCGACTGAGCCTGATCACGTCCGCTGCTGGCAGCGCATCGTTCGATCAGCCCCCTGCAGAAGTCAACAACGGCGGTGCTGCTGCGACAACAACCGTTTCCGGCAATGGTTCCGGATCCGGAGGGGCAGGAGGGGGTGGAAGTGGATCTTTGTCTGGAAGCTACCACTCCCAGCAGAGTCCACACTTTTCCCCGCAAAATACAATGTCCGGTCCGCAGAGTCTTGGCGATCACTATCCTACGACTCCAAATGCTTCGGATTCGAGGTAACTTTAAGAATATTCATTTGAAAAAAAAACTCTTATTGAATATATTTTTTTTCAGACCGCACACCCCAGGTTCTACATCTGGTATGATAAAATCCAAAAGCTCGTCCATGGAACGTTGTACAACCCCGTTGTCCGGGGATGAAAAGCTTCTCATGAAAAAGATGGAGCCAACCCGGACAATGCCCCTGGATCGTAACGGGGACATTGTCTATCAGGCGACAACGAGTGTGGTCAAATCGATCATGGCACTTAGTCAGGGGGTGGACAAATCTTTGGCCGAAAGTTATCTGGATCTGGTTCGGAACGTGGGCATAGAGCTGAGAACGCTCCTTGGAGCGGTGGACCATATTTCAACTTCCTTTCCAGCACAGTGTCATAAGTAAGATTAAAATTAAATGGAAATGACTTCATTGAATAACTGACTTATCTGACATTTATCTTCCTAGGGAAGTCGAGATGGCACACAAAGTATTATCCAAAGATATGTTCGATTTGGTAGCGGCTATGCGGTTAGCACAACAGTATAGCGAAACAACGCTCGATGCTGAATATAGAAAGTAAGTACATGACTTTGCTTTTGATGTTTACTTTTTATTGTAAATAGGGATTCGGCGCTCTGACTATTGTGCAACTATTTCGGCAACCTTCTGTATTCCAGTCGTAAACCTCTTCAAAGTCCCATCAAAGAAATTTTAGATTTTTGTTTCTTTGGCTTACTAGCTAACTACCAAAATTCGACGTTGACTGGTTACCAATATTTTCGATGACCCTATCATTCAGTTTAATTTGAGACATACCGCTTTGGAGCTTAGATTCTATTCGTTGAGCTTACCCGGTGGTTTTTGAGCGAGTAACAATGTCTATATAATATTGATGTTAAAGTATTATCCTGCCATCTTCTATAAAAAGATTAAGTTATGATCTCATCCGTCTTGATAAAAAAGGGTACAATATTTGTTGATGTCCGTATTACTAGAGCTGTTTGTTGATTTGATCCAATGATTTTCGCAGCGTTATGTAGTTCACACATTGTGGTGTAGGGAACGAAATAGCGTCAATTTCTCCGACGTTGTTTGATTTTTTTTTGCAGAGTTATTTGCTTGTTATAGCATATTCCCCAATGATCAACTGCGATCGAGAAGACTTGGCCCTCGAACGAAATGGAACCTGTGCATGACTGTTCATTAGAACGTTTGTCCTCTAAGGGACCACAATTCTACACTGCAGCTATTGGGGAGGATGTGAGTGACCACGAGAAGTCGATTGAGGTGTAAAAATTTGACCAAAAAGTTCTTATGTGGCAGGCAATCTGCTTCTGCGGATTGAAGTCGGCGAGTTTCTTTACAAAAGGAACAATAAATGCCGATATCTACCAAAAGGAGTGTTTGCTGCCACTATATAAGAAACATACGACTCCACTATTGTTCTGGCCGGATTTGGCGTCAGCCCACTACGCTAAATCCACTCTTAGATGGTTTGAGGATAAAGATGTAGATGTAGATTTTGTTGTGAAAGATATTAACCCACCAAACTGCCCCCAGCTTCGCCCCATAGCACGATATTGGGCTATCGATAAGAGAGTTTTCAAGAAGGATGGTAAGGCCAACGGGACCATGGCGGTTTTCAAGAAAATTTGCGGCCAAGAAGTGTGATCAATCAGCTGTACAAAACATAATGAAAAGCGTCAAGTCGAAAGTCCGAGAACATTACCAATAATAACTTTTTAACTTGTATTTTTTTATAAACTGTAAGAATAAGCTTTTTAAAACACTTCCGAACTGTTTCTTTGTTTGAATCATCAATAAAATCAATACAATGAAAAAAAAAATGTTTATAACCTCTTTTCGATACACTCCTTATAAGAGAGACGTGTGTTAACGTAAAGATCGAAGTCGGCAAACACCAAAATTCTATAATGCAATAATTAATAGACGGGCACAAACAAAAAGAAATCGAATTAGAACATTTATTTCACGATATTATAATGAATTTTTAAATTAAAATATTGACTCTCAATTGTCTTTTCTATGTATTGCGAGTTTCATTTCTTCTAATGCAAGTTTGTGCTTCTCCAGCGCAAGTTTCCGCTCGCAAAAGTCATTCCTACGCTTCAATTCCCTGTTTCTTTCCTCTTCGATTCCAATTTTGCCTTTTTTAAATAGCTTTCATTTTGGACTTCTAAACGGCGCTTCGAAGATGGCCTACTAGGTCCTGGCATCAAATTCCTAGGCTCTACATTTTCCTTAGTGACTGAAAATGTAAACCAAATTATTTACTTAGAAACATTATGGCTGGCAGTCTTTCCGAGAACATTGTCCAATACTTTGAAGTATGTCCAAGTAACAGCTTCAGATCTGGATCGAATCCTGGCATCCAAATTGATGCGGTAGGTTTTCATGAGGTTCGCCCATTTTGATCTCAACTCATCAGTGCTGCAGTTATGTCCCGAAATTCTCCTTCGAGCTCTAGACGAAAATGGATGAAATCCTTGATTTGCTCATCCGACAATCGTCTGTTGCCATCGTCGATGAATTCAGCATCGTCCGGTTCCAGGCTGAAAAAGTTTTCCACTAAAACTATTTCTAATTCACCTAAAGTAAGACACGTACATATACATATTATCAATTTTTCCAACATATTAAACACATACTATCATATACAATAACAATTATTTACCAGACAAGCCTGCAAAACAGAATCGCTAGATTCACGCCCAAATCGTAGTAGTTTTTCTTCTCCATTCGAATCAAGTTTCTTAGATACACTAGGTTCTCCGACTTTCACAGTAAGTAGGCGAGGAGTGAGCGGGGCTCTCAATGAGTTTGTTTATTTTTTGCTCAGCTTTTCTGTGGTTTGTTGGTAAACAAACTTCATGAGTTCCGTATAGTTGCATAGCCTACATAGCCAAAATGGCTGAATCGGGAATTTGTTATTCGGGAACATCTCCTGAATATATACCCACCTTGATTTGAATTACAAACCACATAAACAGTGCCGTCCTCGTGGAAAACAGTTTCGGCAACGGCGAAGGCCATTGTATCCATTTTTTTACAAAAACACTTTAAATTTTCTAAAAGCGAACAAAATTTTAAATGTAAACATAGGAATTGAGATGTCAATCACATCGATAGAAAAAATCAATTTACGAACACACCGGTAGTGTAGCACACTAACCAGCTCGAAAAAAGTAGAAAAAAGTATTAAAATCAGGAGGATCGATCCGAAATCTGATACTGTTTTGGCCCTAAAGCGGGTCATACATTACACCACATTTGTACAAATGCGATGAAATTTGTGTTGAGATTCGTCTCATCGAAGTAATCGATGAGATGAATAACAACACACGCATGTTGGTGTTATCATTAACAAACAAATTAGTGTAACTATGGTTCCCTATGAATCTCTAGGGAACAGACTAGTATAAAAGAAAGCAAAGTTAAAAACAAAGTATTCCAGTTTTAACCTTCAAATCGTTTCTCTCCTTTCCACTCCGAAAGTGCTCCCTGTCCAACAGGTTATGGGCCCAGCACTAGTGGAAAGGAGGAGAGAAGTGGAATCATCAGCGGCAGGAGGACAACCTGGTAGCCGTTTGGAAGTGTGTCGAACCTGGTAACCGTTTGGTAGTGCGTCGAGCCTGGAAACCGATTGGAGGTGCGTCGAGCCTGGGATCGTTCGGAGGCGTCGAGCCGGGAATCCATTCGGAGGTGGTATGCCTGGAATCCGATGGAAGGTGGTCGTGCCTGGAATCCGTTCGGAGGTGATCGTGCTGGGAATCCTTTCGGTGGCGTCGAGCCGGAAAACCATCTGGTGGTTTCGAGCCGGGAATCCATGCGGAGGCGTCGAACCGGGAATCCGTTCGGAGGTGTCGAGCCAGGGATCCAATTGGAAGGTGGTTTAGCCTGGTATCCAATTGGAAGGCAGTCGAACCGAAAATCCGTCCGGAGGTGTCGAGCCTGGAATCCGATGGAAGGTGGTCGAGCCGGGAATCCTAAGAGGGTTGCGAGCCGCTGGGAAGGCGAAAAGCCTTGAGGCTACAAACTGCAAGGAGCGTCAAGCCGACGGGAGGTTGTCGTCGAGCGAACCGAAGGCAGGTTGTCGTCGAGTGAGCCAGGAAATGGTCGTCGGGCGAAACCAGTGGAAGGTCGTAGAGCGAAACCTAGTCGTGCTGAAGGCGATAAGGTTCGGTGTGTGTCGAGGAGGAGTAGCCACTTCAGGAGGAGCCACCGGAGAGATTGCAGTTGGATAACTGTTAACAGCGTGTGTTGAGGAGGAGTGTTGAGATTCGTCTCATCGAAGTAATCGATGAGATGAATAACAACACACGCATGTTGAAATCAATACTGATGTTATGAAATCGCTTGGTACATCTTTGTACCTGAAAATGATCACATTTTCATATGTGATGAAAGAAATTAGAGAAACATGAACTATCAACAGAGCAACACCTCCCTGTGTAACTGGTCTGCTCGGAACCTTGAGCGGCACTGATTGCTTCTTCATCTGACCGTAAGTTGCGGCAAACCCGAAGCAATCGACCATGTGCTCGTTCGGCTAAAAATCCCGAGTCGATGGGTGGGGTTAGAGAAACAAGAGAGATCAATAGAGGGAAAGATCACATGCGGGATATACATGGTGTTTCGATAGAAGGTCCAGCAGTTGATCGGCAGAGCTCGATTGCTCGTGTTCGCCGGTTCCATCACGTTCACCGTGGTGGAATTGGCTAACGCGCCGTTGTACCGAAGCGGAGATTGCAGGTTCAAGTCCTGTCGGTGAGCCGTTGTATCTTTTTCGAAATTTTCATGATATTTACGGCATGTTGGTGTTATCATTAACAAACAAATTAGTGTAACTATGGTTCCCTATGAATCTCTAGGGAACAGACTAGTATAAAAGAAAGCAAAGTTAAAAACAAAGTATTCCAGTTTCTACCCTCAAGTAGTAAAGTCTCTCCTTTCCACTGCCAAAGTGCTGCAACAACAATTTGGTCGCTGTGATTACGAATTACATCGTGTATGACACTGATTGAATAATGGCCCGTTAAGAACCATCTTTGGTGACGTGCAGTTAGACGGGTTGTGGAGGCGAAGAATGAGCCACGGCGATATTTACCAGTAAAGGACGAACACGAAATTATTGCGACACATTCAACAGGGCATAACTTTTTTTACCATTGGGTAAAAATCAGCCAAATTTTGCACACTTTCTCATATCTATGTATTGTTTATATGCTGTCAAACTCGAAGTCGTGTTTCTCGATTCAACGAAAGTGGATGTGAACCAACGCGAGTCGAGAGAACATGTTTTCTAAACACCTGAAATTCCCTGACCTGTCGAGCCGGCTTTTGGGAAAAATGTTTACCATTCAACCTTCTCCAGAGTGTCGAAGCGGTCCAGGAGCGGTTGAAGTTGGACCACGGCAAATAAGCTAAAAGAAAACCGGGACCGAAAAACAAAAAAGACAAAGATAAAAGTGAAGCGGATGATTAAAGCAAACCCCATCGTCTCAAGTCGTGATTTGGCTAAAAAGATCGGCATGTCGCAGAGCCACGTCCAGAATGCAAAGAAGAAAGCTGGACTAAATACACACAAGGTACAGAACTTCCCAAATCGCGATGAGCGGCAAAAATCGACGGCTAAAACTCGGTCCCGGAAGCTCTACGAGAAGATGCTGACAAAATATGGCTGCTGTGTGATGGACGACGAAACGGATATAAAAGCCGATTTCAAGCAAATTCCGGGGTTGGAGTTTTTCACCGGCAAGAGCAAGTTCGATGTGGATGACAAATTTAAGAAGAAGAAAATGTCGAAGTTCGTCCGGCCATCTGCTCTTGCGGAATGATGAGTGAGCCTTTCGTGACAAAGGGCACAATAAATAGCGAGATCTACAAATCTGAGTGCTTCAAAAAGTGCCTTCTGCTGTTCTTGCAGCAGCACGACGATGCTCCGCTATTTTGGTCAGATTTGACATCATGCCACTATTCTAAAAGTGTCCTGGAGTGGTATAAGGGCAATTCTGTCCATTTTGTTCCAAAGGACATGAACCAGCCAAACTGTCCGGAGTTGCGCCTGGTTCAGCAGTACTGGACAATAATGAAGCGAGATCTTCGGAAGAGCAAGAAGACAGTCAAAGACGAGAAAAACATGTTAGAAAATGAAAAAAAAACTGAGAAACTGGTACCGGATGACATTGTAAAGACTTTGATGGAGGGCATCAAGCGAAAATGCGTTCAATTTTACACTCAAGGCTCCATCGATTAACTTTTCTTTTGATTTTTGAAGTAAATATATGTACAAAACTACCCTTAAATTTTGGTTTGATTCTAAAAGTTATAAGAAAATTGGCGTTCCATTTTCGGTGTCGCAATAATTTCGTGTTCGCCCTTTACTTCATCAACCCGGAAGCCATCCCGGTTGAAATTTGCATTCCCTCGTATCTTTTTTAGTCGCACACTTGCATCTACTAGATAGTGGACCAGGTTACATGATACTCACGCTTCGTAAGGGAGCAACGCCCTACATATAGAGTTCACTGACGGAGGAAGTTTTGAAAATCCTAGTACAGGAGCACATAGTCATAATGTTGATTACACTAAAGGCCAATTATGTTGACAAGAGGATTAACTGTGTATAGTATATCATTAGTCTAGAACCTACAAACCTATTGCAAAGAGGATTTCAGGATTCTCAAAAGGATGACATGAAGGTGCAGGGGGGATCTACGTAGATATACTATGAGTCGGGGGAGACGTGGTGGGGCTTGTTGCTCGTCGTGCCTATTTATAGCTATTAAACAAATCAGTCGTTATAAAACTTGACCTGAAACTTAATTTGATTTTTCATAATCCATCACTATCATTGCAGGAGTATGTTATCAGCAGCACATGTACTCGCAATGGATGCCAAAAACCTGCTAGACGTCGTCGACTCGATTCGGATCCGATTTCCTAACCTAGGTGGTCTCTCCAAACAGCCCAGCCTTCCAACTAGTCCAATCCAAAAGCAACCGGCTACAACAATGGTCACCAGCTCAAGTGCATTCGATCCATCCTCATCGTCGGTTATCATCAGCAGTAGTCACAATTCCAACGTTAGCAACGTTGTTCCGTCCAACTTTCATCAGTCACCCCTTCAGTTCGATCTGCAATCTACACCGGGCGATTGCTACCAAAACCTACAACCAAAGCAAATCTTCCAATCGCACAGCTCACCTCCAAGCTCACTGACGCATTCCTCCTATGATGCCGGAAGCAGCAATGGAGGCCAGCAGGCGTCATCGCAACTCTACACCAACCAGCAGCAAAGTGGCATCTACGACAATGACTGTGTCATAGGCCAGCAGCAACAGCTTCACGGACTTGGCCCCGACGGCAAACCTCGGAAGCCAATCATCGCAGCAAAACCTCCCCCAGCAGCCCTAGCACCCCATAAACTCAAACCATTCGGAGGGGGATCCCGGGATCCTGGCCCGGACGAGCTGCTCAATGAACCGCTCAAAATTGTAGAGGATCCCACGGAACTCTTGTACTCTAATGCCACACCTACGGCCAAAAACGGCGGAATGGTGCTGAGTGCTAGTTGCAGCAATGGCAACATTGGCCCGATGTCCAGCAGCAGTAGCTCGGGTGCTATCAAACTGCCGGAACCCGTGTCCTGTACTATTGTCCAGGAAAATCTACTAGCCACCAACAATCAGAAGATCATGGCCAATAAGCTAGGCTAAAAGGAGTTTGTTTTTTCTCTATCTATGTATGATACACACACACAATTCTACTACTATACCAATCTATTACACAACTAACTATTGCTGTACTCAGAAAATAGCCTGCAAACACTATTATGCAAGATAAGTTACTTTCTAGTGACAAAGACATTCAATGGTATTGAATAGGTATTTCAGGAGAACTTGCGTAACCAATTTTAAAGAATACCACGCTGTATTTTACCCCAATCATTCAAACTTTCAGACCTGTAATGTTTTAATGTTAGAGAAAAGTTACGGCTAATTTGGATCTGTAATTGAGATAGCCAGGTACACTGAAGCCTGCGAACATATGTATTAACTATTATAATATTGAAAAGAAAGTATCTGGCATTATTGTAAATACAACAGAAAGTATCGTTGGACAAATATACGATAGTCATGAAATCAAACACGAGTAAAAGTTTCAATTGAGGCGCTACTGCTTCGAGCCCTCCCGATTCCCGATTTTTTTCCTCGAATGTTGATGCTGAGTAAAGTTTTAGCATTGAAATTCCGAAGCATTCATAAACTGAACATTTACAATAAAATACTGAAATTTTCAACAGCATTTTTGATTGCTTCGTCATACTCTTCAAAGGCAAACTGGAAACCAATTCAATGAAATTCAACTGAATGATGCTCGAATTATCTCGAAAAAAAAATTACAATGTTTCCAATTATTAAAAAAGAATTAAAAAAAGCGTTCGTCCAAAAAGTCTGCTGTGTATTTGTTCGATGAAACGTGTTCTATTCGTCTCCAACAATATCAACTTGGCGGGACGTTTTATTTCCATTTTTGAACGCTTTTACTCCAGCTTTAGATGTCCAGTTTCCTAGTACGTAGCTGCATTTTAGACAGCTCAAGTAACTCTGCAGATAGCATTATGAAAACTTGTAAGTATACTTTTTTTTTACTTATTGTTTCGACTGTTCAACTATTATAATAACAATCTACACCAAAATAAACTAACCATTTTTCACAGAATAACTTATTTTTCAACCAATAGCACTGTAAATAACTGAACAGAAACCAGAACAATCATTTTTATTAATAAAAACTTCTTTTTCTACAATTTCAACAAACTGCTTCTTATCGATATACAAGAAAAATATTGAAAAATTTGAATGCAAGCAGTTACTAACTATTTGTAAAAAAAAACTTACTAACAATGGAAACAAATCGAATAATCTATCAAAACAAAAGCATGCAAACAAGTAGATTTTGCAAATAAATCAAGCTATTCCAAAGAATTTTATCCAAACTAAAACTCATTAGTAATGGTGGGAGTGACTTTTAATACCAATACACAATGTGCTTAGAAACATAATAGCTTCCATAGGCATCGCCAGCAGCATTAGCAAAAAGGAGCAAACTTTTGAAACTCTGAAGTCATTTCTGATAACGCTTTATGGTTTTCGAATATTTATTGAACCTACCTAGAGTTTCATTTTTGCGTATTTATGTATAACCGCCAAACAATTGCTACCGACGATTGTATGCCTGCTACTAAAAAAACAATTTAAAAACTTGAACAATAAATATCAAAGCATGTGAATGAAAGAATAATTTGTTTTTTATTACATACGAAATCCGAAAAAATATATCTTTTTTTATAATATTGGCGTATAACGGTATAAGTAGCACTACTCCTCCGAAATGTCCCAACCTGTTCTAATGAAATTATTTTTAGAGTATTCTGTAGGCATGAGAATCGGTTTTTATCAAATAAAAAAAAACACAAAGTCACATCAATTGTCCGTAGTAATTAAATTCACCGCGGTGAGTGTGGACGGTTTTTCGTATAGTTCAAATTTTAAAAAAATATTAAAAAATCAGCAGTGGATCAAATTTGATGTATATATATATATATATATATATATATATATATATATATATATATATATATATATATATATATATATATATATATATATATATATATATATATATATATATATATATATATATATATATATATATATATATATATATATATATATATATATATATATATATATATATATATACATATATATATATTAAATAAATTAAATTTGAAATATTGTACGATGCGGGGAAAAACATAGCCTTAGTTTTATCGCTGTTGATGGGCAATCGATTCGTTTGAGACCAACTATGAAAATTTTCTAAGTCGGTATTCATGATATCTATTATATTTCCTGGTAAATTACGAGCAGCACAAAAATAAATTTGGACATCATCGGCAAACATATGAATATTACTACATCTGCAAGATGCAGGCAAGTCTTTTATAAATAAAGAAAAATGTATTGGTCCCAGAATTGAGCCTTGAGGAACCCCTGATATAACCGGAGTAGTGCATGACCGAGATTCATTACACGAAACAAATTGTATTCGATTCTTCAAATAGGAATCTAAAAGCGAAACATTCTGCATTAAAAGTTTGAAAAAAGTTCACAGCATTGTTTTAATAGCTATTGTTCCACTTACCCCGCGTCCCCACTTACCCGGTGTACCTCATTTTTTTCCAAAATCTGAAATTGAAAAGTCATGGCATTCATTTTTCGAAATTTTCCTCCTTTGAGGGGTTTGTTTTTCGTTTCCATGGGCGAGGCGTAGCGAGCAAACGTCGTCGCGAGAGGATAGTAACCAAAGCATACTGTCCATTGATCGCTCCAATGATCAGCACGGATTCATGCCCAAACGCTCTACAACAAGTTACTTGCTAACGTTCAATTCTATTGTGCATGAAAGTTTTGCTGCCAAATCTCAAACTGATGCAATCTATACCGATCTGTCCGCAGGCATCCAAACATGCTTGGAAAAAACAGGGGAAAATCTATTTTATCTATCCAAAAAGAGGTAAAGTAAACTAAAAAGTAAAATGTAATTAAATTTGTTTTAATAAAAGTATCGATTAAAATTTTTGATTTGTAAAAATTATCCGAAAACCCCCCTATCTATGAAAATATGAATAATTGTCAACCATGAAATTATACAGTCAACACATACTAAATAACAATGAAAATTCATTGGAGGACAATAAATTTCACAGTTCCTGTTAGAAAAACTGGATGATCAAATAACCATCGACTTTATAGTTTTGTGTTTTCAAATGTATGGAAAAAAGTTGATTTTTTCATGGTTAAGTTGCTTAACAACCCCCTTTTTTCATGGTAATTTTTGACGACACCATGAATATTATAGTCTAAAACATTTAATTGGACAATGCGTTCATGGTTTCAATACCATGATATTCATATTATCAACCATAAAACCCACGGTGGAGTGAAAATGGAATTCATGGTTTTTTCACCTTACTTTTCTATTCGGGTTTTCTATTCGGGCCTGGGTTGCCAGGTGCCCAGATTTGTCTGTAAAACCAAGACTTTTGACCCTTCGTCCAGATATTGGTCAGACACAGATTTTGCCCAGATTTTTGCTGACAGTGCCCAGATTTTACAGACTTTCAAAATAGAGTGATGAAATCAATATTCATGTATCGGATTTGATCCGTAAATGCCAGATAGGACTGAAATGTCACTTGTATTCATTGGTATTCGACCAACCCACTCATTAAAAATATATTTTTTTAAATAAGATAGACATGGTAGGTGGTAGGAAACAGTGTTTGTTCTGTAGTTCAACTCGAAAATTACCCCGAATACCACAGAAAAGCAGCCCCCCCCCCCCCCCCCCCGCTCACACACATTGTCAAGTTTCTTGTTTTGTTTTGTATCAAATTTGTGATCTTCCTTATGTACAGACACGCACAGACTTTTTTTCAAAATTGCCCAGATTTTTCATCCTCAACACCTGGCATCCCTGATTCGGGCAGCTATTTTACACGCAAAATAATTTTCACTTAAAAAATAAGTGACATCTGTAGTAAATTCTCGCCATACGTAATTTCATTTGAATTTTAAGTGATGGGTCAAGTGAATTCACTTAAGTGACCGGTCAAGTGAATTACACTATGACGTTAGAGTGAAATTTATCTGAATTTCTAAGTAAGTTTCTAGTTAATTATCACTCACGTTTTTAAATAAAAGAATATTTACAGAACACCACTTTGATTTCAAATACTTACATTACGCTTTCGCCATGAATTTTTCGATTGGAAAATTCCATCGTAATCCCAAGGCAGATCGGCTACTGCGGATAGAGCGATTTCTAAATCTTCCCTGCTGCAAACCAGAAAATCTGCCCAGTTCAACCCACAAGCTGAAACATAATAACACCTTTAAATAACTTTTTCTTACATCACATTTAGCACAAACTACCGCCAAAATCGCCTAGTAAAGAATTGGGAAAATCCAAATCCAGCATAATCTTTAAACGCTGCTGTTTAGAATTTGCCATTTTGAACTCTGAAAATAAACACAATTACAACCCGACATTCACTTGAAATTCAAGTGATGGGGAAGTGAATATTTTTTTTCACTTCCAATTCAAGTGATGACTGAAGAGAATGTGGATGAATTCACTTGAAATTTAAGTGACTGCCAAGTGAAATGTATATGTCGCGCTTGAATGGAAGAAAATCACTGGATCCTTGTTTTTAAGTGAAAAATCATGTGTATTTTAAGAGTGAATTTGGGTTCAGTGTATATCTGGGGGAGGAAGACTGAAATTCGCTGCATGGTTTTTTTTTACTGTTCGGCAAAAAGCCAGCAATTGTTGAAAAGATTTGTAATCGTTCAAATTTTAACTTTAGATGATCAGTTTCGTGTAGTGAGTCATGTAACTCAGTTGTTTAGGTGCTAAATTTAGATTTAGCTATATTTCTAGAACAACCATTAATCAAGCCATTTTTAATTATCAGCTTCAAAACTTTAACGAAATTTGAGCGACATAATACGCCTGATCATGCAGGAATTTGCCAGAGCAAAACAAAACCTAATTAAATCATTGTTTTATGCCAAACAAGTGCTTTTCAGCATGAAAAAAGTTTTATTAAAAATTACTAAATAAGAAAGTAAAATTTTGAACCTTCGCACTGGTCGGTAGATTGATGAGAGAAATATGACGTTTGAAATTTTGTTTTCGTTTTTTATTCAATCTTCCTCCCCCAGTTTTATATATTTTTGAAGTCCACTGCAAATTTTTCGCACAAAATTAAATTCGGATGCAACTTGAATTTTGAAATTTGGTCCAACCCACCCTGAGATGATCGGGTTTGAATTTTAAGTTCAGTTTTTGAAAAACGTCCCAATTTTATGCCAAATTTAAGTCATATAAACTCAAAATATAAACCTTTTTTAAAAAATATGCAAAGAAGGTTTTTCTCACGGTCTCTCCTTGTTCAAAACCCCTTTAATATTAATTTTATTTCAATTCCCCCGATTTTCACTGCGGAATATTTTCTCCGCGTTCCCGCATGAATCGATACTGTACAATAAGTATTCCTATTATCTTCTTTCCAAGACACAGAAAAGATTACCTTTATACAAGGATCTGAAACTCGTTCGTTTCCACTCATCGTTCAGTGAGAGATTTCTCCGGCGAAACAAAAGTTTCATTGCTCTTGCCTGCAACATTTCCATGTAACTGTTTTCAGGCTAGAAGGAATGCCTATGGCGAATCCACAGCTTCTTGTATCATTCATGCAGAAGCATGCAACAAATATCCACCGACAAGCGATACATTCACTGGCGAACTGCGACATTCAAAAAACAACTTGTTGCAGTTCGCTGCTGAGCGAATCGGTCGAGAACATGTTCACTTAAGTGCTTCGCGAACCAATAATCTAAATTATGTTTCGTCTTGATGGTCCAACGAATTGCGGTAGTGTTCAGCTGGGGAAGAATAAAATTGTTTTGGCTTATAAATGAGAAACATTAAAAGTAATTTATCATTGCTTACATTTTCTTTTCAAATCGGCTTTTTACAAAAATACAAAAGTTCGAGAAAAAATCAATTAAATATGAACGTAAGTGTTGCCATTGATGAATGAGAACCGGATCGGATTTAAAAATGCAATCGGAGACATCGATCATATTTAATTGGTGCTTAAATGAGTTAAATATAAAAATAAAAAAAGGTCGAGATCTTATGTTATTTTTAATAGCAATTTTTGAGAAAAGATCGAATTTCTGGGAATATTTTTCGGATATCTGAATTATTTTTATATTGATATGGAGTATTTAAGAGTTGGATGATAAAGTAAATCAAAACTGATTTCAGTTCACATGGTACCTGGCTGTTGAAGCCAAAAAAGGTATTTTTTATTCTTAAATTCTAGTTAGTGTAGGAAAATTGCGACAAACTTTTCAGATTTTTTTACCTTTTTAGTATTAAACATGGTGTTGCTTTAACTTTAAATACATGTGTACTGTGATGCACTGGAAAAACATTAAAAAACTATAGATTTTTAATAATTTTTTTTTTTTGAGGCCTTGAAGATGGTCATAAATAATCTTAAAAGACTACTATATATTTTAAAAATCCCTTATCAAAATTTGCAAAAATTGAAGACTCAGCCTTAACACAAAAATAAATTTTACAAATGTTTACTCAATAAAAACTAAGAATTTGAAATCAAGATAATGACCAAGACAATTTAACAATGTTTTTTTTTATCAAAGTTTTCAAATAAAAGTTTTTGGCAATAATAAATCACTATCAATATCTAGAAACAGCAGCTCATATTAGGCTTCAGAATTAAAAATAGAATTAAAATTTCCAAATTAAAATACTTTCAAACACACAATTTAAAATCTGAAAATTTGATAAAAATTATCAAATGAACTTCAGTTCCTTTCAATCGATTAATAAATAATTAATTTCAACATAAAATAAAATAATAATCAACTCAATTCTGAAATGGTATAATCGTTATCAGATGATACCAAATGTTTAGGTTCTAACATTTGAATTGGCTGTAGAATTTGAGTCTGAAGTTTTTCGTGACATTTTGCCTAACTCTGATCGGTTACACCCACTTTTTTTGTTTAGAAATCATTCTGTACACTATATTACTTCAACAACATAAAAAAAAGAAAATTAAATAAAATCTTTACTTTCAATTTTCAAATGTTCTATTTCTATCCCCTTGTGAATAGAGGCAATTGTCAATCTGAATAAATGATTAATGATGAATGGTTAATGATGAAACGCAAAAAATCTGCTTATCAAAATGTGGAAAAAGCATTTTCAAAATATTGACTGTTTAAAACGTTAAACAGTGCATAAGACTACATTTTATTACGTTATTCCTCGAGCATATTTTTTTTTTATTTTTACAATCCTCAATTAACACATTTTCCATTACCCACGCTTCAATTTTACATGAAATTTTTCGCTGCCTATTTCCGGTGCAATAGTTACATTATTATCTTGAAGCTTCAAGCAACGCTAGACAAAAGTTGTTGAAAAAAACACGCGTTCCCGCAAAAACATGACATACCCGCAAGACTCGACATTTGTGATCTGCATATGAGCGAGTTAAAGAGAGCGTTCGCTCTCGAATGCTTCACTTTCAAATTTGACTTGAAGATATTCGCAAGCGAACGCAACAAGCCAACAATTTCCTCTTTTCAGTTCTTTTAGCAACTGATACATCAAACGGAGATTTGGCCTGTGGGCAAACAATCAATTCGTGTGGATGGGATAGGATTTGTTTCGACTGTGAAACACGCAACGCAACGATTCCCTCTGATGATGCTAACATTAAATGTCGCGCAACATCCTCTCTTTTCACACAGCAAAGGAAGAGAATTGTAATACAATTTGAGAGGGCTTTGGAAGTATCGCCTATATTGGATCAATCATGAACAAGTATCGGAACCTTGCCTTTATAGTTTTGGATTATTAATGTATGATCAAACTAATCTTTTTTTCATGGAATGGAATCGTTTGGACACACTGTACGATACAGCGAACGGGTCGTTAAGTAGAGTAACCATTCATTTTTTTTACTTTTTTTTACTCGTTCTAAAAAGGTTTGATCAAACGTGTTATCGTTGTCTTATGATCCGCTCATAAAAAGATGACGATACAACCTATTGTTAACCAACAGTGAAAAGATTCCCCATACTGGGATTTTATTAATTTTATTGAATTCCAATTAGTTTTCCGGAAAAAAATATCAAACGAGATTTAATTTTCTAATATATTTAATTCAACACGATTTTTATTACATTTAGATTAATCATTGAAATATTAACCTTCCGCTACCTGCGGATGTTAACTGATACTCCTTTAGGATGCTCCTAATCCTGCAGCATTTTCCGTACCAAATGCAATGGCACTTCCGATCCATCCTACTTCGTGTTGAAGGAGCACTGCTGAACCTTTATTGGCGCTGCTGCCCCGTGTGCTGCCCCGCGTGCCCCGTGGCGCTGGTTCTCGTGTCTGAGTACGTCGCATTTTTTAAACAATGGATGGATTCTCCATAGTCTGGGGGCGAAAATGAAAAGAATGAAATTTAAGTTTCTCGCTATACACAAAGTAATTTTACTTACCCTTTTATTACATTGCTCTAAGGTTTTCACGTAGCCTCCATCTCCAACTTCTGTTCCGGAACCAAGTGCCGCCTGTTCCTCGATCTGGAGAAACCCGACTATCTGCGCCTAGAATAAAATATCTTACTGTTAAAAAAATCCTATTACCACAATAAATAAGCGTACTCACCCTTGCAGCACCGGAACCGTTGCCGTTGCCTACCGGACCAGCCCAATATAGTAACATTTTGCCGGGAGATGATTTTTTTTGTCAACAATTTCAGCCACGCGGTTTGCTGACAGCCGGAAAAATTTGAGGCGCGTTGCTAAAATATTCGATTATTTTTTATGATTATTAACTGAATCTTTCGGGAATAATTTGGTATCTTATCGATGCGTTGCCAAATTAAGCAATGAATTTCTTAGAAGATTATTGGTATCTTTTAAAAATGGTTTTTAACTGGTTTCTAGCAAAGGCACATTAGCAATGACTCAAAAGCAATTGAAACTATTAATGTTATCAGAACCGAATGATTCGCAAGATTCATAGTATGGTTTTTAGCTATGCGGGTTCACTGACATTACGATGATAATAAAATTACGTATGGCGAGAATTTACTATAGATGTCACTTATTTTTTAAGTGAAAATTATTTTGGGTGTGACCGATTTGACATTTCACTGCGGAATATTTCTAGCGTAACATTTCAAAAGGGCGAAACTGCCAAATGTAAACAAATCGAGTTAACGGTCATTCCGGATGTACGCGGTTGCACTTTACCTAATAAACGCGGTTTCATCTTAAAATCGCTTAAAACTTTCAAAAACTTGATAAAATTTAATTGGGCGAAACTTCATGTTGATGCATTTTCGTTGGAACGTGAAGTTACGCCTATTCAAAATGGAGTGAATTTTTCTATTCGTGTAGAGCCAAAAGGCGTAACTGAGTTGACCGTGTGTGACAAAACGGCCTAATTAGTTTTTGCGTGTAGGATGAATGGGCGTAACTTCAAAACCAAAACAAAAACGGCCGATCGATTGGGCGAAACTTGCAGGCTGTTATGAGCTTTCATGTGGTCTGCTGCCACCAATGAAAAAATATTAAAGCTCGCAAACAATTTCAGTGCAATCTTAATTTGATGATTGCGAAATTTCCTAGTAGTTACCCATTTATGTTTACCTCCCCATGGAAAGAAAGAACTTAAAGGCGACTTACGTTGCTAGTTCTGGTTTGTTGCTCCTTTTTATTGGGCCCGGGGTTGGGTTTCCTTGAGCTGCGAAGATTTCCACTATGGCACATGTTCGTCCCGTCTTGCTTCCTTGCCCTGTCATCCGCTGACCAAATTCCGGTGGGCGTGTGGACTCGAACTTTCCTCCTGCTTGTGGTAGATGTGATGGGGCACACTGCTGTAACGATGGATCCGCTGAAATACTGCTGCGCGGTGGGAATTCTATGTGGCTACCGGATCTATTTTTCCCTTTCCTCGTGGCTCGTGCCAAATTTTGGTGCGAATTATGCCCACAATAGTGAGTTACGCACTGGTTCACAAGGTCGAAGTGGTTTTCGTGGGACTTTTACAAGACCACTGACCGACTTTCGCACCAGGGAAACCGGAAAAAAAAACTGCGAATTCCGCAGAAAAAATAGGGAACGATCCGAAGCTCGCCAAAACAAACACTCCACAGGCGATGAAAAGCGCGATGCCAAGGGTTGCCGCAACTGATGTGGTGATGAACGGACGATCGGTGCCTTCTGCCAAGGCCAACCTTGCACCTCGGATTTTTTTTCCGAATCGGCAGTGATTCCGGAGAACCGTTTTTGGATCACCTGCCAGCTGCTGCGCCTTGATGCGGTGCTAAGCAAGGCAAACGCCAAAAGCAAAAAGGCCAGAATGCCAAACGGATAAATGGGCCAAAAGCCAAAAGGAAATAGCCAAAAGGGGTCCTGTCGGAACAAAAATATCTTGGTCAGGCATGAACTCTTTTTCTGTATTGTTGGGTACTTACAGCACATGTCTGACCCCTTTTTTTTTTTATCTTGCTCTCTTCCTGTCTGTCTTTGCTGTGGCTCGGAACTAGCCACTCTTCGCCCGACGTGCACGGAATCGATTGGCGGATTTTGTGGCGACCAATTGGTGGATTCACGACTAGAATGAACTTTCGTAAGGGATCGGTTTGGTTAGAGTTTATTTGAATAACCTACCGACTCCTCGTTTAGCGTGCCGTTCTCGTCTCCTCCCGATTCTGGGATCGAGCGGTGTTCCTGGCTCTTTCCGCGGAGCGTAGCTAAAAGAACCATTTTTTTTTTGTTAGCTGTGGGTTCAATTTCGAATCCGAGGTTGTGAATGCCGCTTACCTTCAAATTTGTCCGCAAATCGTTGCTTCTCCGGGGAGCGGCGTTCGTCACACCAATGGCGCACTTTTTCTTTTTTTCCTTGCACTTTCTGTGCAGTTTTCCGGAAGCGCAATGACAGTTCAATGCTGCCAACCTTTGAGGTTTAGGTTTGACGCCTGTCAAATCCGAGTCTGTTCTATGCCTGCCAGATTTCTGGCTAAACATTCTTCCTGCGGTGCGAATTTTTGCACCGTGTTTTGTTTCCGTGTTTTTCGGTTTGTTGATGGCAACTTTTATTTTTGTACTTATTTCGTGTATGCACGCTCAGTAATCTTTCATGAGGGAATGGGTTAATGAAAATAATGTTTGCGAATGCGCTCGTATCGTATCAAATAAACATAGAATATTCATATGTAACATAACATTGCTACTTTGGTAGAATTTTTCATGAATCGTGACAGCGATTCATGAAAAATTCTTAATCACGCCACTAGGCATTCGAATAAGGAGTGTTGATCGACTAACTATCGAGCGAAGCTCGATCACAATTCACCGTGCACTGGTGATAAACTACATAACTGAATATATGCAAAGCTAATCATAATCTCATCTTAACCATAATAATCATAATCTCAACGCCATCGATTCATGGCAGAAAAACTGAAGAACATAACGCCAATAGTATTAGGCAAAACTAATAACAAACTCTAAGCCAACGAGTTTTGGCAGATGGTGTCGATCTACGCCAGCTCGTCTGGCAAAATACTCCTTCGAAGCCTGAATTTTCTAGACGGTTCTACTGAAGCAGCTCACAAATATCAAGATCAAATATCATGTTATAAACTAATGAGAAAGATCTTACAAAGTAGAACTAATACAACATTAATACTAGGTTTTTGTGCTGGTTTGGTTTCGAAATAGCAACAGAAGTTCAGGGCGAAGAAGGATTTAGTCTTCTAAATCACCAAGAGCCCAGAATGAGGGTTAAACCGCGCCCTCAGATCGCGTTCCTTTAGATCTTTTTCTTGGTGACCCCCTTTGCTACTGTGCTTGATCCGTGGCATATTATTTTTTGTGGTTAGTGCGTCAATTCTTGATGTACAATTGCATCGTCATCATCTGTTGTGATGGTATGGTGCTTAGCACCATAGCGTATTTCTTAGCGTGCTTAGCGTATTATGTGGTTTGGTAGAGGTTGATCTCTAATGCCGTATTCGTTTTCACCACCCGAAAGTGTTGCACCCTCCACGATGAAAACGAGCATGAATTGAGTTTTGCACCCACCTTTGTTGGTGTGCGTGAAATCGGCAGTGTCAACAGAAAACATCAAGCTGTCAAAAATCCATTACAGCTGGTATTTGTTTTCGTTTGACTTCGAAAATTGAAATGAAATTTATTTTAGTTGATCATTGTCTTTTAATTAATATGAAAATTTTAGCATGAATTTATGTACTATGTTAAATTGTGAAAATTTCTGATTAATTTTATTAGAGGCTTGCTTGGTAGATTCGCCTCTGGCCCTAATGATAATAACTGCAATACCGGCTGATTCTGGGCGGTCTATGTTTGCTGCTGCTGGACTGCAGTTACCCCAGCTTGATGGTCCGATATTTTGTCTTGAGAGTATCGTTTATTCCTCGCAAATCTCATCTTCTTCGTTCGAGTATTTCCGTTTCAGATTACAAATAAAAAATCGAAAACGGCGAATTCGGATCGCGGAAAAGTTTAATAACATACCGAAATGAACGAAATTCAAGCCCTCGTAGGGATGAATCATCCCACAGGATGAAAATCCCGTATAAAAAAAGAAATTCAAGCTCCCAATGCGGGTGCAGTCTCGAACTGCCTTTTTTGAAGGGCAACGGGTTGGAATCCGGGACTTGACGCAACCGAGCGTCGTCACCCTAAATAAAGCACAGTTCTTTCCAGATTTTCACGCACTCGGAGGCTTCAACGCTCGAAGCTGACTTGTAGCAGAGTAGCTTCGAAGCAGCTTAACCTTCTTGCTGCACGAGACCAACTTAAGGGACCCGCCCGAGCAAGAGAACTCTTCGGTTTGGGCGATTCCGTCAGATCTTTGGGTTGCAATTTTTGCACTCGAATTTGCTGCTCTTCTTCGGTATCTCCTGGAACCGATTGCAGCAAGCCTTCTGGGCACATTTCTTCTTGGGAACGTCCGATCCGCATTTTCCATTTTTGCTTGAAGATGAAAACGAGTGACTCTTGGTAACTTTCCGGCTGCCTCCAGTTGCTTGAGGGCCGAGATTCGTTTGTTTGCTTTGGAACGTTTTCTCCGGATAAAATTCTCCGCCTCTGCTGGAAACGGCACTGGTATTGAATCCGGAACAAGTTTCCGTAAATTAAGGAAAAACACAATGTGGAAATAGCTAGAACTTAATTTTTGCGGTATAGAAATAAACAAGACCAGCTGATATTTGTTTACATCGGGAAGCACGTCCTGTCAAAAATCATGATAGTATTGGTGAGAGCGCCAGCAACACCGAATATTTTCAGAGTGTTCCACCGTCCACTTTATGGTGCACTACCAGTGGGCCACCATCCCTGAAAACGAGCATGAAAACAGCAAAAAGTGCACTACCGGTAGTGCCCCGGTGCACCACCACACGAAAACGAATTCTCTATAAGCTTTAACATTTGTTGTCATGGTTGGTGAAAAAATGTCGTAGTTGGCAGAGGTGGTAGAATTACCGCTTAGCGTGTTTTTGACATCGAAGATGATCTTGTTGGCTACGTTGGATAGCGGACTTAGCTGTACATCAAGCTGTACTTGCGAGGAGGTGGATGAAGAGTTTTTGCTCATTACGTTTTCCAGATACGCGATTTTTCAATCGGCTTACGGTGTTTCGCGCGACGTTGCGCTTCGTTGCCAGGCCTTGCCTGTGTGCATAGCCAAAGGTGATTGGGTATTTTGCAGTTGGCCTTTGGTGTTACGGTTCGCATGCTTGGCGTGCTTACTGAACAGCTGCGTCTTAGGTGACGTTTTGCCTCTGCGCCCTGGTCGAGGAGTGGTTCAGATAAGTAACCTTGACAAAATCGGGATAATCGTCAAGATCGGGTAGTTCTCGAGATCGGGTAGTTGTCGAGATCGGTTATCGCGTGTCATGTGTGTAATACGTGTTGTCTTACAGGTTCTGAATAATTGCGTCGCAGGTGACGTTTCGCTCCTGCGGTCTCCTTAGGGTTTGTTGTAGATGCCACTATTAGGCTCTCTTTTTTGGGAAGCTTGGTCAAGATTGATTTCTCCCGACATGGAGAAGGTCAGAGTGAATCTCGCAACCTCGTTCCAGCTACGCTGTGTGTTGTCCTGATTGTTTCTGTAACTTCTGTGAAGCAGAGTCAAGTGTCTGGATCGGGATGTATGCTGCTTTTGTCAACGGTTTACTCCGGCTTTAACTTTGTGGAGAGTCGTTAAGCTTGGCAGATGCTCGTTGTGATAACGGTTGGCGTGTTTTGATATCGATGACGACTTTGTTGACTACCATTAGTGGCGGACATAGCTGGACATTTTGTTGTACTTACGAGGAGGTATATAAGAATTTTTATTTTTTTTTTTTTTGCTCACTACGCTTTCCAAAGGTTCGATTTCTCTTGATCGGCTAACGGTGTTTCGCGCGACGTTGCACTTCGTTGACAGGCCTTACCTGTGTACATAGCTGATGAGATCGGGTGTCCGGTGGCCGTTATTGGGTTCCGGTGCCTCGGATTCCTGATTCGATGATGTTTCGGTGGTCGGCGTTTGCTTTGATCATGTTGGCTCATACAGGTGCCTGCAGTCTCACACGCTTTGCGTGCTTCCACACAGCTACGTCGCAGGTGACGTTTCACCCCTGCGGTTATGGTTGCAAGTACTGATAACATTGTCGGGTTCCAGGTGCCTGCTGGTCCACGCACGCAGTGCGCGCCTACGCAGTTGCGTCGCAGGTGACGTTTCGCCCCTGCGGTCGTAATCGGGGAATTCGTCTTGATCGGAAAGTCTTAATCGGGATGGTGGGGTTGTGATGGTAACGACTGGCGTGTTTTGATATCGATATGGATCTTGTTGGCTACCTTTGGTAGGTGACATAGCTGTGTTAAAACTGTACTCACGAGGAGGTAGATGAAGTTTTTGCTCGCTGCGTTTTCCAGGTGCACGATTTCTCCCGATCGGCCTAACGGTATTTCCTGCGTTATTACGCTTGGTTGGCAGGCTTTGCCTGCGGACATAGCTGGAAGGTTAGTCAGGTTTGATGTCTTTCACATGGTATCGACCACGCTTTCCTGTGACGACATCCTCTAAAATGTAAAGGTTCGCTCCTAGTTTCTCTTTGACGATGGTTGGGATGAATTTGGGATCCAACTTCCTGTTTATGTTGTTCGCCTTCGAAGAAAGAACAAACGAACGACGCCATGCTAGTTCGCCCGGTTGAAAAGATACGACGCGCTTTCGTAAATCGTAGCGTTCCTTTGTCTTTTCATAGTTGCTCTTTATTCGTTGCTTGATGAATTGATGAATTCTATTAATCGTTGACAAACGCATCTCTTGCGCTATCTTCGGATCGTCTGGAATATTGAGATCTTGCTGGGTGTAGAGGTCGGTATGCAACAGCAATTCCCTGCCGAAGTTGGCAAAGTGAGGACTGACTCCGGTTGATTCATGCTTTGCCCCGTTTATTGCAGCGACGATTGCGGCAAGGTTCTTATCCCATTCTCGATGGTCTTCCTCTAGCAGAGAGCGGATGCATGTGATGAGCACTCTATTAACTCGCTCGGCGTTGTTGACCTGCGGTGCGTAAAAAGCTGTTTTCATATGAATGATGTTGTGGCGGCTGAGTAAAGCTCGAAAAACCTGTGACTCGAACTGCTTGCCGTTATCTGACAAGATGATTCTCGGCCTGGAAAATTTGAGAAACACCTTTTCTTCGAGAAACTCGACCATTTTGTTGGAATCTGCTGATCGCATCGGGTGAGCGATGACGTACTTCGTAATCCAGTCTACGATGACTAAAAGAACTGTATTTCCTTTCTTAGATCTGGTTAACGGTCCGACGAAATCTATGGATACAAGTTCCCAAGGAACCTTGGCTGGCTTGAGCTTCCCCATTGGAGGCATCATCTTCGTATTTGGTGATTTGCTGGCTTTGCAGATTGCGCAAGCTTTGATGTATCGAGCGACGGCCTCTTGCATCTTTGGCCAGTAGTAGTGTTGTTGTAGTTTCTGCCATGTTTTCTGGAACCCTAGGTGCGCAGCTGACGGCGAATCATGATATCGACGAATAAGTTCTGGCCTGTGACAAACTGGAACAACCTTCTTCCATCGGTGAGTTGTCAATCCTGTCTCGTCCTTGCAGTGACAATTCTTGTAGAGCTCGTCGTTTGCGATCCGAAAGTCAGGATATTTGTCGCCTCGTTTCTTTACCTGTTCGACGATGTTGTTGTACCACGGATCTTCCTCATCGGTAATCGAAAATACTAGAGTACATGCTACCCTGGATAACGCATCTGGCACGGTGTTACAGCTTCCTTTTCGATATTTTATCTCAAAGTCAAATGCGTTGAGTCTAAGCAACCATCTGCTCATCAAGGCTGTTGGATTTTTCATGGTTTTTAGATAGCTAAGGGCGGAATGGTCGCAATGTACTACGAAATGTACTCCCTCCACATAGCCTCTAAACTTTTCTATTGCTCGTATTACGGCCAGGCATTCCTTTTCTGTCACTGTATATTTTCGTTCGGATGACGACAATTTCTGCGAAAAATAACAAATCGGGTGTTCTGCCCCGTCGATCTCCTGCGTTAACACGGCGCCAATCGCGAGATCGCTTGCGTCGCATGAGATGGAGAACGGCTTCGTGTAGTCCGGCATCGCGAGTACCGGGGCGGTAACCAGTGCTGACTTTAGTTTTAGAAAAGCTTCTTCTGCTGCTGTTGTCCATCGAAACTTGATCTTAGCTTTTGTTAACTCCGTGATGGGTGCTGCGATTCGAGAAAACCCAGGAATGAAGCGTCGGTACCATCCGCATAAACCAAGGAACCTTTGAACTTCTTTTCGGGTGTTTGGGACTGGAAACTTGACGATGCTATCCACCTTTTCTTCATCGACTTTCCATCCACCTTCGCTAAGAACGTAGCCCAAATACTTTATACGTTGGCGACAGAACTTAGATTTTTCAGAGGAGATAGTGAGGTTAGCCCGACGGAGTCTAGTTGCGACTTCTTGAAGAACGGCTAAATGTTCGTCAAATGTTTTTGAACAGATAATAATGTCGTCTAAATAGTGGAAAACAAACGGCTCCATGTCCGCAAACAGATGCGTCATCAGTCTTGCAAGTCCTTGACTGGCAGTGCAAATCCCGAAGGGAACGACTTTAAATTGGTAGTGACCACGGGATGGTACGGTAAATGCTGTCAACGGTCTTGAGTCTTTGTGTAGCGGCATTTGCCAAAAGGCATCTTTCAAGTCGATTGATGAAATGTATGAACAACCCCCGAGATTGTTGATTATTGCAGCGATCTGCGGTATTGGATAGCCCTCATTAACCATGATTGAATTCAGGTGTCGTGCATCTAGGCATACCCGGTGGCTACCGTTTTTCTTTTTCACCGCTACCAGTGGGTTGTTCCACGGTGAAAACGAAGCTTCTTCAACAACGTCCAAGGATAGCATCCGATCAACCTCTTTATTAACTTCCGCTAGAACGTACTGTGACATCGGATAATATCGTTGTTTTCTTGGAGGAGCGTTTCCAACATCGATTCGGTGTTCGTAAATCTGCGTCCTACCTAATTTTCCATCTTCTGCTTTCGGAAATGTGTTCACGATCTGTAGAAGTAACTGTCGTTGCTGAGGCGAAAGCTCTTTCATCGGTTCCGATTCTTCTTCTGACTCGTTGCTCATCAGTGAAAAGCACACTGCTTTGACACCAAAGGTTTGCCAAAAGTTCATGCCCATGATGGCGCAGTCTGGTAGGCTGGGTACCAGAAGAACCGGTAGAATCTCGCTTCGGTTGTTGTAGGATATTGGTAGACGTGTAAAGTGCTCAATTTTGTGTGGTGTTCCATCTGCTGTCTTGATTCCACCGCTTATTGCTTCTTTTCTTAGTCCAAGATCTTCAACTATCTTGACTGTGCCTCCTCCTAACAAGGAGCAATTTGCGCCGCTATCTAACAACGCTGTGATTTTCTGTCCAAGAATGTCAAGAACAGCATGTGGACGATTGTCATTTCCGAGATTAATAATTATCGAGTTGATGTCATGTAAGTCGGGTGGTATTGAAGGTTTGTTGATGTCTTGCGAAGAATCTGGCCCTTCATCTACCATTTCCTCGCAGCTGCGTTTTCCGCTTCCTTGTTGCAAACGAGACAGCTGCGTAAGGTATATCCTTTGCACCCACATCTGTAGCAGAATAGAATCGCCTGTGCCTTAGGACAATCCTGAAATCTATGTCCCTCTTCGTCACAGTTATAGCAAAGCGGAGGACGATACACTGTGTGTGGTTCTGGATGCGACGATTCGTAAACGTTGCCCATTTGTTGATGCTGTTGGTTGTATGAAAGTGGTTGTGGTTGTAATTGCGATTGCCATGATGGCTGTTGCTGCGCTGTCCTTTGTGGTAACTGCTGTTGATTTTGCTGTTGCAGTTGCCACGGTGGCTGTTGCTGTGTTGCCCATTGTGGTGACCGCTGTTGATTTTGTCCGTTGGCCTGTCTAATTGCTGGAAGAACTTGCCTCTGAACAGCTGCTGCTCCGTCACGTCGAACATCTTGCACATTCTGCCTGATCGGCTGAGTTGATGGCAGGAGTGGTTGTTCTCGCCTTGCTATCTGGTTCTGTTGTACTGGATTGTATCGAGTCGTATTGCGTTCCATTTGCAATTTTATTGCATTTACCTGTTCGAGCAACTGATTAATCTTTATTTGCCAGTTTTCTTCTTCAGGCTGCTGTTCTGTTTCTTCGGTGTGTAGATACGTTGGTGCTGCGTGCGATGTCGCTGCCCTCAATGGATCGTCGGTTACTACCACCTGAACTCGACCGAAACGTTGCTGTTGTTGCAAGTGCTGGGGACGACCGGATGCTGCTGGTGTGGCAAAATTTGGCTCTAGTAAAACGTTGTGTGGAACCGGTATTCTGCGTTGTCTGCTTAGCAGTAGTCTAGTTTCATCATAATTGCTACAAACGAACAATAAGTCTGCAAGTGTCTGTGGCTGACGGGCTGTTACTATCGATGCATATTCCATGTTCATGTTTTTTATTACGATGAACATCTTTTCCTCTTCCGTCAGTGGAGGCTCAATGAAACGAAATAAGGTGGAGATGTCCCTGAAGAATTTGTCGAATGATTCGTTTGGACCCTGGAAACGGAAACTTGCTTCTTGTCGTAGGATCTGCGCATACCCCGTTGGAAGAAACTCCCGCCTTATCTCCTGCTTGAATGCTTCCCATGAATAGAGACGTCGTTGAGCCATTGCTCTGGCATACCAATCGAGCGCGTCCTCTTGAAGTAAATGCTTCACCGATGCTAACAGTGTCTGATCGCTGAGACCTTCTGATTTGGCAAAGGTTTCCACCCTATCGAGGAAGATGTTCAGGGATGTCGTGTCCTTTTCGCCGCGAAATTTGAATGGCCAGTTATGAATTGCCTTGAGAGTTCGTTGATCCTGGTATCCGTAGCTTCTATTGGAACGAGGAGAAATGCCTCCAAAGTTCTGCTGCCTTCTTCGACGATCTTGTAAATCCCCTCGAAGTTCATCAATAATGTTGACTGAACCTCGAGTTGTCAAGCTGTTTGGTTGCTGAAGGTCATCGTTTGGCTCGACGAAGTCATCTGGATTTCTCCGGCTATCATCGCCCTGGTGCTGAACTTGTACTCTTGCTTCTTCCGATCTTGTGATACTACGTCTGCTATTTTGGTCCTCGACTGCTAAAGCTTAGTTCTTTTAGAAATGGGACAGTTACGAATGCCTGTATCTAAAAAACCATTCGTTTGAACGAAATACTTTCTATGAAGAAAAAGAAGGTAATGTTATGATCTTTCATGAAAAAATTTGAAAAAAAATATTTACCGTTTTTTATTAAAGAAATTTCTACTTTATTCTTGGTATCTCCCATTGGCCGGCGCACACTTTTTTCAGTCAAGGTATTGATCAGTTTCTCCAACTTATGCTTCGTAAAATCTATATTTTAGGTGGCTTCACCCTCCTTCTTCAATTTCTGATACTTTTTGGTCCAATACTTCTCTGGAAACTGGAAACTGGAAGCATTTAAGTGGATACAGTTGTTTCGAAATGAAAAAATTTGATTATTTTTGACCACATTTTTGAACGTTTTTTTTTCGGTACCGGTTTTACAGCTTATGAGCTTTGGAACTATCAAAAAATGGTTGTTTGAGGTTGGATTTCAATGAGTCATCACTAGGCGACACTTTCAGCTTATCGGAGAAAATTGTTTTGGACATTTCAGCGATCTACCCTTAGTTTTTCGTTTATTGAAAATTAAAAGTGCTGGTATGAGACTTGACTTCCTTGATGATACTTAACCGTTGTTGCCGATCATGTGCTTCTCTCCAATGCTTGATTTGAGCTTTGTGGACATTATTGACAGTGTTTGCATACTTATCCACCACAAAAACTCAGTAATTCTTTGAATAATCAACGGTTTTGTCAGCTATCAATTTGATAATGACATATTTTCAAGGAAACTGTGCAAAATTATTTTTTTCTTTTTCTCTCGCATCGTACATATATCAAAAACGCGTAAATTTTAAATTTTGAAAAAAATAGGTCGAATAGTACTTTTTACAGCCAACAAAATGCTGTCAAAATTTTCAATATCCAATAACTAGTTAACGAGCTATTAGCAAATGAAAGTGTCCCATTTCTAAAAGAACTAAGCTTTAATAGCTGCCCTCCGGAATGGCTGCGTTGAGAACCACCTGTTGTCTTTCTGATGGTTCCTAACACACTACCTACCCCGCTAATTTCACCAGTAATGTTTCCCGAATCACTCTGAACCGTGTTGACATTGTTGACTGAATCGTTGATGTCGCTCAACAACGCTTCGACTGTATCGCCTAAAACGTTTCGCGCTTCCTCACAACTCGCGACCGGCGGAATCAAAGCTAAACGCTGCTTGTAGTGCAGTAATCTTGATCGGAAACCATTTAATTGATCGATATCACGCTTTCGTAAAGCTTCATAAACCCCATTTTTAAGTTCTCTAATAGCTATTTGGCAATTGTTAATGTTTGTTTCGGGCGCTATTGCGTGTTCCGAATTGACGTAAATCGTGTCTCTCAAGATGTCTTCTTGTAATAATGCTTTTAATTTAGTAATTTTGGCCCGTCTTGTGCTGGGTGCCAGATTAGTAACATGGCGCAAGGCCAATTCATATGCTAACTCCTCATCGAGGAGGTGAATCAAATCTATTTGATCATACATTTTTATTCGGATCATAAAAAACCAGATTTCTCAATAAGTGGACTTATAGATTAACAAAACTTGATACGATAATTCAAAAGAGCGAAAATTAATCAATAATAACGAAAGAAACAACTTTATATATGTTCCATTTAACGTACTCAAAAACATAACGATAAAGATACCATAAACAATATAATGATATCTCAAATGATCGAACTAAAGTGCAACGGTTCGATTTTAGTTGGGCGCCATTTTGTTATGAGCTTTCATGTGGTCTGCTGCCACCAATGAAAAAATATTAAAGCTCGCAAACAATTTCAGTGCAATCTTAATTTGATGATTGCGAAATTTCCTAGTAGTTACCCATTTATGTTTACCTCCCCATGGAAAGAAAGAACTTAAAGGCGACTTACGTTGCTAGTTCTGGTTTGTTGCTCCTTTTTATTGGGCCCGGGGTTGGGTTTCCTTGAGCTGCGAAGATTTCCACTATGGCACATGTTCGTCCCGTCTTGCTTCCTTGCCCTGTCATCCGCTGACCAAATTCCGGTGGGCGTGTGGACTCGAACTTTCCTCCTGCTTGTGGTAGATGTGAGGGGGCACACTGCTGTAACGATGGATCCGCTGAAATACTGCTGCGCGGTGGGAATTCTATGTGGCTACCGGATCTATTTTTCCCTTTCCTCGTGGCTCGTGCCAAATTTTGGTGCGAATTATGCCCACAATAGTGAGTTACGCACTGGTTCACAAGGTCGAAGTGGTTTTCGTGGGACTTTTACAAGACCACTGACCGACTTTCGCACCAGGGAAACCGGAAAAAAAAACTGCGAATTCCGCAGAAAAAATAGGGAACGATCCGAAGCTCGCCAAAACAAACACTCCACAGGCGATGAAAAGCGCGATGCCAAGGGTTGCCGCAACTGATGTGGTGATGAACGGACGATCGGTGCCTTCTGCCAAGGCCAACCTTGCACCTCGGATTTTTTTTCCGAATCGGCAGTGATTCCGGAGAACCGTTTTTGGATCACCTGCCAGCTGCTGCGCCTTGATGCGGTGCTAAGCAAGGCAAACGCCAAAAGCAAAAAGGCCAGAATGCCAAACGGATAAATGGGCCAAAAGCCAAAAGGAAATAGCCAAAAGGGGTCCTGTCGGAACAAAAATATCTTGGTCAGGCATGAACTCTTTTTCTGTATTGTTGGGTACTTACAGCACATGTCTGACCCCTTTTTTTTTATCTTGCTCTCTTCCTGTCTGTCTTTGCTGTGGCTCGGAACTAGCCACTCTTCGCCCGACGTGCACGGAATCGATTGGCGGATTTTGTGGCGACCAATTGGTGGATTCACGACTAGAATGAACTTTCGTAAGGGATCGGTTTGGTTAGAGTTTATTTGAATAACCTACCGACTCCTCGTTTAGCGTGCCGTTCTCGTCTCCTCCCGATTCTGGGATCGAGCGGTGTTCCTGGCTCTTTCCGCGGAGCGTAGCTAAAAGAACCATTTTTTTTTTGTTAGCTGTGGGTTCAATTTCGAATCCGAGGTTGTGAATGCCGCTTACCTTCAAATTTGTCCGCAAATCGTTGCTTCTCCGGGGAGCGGCGTTCGTCACACCAATGGCGCACTTTTTCTTTTTTTCCTTGCACTTTCTGTGCAGTTTTCCGGAAGCGCAATGACAGTTCAATGCTGCCAACCTTTGAGGTTTAGGTTTGACGCCTGTCAAATCCGAGTCTGTTCTATGCCTGCCAGATTTCTGGCTAAACATTCTTCCTGCGGTGCGAATTTTTGCACCGTGTTTTGTTTCCGTGTTTTTCGGTTTGTTGATGGCAACTTTTATTTTTGTACTTATTTCGTGTATGCACGCTCAGTAATCTTTCATGAGGGAATGGGTTAATGAAAATAATGTTTGCGAATGCGCTCGTATCGTATCAAATAAACATAGAATATTCATATGTAACAAGGCGTAACTAGAATCGAAAACAATAAAGGGCAAAACTTGAAAATCTCTGAAATTTAGTGAAAAAAGTTAAAGTTCTTGATAACCAATGAACAATAAGTGAATATAATGCACATTTTTTGATTTTGTTGTACAAAAAGTGGTCCATTTTTTAAATAGGATTTGATTAGATGTTCCGAAATTTCAAATGCGTTTTTCTCGTTTCGAGCTAACTGCTAGTTTCGCCCTTATGAAATGTTACGCTAGATTTTTTCACTGTGGTGTTCGCGTCCGAGTTCACACCGAAAAAACTATTCACATGACCGCTACGTGAAAATGTACATAGATTTTTGCCACCCTGAAAATCATGTGGAATCTACGTGAATTTCAGGTAGCAAACAGAGCCCGCATAGCGAGCAGAATTCACGTAATTTTCATATGGGTTATATGTGAAAAGAACGTAGATAGAATGTGAAAGGGATTCGTACTGCTACATGCGATTCACGTAGATTTCATTAAAATATGGACGTTATGAGTTCTTTTCAGATGTTAGAAATAAAAAATCTGTTGCAGGACATTTTATTATTTCAAATACAAGATACACTATTCATGTTCACTTAAGAATTTGCTTTTCACTTACTATTTTTAACAATACTTGCACTTCACTTATTATTGAATTTCACTTACCTATATATATAAAAACATAATTGCGACTTTGTATTTGGGTTGCTCCACAGTGGTTGTCTGGCCGTCCTACCAATTCCAAATTCTGTAAAAATAGCAGACTATTTAAATGACGAATACACAAAAAAAATTTTAATACTCACATAAAATCAGCATCTCCATCACGTAGAATTTCTTTTTTTGTTAGCACCAACTGTTGGATCTACGCCATATTGGATACTGAATTCTTTCACATAGATTTTACGTGAATAAGTTATTCAGAGCTACGTGAACATCACATGGAATTAATCAAATCCTTTTGTACTTGGCGTATCAATGGATTTTCACGTAAATCGAATGTGTCTTTGTTTAGATAGGAAACGGCTATGTGAATTTTACGTACGGATCAAGTGAATTTGTAATAGTTTCTAAGTGATTCATGTAATTCAAGCAAAAATTCACATAACGAGCGCCTACGTGAAAATCCAGGTGAATTTAACGTTTTCTTTTCGGCTGAGTGCACAAGAACTGTAGACCGGGCTGAAGAGCGAAAAAATTCCTATACACAGAAAGAAAATCTGAATCTTTAACAACACTGAAATAGTAAACCTTTATCATTACATGACGTGGAACGCGATTTATTAATGTAAATTTACAAAATAAAAAAAGTTGAATCCTTAACAGCACTGAATTCTAATGACACAAACATTACTTGACATGGAACGCGATTATTTGATGTAAATTTACATCACATATGATGTAAATAAAAAGAAGCATCATGTGTGACGGAATTTTCAGTGCGAAATAAATATTACACGCCTTACATATTTTACATGTCTTTCATATTTACACGTCTGTTGAAGTTTACAGACGTGTAATATTCAACTCGCACTGAAAATTCCATCATATGTGATGCTTCTTTTTCGTTACATCATATGTGATGTAATTTTCCAACATTTTTCTGGACACATAGAATTCTTAACAGCACTGAAATAGAAATTTCTTAAAATTACATTACATGGAATGTTATAGGACATTGAATTCGAATTTAATTAATATTACAATACACTGAACGCGATGATGTCATGTAAAAATACAGACTGTCGAAAACAGGCACACACAAATGTCAACAAAGTGTTGCGTCAAGTCGTGCACAAGAGTATTTTATTAAAACAGTTTTTCCGCGATTAAGTTAATCGATCTTGCTGGTTCCTGGAGATCTTCGAGAAGCAGGAATGGAGTTTTAGAAGCGACGTTACTTAATTTTGGATCCGGTACTTCAGGGAAGAAAATAAAAGTAAGAATGTTACTTCTAACAAAAAAATATTTATGAGATAAAAAAAATTGCCACTTAGTAAAATGAATAATCATAGAAAGATTCCATTTTTTATTAAGAAGTGAGAAAATTCCACTATTAAATCAAAATAACAATAAATGAAACAAAAAAAAATCTTATTGGAAATTTTTTCTTCCAATATTCAGTGATTTTATAATTTACATCATTTTTATTTTACACGTTTCTAAATTTTACATAATTTTTTATTTTACACGTAGTAAAATTTTAATGCATTTAATTTCCAACAAGGACTGAAAATTCCGTCATATATGATGCTTCTTTTTATTTACATCACATGTGATGTGATTTTACAGATTTTTTTCGTAGTGTGTATGTAATAAGATGGCTGAGATGGCCGATCAAAATTTTCATGTTTTCGAGAGGGTGATCCCAAACTTTTGACCGATAGTGTATATAGCAAAGGAGTATAATTCGTGAAGGTACAAGATCACGTTTAGAAACGAGAAATTCAAAAGTTATCAAGTCTTACACGCAGAAAAAGAACGGGGGTTGGTTTCAACAAAACGTTTTGTTATTATATTTTACTTTATCGATGTAGATTTTTTGGTAGCTTTCACAAAAAAATCAGTCGGAAATAATAATAAAATTTTGTAATTTTTACACACTAATTTTTTACTACTCACATCTAAAATTTGGTTTAATTCGAAACCAAAAGTCAGTTTATTTCTATGAACAAGTAGTAGGCCAAAAAATGAAAAACAAAAGAAAAAAAAAGAAAATTAGAGGGACAAATTTAACAAATTTTCTCCTCCAAACAGTCAGCAGCAGCGTCGGAAACATTCTATGCAGTCATAGAAACAGCAGCTGGGACTGCTCGGAACAACAATTTTCATTCTTCTGTGAGGCCGGACCATTCCGGAATTGTTCTACAATTCCACACTCATCGAACAGGTTAGTATCATAAACTAAATTTCGGGTTAGGTAATTTTTTTTTATGTTTAAGGCACAGATCGGATCGGACATCCAAAGCTGGTGAGGCTTCAGGAAGAAAATCGGACCATGTATTCAAAAGTAAAGCGCATCCAGCAACTACAACTGTTGGTTTAATATTCCCCAATTGGCAAGCGGTTAGTGGGAATAGGTTGACCGTAATGTGCATAATGTGTGTTCCCCGAAGACTTGCCAATGAAAAAAGGCATTTTGTTTCGAATAAATGAATAAAAAAAATTAATTGCAATTGAATTAAATATATCCGAAAATCCATAACAATTTTGCTTCCTTTTGAATTTAAACAAAAATGAATCCAAATCGTAAAATATTGTTAATTTTTAAACCCCCTTATTTTTTAATTTTAGGCTAAACAAATTTTGTGTGTTTTACCCAAAATTTTATTATTCTGACAACTATGATGAATCATTTTTAAAAATGGTGTATTTCAATTTCAATCAAACGATAAGTTTAAATCAAATCGATACTTTTATTCATTGTGGCCAAAAATATATTTGTGCTTTTTCCCAACCGAAAATTTTATTATTCTAGATCAAAATTTGGCTATTTTCACAATAAATTTTTCTGCGTGTACGTGACAAATGATGTAAAAGGAATTGTGTTCTGAGTTCATAAGTTGGAGGCAGACTCTTTTAATTTTAAACAATCTATTTTTACAGTCAGTATTTAACATTAAATTTTAATGTTAACGGATCCAGATTGACAACGAAAATACTCAGAAATGAGTTATGATAACTATACATAACTCTATACCTACTTCAAACTATGCGTGTACCTTTATGACTGAAAAACCAAAACAAAAACCGAGGTCTGGCACCCCTTCCAAATCCGAGAGTTCATTTCTGTTTTTCGGTGCGTGTCTGGTTTGGTGGTAAAATTTTCCCGACTTCCTTCGGTCGAAAAGTTGGGTTTTTCTCGTAGTCTTTCCGGCAGGTAATCCGTGTTCAGCTTCGGCCTACCTATTTCGAAGCCCGTTGCCACAGACAAACAGGTAATTGTTTCAATGATTATTTATACCCGTATCCTTCGGGCTTTAAGTATGAAGGTCAACTGCATTTTCTGTGCAGTCATCATTCGTTTATCAACCTTGAGCCGGGTTGGACAGATCATCGAGTTCGATTTTAATCGCCAATCTCAACTCGATTTTGTTTTTGATTTGTGCGTTTTTTACTTCTAAATAGCAGTCATGGATTCGGAACGTATCGGACCAGAACGCATCTACGGTGGCTGCGAGGGACCGGATGCCATGTACCTGAAACTTATCTCGTCGGATGGTCATGAGTTCATCGTCAAGCGGGAGCACGCTTTGACCTCGGGAACAATCAAGGCGATGCTCTCCGGACCGGGCCAGTTCGCCGAGAACGAAGCCAATGAAGTCAACTTTAGAGAAATACCGTAAGTATATTGCTCTTTGTTATTTTCTTTTGAAATCTCGATTTGATTATGTTGAATTTCAATATTCTAAACAAGTTTTTTTTTTCAATTCAAACGAGCTACCTAAAGCTTGCGTTGAAGATAGCTTATCAGTTAAAGCTTTTCTAGTTTCCATCGAGATATTACAAAATAAGGCTGATTTCACATGGTTTGAATCATCCGATCGGCCGATTAATTCAGGTTTTTTTTTCGTAAGGCTCGATAATGCATCTCTGTAACAGTGAATTGGATCCATTGAAATCAAAAGCTGACAACAAACCTTTCAGAATGGTCTAACTTGTTTTCATTTTCAATTTCAGATCACACGTCCTGGAGAAGGTGTGTATGTACTTCACATACAAGGTGCGATACACCAACAGTTCCACCGAAATTCCCGAGTTTCCGATCGCACCGGAGATTGCCCTTGAATTACTGATGGCAGCCAATTTCTTAGATTGTTAAAATTATCAAAGGAAGTGATTGGAAGAACGAAAACATCAAACGATGCAATGAAAATTACAACTAATTATTGTATGCCATTAGGTTTGAACACCCACTGCAAAAAATCCAGCAGAAGCTAGGAATGATTTGTTATGGATGAAGCATTTCGACGGAGTAATGGGACAAACTAAAATATTCAATTGATCACTGATAAGCACCATCTGGATGGAATAAGTTTAGCTACATGATCATACAAATTTGGAGATAACTAATGAGCACATCCCAAAACTACAACCAATTTGAATTATTTACCCGCATCAGAATACTCCAAAATAAGTCACTTAAGCTTTGTAGAAAACAAACATAATAGTGTGTACCAATAGATCACAGAAACAAGTACGAAAAAATATTCTAACATACTCCACTAGAAATCAACAGAAATGTGCGAAAAAACGCAAAATACCATTACCATTTGATTCGACTAATGGATTAAGCCTAGTAATTTATTTGTTGTATTAGATGATTGTCATTGATTTTTTTTGTAATTGGAAAAAAACATGAAAGATTAAAAAATCAATAAACAAAAACCAAATCTAACTGTCCCAAGTTTTTTATGATCAGCGCGTGGGCAGATAGTGGATGTATGGCTTATAGCCAACGATTTGGGCGTTGTAAAATAATTTTAAGGAAGGTAACTCGTTACACATTCGAGCTTGGATTGGAATAACTGGGCTGGGAAGAACCCGTTTTGAAATCAAGATCAATTGAGAAATGTTGTATTCAGTTATTGAGAAAAAAAAACGAATCAACCATAATTTCGAGCTAGAAGTGTAAAACACAATTGGTATGTGAGTGTGTTGCAGTGCAGAGTTACATGAAATAGGAAAATAAATTTGAATTTCATTGAATCAATTACGTCTTTTGTTTCACTTAGTACAGTTTAAAAAAACGAAAAAGCAATAACTTTACGCAATAATAGTTTCCTTAAGTAATCGGCAGTCTTAACGATACAGGTTTTCTGTTTTTCAAAACAAATTTCGAAATATATACCAGTAAAGCCTAGACTAAGGATGGATCATACGCTAGAATGAAAATCTCGGAAGTCTGGAAAAAAGTAAATTCAATTAAAGTGTTTTCATGCGTTTCACTTCAAGAAACCGGAAATCATGTACTTGATTCAAACTTATTTGATTTAAATAGCGAATAGGTATTTGAAAGTTTTGAAAATTTTTCTATAATGGTTTTTTACTTTTAAAAATGAAAATTATGCAGCAAAATCAATGACCACGTACATAAGTACTTTCTACTTATGTGAGTAAGTACGTGGTCGTTAGAATTTTCGACTTCATGAACCGAAAGAACGGTCAAGAGACATGATGAAATTAATCGAAAATACGATAAAATAGCATTATGAGTTGTTAAAAAGAATTTATTGAGTTTTTATTCGAAAGGTTTCATTTGTGTAAATGTAAAAATCTGAATATGCCTGTTCTTGAAAAACATTCTGTTAGCTGAAAAACGTCAAACTGCAGATGTTTTTCAGCAGAATTTAAATTATACATGCAAGGAAAGAAAAAAATAAACTAACATACCTTTTTTCCCTTTAACTGTGACCGAAAGTGATCGCCACATGGTCACATTTGCTGTAGAATGGAATAGAATATTGAAAATTACAAATTGGAGTTTGTTCCTATACAATGAAGCCGTTTATCTTTAATACTTACCATTAAAGGAAACATAAAGAGACGAACATGTAAATTTCGAAGAGATGCTGTACTTGAATTTGTGCTAGAAACTTCACTAAGTCTTATAAGTTCAAGTTAAGTTATAAATTTATTCAAAAAAAGCCCTACTCTTTTTACAAAATTTTTCACGAACTAAATTTGAATTTTTAATATCACTCACTCATGCATCAAAACCACTCATTTTCCCGCAGCAGTGCTGCTAGATTGATCTACACACAAAATTTTCGAGGCCGGAAATTAGCAAAATTTTGCTCAAATTTGACCAGCTAGAAACTTAGCAATCATTTTAGCAAATTTTTCGAGCTGAAATTTTAGCAAACGAGAGAAAAAATTAGCCGCCGCAATTTTTGCTCACTGTTTTTAGCAAAAACCGGTAGAAAAGATCTTATTGGATTTGAAATTCAATATTTTTTATTTTTTCGTTGGAAATTCGGGAGAAATATCTGTTTATAAAATAGAAAACCAAATGTTATTTTCACTTTTTTATTTGACAAATTATTTTTCAAATTTCACTACACTTTCTGCACTTGAGAAACAAAACAGCACTTGACCGCAGTAACTGGACCATCCGCCGAGCAGAAAACAGATGAGGCCAGATCGGCTTACTTCTTAAGTCGGTCATCCTGATGGCAGCAGCAACCTGTAGAAAAAAAAAACAATGAATTTTTCAAATTCAAATCCGGACTTTCCATTGGCAAAATCGGTTCTTACCTCTGCTCCCGGTGTCAATCTTCATCCAATTGTCCATCACATGCAGCGATGTCGACCTGGCTTCCATTCCGTCGTTGTCAGCCCAGTCTTTGCAGGTTCCGCCAGCATCTAATTTGTTCAAAAGCACTGATTCGCGTCGAACTATTTTTTTCTCGAAGCCGGCGGCTGCTGTCTAAACGAAGCGGCTAGGTAGGCTGATTTTTTACTAGAACCAAGCAAAATAATTATTTTGCTATCGCGTTAGTAAAACAACTCTTTTTGCTAATCGAAAGTAACACAGTATTTTTGCTAAGTGGAGCCTCGAAAGTTTTGTGTGTATGTTTTGTTTGTTATACAAATTCAATGAAAAGCGCAAACAAAAATTTTCAGAATTATAAAATTGTTTGGTTGGATTGATTTTTATTTGACAGCTCAACCAATCATCTTGTTTTTGTTTGCTTAAAAATGCATCAGGAATCGAGATTCTACACAGAGACCATTCTAAATTCATTGATTGAATCAAATTATTTTATATTGGGAAAGGGAACTTAAAAACAAAATGCAATTTCAAAGTAATAGTTCAATCCAGCTTGTGATGATGTATCTGTATCTTTATGCACATTATCTGTGCCACTGTTATACCTTACCTTGATATACTGTGACATTGGTCATTATAATAAACAGACTAGAAAAGTGAACCACGCGTTATTTGTACCTGAAGATATTATTACAAATTGGCGACGAAATTGGGATTTTATTCTAAGTGAAAAGGCTTTGATTGAGTGCTAGGAACGGGTATCCAATTAAATCAGGTGAAGGTAAGTGGAAATTTGGGAACAAATGGACAGAATTGAGAAAAATGTTCTGCTTTGTTGCCTAGCAGAGAACAAAAAGAGAGGTTATGTTTTGATAGGAAAATCTATCAAGATTCTAGAATATTTGCTGAACGAGCAAAATTTCTTTTCAGAAAATAATCAAGATTGGCGCAAGTAGCCTGACGATTGGCGCGAGTTGCCAGAATATCGGCGCGAGTAGCCGGAAGATTGGCACGAGTTGCCGGAAGATTGGCACGAGTTGCCGGAAGATAGGCGCAGGTAGCCTGGTGATTTTTTTTAGTCAGGGCACGACTCGAATTTTCCGAAGCTTGAATGCGTAACTCAGATTGCTGCAGATTGCATAAACAACAACAAATAGAGTGACCAGCTGTACCAAATAAGAAAACAGTGTTGGTGGACATTTGGAGGTAAATGTTATTTTTTTTTGTTTTGGTCCTTCAAGTATTTCTAGCACATATTCTTCTTATTAGGATGGATTCTGGAAAAGCTTTTACGGGTTTCCCCCCGTTTGTTTTCAATGAAGTGCCAATGGCAGAACGCCGGGGAAAGTGGCACATTTGGAAGCGGGGATTCGAAATTTGGCTCAGAGCAGCGAAAATATTCGATGCTACTGAAAAGAAGGATCAGCTGTTGGCTCATGGAGGTTTCGAGCTGCAGGAGGTGTTTTTCGGTATACCGGGCGCCGATGTTGCACATAGCGATGAAGTAAACGCGTATGATGTGGCAATAGACAAATTGGACGAATATTTCGCACCTTTGCGTCACGAAGCCCACGAGCGGTATTTGTTTTGGGACATGAAGCCAGAACCTGAGGAATCTCTTGGGAACTTTTTGATGCGTACCCAAATGTATGCGGGTAAATGTAATTTCGGAAAATCGGCGGTAGAGAGCTCTGGTATTGCGGTGGTGGACAAAATCCTTCAGTTTGTTCCATCACATTTGAGGGAAAAATTACTGCAGGAGAAAGAGTTAACCATCCAAGAAGTCATTCGCCAAGTTAATGCTTATGAGACTACCCGGCTTGCAAGTGAGCAAATTAGTGGTCAAGCTGCAGCACAGTTGGCCACTCATCAGGTATTGAAGCCGACGGAGAATTTACAAGAGATCGATGCAGTTTGTAAATACTGTGCGGGGTCTCACCAACCTGATCAACAGTGTCCCGCATGGAACAAGACCTGCGGTAATTGCGGGAGGAGAGGCCACTATCGCAAAGCTTGTTTTAGCCGTACGTCAGTTACAAGAGGTTCCACATCCAGAATCAATTCCAACAATGTGATTCAACGCTTTGGGAAACGCAGATTTGTTCCCTCGAATGCAGGGCAATCGCAGTCGAAACGTTTCCATGCAAACCGCCAGGTAAATGCTATTGATGATGTGGACGAGCAGAGGGAAAATTTCGAGTTGGTTGACATGGTTTCTACAACGAACGACAACGATGAGCTGATTTGGGCAAAGGTTGGAAATGTGTTGATCGAGATGCAAATAGATTCGGGCGTCCAGTCGAATATTATCGACGATCGAACTTGGAGTTACATGCATCAGAATGGAGTAAAATTGATAGGTAGCTGTTCACATCCGGATAGGAAATTCAAAGCGTATGCTCAGACAGATTGTCTGGCAGTGACGCTGATGCTTGACGCGGAGATCGTTATCACTGATGGTGGAAAGCAGCTAAAAACAATAGCCCGATTCTATGTCGTTAAAGATGGCCCGCAGCCACTTTTGGGGAAGAGGACAGCTAAAGAGTTGGGTGTCCTCAAGGTTGGACTTCCAAGCAAGCACGAGTCGAACCATCATTTGGACATTGTGCAGCGATTCCCTAGTATTCGGGGCATAAAGATCCACATACCCATGGATCATTCGGTTCTGCCAGTCGCGCAGCCTCTAAGGAGACTACCGTTTGCGACGTTGACCCGAGTTGAAGAAAAATTGAATGAGTTACTCAATAAAGACATCATCGAAAAGGTTACAGGACCTAGCCGTTGGGTATCGCCAATGGTGGTTGTGGTCAAAGACAACGGAGACATCCGTTTGTGTTTGGACATGAGACAGTTGAATAAAGCAGTAATCCGCGAAACACATCCATTGCCCACAATAGAAGACATCCGGTGGAAACTTAACGGCGCGGTCTTCTTCACCCGCCTTGATATCAAGGATGCGTTTCACCAGCTCGAGTTAGATGAAGTGAGCAAACCGTTGACGACTTTCATTACACACAAAGGTGAGTTATCTTTGATTATTCCTTATTTTATTTGATCGTCATTAATTACTAGCCTGAATCTGTTACTGATGATTTATATACTTGTTTAAGGCCTATTCCGATACAAACGTCTTTTGTTCGGAATTTCATGTGCTCCGGAAATTTTCCAGAAAACTATCGAGCAAATCCTTTCCGATTGTGAATGTTGCACAAATTTTATTGATGACATTATCGTGTTCGGGAAAACTGAGCGTGAGCACGATGGAGCTCTTCAGCGGATCTTAAATAGATTCAAAGACTACGGAATCCTTTTAAATCAAGCAAAATGTGTTTTCAAGTTAAAGGAAATTGATTTCTTGGGGCACCATTTCAACGTAGCAGGGATGTCGCCGTCAAAAGACAAAATAGAAGCAATCCGTAACTGCCGTGCTCCAAATAACTGCGAGGAGGTCAGGAGTTTTCTCGGCCTCGTCAACTATGTAGGTTCTTTTATACCAGATTTGGCTACAGTATCATTTCCGCTTCGGGAGCTTCTCAAGGATAAGGCGTCTTTCAAATGGGGCACCGACGAACAGCAGGCATTCGATCTTATTATCTCATACATAGGTAATGCAGACAGTTTAGCACACTTCGATCCAAAATTGAAAACCCGTCTAGTAGCAGATGCTTCTCCCGTAGGGTTAGGGGCCGTTCTATTGCAATTCTTTGAAGGAGCACCGAGAGCTGTCGCTTACGCTAGTAAAAGCCTTACAGAAACTGAACGACGTTATGCCCAAACGGAGAAAGAAGCTCTTGCCCTTGTTTGGGGGGTGGAACGTTTCAGGATCTACCTTCTGGGAATACGTTTCGAGCTGGAGACAGATCATAAACCTCTTGAGGCTATATTTTCGAGAAACTCAAACCCCTGCCTCCGTATAGAACGTTGGGTATTACGCCTTCAAGCATTCAGTTATGTGGTGGTATATAGGAAAGGAAAATCGAATATTGCAGATTCTTTGTCTCGATTGAGTCGATCGAATACGGTTAGACCTTTTGATCCGGAGTCAGAAATGTATATACGTAGCGTCATAGAAACGGCAGCAGTCGATATCGATGAAGTGGAGGCAAAATCGGAATCCGATCTCGAGCTTAGTGAACTCCGAGAATGTTTGAATAGAGGCATTTGGAACTATACATCGAATTTAATCAAACCATACCACGCATTCAGGAATGAGTTGGGCACCGTCGGGAAGCTTATTGTTAGAGGCTCTAAACTTGTCATCCCGAAAGAACTCAGACAACGCATGGTACAGTTGGGTCACGAAGGGCATCCAGGAAAAACTAAAATGCAACAACGCTTGAGGAGCACCTGTTGGTGGCCTGGAATGGATGAGTCAATTGCTAAAGCTGTTGATTATTGTGAAGGATGTAGAATGGTTGGTCATCCAGAACGCCCTGAGCCAATGCAACGTCGAAAATTACCCGAAGCACCGTGGATAGACCTCGCTATCGACTTCTTAGGACCTTTACCATCAGGAGATTATCTTTTAGTAATTATCGATTATTTCAGTCGATATAAGGAGGTTGAGATCATGCGTAAAATTACAGCGGGAGAGACAGTTGAACGATTAGAGAAAATCTTTACCAGGTTGGGATATCCAAAAACACTTACGCTGGATAACGGACGGCAGTTTGTAAGTACTGAATTCGACAATTACTGCAAAGTAAGAGGCATCACAGTTAACAGAACAACGCCGTACTGGCCGCAAGAAAACGGTTTGGTTGAGCGCCAAAATCGTTCTCTGGTAAAGCGTTTAAAAATAAGCCAAGCATTGAATAGAGATTGGAAACACGATTTGTTGACTTACCTTTCTATGTACTATTCTACGCCCCATAGTACGACTGGTAAAACTCCATCCGAACTCATGTACGGCAGAAATGTGAGAACGAAGATTCCAGCCTTAACCGACTTAAGCTTTGCGGTGCCGTGTACTGACTACAGAGATCGAGACCAACTAGCTAAACAGAAAGGGAAGGAACATGAGGATCGGCGTAGGCGTGCCAAGCTGTCTGAGTTAGTTGTTGGAGATAAGGTCTACATGAAAAACGTTCTTCCGGGAAATAAGCTCACTCCCACTTTTGATAACAAAGTCCTGACGGTCAAGTCCAAACAAGGGCCTAGAGTAACGGTACAGAACGATGAAACGGGTAAGCTGTACGAAAGGAATTCAACTCATCTTAAAAAGATTTTAATTGATAACTCTCCAGCCAAAGGTATAGTAAAACATCCCGCATACTAAAAAACCATATCTCAAACAGTCTCTACGATACAACTACGGTTTCAGAAATAGTGATTGTATCTGTAAACGTAGCTGTTCTTCTTAACTTTACTTCGCCAATGATAACAACGAAATATGAACGTTCATGTGAACACGTGCAATGGTATCTGAAAAAGTGATAGAATGATATGAACGATTTCCTTCAATTTTTCTTTAATCGTGAAACTGAACTCTAACCGTAAAACAAACCGTCCATCCCTTCTGTCATACTTGTCATACTCGCACGTCAAAATCAACGAAATGCCCGGTCAGAGATGCCAGTTGGTTTTGTACAAACTCAGTACACAATTTTGACAATAATTCAATTTTTTCTTCTATCATTATACTTAACGAAGTTCAGCTCTTGATTTGGGCACATTTGAGGGAAATAATATAATAATAATAATAAATATACGTATAAGTGCATAAAAGTTTATTTCGAGAAAAACGCTTTAAAGTTGTTGTGTTTGGCCATTTTGCATGCATATATTTTTCGAAAATTTGTTTTTAGCTCTCGATCGTAAAAGTATGTTAATAGAATAAAAAAAATTTGAAAAATTCACCTAATAGTTTGAAATACGAAGAAGGGGTCCCTTTTTTCATGGTAAATTTTTCCAGAACTATGAACTTCACTGTCGAAAACTATGAATTGGAAAGTGTATTCAAGGTTCCAAAAACCATGATTCGCATAGTTTCAACCACAACATTCACGGTTGCGTGAAAATGAAATTCATGATCTTTTCACAATGTTTTTCTATTCAGGTAATAATCCTTTTTATTTTCACAGTTCGATTCCTTTTATCCTTTTTTCTTTCTTTAAAAACTGTAAAACCAAGTGTTAAACTAAAAAATACATTTTAACATGCGGTCTCAGTGTATAACAACTATCACATCTTTATAGGAACGTAAATTCATTGTGAATAATAATTTGACGTTCAATTGTGTCAAATAATATGCGAGAATATATAAAATAAAGAAAAATCAGTACTTTAATTGTATAAAACAAATCAAACAAACCAAACCTAACCATTATAAAAAGCTACCAAATTCAATACAAATCAAAGCATTTAAATACAACTTTTCAATTAAATATTTTTATCTCGAAGATTTGAAATTAGGTGTAATAAAAAAAAATCAGTACAGTTGGCATCAGTGCTGAAAGTTGTCAGAGGAGCAAAAACTAAAATGGCGTTATATTTTTCTCTCGCGTTCGTTCAAACAATTTGTACGGAAATTTATCCGAATTCGCCGGAAACTGTTTCGCCAGCGGTTTTACTTCAACTTCCACTCGATCCGTACCGACAAATCGCGCGCTGCTTTCTTATGCAACTGCCATACAAAGAAGCAATTCATCGACGTCAGGAATGCAAGTCGAGTATGCAGCTAGTTTTTAAGTAGGTAAGTGAGCTGTGTTATTTTTCAGGCTTTTGATCACCTTTTAGGGCATTTGCATTTGAAATCTATAAAAAGTGATTAATTTAAGTTTTTACATTGCAGTGCAGTGTATGAAGTTCCCGAATGCTGTCCACTCCCGGCCAATTTTCCGGAACCAAGTCGACCATTGCAAGAAAATATTTCTCAACAAGAGCTAGTTTGTGGTGCAGAATATTGGAAGAAACCTGCAGGATGTGGCATTTGCGGCAGCTGCCGGTATTACAAGGTAATGAACTGAAAAGTTTACAAACCAGTGAAATACAGAAAAAGTGTATTAACATGAAAAATTTATGTGCAATGGTGTATCATTTTTTTTTTCCTTTGAAGTTGTCCCTGTTGTGGGACCGCTAGGGCCAGCGTTTATCAATATTTATAAGATGTATGAGTAAATTGTGATCAATAAATGCGAAAATCATGAGAATTCTAATAAATAAATAATAAAATCAAACAAAAATGGTTTCAAGAAAATATCCGAAAACCCTGAATAAAAATTTACATGTGTGTGCGTGCCACATTCACGAATGATTCCAATAAACGTAGGCATACCTTCGGAAGAAACGTTTTGCCAAATTGTTTCAGAACTATCACTGCAAATGTTCAGTTACAAGAAAACTCTAAGAATAACTGTAGTTAAAACAGTTTAATGACCAAAATACGTTTCTAAGAGCGGTTTTTGGACGCTATCTCAACTGTTTGCAGAACAGTTGTTCCATACAATCGTTTTAACAGTTTTAAACAGTAACATAACTTAACGCCATATTCAACAGACCGTCGTTTTGGAATTCACAATAAGTGTAATGTTTTTTACGATGTCAGTTATCGTTTTCTAAAAGTTTTTTTACGCTGTTCCAAATAGTTTTATAACTATTATAGTAACTGTTTGGTAACAGTATTTTTTTATTCGGGATAGCTTATCACTTTCAATTCTCATTTTAACTTATTTCAGATAATCCCGGAGATGATGATGGCAGCGATACCGAGGATTTCAGAGGGTTTCCAGATGAGTCAGGGAACAATGACGCATCGCCGTCACCCTCGACTGCCGTCGTAGATATTGGGAAGCGTAATAAGAGACAGCGGAAAATCACTATGCCTAAACGGTTTGACGATTGTTTGATGAAATTCTAAACGTTGTTATCTTATATTGAAGGGGAGATGTGATGATGTATCTGTATCTTTATGCACATTATCTGTGCCACTGTTATACCTTACCTTGATATACTGTGACATTGGTCATTATAATAAACAGACTAGAAAAGTGAACCACGCGTTATTTGTACCTGAAGATATTATTACACAGCTTAAATCTAAAATAAACAAGAAAATATATATCTCGACTCGAGAATATAAAATTTTTATTGAAATTTGATTATGTTTGATTCTTTTTTGATGTTTTTAAGAATACTTCTAAATAAATAAATAAAATTTATTTATTTATTTAGAAGTATTCTAAATAGGCGTTATCAACACTTTAAACCTTAATTATTAAGGTTTAAAGTGTTGATTACGCCTATCTATTTGTATCGAAAATTTGCAATGATTCTTTTTATATGCTTAACTTTCAAAAAAGTATCTACCTAAATATTAAAAATATGTTTTAATAATTTCAATCATCACTTTGAATCGTAATTTGACAAATTTGGATAGATTCGAAGAAGATTCGGCATCACTTACTAACTGTCATTTGACGGCCTCATCGTCCCAGTTGTCATTTGACAGCGTTCATTTCTTCGAAATGAATCCCGGCGGCTGTTCGAAACCGAAATTTTAAAACTAGCCGCCCCCTGCTAGTGCCGATTCAGTCTTCTTTTGCTTTTGCTCGCGTGTGGAGCGTTGAATGAAATCGTGTTGATCGTCGAATTGGTGTTTTTTCCTCTCTCCTGGGTGTAGTAAAAGTGATTCACGATGGCCGCCGCAGACGTCGACATACAAAAGGTGACTGGAAAATGTTGCAATTTGGCTGGGAAAGTTAGCTTTTTGCTGTTGGATTTTATGGTGTCCGTCGTGGCCGATGGTTATTGAATGTGGTTTGACGTTGCAAAAGGTTGCAGAGCCCGTTTATCAAGGTGTAAAGTGGTAGAACAAGTGCAACATTGAAATTTTCTTTTGGCTCGCGTATGAATGGAATTGCATTGTAATCATTGAAGAACGCTTTGCTCCGGTTGGTTGTTGGAGGGCGTCGTTGCAATAACTGGAACCTTCTTCACCGAAGCCAAATATTCGCTGTTGGTCTAACTGCAGGGAAATGTATGTGCAATGTTGGATGCATGCATAATTAAGAAATCATAAACTGACCGTCTGACGATGGGATGGATGCAAGGATTCGGGAGATTCTGAATCAGTACTTGCATTAATATGGTTAGCTGATGTACAAGAATAAAACAAAATATATAGATTCGAATCAAAGATTTACGTCAAATTATTAGGGTCTGGTCCTAGCCAAAGATGTGTCTGATTTTCTTATATATTTACAAAATTTGCATTTGTATTGGGTAAACTTTATTAAAAAAAAAATATTAAAAAACAGTATGTGTTGGACCTTATTCTTAATAATTTCTTCCAAAATTCTCATAATTTAAAAATATAAATTTAAAAAAATCCGAACAAATAAGCTGTTCTTGGATCATTTAAACTTTAGATATATGACTTTATTTATCTTAGCATTTTAACCAAATTCTGTTGGAATTTAAACGATTTGATTAAACTTAAATTATTAAAATAAATGTTAATGCTGAACAATGTTTTTATGTTAGGTCGATTAGGTACCTCTGGTAAAAGGTAAAACCAACATATTGTAAATTATTCAGAACCCAAAAATTTTACATTTGCATAACATTGTCCAAACAACACCATGCTAAATGAGCACTTGAGCATTCAATGGAATTTCGCGATGATCTTCATTGATCCCGCTGCAATCTGATCCAAACAGTAAGCTAACTGTTCATGTTGCGATCAACCGTAGAAACGAACGAGAAAGCATTTGAAGTTTGAATAACTTTGACCCAATCGAAGCCCGGACGTGAGATATTCGATACGTACGTGCTTTGTATGTTTTATACGATGGTTTTTTTTTCTCTCCGCTGCCGCTTACTCTCTGTTCCGCAAGGCCATTCGGTTGCAAATGATGAAGTGCTGTAAATAATTTCAAGTTTCTCGGAATGAAAAGTAGAACAAAGGGATATTCTCGATTAGCATTTATTCGGTTGAATATTTGTAAGGTTGGTTTACTAAACAAAATATTTGCTCTGAAAAAGTTAACATCACCAGATTTCCTTGCATATGAAGACGAAAAAAAACCCGACATCAGAATCAAGCCACTCAAGAATTCACCAGATCATACCATTTGTCTGCCATTGATAAACAAACGAGCACAGACGTTTGGTTTATGCTGTTAGGGAATAGGGCATACGTAATGAAGTCATTCATCGCTGCTGCAAGACATAACACAACAATAAGCAATGTTCATGCTTCTAAGCATAGAATAGCAGTTTCGAATCTCGAGCTGCTCTGTGGAATAATATTTACATACATGTTGGGCAGCTCTTCCGTTAGAATGGGTTAATCGTATCATTGTCTTGACAAAACTCAAACAAACGAACGAGGTATGTGAATGAAAATGTATGCTCAACATAAGTCATATAAATAAAGGGCGTATTACCTATGTACAACTTCCTGAAGTTGTTTCAACTGAAAAAAGCTTTTAGTTAGAAGCTTTCGTATGTTCAAACATCGTTGATGTTTTTGTTCCTTCCTGAATTTATGATTACCTAATTTGTTTGATTGAAACTATACTTTTATGAGCTATGGTTTTTTGTCAATTTAATGAATAATTTCTTCTAGTGAATAACAATCACTTTATCAAGAAGTCTTTAAGTTGTTACAAGTTCAGAATAGATCCGACTTATCGCTGCAATAAACTAGAAAGTCGTGAAAGCAAAACACGAAACAATGATCCTACAATATTCTTCTTGCTCTTGTGCAGCTTTGTACATAAATGAGCTGATTGTGAAGAAAGTTTTATACGATGTTATTTTTCTCTCAAATTGTAGGTCAAAAATATCATAACCCACCAAATTGTAAATTAACGTGATGTGAACTTACCTTTCCCAGTTGTTTAACGTTAAAAAAACATTTTATTTTTCTGCTTATAAGGTTAAAAAAATGTTGCTGAGAAGCATTTATTTCAGCTCATGTTTAAATTTATTTTTTTTACGTTCACTTTTTAATTAAACTTCATTAATGTGTTTAAAGAAATACAAAAAATATTTTTGCATACCGTTTATGGCTGTAGATCATTCATTAGAAATGTGGCTACTTCAACATTTCAAATTGAATCGATTAACCATCATCTATCTCACAAGTTCGTTTATGTAGTTTAGTGTTATTTATCGCATAAAGTAGTTCGAAAATTTTTTTCTTAGGTTTTTTTTCTCCTTGTGATTTTAGCGAACGAACTCAAATTAGGTAGGTACTAACAAGCATTATAAGAGAAACATTTTTATGGTAGGTTATTAATTGCAAGCATTTATGAGTTTTTGATGAATTGAAAGTGAAATCTTGGCCATTAATTTTCGCCACAGTGCGTACCTATATGTACTGATATTTGGATGGAAATTTCCTCTACACTTTCGCTTCTTTTGGTTTTGCTGTTTTGGTGGAACAATGCGTGACTTGCCATGCATACTAATATTTATGCTGGACAAGAAAGAAGAATTTCTCTGCTCTAGCTTTCCTAACTATCCTAAATAATCTCTCCGAAGTTAAACTTTCGCAGCATAACCATCTGGTCAGTCGTGAATGTTACTTTCGATTTCAATTCTATTTAGGTACCTATCACAATTTGAGGAGTTCACTATACCCGCCGAAGAACGATCGATAGTTCCCTGTACCTACGTTTGTTTTTCTGTCTCATTAATAATTCATTCAGTGAATGTTTTTACCACGGTCTGGTCGCAATCGAAGCGTAACACAACAAAACAGACAGACCCCGCACAATTGATCGTCTTTCATTGGGGTGTATGTGTTTATATGAACACTTGACGATTACCGAAAAGAAGATCGATTTAAAATCCAGAGCAACGGCAACTGGCGCGAAATGGTTTCATCCGATTGGAATGTTGCGCAATATGTGGGACATGATTGAAATTGACCATTGTTAAATAACTGACATATACCTTCTATTATCTTTTCATTTACAGGCAAATGATCTCCCGCGTACCCTTAAGCTGTCCGGTCATGTAGGCTTCGATAGCATGCCGGATCAGCTGGTCAGCAAGAGCGTCCAGAATGGGTTCGTGTTCAATATCCTGTGCATTGGTGAGACGGGTTTGGGCAAGTCTACCCTGATGGATTCGTTGTTCAATACCAACTTCGAATCGCAACCGAGTCCGCACACCTTACCTAATGTCAAGCTGAAGGCCCACACCTACGAGCTGCAGGAGAGCATGGTGCGCTTGAAGGTAAGTTTCAGGTTTGACTTGAATTTGAGAGATAACAATGACGATTCTATTTTCTTCTTTAGCTCACCATCTGCGACACGGTTGGTTACGGCGATCAAATTAATAAGGATGATTCGTTCAAGGCAGTGGTCGACTACATCGATCAGCAGTTTGAAACGTTCCTCCAGGAGGAACTGAAGATCAAGCGTTCGCTCTCGACTTACCACGACAGTCGAACCCATATTTGTTTGTATTTCATCTGTCCCACTGGCCACGGCTTGAAATCGTTGGATTTGGTGTGTATGAAAAAGTTGGACTCCAAAGTAAACATTATACCAATTATTGCAAAAGCAGATACCATTTCAAAAACTGAACTGTCCAAGTTCAAAGCTAAAATCAACGATGAATTGCGCAACAATGGGGTGCAGATTTACGCGTTCCCGACCGACGATGAATCCGTTGCTGAAATTAACGCAACTATGAACTCGCATATACCGTTTGCCGTTGTAGGCAGTACTGATATGGTGCGTGTTGGAAACAAAACGGTTCGTGCCAGACAGTACCCTTGGGGAACCGTTCAGGTAGAGAACGAAGCTCATTGCGATTTCGTCAAGCTGAGGGAGATGCTTATCCGCACCAATATGGAGGATATGCGCGAGAAAACCCATACCAAACACTACGAACTGTACCGGCAAAAACGCCTGGAACAGATGGGTTTCACCGATGTGGACAGTGACAACAAACCGGTGTCGTTCCAGCAAACATTTGAAGCCAAACGTAGCAACCACTTGGCTGAACTGCAAGCCAAAGAGGACGAAGTTCGTCAAATGTTTGTAGTCCGTGTCAAGGAGAAGGAAGCGGAACTGAAGGAAAGCGAAAAGGAGGTGAGATCTACATCTTTAAAAAATGTCTCATAATTTTCCTGTTATCAATCGATTTTTTCAATTTATTTACAGTTGCATGCCAAATTTGATAAGCTCAAGAAAGACCACGCCGAAGAGAAGCGCAGATTGGAAGAATCTCGCAAGAAGCTGGAGGAAGAGTTTGTCGAATTCAACCGACGGAAGTCGCAAATGGTCGCTTCTCACCACACTCTCACGCTGGGAAAAAGCAAAAAGAAATGAAACTTGTAGATTGGTGGGAAGATGACGCCCTGAAAACCAATAGAAAAAAAAAACAAAAACAAATCAAACCATCAAAGTATCTCTTCTACAAATCTGCTTTCCTTTGGACATCGGTCGAGATGTTTCGCAATAAAGTCTGTTCATCGTCGCACATCTCGAATGCTAAGTCAAACATTAGGAACCAGGTTCACATTTTAGACGGTTGATTCGATGATAGCGCAAGCTAGTTTACATTGGCTTCTGAAGCCTGAACCTTTTTAGCTGATTTTCAAGTTTTCAAAGTTTAGGCTAAACTGTGCACAGATTCTCCCAACATAAGTACATGCTTCGCTAATCTGATAAACAGGCATTTATCAGATCGAGTACAAAGCTTTGAAAAAAAAAAACCAGCATGGTGCAACGTGAGACAGCTTACAAATCCCCCGAACGAATGCAAAAGTTAGCATAATATTGTAATTTTCCAGAAAAATACGTATTTTAAAATTGGAAAGCATACCACGTAGAGTTTATCGAAAAAATATAGCGACATCTCATCGAATAGCTTCCGAAAGGGAAGTCTTCAAGATGATGATACCATTCTCTGTAAAAACAATATGAGATGATAAAACAAATTAAACTTTGCTTCCATCCTTAAAATAGAACCGGCTGTTGCGAAGAATCTCTTATAGCAGCTTCCATCATGACATAATCCAAAAACAATTGCCTACAACACCCTACAACCACCAACAAAAACCCGTAGAAAAGCAGCACATAGTATTTTGGAACAAAGTGAAAAAAGAATACAAATTTTAGCACTAGATCAACAGTATAGAATCTACTTAGATAAAAAAACCATTATAACCGATATTTACAGCTTTCTGTCCCGCAATGTATCGCATAATCGTCATTTTTTTCAACGTCTTTGTTGTATTGTCAAGTATTCAGGCATTTAGGTTTAAGAACGGAAGAATAAAACTTTACTCGACTAGTGTTGTCCTACTTTTTCGAAGTTCGAATTCGGTCATCAAACCAAATCTACCAACAATGAGATTGGTTTCTCGGTTTAAACTCCAAAAATATTTCTCCTAATATATGGCTCTATATATTCTACAAAAATAGGTCGAGTTTTTTTTCGTTTAGTAGAAAATTGAGAAAATCATGGCAGTCAATATAAAACATGTGATGATGATACATTTCGATTTCAAATTTGTCACGGAGACTTTTAATCGACTGATAATTTGATCGTCTTCTTTATCGTTAGAAGAGGATGTTTGACAAATTTCAGATTTCGATTTCAGATTAAATTTTTAGGTATTAGAATTAAAAATTTGATTCTTTGAAACTTCAGATTTTAGATCTGAAATCTGAACTTGATATCTGAATCTTGAATATGAAATTTGATTTTGAATCATAATAAGAATATGAAATCCAAATCTGTAATCTGAAACTGAATCTTAATCTGTATTGGAAACATGAATCTGACATTTTAAACTTGAATTTGAAATTTGAATCTAAATTCTGTATTTAAATAATGTGTCTGATATCAGATTCAGATAGTAGATTTCAGATTATCGTTTCGTAATTAAGATTTAAATTTCTGATTTTAGGTTCTCAGACGCCGAGTTCTGGTTCAGGTTTACACTTTCAGATTCAGATTTAGATTTGAGATAAACATTTATAAATTCCGATTGACATTTAGGAAGTATTCTTCAGTTTCAGACTAGATTTCCGATTCAGATTCAGAATTTCAAATTTAGATTTTAGATCTAGATTTGATATTCAGATTTCAGCTTAGGATTTCGAATTCAAATTTCTTATTTATATTGTTCGAAACGAATGCCATAAGGATGGTAAAGTGTCACTTATAAAACTTGAAAAAATATGAATATTGTGATTATTTGCCCTTAGTCTTTTTTACATAAAAATATCTGTTGTAAACAGTATGTTGATGACTGTAGTTTTTATTACTATTAAAGTTTTAAAATAAACTGGCAGCATTGCCAGGAGTTCGACTCTCGAGTTAAAGGCGTTGGGTGTGTTGTTTGTGAGTAATTAAAATTTGTGAAAAAGTGGGAAATAGAGTGGTCTAACGTTAACATGTAATATGTGTTCCTCGATTTCCAGACCCCAGTTTTATGGATAAATCGGAAATTAAAACAAATTCAGGCACCTAATGCCTTTTTCATTGATTTTAAAATTGAATTTCTGCAAATCTGACGCATCTCACTGACAGCTGTGAACTCGTTTTTCCTCGAACGGAAAATTGTCAGTGTGTAAGTGAGATTGGGAGCGAGACGAGTTCCGGCGAGTTCATACGCCACCCTTTTCCCCCGCAGGAATTATCAGCTGTTATTGTTTGGCTTTCGTGGCATCAAGCCTTTTTTTGCAACATTCTGATAAGCGGGAGTTTCTTCTAGTTGGTCTTTATCAAGGAAATCGAATGGCAGACAAAGGCCTGGCGAAACGGCTTTCGATGGCCTCTTCGTCCAAGGGCCGGATGAGCTTGCCCTCGGGCATAGGTGGAGCAGCTGCTGCTGGGGCATCTCCTGGTTCCCGATTGCCGACTCCCAGAGCCACAGGAACTGCCCCGGTTGGGATTCCGTCCCCGGGATCGCCGGGAGAGATTCCACTGGTTCCATATATCAAGACGTGCGACAACGGAAAAGTGCTTCCAAAATACACTGCGAGTGAGTAGAATCTACCTTATTTTAGTAATTGATCAAATTGGGTAGATGGATAATTTCTAAAATTTCAGCTTTAACCAGTACCACAGAAGATTTGGTACTGGCCGAGGATTTGGATATGGTTCAACTGGAACTGGAATTATTGCTGTCCACGGTTGCACTTCGCTACAGGGTGCTGAGAAGTGAATTTGATACCATTGACAAAAGCGATGAACGTCGGGAACGCAAAGGAAAATTCCTGGATAAAGCTCCTTGCTCACCGGGGAAGAAAAAGCGCCTGGATGAGAAACTGAAACTACGAGAAAGTGCCGGTAAACTTTTCGGCCACCATATGAAGTTCTCAAAGTTGAAGAATTCGTCCATGATTCCGCCATCTCCAGCTCCTTCGCAGCACACCGACGATAGCATGGATGCAGTTCCCTTTTTGCCTCACAACCATCACTTGCAACACATCCTGAACAGTACAGATCATCCAAAGTTGATGCTGCCCAAGAATGATACACCGAACAAATTTTGGATGTCGGTGGAACCTTACTGTATGCCAATCTCTCACGAGGATCTCAAAATGTTGGACGATTTGTTGGAGGAATATTCGGGCCCGCTTATTCCACCAATCCCAGAACTAGGTCCACATTACAGTACCCAATGGGCGGCCGACGATATTAAGGAAGAACAGGATAACTCCAAAAAGGTTAAAGGTCTCACTAATGGAGACATCGGCAAGAAAGAGAAAGTTATGTGAGTAATTTTTTAAACAATCTTGGAAGTATCTTGTTATTATATACGAAATTTTCAGGGGTGAAGGAATAACCGGTCCTTTGACGCAACGTTTAGTTTCGGCTCTGATGGAAGAGAATCTGTTGCCGGATGGAATTAGCACTAGCAATGAGAATAGCAACAGCAGCTCCGATTTGGGGCATAGCCATTCGCGGAGCGCCATCTCTTTGCTAAAGAATGGAATCAACATTGAACGGCGTCTCCGGAAGGAGTTGATTGAACAGGGTATTTTGGACGACGACGATATGCCTCGGGGACAACATGATGATGAAATTTTGTCCGAAATTAATAGAGTTCGTACCGAGATAGCCGTCATTGCCGAGTACAACTCGAACGAGATTAGAAAGCTGCAATCCATGGCACAGGATGAGATGAAGCGTATCGAGGTAAAGAGAAAGCTGGATCGTGTTGATCAGGAGGTAATTGTCGGATTCTTTCTATTTTATCCATTAATTTTTTAATAAGCACTCAACTAGAAGAACAATAAACTCCATATTTGTAGAGAATAGCAAAGTAAAATATTATAATTTTATTGTACTGTTGTCTGATTATAGAAATTCACAAAACTTTCTTTTATTTAGCAATACGGCAATACTTATGAGAAGAGGAATTTTATGATCAAATTTTTTAAAACCCAATCGGAATCCCTCATTAGTTCAAGAAGACCACAATAAGCAGAAATATTACTCAGCTCCGATTTATAAGGTCTATATGTTAAGTCGCAATTAGCATAGCATAGGTTTATAAAACTTTACAATACAGTTAGCTCTTGTCATTTGATCAGATATGTTAAGCCGTATTTCTCTTCCTAGAATTAAACTACTGAACAGACTTAACTTTAAAAATTTTCATGTATTAAAACCTTTAGAAAACTGTTTTTTTTATTAGTGACTTCTTTCGATTGATTTTAATCTCCTCTTTTACAGATAATCGAGAGTTTCAAAAAGATTTTGGCTGCCCGGCTGAAGCGGCGTCCTCTCACCAAACAGGAACGGGATGAGGCATATCGGTTGGTGGAAGAGCAGAAACGTTTGTCGGATCAGTTGGAGCGAATGCCCGTCCATGGACCCTTTGCTGGAAAGTGAAACCAAACACTTTCCTTGAAAACAAATGAAAAAAGCAATTGATGAATTTCTTCTTTCAAAATCTTTACATTAGAAGGGTAAAATCAAATGAAAAAATATTGTTCACTAAACTCTATCTAAAATATCCAATGTAATATATTTGCTAATAAATAGATTCCCATACCAGGGAACTCCGATCAAATATTTTTATTCCACTTAGTTCATTACACTACAGGTATAAATTTTTTTTTTTAACTAAAATATCTTTAAATTGATAGTGGTTAACAGCCGATACTGTTGTTAATCAGTTACTCTTAATCGTAATAAGCGAGATTATTTGGACGCAAATGAACTTACAACCTTCACTGTTCCTGATCCATCGTATCTGTACACCTCAGCTTTGTTTAAAAAGCATTGTATAGTGGCAGCTTAACAATCATTTAACCAAAAAAAAAATGTCTACCTTTTTCATCCCGCTTTATAACATGACAAGATAGACGCACAGCACAGCTTTTCGTATACCTATACTAAGTGCAACAGTGAATTGTTTTGTTTGATAACGCGAATCTTATCAGCAACTGCGTTGTTGGTAGCTTATTTTGGAAAGCATGAATCGTGCCATCAATAGGATAAATCCGTCAGTATTGGATTGTTTGTGCGTGAGTCAACAACGTGATTTAAAATGGAAACTTCATCCACAACTAACCTAACGGAAAAGGCTTCTCGAAGTAAAAATTCTGCCGAAGGAGAAAACTCGCAGGTTGATCTAAGCATTGGGCAAATTGTAGGAAATTGCTTTTAAATATGTTCGATGACCTTTAGTTTATTTTCTCTAACAAATTAAACCATTGAAAATTTCAAGGTCCAATCCATCAGCAACCTTGATTTGAACAGCTATGCAACGAGAAAATCATTTGCCCAGGGAATGCTCGATCTCGCCCTGTTGACGGCCAATGCTTCCCAACTGAAGTATCTGCTAACGGTCGGTGAAGTGCACGAGTTCTACCACTTGCTAATGACTTTGGTTATACTTTCGATTTCGCTTCAGGTATCTATCTTAAATATTTCCAATACAGTGACACGGTTGTTTTAAACTTTTAAATGCACTTGCTTAATAGGTCTTCCAGGCAGTGATGATAATCATTCTGGCTGTGGTGCTCGATATCAACAAAGTGGAGCAGCATAAGAAGTCCGATATACTGAACAATGTGCTTATCATATTCACGGTGATAAGTGTCGTGATAAATGTCATCATCAGTGCGTTCGATATGCGGACCCAGGGCGATTTGATACCGACGACTACTCCTCCTGGTGGAATGACCACAACGGCAGACGCGATGTGATTGGAATAAATATCAAATTTAAGGGTAATACTTTTCACGAAAATGAATTTCGTAGCAAATCTAGAGCTGTTTTAAGTCATCAAATTAATATTAATACAATTTAATATTAAAAAAAGAGTTTTCTAACAAATTTCAATTTCAGCCTGTGATGTATTTTTATTGTAAGGAGAGGAATCAGTTAAAATGAGGTTTTTCGATTGATAGCTGTTCGACTGTCATATTCAAAAACCTCGAAAACGATGATAAGATAGTGAAGATGTCTGGATCATCAACAGAACGTAATGCATAATGAGATCTTTTTTTATTAGAATAAACCGATGACTCAACAATACTAAGAGATTTCAGGGATGGCTATAATAAGGACGTTGTAAAACAAATGCAGGATGTCTAAAATGAAACGTGGAATCCCTTTCTCCTGAATCGTGCTGTTCCTTATGCATATTTATGCATCATAAATCAACACTCGCCTTAATTTATGCAATCATTCTTACGTACAAGGAGATCCTTTCGAAAGCAAGGTGTTGAAATTAAATGAAAAGAGGTTTATTTGCAAAGAAATTGACGTGCTGAAAACTTGTCAACATTTCAATCTCAAATAATGATCGTGACATGAAAGATTTTATTTAGCGCAATGGTCTGCAGTCGTAGTACCTATCTGCAGATAAAGCTTTTTTTGAAAATGTTGCTTAGAGTTTGATGCTTTAAGGTAACAGGTATTTGAAAAATTATTAATACACAGAATTAATTGTTTTTTGAACTGCAACAATGTGTTGTATAATCTCCAATATGGATTTAAATCTGGGTCGAGTATCCTAACAGCTATCTGCGAGTTATTGGACTCCGTAATTGAAAAAATTGACTCTAAAAAATTGTAGGTGCACTTTTTCTCGACTTAGAAAAGCCTTCGCCACTCTCAACCATGAAATTCTTTTTCAAAAACTAGAGTGTTATGGTATCAGGGGCACTGCGAACAACTTGATACGAAGTTATCTGGCCAACTGTGAACAATTTGTTTGTTCAGGAACTGCAAGAAGCTCTTTAGAAGTTTCAGATATCGGTGTCCCGCAGGGCAGCAACATAGGGCCTCTCTTATTTTTACTGTACATAAACGATATCAGCAAATTACCTCTGCATGGTGTTCCTCGCCTATTTGCTGATAATACAGCTCTTTTTTACTCTGGCACCTGTCCAAATAGTGTTACCATGCTTATGGAAGAAGATTTAAAAGTTCTTCATAAATACTTTTCCACAAACCTTCTGACACTCAACCTCACCAAAACAAAATATATGATCTTCAACTCTTATCTAAAAAAAGGGGCCTCATAATAATCCCAAAATCACTGAAATCGCGATCGAAAGAGTGAACAACTTCAAATAGGTATTTGGGTATTACTCTGGATGAAACTCTGTCATGGAGCAATCACATTGAAAATTTACAAAAAAAGATCTCATCTTATAGCGGAATCTTATGGAGGGTCAAAGTATTCGTCCCACGCCGAGTTCTGCTAAAATTCTATTTCGCCTTCATACATTGTCATCTATATTATTTGATCGCCATATGGGGAAGGGCTTCTTTGTCCCTTTTGTCACGTCTACAATCCGTAGAAAACCGATGCCTAAAGACTATCTTTAATCTTCCCCTACTCTATCCAACTAATCTAATCTATTCTAACAAGTCACACAACATATTACCTCTAAATCAACTTTTCGACTTACAAACAATAATTTATGTATTTGATAATTTGCACTCGTCAAAGCCTGAGATTTACAACAGGAGTTAGAATCCATAACACCCGCTTTTCTCATCACTTAGCACATCTTCAACTTCTCGTGGCCACCGTCGAATTTCTTTTATTGGTCCAACCAAATTCAACGTTCTTCCTGAAGATATAAAAAATTCAACGAATAGAAACTGTTTCACGACCAAACTCATACATTTTTTCAAAGAAAAAATAAGCCGTTGAACATCCAACCACTATTCAGAAGTTATTTATTATTATTTTTGTATTTTTCTTAGCTGCACTAAGTAACTATATCATTTAAGTTCTCAGCATATGAATGATTGATAATTACGATTTTTTCTTCCACAGTTTGTTTTGAATTGCTTAACGGATAAATCAAGCATAAGTTTACTTTTTGTTGGACGTAGCAATTTGCGTTGAGGACCAAAAATGTGAAAAAAGGGTGCGAAATAAGAATAGCACCACTTAAGTTTTTCAACAAAAAACAGGATCATTTTCGAAAATTTACTGTGTAAAAGTGAATAATAATGCTTCTACGAATATTTTGAATAGATAACTGTCTTTTTAGGAGTTTTCCAGAATTCCAAAGGTTTTCAAAGGTATTAAAAGGGGGTTTTAAGAGATGCCCCTCTAGCGTTAAGGAATTTGATATTTGAGCTATAAAACTCTATCAAACTGCTTGATTTCTTCATTAACATTCATGATGCAAAATGATGAAACATAGATTTGAGGCTGAGTTTGAATCCAAAAAGCAGGTTGGAATTCAAAAATACTAATGTTTTTTTAATAGTCAAACACTATTTTTCTAGTTTTAAGTCATAGATGGCAGCACTATCTTGCCATTTAACCAAATTCATTCCCATTTTCGTATATCCGGGATTAATTAGAGAGTGCTGGATGATTTTGGTCACGAAATAAATCCATGTACCGTGTGGACGCTTTAGAAATTCTAAGATCACTAAATCCAAAAAAATTAGAATTGCATCAAGCTCACTAAAAGTGATTTTTTTTACCGATTATCAGAATAAAGTTATACTTTACGATGGAGCTTGATGGACCAGACGGCTAGCAGTATTATTGGTATGATTTGCAATTGAATCGAAAGTTGAGATGAGCAGGAATTTTGGCGGTTGTACATTTTTGTGCTAGTGATTCTTTTGCAAATCCGGAAAAGCTTTCTGCAGAGTGAACTTCCATAAAACTGTGATAAGAAAATTCCTCAAAATGACGAACATGGGCCTTACCTGGAAAATCAATATTGATACTAAATTTGGTTGTAACCGCAAGATAGTGCTGCCATCTACGACTTGAAACTGGAAAAGTGTGGTTTACTGAACAAAATCAAAGTTTTTGATTTCCAACCCATTTTTTCTGAATCAAGATCAATCCCGAATGTTTGTTTCATCATTTCACGTCATTTTAATGAAGAAAGTAAGAAGTTTGGTAAAGAATTACAGCTCAAATATCAAATTCCTTAACGCTAGAGGAGCATCTCTTAAAAGCCCCTTTCAATACCTTGGAAAACCTTTGGAATTCTGGAAAACTCCTAAAATGCAGTTATCTATTCAAATAGTTCGTAGAAGCATTATTATTCACATTTACACACTCAATTTTTAAAAATAATCTTGTTTTTGTTGAAAAACTCAAGTGGTGCTATTCTTATTTCGCATCCTTTTTTCACATTTTTGGTCCTCAACGCCAATTGCTACGTCCAACAAAAGTAAACTTATGCTTGATTTATCCGTTAAGCAATTCAGAACAAACTGTGGAAGAAAATTTTCGTAATTTTCAATCATTCATATTTTAACAAGCGAAACACATAGTGGTGCTATTCTTATTTCGCTCACTGTATTTACGTTATGGAAATAAATAATTTGATTTATGTTTTTGTTGTTGTATATTTGTAAAACAACAGTTTTTCTTTGGAGTTACGGTTAGTGCGTTCATAAATTTATATTGTGAGACGGTATACTATGAGAATAAAATAAATTCAATCTTATTCTAAATGCTGATGCTTCAAAACAGTAAAAAGCATGAAATTGTAAAATCCTTGTGCCAGGTCAAAAGACTCAATTATCGCTTTAGCACAATTTTATAAATTTTTTATTCAAAAGTATATTTATATTAGCGCAGTGAACTAAAGAGCCGCACGTTTACATCAAAAGGCGCATTCGATGATGGTTATTTTAACATCAATTTGTTTTTAAATACTTCATTTTAGGTAGCAGAGTCTTAATTGTTATATGTTTTCCTAATAAAATCTTAAAAATAAAACTGAAATGTATTTCTTTCACTTTTAAAATTATTAACTATTGTATTCAAATGAAATTTTTCGGACAATCATCATTATAATTTTTATTTAAAAACATTTTTGACAGGAAAAATGTATAATAAAACTCGAACAAAACCAAAAATTAATGCAAATGGTGCTTTTGCGTTACGCCATCACAAATATATTTAAAAACTATAAAAAACAAAGTTTGTTGCAACTTACCCCTTTTCTTTAGTAGGGTGAAAATTGCATGTTTTTGTAAAATTAAAAAAAAATGTTGAAACCAATAATTTTTCTGGCTATACGTCAATTTGATGCCCCATCAACCTTAAAACTTTTGATGTACAAGCGATATGATTATCTGTGGACATTAAGTTTTAAGAAGCCATTGAAGTTGGAAAGTGTTGCATGCTGCCCCAGTTGGCGATAGCTCGGTTATTCATATGATGGAAATAATATTAACGCATGAGAAGAATAGGCGCCAGTTAGTTTGAAATCAACAAAAACATGTGATATTTACCCTACTAACAAAAAGGGGTAAGTTGCAACAAACCTTGTTTTTTTTTAATGAAAAATCAAATGAAATCCTTTGAAAATTTATAGTTTTTGATTTATTTGTGATGTCATAACGCATAAAGCACCAATTGCAGTAATTTTTGGTTTGGTTCGAATTAAATTTTACATTTCTTCTGACAAAAATGCTTTTAAAGAAAAGGCATATGGGTGCTGCATATATTTAGGGGTAAAAAATACTACAAAGAATTTTACTAGCTGAAATAATAAAAAAATAATGCTTGGATGGATGAAATTTTGAAATTAATAAACGCGTGGTGCGAAACAATCATATTCCAGCATATGGAACCGTGATTTAAAAGTCGAATCTTTTTTGATAATTAATTTAAATTAATTCACCGATATAGCCATTCATAAAAAATCACGGTGATAATCTTCATTAATAAAGTCGAATCTTTGATTTGCGTTTTGATGTTTTTTAGCCCTGACTAGAAACTGAATTTCAAAAAAATTATTGAAAAAAAAAACTGGTGATTCTACGGCATCGAAAAATGCTAAAATTTTTACATAGTAATTTTTTTTGGTGGAAACCAGCAACATTTAGTACCAAATTTATATTTCAATAAAAATTGAATCCAGTATTCATGTATGTATGTATGTAGATAATCCACCATGGGTGCACGGATTCACCGCAAGTTTCGCCAACGTATGCGCCAAATTGCATTCTTCAGATCATAAGTTCGGCCAATCTTCAATGCAAATTACCACATACCCGACACCATGGCTTCGTGTGAACTGTCATGTAATGAATGTATTTCGTGTATGTGTATGTCTTATTTGTAGAACGAGCAAACAGTGTCGCAACCGTATAAAATTCATAACATTCTCAGTGTTATGAATCTACGACAGGTATTCCGCATGCGTGTAGATACCTACCCAGCTGGCAACTGATTGAACGATCTTATATAATATAATCAATGTATGAAATAGTTTAAGAACAGAATAGACTTACCTTTATACCCAACTCACCTCAAGACGCACTAAGCTTACCTTTAGCTGTAACCGGCCTTATTCTGTATCATAACTCATAACCATATTGTCTATTTTCCGATTTAAAATAACTTCCGTTTTGTATAATTTCCACACTTTAAAAAATCATCAAATATCAACCCTACCCACAGCCATACACTCGCGGCTCGCACAAGTCTGTCACAGTTTATTTCTGCTTTCTTCGCTTCCTGATAACCCAGGCAGGCTGCAATATATTGCGGAAGTCAAGTTACGCAGCTACATCCGAATAAAAAACCCGATACACACAAACGCAATTGACCAGGCCGGCCTCTTCGCCCCCACATTTATCATAAATACATCCAAACACTCAATTTCTTCTTCAGTATTCCGTTCCCTTCTTCATCCAACGCATTCAATTTTTCATAAAAATTGAATCCAGTATTCATATGCATATAATGGCTTGTGATATAGCTCAGTTGGCAAGTCTGTTGTCTCCTGAGCAGATGTCCGCGAGTTCGAGCTCAAGAGTAAACATCGAACACAGTTGTACCGGATAAGTTTTTCAATAACGATCCGCAAACTGTAACGTTGATAAAGTCGCAAATGCCATAATGATGGTAAAACGACTATAATCGAAACAAAAAAAAATGCATATAATGAGCAATGAAAACCAATCATTTTCTTCCATTTTTAAATTATGTTTGTATTTATTTCCGGATTTTGTTTTTAATTATCCAACACCAGGTATGAAATGGTGTGCCTAAGTGTTGATCATTCGCCACCTGAGAAAAGAGTTCTGATAAGTATCTTTTATGAAATCTGTCCGACAAAAACTCACCCTTACTTATGTCTGGTTGCTATAATATAGATGAAAATAAAAATAATTATATTAATCTAACCAAAGTTCGTAAAATAGAGTCTCACCTTGCTTCAGCGTACGAAAACAAACAGACTTCAATGTGACAACTTGAAAGCTGATTTTCAAGCAAACTATATCATTTGCTGGAAAGTCCAGCAATTTGAAAACCGATTGCTGTTTTTTCAGCAAAAATGACAAGAACACATCCAATTGCTGGAAAACCGATTGCTGGTTTCCAGCAAAAATTTGGATTGCTGAACGTTTCCAAAAATTTTTGCCATCCTTATGAATGAATTAATATTTTTAAGCCTGGTTTTAAAACATACCTACAAGGACGATTGTCAAAATGGCGTAAGGTTGAAATTCTGAGGAAATATAAATTAAAAACACATGATAATGTCATTAACAGGCTCATGATATTCAAATGTGTAAGGAGAACTTTTTTCGTAAAAACATTTCAAAATATCAAATTGAAATTTTATCACTGACACGGGCTTTCACTTGAATAACGACGTTTTGAATATTTTGGATTACTTTACCATTTAAAACTATAACCTCGATTTGACCATGTCACACACTTAAACTTTTTTCCATCGGAAAAATTATTGGTATATTTTAAACTTTTAAACACATGAGAATAATTAAACAACTAATTTTGATATCACTAATAAACACAGTCGGATAATCTCTGTAGGCAATTAATGATTCGCCAAATATTTTCGCACACTCTATCACGTTGGTCTCGCGTGGGTTCTGATATACTCCAGCGCTCGAATAATGGCATCCGGAATCGGGGGAGGTTGTGGAATGTGATCTCCCTGGGGTTGAAATCCATTTTCATCGGCCGTGTAGCTCACTTCAATTAGTTCCCCTTCCGGTGAGTAGTATCGATATCCTCCAGTAGCTACTACGCCACCCTGTCCCTGCTCCTGAGCTTCGGTGCCATCCGAAAGTCTGTAACGGTATGCGTAGCTGCCATCCGGATTGATGTTCTGATCCCGATCCAGCACTTCCACCTGCTGTTGGCCATGAACTAAATTGAGTGCCGCTAATAGGACCAATATTACTAATCCGGTTTTGGTTTTCTGAGGAATTTTCAATTCGTTAGCATAATATGGAAGATCATTTGTGTCTGATCGTTTTTTACCTGATGAAGAGATAACATGTTGAAAAACACTAAACACCTGAGATGAGATCTTCGAATGCCGCCTCCTAACGTTGACACCGATCAAGTTTGAATGGAAGGTGTACAACAAAACTCTTTTGCTTTTATACATTCGTGGTATTGCATCAACACGTGCATTATGGTCCGTTGCTTTAAGTATTCGTATCTAACTAAGAGATACTAATTTTTATGAATTTGTGGCTGATTTTGAATTGTTGTTATAGGCTCCATAATGAATCTTACCATTTTTTTAATTCCTCTTAAACTCTTATTCAAATACCAATTTAATCCACTCATTCATAATTTAGAAGTGATTTCTTAATCAATTAAAATTATGTGCTCGGATCAAAATGTTTATTTTGACAGCGAAGTAGATACCTTATTACCTGTCCATGTGAAGTTTTTTGACGGCTTTATCTTCGGTCTGCATATTTAGGTATCTGCATTCGCAATACAGTAGTCTCATGAATACATTAAGGCATTAGTAAGTGCATATATTATCCGGAATCGACCGAGACCCTCATTTGGGTGGAACACGTTCGTTGATGTTAGCCTTACGAGGGTTGACTAAGATGTATAAATTAACATTTATTCAATTATTGAAGGAGCCGACTGACTGGAATTTTTTTCGATGCCTGGCTTCGTTAGAGTTTTGTAGGGATTCGAAAAGGGGCAGGAAGAGTAATGACCCTAGTTTAAATTATTTTGAAATCAATTGAATAAAATTCTAGCAACTAAGAGAAATATTGAAAAATTTATGCGGTCTTAGAATGTAGAAAAAACACCCACGTACATACATCATGCAACACTTTTCAACTTCAATGGCTTCTATAAACTTAATGTACAGTCCACAAATAATTGAACATCAAAGTTTTTGATGGGACATCAAATTGGCGCAATCAGAACAATTATTGCTTTCACCAGTTATTTTTCTGTTAACAAAAACATTCGATTTTATCCCTACTAAGAAAAAAGGGTAAGTTGCAATAAACTTTGTTTTAAATGAAAATCAAATGAATTCGTTTTAAAATTTATAGTTTTTGATATATTTGTGATGTCATAACGCATAAAGCACCAATTGCAGTAATATTAGAATTTGTTCGAATCAAATTTAACATTTTTACTGTAAAAAATTTCCTTAAAGCAAAAGCAAAAGGGTGCTGCATAAATTAAGGGGTAAAAAATACTACAAAAATTAATTATAAACACTAATGTTCTGAGGGGTAAAATTTTGAAATTATCAAACGCGTGATGCAAAACAGCATATGGAAACCAGATTTAAAAGGTGATTTTTTTTTATATATTTTAGCCCAGACAATAAGTCACACAAACACAACCAATTTGCAAATCATAGCTTGTGCGGAATCGTGGGCCACATTTTAAGGGGTATCTTGGGCCACCTAGATTTTGGGGTTTTTGTACACATTCAGAACTTAAAATACGTTTTTCCTATCTAAAAAGTTTTCTCATGCAAAATAAAGAGTTTTGAAAAATATGTTGTCCATTTTCTCCAATGCTTTAGAGACGAACAAAAATGCTATATAAGGAATTTTGCCAAAACGTTCGCGAGTCAGGAATTAGGAACTATTGGATCATACACAACACTCATTTTTATTTCTTCATATGAATTTTTTTTAAATAACTAAATGAATCATAAAATTTCAGCTATGGGTCAGCTCATAAACTTTGCACGTTTTTTTTTATCAATTTGGAAATGGTTGCCCACGTTTCTCCACGGTTTTTCAAAATCCTTAAAAAAATTCTATTTTAAAAACAGTCGGAACTCGGGAAATTCATGTAGGGTAGGTGTACCCTCCTCCGTCGTATCCCTCTTATTCGTCTTAATTCATGAATGCATGTTTTAGAGCCGAAAAATCACTTTCAACTTTAAATGGCTACTTCACATGATAAACTCACGTCTGTGAATTTATTTTCTATCACAAATTTGTCACTTTTGAAATATTTGATTTTGAAATCTCGAAGTGAAATTAATTATTGGCACACTCCGCCATATTGAAAGACGAACTTAGTGATCCCCCCAACGTGTTTCTTTGTTTTAACGCTTAATGTCAATGCATATAACAATCAAAATCATCAATGCAATGTTTTAACGCTTAATGTCAATGCATATAACAATCAAAATCATCAAATTCAACAGAACAGTGTTTAAATAAAATTAGAAAAATAATTTCAAACTAATTTGAACTATATAAATTTGTCAATATTCGATTGAAATCGAATCGCTCGGCCCCCATAATTCGTCGTAATTTTGCGACAGTAATAGGAAACCGTTTTGCAAGAATTGGAATTAGACCGGTTCATTTTTACTATTTTTTTTATTTCTAAGTAATCACAACACAATAAAGTAATTTTGAAGCTAGGAACTAGATGCGCTGGGAGATAAGTGCAAAAAGTCTTTTTATATTAATAAATGACTTGAATGTATTCAGCATTGCTTATAATGCATGGTTTTAAATGAACATAGAATTGATGGCTTTTTTAAGCTAAGTGGTTGGTGTTTTACGAATTATTTACTACCAGTACCGTGCATAATTTAATAGACGTTTGAGTGCACGAGAGAATATCTCCAACTTTACATATTTCTAACGTTCAACTTCAATGACATTGTTTCTTCATAATTTTATTATTTAATATTTGATTATGTTTGGTTCGATTATCTGATGTCACTAAACCTCTCTCAAGTATTTGAAACATTAGATACATCAATTATATGAATTTGTTGTTCGACCGGGAATAATTTTGAGGTTATGTATTGGCTTTTCGGTCTTATCAGGTCAATTATAACACTTTTTATATGTGCTTCATCCAACGTTTCGAATTATATTAATTCTTTATCAAGGAACTAAAATTAAATACAGGAGCATAAAACATATTTTCTCATAATAAATATTAACATTAATTACTCACTCGGACATTCGTGTTATTGTCCAAAGCAGATGCACTCCTACAGCGTTCATCAATCGTCGGGATTCTGGCTATAAATTTTGAATTTGAACTCTCATTTCATGTCGGAAGTGAGGAGGAAAGCTTGCGTGTGACTTACGTGTCCAATATTCTGGTATCGGCCAGGGCGTCGGCGCCTACTCCGTCGTTTTGGAACGCGTCCGTGGCAAAACTTCTATCACTCGACTCACTGTTTGTTATTATTGTTTGAGTTTTCTTTACCGCCAGAACCCGGCGTCCATGAGTGCTTGCGAGTGTTTGCGAGAGAGTGAAACACTCCGCCGTACGAGATTGCTCTCCCGTCTGTGTCGCTCTGGATGTTGACGGTATTCGGGGTACTTTGTATGTAGCACATTTCGAGTACCTCTAGGTGCCTACGGTGTTTGTTGGAACTGTCTAGGACGGTGGCTTTATCGAAGTCAAACATGTGCTCCTGTTCGAAACAATGTTCAACAACAGCTGACTGCCGCAGTTCCCGGATGCTGGGGTTTGACGCTGTGGCCCCTGTTGCTAATATGCGTTTCAATTTGGTGACATCACATTTATGTTTCGACATTCTAGTCCGTAGTTTATAGCTGGTCTGCCCAACATAGCATTTGGAGCATTCTTCATCTCGTTCGGGAGCGCCTGCGCATGGGAATGGTAGACCACATTGGAGCGATCGATCGGCGATATCGGATCTTTGACCACAGGCAGTAGGCTGCGTATCGTGTGCTTTTGTGTGGTGCCGATGCGTACATGCGGGTAATCCGTCTTAAGTGCGTGGATTACTTTTGCAGTTAGGCCGTCGATGTGTAATATGGATCGGTAGTGTTATGTGGGCCGGATACTCCAAGCGTCGATCAACAGCAAATACAACGTCAAAGATTCATTTGAGTTCTGCGAATTTATCAATGACGTCGTTTTGCTTCCAGATCACATCCTTGTTTCGTTCGATGTTGTTTCCCTGTTCACATGCATCCCCAGGGACCTCGTTTTAAGCAACATCATCAACAATTGGGATGCCATAAAGAAGAATACTAACATCAATTTAGATATGTTTCTCGAAATTGTAAACTTTTGCATGACCTGCAGTTATTTTAGGTACAAAAACAAATTCTACAAGCAAATATACGGAACGGCGATGGGCAATCCAGTTTCTAGTCCGATAGCTGATTTTGTCATGGAATCGCTCTTGGACAATGTGACACGGACACTCGATTTCCAGATACCAGTTCTAAGAAAATATGTCGACGACCTACTGCTAGTTTTGCCCCGCGAACATGTTGAAAAGGTAAGAGAAAAGTTTAACCAGTACCACCCCAAAATTCAATTTACGGTTGAGATCGAGTCGAATTGTCGTCTCCCGTACTTAGATTTAGTATTGATTAGACAACCCGACCAATCAATCAAAACCGAGTGGTACCAGAAATCAATAGCTTCGGGACGATTTCTCAACTTTCGATCAGCACACAACACGCGCCTCAAAATCAACACAGCGTTAAATTTTATAAAACGAGTCAAAAACTTTTCAACCAATGTTCCCCCCGAGGAGGCGATCAAATTAATTCATGAGAATCTGAGAATCAACGATTACCCGAAGACCCTGATCAACAGATTGATTCGAAAAGCGAACGAAACCGACACCCCCCAAAACACACAAGATACACCCACACAACACTACCGATCCATATTACACATCGACGGCCTAACTGCAAAAGTAATCCGCGCACTTAAGACGGATTACCCGCATGTACGCATCGGCACCACACAAAAGCACACGATACGCAGCCTACTGCCTGTGGTCAAAGATCCGATATCGCCGATCGATCGCTCCAATGTGGTCTACCATATCCCATGCGCAGGCGCTCCCGAACGAGATGAAGAATGCTCCAAATGCTATGTTGGGCAGACCAGCTATAAACTACGGACTAGAATGTCGAAACATAAATGTGATGTCACCAAATTGAAACGCATATTAGCAACAGGGGCCACAGCGTCAAACCCCAGCATCCGGGAACTGCGGCAGTCAGCTGTTGTTGAACATTGTTTCGAACAGGAGCACATGTTTGACTTCGATAAAGCCACCGTCCTAGACAGTTCCAACAAACACCGTAGGCACCTAGAGGTACTCGAAATGTGCTACATACAAAGTACCCCGAATACCGTCAACATCCAGAGCGACACAGACGGGAGAGCAATCTCGTACGGCGGAGTGTTTCACTCTCTCGCAAACACTCGCAAGCACTCATGGACGCCGGGTTCTGGCGGTAAAGAAAACTCAAACAATAATAACAAACAGTGAGTCGAGTGATAGAAGTTTTGCCACGGACGCGTTCCAAAACGACGGAGTAGGCGCCGACGCCCTGGCCGATACCAGAATATTGGACACGTAAGTCACACGCAAGCTTTCCTCCTCACTTCCGACATGAAATGAGAGTTCAAATTCAAAATTTATAGCCAGAATCCCGACGATTGATGAACGCTGTAGGAGTGCATCTGCTTTGGACAATAACACGAATGTCCGAGTGAGTAATTAATGTTAATATTTATTATGAGAAAATATGTTTTATGCTCCTGTATTTAATTTTAGTTCCTTGATAAAGAATTAATATAATTCGAAACGTTGGATGAAGCACATATAAAAAGTGTTATAATTGACCTGATAAGACCGAAAAGCCAATACATAACCTCATCAATTATATGAAAATTAGACTTTTTCAACTTCTTTCATTAAAACTGCAATATCTTACATATGACCTAACGCTTTGCTCTACAGAATGTTCACTGAAAGATCCTTGAAAACTAAAACTTAAACTTCTCCAGTTTTCAGAAATTCTCTAAATGGGAATCAATTACTACTCGAGGAAAAAATATCAATTCCTGGACCGATAACCTCGATTTTTATTGAATTTTGACGATGCATGGAAAATAGATGCAAAAAACTCCCGTTGAAGTTCAAAATGACAAGAGAATTTAGTTGAATGAATAATTTAAACTTCGAAATAACAGTTCACGAGTCTCTGGTTTAGATCTCAATACAAGTTTGGATAAAAAACATATAAAACATATAAAACAAAATCGAACCCCTTTTTTATGCTAATTCCTACCATATAAGTTTTAAAACTTGACTCATGTTTGCTTCATATTTTATAAATTCTCAGTGAATTTTTAACAAAAGATGTTTTGTCATTTTTGACATATTACAGTTTGAATGAAAAAGTCGAAAAGTTTTATCGCTCGTAAAAAAAACTCGAATAGATGAGCTGAACCAGTCTAATGCGCATTACACGCATCAACGTGGCGTTGCTTTGTTTCGATATCCTTCGCCAGGGTTCCCACATGTATAAGAATACACATGTTGACAAAACGCAAATGTGATTCTGCCTATCCTCAAATGTCTTACTATTCAGTCTCGTTACGTAGAAAAACATATAGTTCTATTAAAAATGTTGATGTTCTTTAAATATGGGTAGTTTCTGTATGTAATGTCTGTATGAATGTTATGAAATTTTATCTTACAGACAAATCCTGGATCATGGCAGCCCTGTCCGTTGGAGAGTGTGTTGGTAGAAAATACATTTGCTGGGTGGATTCAATTTGTAAGGTCTAATACTGTGCTGCCTGCAATTGCCTTAGCTAAGCAAAGGTACCTAGCTACAATAACGCTACCTTGAGATTTCTTGGCAAGACTATTTTATTGCGACTTATATCTCATTCGAACTTTGCCGTTATCCTGCGCGGTAGATCCGTGCGAAGTAAATAATAGCATTTCGCATGAACCGCAACCGCAAAATTTCAAATCTATACCTCATGAGGGAGGAATAGTTTGGGACAATTTCGGTATAATTGAATAGAAGGTATAATATTTTGCTGCCTGCAGATGCATTAGCCAAGCAATGGTAGACCTGTTTACAATAAAGCTATCCTAGTTTCATGGCTTATTGCCACTGGTTATTTGAAAGAACTTCTGCTGTTATCCTGTGCGGTTGATCCGTTCGAGGTAAGCTAATGCCAATTGCATGAACCGCAACCGCAAAATTTTAAATGTATTTCTGAAGAGGGTGGAATAAATTGAGACAATTTCGGTCTCCTTGTACGACGGAATTAGGAACCTGGTACGACAATGAAGGAACTTGGAAGAGGAAAATAAATCATAAATTGACTAAAAAGTACGTAATGGATTGATCTTTTTCCTTCATAGTTTCATAAAACAGTATTAGAAATATAGTTCAATTACTAAACATCAGTTTTAAACCAACGTGGAAGGCAATTCTATTGAAATAATGAAAAAAGCTTCCTTAAGCCGTTGTCTTAGGGTCCTTTACCCTATTTAAAACAAAACAAAAATGCCTAATGATACCTTAAAAATATAGAAAACCTTTCCATTATTTTTTTTCCTTTTATCTTTTATAACAAAAAAGTTATGAAGCAAAGAAAAAAAGTGGCCCATGATACCCCACTCTCCCCTACTTTAAAAAGTGGAAAATGTCATTGATCAATGATCAAGCTTTAACAATTTACCATACAATAATGTTGTTTGTCCAAAATATTTGAAATTTTCGAAATACTCACGCCCACGCCAGAAGAAATTTCTAAAAAATATTTTTTTAGTTAATTCACAAAATTTTACAAATTTTAGTTCATAAATTTGAATAGTACCAAACTGAACCTGTTGACACGGCCTTGGTTTCGTCATTCAGGGACAGTTATTATTGTAGTTCTTACAAATCTTAGAAATGTCAGAAATTTGATGACAAAAAGATAAAAAAAAATTGAAGTAAACTAGTAAACGTGGACACACAAGTTATTAAATAATACTCAAAAGTTATATATAATACCGAAAAATTTTAGCTTGAGCTGTACGACTGCTACAGGATTTAGTTTTCGTCACGCACGCATCGATCTGAAAAATACACCTAAACAGAACCTTTTAACATAAAATTTATAATAGCGCCAGCACTAAATTTTACTTCGGAAGTCCGGACTTTTGACTTCCGGAAGACTTCTGACAATGAAAAGTGAAGTACTAGATTGTCGGAAGTCTGTGTTTGGTTACCAGTTCACCAGCGACGTTTCTAAAAATTATATTTAAAATCACATTATTTTACAACACGAGACTGGAACCGTTTGAAACCAATAATGCTGGAATGTGCATAAATTTTCTCTCGAGTAGAATTGTCTTTTTTTGTAGTAACCTTTCCTCACTGAATAAAACAAACTAACAATAAAAATGTATATTAAAATATTGTTTTCGTCTTATTTACGCAACTTCAGTCATTATCACAATCATATTTGATGCCCTCAGAATCAGAGGGAGCACCTAAATAATTGATTTTGAGTTAAGTTTTCAAATCGATTCTTCTTAGCATTTTTTCGATTGAATTAAAATTGCTCGAATTAAAAAAAAATATAGGAAATATTGAGCACCTTGACAACTTTGAACGCGTTTTCTCGAAATTTTCATCTGGGCACTTATCTCTATCTGATTTTGAGGGCCTCATCCATGCAGAATAGCAGTAAACGCTCCATCTATATTTTTGAACACAGCACTCCAAGATGCCATGTAACATTTCTCTTCTTTTTAAAATTATGTACCGTTAATTGAGGTGAATCAAATGGACCACATCTGCATCAGGAAAAAAAATGGAGAAGGAGCCTTCTTGATGTCCGCAACAATTAACGAAGCGCAGATATTGCATCTGACCATCCCCTCGTCCTCGGCGAGATACGACTGAGGGTTGTGCGTGGCCAACGGCAAGAGCAGAAAGTCGGGTGTTGATATGACGTCCGCTGGTTGTAGAATCCAGAGGTAAAAAAGGCATACGTTGAACAGCTAGAGTCCCGAGCCTTTCAATTTCCGACAGACGGAAGAACAGTCGAAGAACAGTGGTGTGGAATCAAGAATGCCTTAATCAATGGTCCGAAAATCAATCAAAACAAACACTCAGGATGCGTTTCCTGTTGGAAACATTCCGATTGTATAATGGGATAGCGCCTCTCGCTACTGCTTCGCCTGGCTGGTATGCAATCTCGATCAGCGCTCCTATCAGCTATGCAAACCGAGTCGCATCATTCAGAATCATCGGTTCAGCAAACATCGCATATCGGAGATGAGTGAGATACAAACTGATCCATTCTGAATGTAGCTCACTCAGTATCTGCCTGAATTATATGAAATTAATAATTATTTTTTGCAGGACGAGAAAAATCAAACAGTTGTACGGGACACCATAAATTCTCAGTAGTTTTAACGTGACGTACGACATTTTAATAAGAGAACTTGTAAAAATTGAAAAACACGGCGAAAGTGAACATCTTTCCCTCACAAACACAACTGCAATTTGATTTTGATCATACTGATGTTAAAAAACGTTATAACAACAAATAAATTTATTAATTTGTTTTATATCAAATCAAACAAAATACGCTAATGATCGGCTTCATGTATCATTCACTCACTGCCTGATCCATTCACTCCTGATCGAAGACCAACAAGATTCGCCATATGCATTGCGCATTGGTGATATTCCAATTTGATGATGGTGCTGCACTGTTTTGACAGCAAGCATCGTGCGAGGTGATCTGTATTTTAGCGATGAATTGAACGATCGATGATCGGGTAGGTCCAGTAGCAATCAATAACGAAACCCGACCGCTGCACGTTCAGGTGCGAAGTGCAATCAGAAACATTCATTGAAAATGAGTGATATTCAGAACACTGGCCTTAATCATGACGAGCCATTATGGTACTCTCGGTAAAGTTTGTGGAAGAAGGAGTGAATGGATGTCGGATGAAACTTGGAGGATGCTTACGATATGCGGAGCTGGAAAAGGCAGTTAATCGAGCTTGTAGAAGAGACAAGAGAGCCTGGACAAACTCCCTAGCCGGTGAGGGAAAAAGAGTGGCCACTGTAGGAAATGATAGTGCATGATAATACAAATTAGAATAACACAGATATAAGTCATAACAAGAATATAAACGCGTTCTTCTTCGTTACACATAATTCACATATCTTAATTAAAATTGCTGTTCATCACCAACTTAGACGAAAGTAATCACTCAAACATTACTAAATCAGTGGTAGAGTGTAACATCGGCTGAAGAGAAAAAGAGAGCGCGAGAGGTTTCGTTCTTCATACGATTGAGAAAAACCGAAGATTCATTCGTATAACTAACGTTGTAAATAAATGTCGCGTTTTGCTCAGTTGAAAATATAAATGGTGTTTTTAAAGTGAAAATTTATACCAGGGTCACTACAATGGCGCAGATAGGTAAAGGACAATATATAGCTCCCTAAAGGTAAGTAGAGGGAATAAAATTTTGTATTCTGGTCAGTGTAAGACAAAAAGAAACATTGAGAATAGTGAAAGTTAAAATTGAATTATGAAAGAAATCAAGATGGCGATGTTACAGTCGTCACACATTTCTAGAAAAGGTCTGTAAAAAAAAAAAATTATGGAGGTATTTTGCGTGAGGTTATACAAAATATAGAAGAGTTAAATATTATACAATTATTCGGGCGAGAGGACTCGATATTTAGTTAAAGTTACCCTGCGAGAGGTCAGGATGCTGAGTTTCGATCTACATTAAAAAAAATAAATAAATAAATAATAAATCGAGCGAGAGGTCTCGATCTGCATTGTTAAAGTCGAGCGAGAGGACTCGGTCTTTAAAAAAGTTGCCCTGCGAGAGGTCAGGAATGCGAACTAAATAAAAAAAAAATCGAGCGAGAGGTCTCGATCTGCAATTTTGAAGTCGAGCGAGAGGACTCGTTCTTTGAAAAGTTATCCTGCGAGAGGTCAGGATACTGAAATGCGAAAAAAAAAAAGAAAAATCGAGCGAGAGGTCTCGATCCGCATTATTGAAGTCGAGCGAGAGGACTCGGTCTTTGAAAAGCTATCCTACGAGAGGTCAGGATACTAAAATGCTATTTAAACGGAAAAAATCGAGCGAGAGTTCTCGATGTTCATCAGAAGTCGAGCGAGAGGACTCGATCTTTGAAAACATACCCTGTGAGAGGTCAGGATACTGCACTGCAATCTATATTTAAAAAAAAAGGCTATTCTGCGGAAGTGCTGGAGTAATGTACTATGATCTAATTCCGGTCGAGCAAGGGTCTAGTTTTTACCGAAGGAATCAATGAAGATGATCGATGGGTGATTGACAGAAGTATGGATGTGTCTGGATATGTTGCTAGAAATTCACACCTTCATAAATTGATTTCAACTAGTTCAGTCTATCCACCAAAAAAAAAAAAAAAAATTGGAAATTAAACAGATATCTGATTTAGAGTATTTTGTTTTCTTAAAATAAATGTTTGAACCTGAAACATAATCTTAATCATAGTTTGAAACAGGAGTTCAATATTGAAGATTGTACGGTTGATGTTAGTGTATTTATATGATTGTAGAGTCGGAAATGGAATCGATTCTTGTTGTGATATTGGAAACCTTGGTCTAAGTATGGAGAGGCAACTGTCTATCCAGTTTTCTTTTAAAAACAAAAGTTACTCTTGAGTCAGCAATCTAAATCTGAACTCAAGTTTTTTTTTTATCTAGAATTTAAGGTAAAAGAAAGAAAAATAATAAAAATCTATTATTCATTATTTTCTTGAATTCTTCAAGGATGTGAACACATTGAACTGCAAACCAAGGTAAGGGTCGTTTTCAAATCTGTATAGGGTGGAAAGGTATAAATGTGCATTTCCTTGAATCATAGTCTGGATCCAGAGTTTTCGTAATCTGAACTAGAGATTTGGTTCTGAATACAAGGTTGGAATCCGAGAGTCTTCCTATATCTCAAATCGAACATGGAAGTTCGATAGCAAAGTTGGCAATTCATGAGAGATCTGGGTTACCTTTGGTGAGTGAGAAAATAACAAGGACAGATGTGCAATTCATAAGATTCATATGAATTGAAATTGATTGATTTGAATAGTTGAAACTTCGATCACCAATCCTTGATAAAACAGTTTTGATATGAACAAAAAGCAAAAAAAAAAAAACTGCTGGTAAAGTTTCGGAGTCTTGCTGTTAAATACCATTTATAATCCATGAACTTTAAAAAAAAAGATGCTTTCTGCTTGTATTACTTGTAGAATTTAAGAATTTATACTTGGGAAATTCCAAAGCAATGAGATTTGTGATTTTTTCGCTTGACCTTGCATGAGAAAGTAAAACGGCTTATGCGATATAATTACTTACATAGTGTGTTTGACAACTTATATTGACTTAAAAATGATTGATTGTAATCAAGTATGCCTTTTAAGGAGGATGTATTAGATTTAGACAAGGAATAAGACTTAACTTAAATATATTAAAATTTACACCACGATAAATCAACATTACTGACAAAGGTTCATGATAAGTATACAATGTGCGATTACTCTGAAATTTGATTTTTAAGTCTTGAAACTGAAATTCGAAGCAATAGTCGGTTGTAATAGCTAAATCCTGATCGCTTATAAGATATCTAAATAAAAGTTCTTGCTTAAAAAAAAAAAACACCTTATAAGTTACATATGACATACATTGTTCAATTTTCTGGTATGAATCTGGGTTTGAGTACAGGTGTCTTAAATATGAATTTGTACTATGAGTCTCATATTAAACTGAACTTTCATTATGATTCTAAAGCGAAATTAAGATCAGTGATAAATAAGTCTTTTAAATTCGATTTAGAGATGCAGAGAAGTAAAACTTACTTTCGGATAGCATTCTGAAACTAAGATTTCTAAGCTGGATTTGAAGTTTAATTTTGTATTCTGAGTACAAGTCTGAATTTAAAAAAACCCTACTAAATAGGTATAATTGTAACTTAAGTTATGCAAGACAAATAAGAAAGCGGTAGAGACGACCTTGTTGTTGGAAGTTTGGATGTAGAGAATCATCTTTAATATATTTTACGAGGTTTAGTTTTGATTTTGTGCTCACCCTGATCAAGGTAGTGTAATGACTAATATGGTAAACAGGCTCATGATTCTGATGTGTACTAAAGCAAGACTTATCTATCTATCCTTACATTTATTTTAGTACTGTCAGCGAAAGTCTTGTACAATGCTATTTTTCAAAAAACCTATAGATGCGATATAACAAAAACTTAAGGAATCATGAAGCAATAGCACACGTAATTTGTTTGTTTTCCTAAAATAACCTTTTTCATCGCTTTTTCTGCAACGAGAGAGTGAAACAGCCAGCTTAAGTGATAAAATAATTTACAGAAAATGTTTGTCAACTAAAACTTCTCATAAAATTATTGGTTTAGTACACACTACGAAAAAAAAGTGTTTCACGAGCGAATGCCTTTAGGCGAAAGCATGATGTTTTGTGTTATGATAAATGAGATGCAACAAAGCATCAGTACAGTATTATTTTATCCTATTCCAAGAATTTCGCTTATTTAAGGGTGTTGTAGAACGAAGTCCTTTGTTTTAAAACAGTTTTTTAGTGGTTGAGCGAGCTGTACTTGTGGTTCCAGGTGGATCACGTTGGATGCATTCACTGCAATTGCAAGGTTGTGCATTGGCTTGCTAGATAAAAAGGGGACTGATCCTCGTAAATCGTGTCTGGAAGGAAGTGTTATTTGTCGCTGATACTTTTGTGGTAGTTATTTGGTGCTGCCTCAGTGAAAGGGTTCGAATTTTGCACCAAACCTAAAAAAAAAGTAGGAATAGCGAACAATTAAAAATAAAACTAACCTGTCCAAAGGGATGAATCATCCTGGATAAAAGAATAACAACGACTAACCTGTGACGAAAACATTGTCAATGTTTCTAAGGCTTATTGCTTATTGAAGAGCTAGTGGTCCTTTCGGTAAGGTGTTTCCAATGCAGGTTTAGAATCGTTTCGGAACAGTTTCGGTTTGCAGCTGCAATCGATTTTGTTTTTGATTGAAAAACAAAAACAACCAATGATTCCTTGTTTACAATAAATACACACTTAAGATAGAAACATAAATTTGGGTGTTATGTGTTACAAGTGGAAGTGATAACGTCAGTGAAAATTTGAGATTTCGACAAATAAAACCGTACTACATATTTACGTAACCTAGTGATATGAAAAATAAATAAGAAACCAGCGCATGACATCATTTCGCTTGTAAAAGTGTTGCTAGTCGAACCGGTGCGAAAGTTCTTTTAAATGGAACAAACACGATAGTCTTCGGCATTGAAAATTAATAATAATAATAATAATAATTATGATTTTTAGAAAGTGCTTTTCGATTATTTTTGTATTCATGTGAGAAGGGTAAGGTAATACAATTCAAGCTTTCAGCTGCCCTGAGACAAATTATTATTACTAATTTTTATTAAAGACCTTTTATTGTCATTCGGGTCAAGTCCGGAGACAAATGATTTAATCAAATATTTTTCATGGTTGTTGAATCTTCAAAATCTGGTTGTTAGATCGAGATTATAATTTACTAATGTTTTTCTGATGCAGAGTTTTAATGAAAGTGTTAGCTCCTTAAGCTGAAAATCGATATTGGTATTGGTTCATATTTTATTGAATATCAGAATTTACTGATTTACTGTACAGAAAGGGGGTAATGTAGGAAATGATAGTGCATAATAATACAAATTAGAATAACACAGATATAAGTCATAACAAGAATATAAACGCGTTCTTCTTCGTTACACATAATTCACATATCTTAATTAAAATTGCTGTTCATCACCAACTTAGACGAAAGTAATCACTCAAACATTACTAAATCAGTGGTAGAGTGTAACATCGGCTGAAGAGAAAAAGAGAGCGCGAGAGGTTTCGTTCTTCATACGATTGAGAAAAACCGAAGATTCATTCGTATAACTAACGTTGTAAATAAATGTCGCGTTTTGCTCAGTTGAAAATATAAATGGTGTTTTTAAAGTGAAAATTTATACCAGGGTCACTACAGCCACCAATGGAGATATCCGATTTCTATATGACATTTCTCGCCGCCTTAGTGGTGCAAGGACTAATACTAGAATGCCGTTAAAAGAACGATCAGCTCAAACGATGGACTGAGCACTTCGAACAACTCATCCGAGTCACGAATTGCGATGCCCAACAAAACCCACAGCTCGAAGCGCCAAAAGTTAGTCGCATTAATGGCGTCAACTCGGAAGCGCCCTTTCTGGCTGATATAAAGTATGGATCATCTTAAATCTGGACGCATTAAAAAGGGTCTATCTCGGAGCTATGTAAACAAAATAGAAATGTTTTGACCTCAGAATGTAAGTCATTTATTACACTTTAAAGGGAAAATAACAAACAAATTATCAAAACTTTTCATCATAGTTTAGACACCCTGTTGCTGACCTCAACGGCCATTTTGTTCCACCATCACTTCATCTCTGTTGCATCCCGAGTCGTCCTACCATTCTTCTTCATTTTCTGCTTGACAATTGCCCAACATTTCTCGATAGGGCGGAATTGAGGGCAGTTGGGTGGGTTGCAGTCCTTTTCGACAAAATCCATCCCGTTGTCCCGACACCACTGTAGTACCTCTTTGTTGTAGTGGCAGCTTGCCAAATCTGGCTAAAACTTTACTGGTCCTTTGTGAGATCTAATGTATGAAAAAAAAATACGTTTTTAAGGCACTCCTCCTTGTACATTTCAGAGTGCATGGTCTTGTTTGTCACAAAAGCCGGGGTTTTTCGTCCGCAGCTGCAAATACCTTGCTAGATCAAACACTTTCTTGCACACTTATTGGCAAAAACGAATTTGAACTTGCCGGGAACATCACTCCGACCAGCGGCTTTATAAAATTTTTGGCCTGAAAGCTGCCCAAAATCCATCTTCACGTACGTTTCGTCATCCATGAGAATGCATCCGTTGTACTTCGTTAGAACCTTGTTGTATAACTTCCGGATACGTTCTTTGGCTACTACATTCTGCTTCTATGTCCTGTCTTATTGCCCGATAAGTTTATATTCCTTCGCGCAGACGAATTCTTCTGACGGTTCACCGATTTATGAATTTCTGGACGATGCCCTGGGTTTACCTTGATCGTTCTCAACACCTTCAAATGCAGTTTCCGATCCTTAGATCCACTATGAAGCATGGTAAAAACCTGCTGATCGATAGTATGCATTTCAGGGAAAAGTTTGAAAACGATGCATCCGGTCGATTTGACAATTTTCAACGATTTCGCGATTTTTGAACCTGACCATGTTGGATTTTTGACGTGGGTGTCCAAAATTAATTTTCGTTTCGTTTCGTTTCGTTTCCATCCCATTTCAGCCCTAATAGAGAAAACATTCCAAAACAAAGTACTGTCAAAATATTCCAGACCCGACCACTAGGAGCGCTGTTGTATAATATAAAGTGCGTCCAGATTTAAGATGAACTATGCTTTATAGTAAAATGTAATTGTTATTCCAAATTTATAATAAAAAAATTTGTAAAGATTTGAAGTAGGATGCAATTCCGCTGGAAGTGAACCCATTTTCTCACATGTTTGTTAACACTTATTTTTTAACACCTTTCCGCAGAGTTCGCGGTTGCTCTTCGTCGGAATCGGTCGTACATTTTCTTCTCTCTCGCTGTCGTGTTTCGCGAAGTGTTTTGCCTCGTTAAAAACGTTTGCATGTTCGATTTTGTGAAATAGGGTATCAATTCATGCTAAAGCAGGGTTACGGCTTTTCTGTGATGTTAAATTATTCAACAATTGATTGGAAGAAGGGACGCTTCGAAAAGTCCCGGGAATCAGCCTTATTTTATTCAGTTGCCGTTCGTTGGAAAAAAAATGTTATCGGTATGGATATTGGCGCTAGTCGCGTAGTGGCTATGTGTGAATTTAGGCTTGGTGTCAAGCGTGTCAAGGTAGATAGGTGGAAGGAGAATTGAGAGGTATCACGCACACTTGTGCGGCGTCGGTCGGTCGGTCGGAAAGGAAGAAAACGTTGTTTCCCGTTATCGTCTTGGGCGTATGCGCGTATGGCTGGTTGAGCGCTTTAATGAAGATGGGAGAGAGGCCATGTAGCCAAACTCAGCTATGATAGGTGTGCATTTGAATGTTCATCAGAATTTCCGTAGAGAAGTGACTGGTGGGTTCGTGAATTTGGGAATGGAAAGATGAGTCGAGATTAATTTGCGCGTGAAAGTGCAATTCTAGAGTTTGTTTTGATTAGGTCGTATGAGCCAATGTAAACAAAATAGAGTTTTTAACGGCAAACGATTGCTTATCGTGATCTTCATATACAAAAAAAACACGCATGATTATACATAGGAAATAAAGCAATTTAAAAAGTTTTGAAATTTCGACGTATAATTATTTTTCATAGAAATCCACTCATTTGTTCATGCAACCTTTTTCGAAATACGTCCTAAAAACTTTTCGAGTGCATTTGGCTCTTACAACGTTTTGATTTGCCGTGGAGCAAAAGGTCACTAGTGACAGCTTGTTGTTTTGGTTTTTACGACGTTGTGCAGCAAACCAAACGCTTTGCGAGTTTTCAAAAACATTGAAAGTTTTTCATTGCAAATTTAAAATGGATGGATTCAAATTGTTGTTGGGTAAGTTGTTGAAAATTAAATGATGCTTTAAGATGTAATTCAAAATCAAACTTTCCCATACAGATGCAGCCCAAGCACTCCTTGAGCGACCAGCTGAGTCACTAGTAGATGCGAGGAATGTCCAGTCCACTGAAGTCATTCCTGGAAGACCGCTTCAAGCACCGGTTTCTGAAGCTGTAAATATTACACTTGGGCCGAATAGGTCTTTGTTGCGTTCAAGCACAGGGGATCTACCAGGAACATCATTTGGTAACCTGTCTAGAAGTTGGCAGCTACCTCACTTGTTAAATGCAACAAGTGCTTCGATGCGGATAAATACAGGGCGTCAGCATCGGTGTTACGCCAGACTGTATTCGGGAATGCCCGTTCTCAGTGTTTCACACGACGAAAACAGCGGTTGCGTGAAAGTTTTAGGCCTGAAACCTTCGCCCCCGAACAGACAGCCCCTGGCGGAGATATCGGTCGAAAATAAGGACGGTGAGTATTTTTCTTTTAATTTATAGTGTGTTCAAGATCTCACTCGTAGTATTTTGTTTTCAGCCAATAAAACTCAAAACTTATCAACGCAGCCATCATTCAACCGCATTCAGGCGTCGACGCCGAAAAGAAAGCTGGAGCAAGTCATGAATCCAAATTTTTCGGTTTATTCAGCTAGCTCTTCGGCGATTCCACGTGATCCGACTAGCGTCTCTGGACCTTCACCAAAAACGGATGCAAATAAAAGTATTATTTTGTCATCCCCGCTTACAACTGGCCCAGGATTGTCCAGTAAGGTAATTTCGGAACAGGAAGAGACCGACGAAGTTTGCTTCGATTTTTCTGATTCCGATTTGTCCTGGCGTCCCTCAGATGATGAAAATTACGATACTTCTACCGAGGAAGACACCAACCTGATAGATGATCGTAGTCTTCAGGAATATTTTCTAAATTTCAGTGAAGTCATACTACGAAAAGCAGGTGAAAAATCCTCAGATGAAGATACAGGTAAAACTTTTACAGAAGTATTCTTGTATCTCAATTTTAATATATTTTCTTACTTTTTTTTATAGATAATGGTTTCGTGGATGATATCACGGTGATTCCAGACGTCGATCCATTGTTTGTTTCAAATGATGCAGGACTGAATTTCAACTTGTCGGGTCCATTTGCTGAGTGTAATGAAACTCTACCCGAACGAAAACGCATTGGCAACCGACGCATAACTAATCGGATTCTTCGGGAAAAAGGGTTGCAGTACACTAGAACGAACGGAACGACGTGCCCAGCAAGGAAAATCGGTCCCCCTTGCGAATGCAGGCGCCAATGTTATCTGAAATATCCTGACAGCATAAGAGAACAAATTTTAAAACATCTGCTAAGCCTTAAACGATCAGGTCAAAACCAGTTCCTGGCGGCTCACATGAAAGTCTTTGGATCGAGGCGAACTCGGGTAAGCTGATATTTTTTCATCCAAACTTGAATGTTAATGTTAAAATGATAATGTTTTTATTTGCTCGAATTTCGACGCTTTTTTCTTTCAATGCTTTTTTCTCTTTGTCATTTTAATCGAGACTCATTCCTAATTTTAACTCTTGAATGGTGTTGTATAGTGACTTATTCATGTCGTTTATATTATTTACAGGTCTTCAATTCAAAACGTGTGTATAGCCGAACGTATTACTAGCCAGGAATCAGAGATCGCGTGGTCGTATGCAAAAAAATGTATATGAGTACATTTGACGTCAAAGATAGGAAAACGAGATGTATTTCTTCGAAAATTGAAGGAACAGGAATGGCTACTGAAGACCAGAGAGAACGAAATGTCTCAGCTAGAAAATTAACGGAAGAACAAAAAACGTACATTGAAAAGCACATACAATCATTCCCTCTCTATTCGAGCCATTATGCTAGAGAAAAAACAAGTAAGCTTTATCTGGCTCCTGACCTCAATGTCTCTAGGATGTATGAGCTGTATCGAAAGAAATGCGAGAATGATAGTTGGCAGCCGGCACATTACTCCACTTACTTGTCCATTTTTAAATCTATGGGGCTAGGTTTCAAGAAACCCAGTGTAGATACGTGTGGTAGATGTGACGAACTTCGATGCCTCATAAAAAACGCATCTGAGGCAGATAGGATAGCATTACAATCGAAACTAGATGAACATTTGGAAGCTGCAAATCGCGTCTATCAATCAAAAAAGGTTGATGTTTTATCTGCAAAGTCAAATGATCCGACAGTTCGAACATTCTCTTTTGATTTACAGAAACAGCTTCCAACTCCGTACCTTACTTGTGGTCAGGCATTTTATTGTCGGCAACTTTATGTCTACAATTTAACAATATTTAATACACACATTGGAAAAAACTCTGGAACCTGTTATTTATGGGATGAGACAATAGCAAAGCGAGGCTCAAACGAAATAGCCTCTTGTCTTATCAAAGACTTGATGGGAATGCCAACATCAGTTAGCCATGTCATTATGTACAGCGACCGGTGTGCGGGACAAAATAAAAACAAAAACGTGGTGTTCACTTTTTGTAACTTTATTGAACGGTGTAAGAGCAATGGACGGTCGATGCGTTTGGACCACAAATTTATGGTCACGGGACACTCGCATATGCAGGTCGATACTATCCATGGCGCTATCGAACGCTGCAAAAGAAAATTAACGGTTAACATTGAGGTACCAGAGGACTGGGCGGTCATGATAGCCTCAATCCAACGATCGACCCCACTAAATGTTGTGCAAATGAAATTGGACGATTTTAAGAATTTCAGCATCCTTGAAACCCGGAACCAGATTCCAAAAACCGACACTTCAGGAGAAAAAATTCGATTTGCTGATATAATGATGTTTTCATACAACACCGATCACCCTCATGCTGTAAACTTTAAATATGATATCGGTAATGATTGCTTTCGTGAAATGTTTGTTATCAGGGAATATAATACGGATAATCCAACAACGATATCAGTCCCGGTCATGAATACCGAGCGTATAAAATTGAGTGAAGCAAAATCTGAGGACTTAAGGAAACTGATGAAGTATGTTCAAAAGACTGAATATTATAAAGAACTTCTTCAAAAAGTTGCTCCACTGCAACGTGGTCGTAAACGAAAGCAACGTGCGGATGAGAATGAGGAACTAGAAGTCGAGAACTTTGACGATGATTTGGATCCCCTCGGTGATATCATAGAGCAACTTTGAATCTCGTGAAACACCGTTTTGTTGTTAATTATTTTATTCGTTATTATATTTTTTATTCCTTTTTTAACTAAGCTTAAATAACAATAAGTTTTCGTCACATATTGAGAAAATTCTACGATCTACAAAATGACCTTTCCGACAAAAACTTTATTCAATTGGTCGTAAGTACGAGTTCACTGTTATGAACTAAACTATACTCGATTAGAGTACACTGTAGAGAATATTGGAGGTTTTAAAGAATATTGATTATACTATAATTCAAATGATTAAAATTATTATATACATAAATTATAATAAAGTATAAGTAGAGAATATTGTCAATTACATAAAAAATAAATAAATAAGGCAGAATACAATAATGCGAATTGTTGTGGTATGATTGTAATTAAAGTAGTTGTATAGTTTCAAATAATAAACTTATTCCGGCTTATTTTGTATTACCGTGTTTCGAGATTCCGTTCGGAGATGGATATGCCTGTAGAGAATATTGGAGGTTTTAAAGAATATTGATTATACTATAATTCAAATGATTAAAATTATTATATACATAAATTATAATAAAGTATAAGTAGAGAATATTGTCAATTACATAAAAAATAAATAAATAAGGCAGAATACAATAATGCGAATTGTTGTGGTATGATTGTAATTAAAGTAGTTGTATAGTTTCAAATAATAAACTTATTCCGGCTTATTTTGTATTACCGTGTTTCGAGATTCCGTTCGGAGATGGATATGCCGATTCCAGAAAAGAGAGACTCTCTTATTCCTTCGGTTGATCGACTGGAGAAAACGAGAATCATCCCCATACTCGATGAAAAAACAATCTCATGCATTCAGTTGATAGAGAGAGCTTAAAAGGGATACATGTGTTTTATGCGTAGTTTGTGTAAAGGAAGAGACGATTTGTGTTTGAGTTCATCCGAAAAAGGATCGATCAGTCACGACATACACTAGCCTATTCTTAATCTATTATTGTATAAATTGGCCCATTTTGAGATTATTCTGGACAACATTCACAAAATAACAATTTGAAACATGATTCGAAATTACAAATGCGATTCAATTTTCACAACCTTTTTTATTGGTTCTTACGACGTTTCGAAAATAACTACGAATTCTGCTTTTAAGGACATGTAAATTTAACTTTTATGTCCATACAATTAGAGGTATCAATTATTTTGAATGAAAACACGGAGTTTTATATAATTTTGTTTAATTTAATGGATAGGATTCTAAGATTAACATTATGACGTTTGCGCCAAATTAGTCAACCGATACGTCGTAAGTACAAGTTCACTGGTAAATAGCATGCTTATGTTTGTTTCGGATATAACAGCTTATAGCTAATGCATTTTTGAAAAGACTATCATATTTTTAGATCACTCGAAGCAATATTGTTTAAAAGAGAATTAAAAAGGTAATCCAAAAATTAAACACTGATTTTCTCAAAACACGTTCAATGGCTCATACGACTTAATCAAAACAAACTCTAGAATTGTGATTTCAAATACTCAGCCATCTTGTATCTAGGCACTTTTCGGGTCTCAAGTGTGTTCGTGAGAAATATGAATGGAATGGGAAAGAATAAAATACAAGCTCAGTGAGGGGGAGGGAAGCAAAAAAGAGGTGATGTTGCTCATTTGAACTTGCCCCGACATGTTCAATATGGTGAATAGGCTGAAGTGTCATTAGTCTTGAAAAAACATCGAATCTCAATCAGCTGGCGCTGGTCTTTCAATGCGTGAAAAAAGCTTGAACCAGAAGCCGTAAAACAAAAGCTAAGTACATTTGCATAAATGTTTTTTTTTCAAACCAAATTTCGATATTAAATTTTATTAAAAATTGACAACCAACAGGTTGTCAGTCATTGTGTCCATATTTATCATTTCAGAATTTCTCATCGTTAAAGGATCGATTAATCGAAGGATAAATGATTACGATAATCATTAATTTCATTAAATTTGTTTTGGACTCCAAATTTTTATTGATTTCGTTTTTTTAGCAGTACAATAATTAATGAAAGTTTAATTTCAGCCAATCAGAGCTTTTTTAAATGCCATCGCTATATACTCAAATTTCATTAACTTATATACTCAACTCCAATTATCATAATATTCACACATATGTAGTCGTTGTAGTATCAATTTTTATATGATGTATTAGTGTTTTCGTGATGTTTCTTATTCAGCTTTAAAAAGTGGTAGAAAAACGTGCCAATTTTAATTGTAGGAGTTCAAATGGTAAAGAAGAAAACTGAAATATTATTCTTAAGTGAGGCCTTCAGGATCAGAGAGGTGCCAGTCCAAAATCATCAATTTAGAGTTAAGTATACCTAACGCTTCTTCATGATTCAATGTACATCTGGTGCAATACCCAATTTTTTATATATTTTTTTAATAATTTTCTCAAAACATTTTCGATTGAATTAAAATTGCTCGAAGTCGAAAAATATGAAAAAATCGAACATCTCCACACCTTGAAGCGCGTTTTCTCGAAACTATCATAAAGGAACTTGCACCCTTCTGATCCCAAGCGCCTCAATTATATTACTATTAATTTTCATAACACTTTTACATACCTTTGTATATGAAATTTTTTTTTTCTTACAGATTGTCCACATCAATTGAAATTATCTACATCCATTTTTAAGCATAGTTTTTGTTTTGAAAAATCATATTAATGTTTAATTTATTGAAGCTATAACGAAATGTAACAGTGTTTAATTAGTCTTATTATTCAATTGATATAAAAAAAAATCTGCAATAAAAACTTAAAAATGCATAAGTTGATAAAATAATCCAAATATCTTAGATTTGTAATTTATTTCTCCACCAAGGACTACAATAATAATGTCATGATCCCATTATTGTCAAGTAATCGCAAGTATTTTGTAATTGATCTTGGCTGCTTATTCAGCAGTTTTAGCATTTAAAAATATAAATACATTGTACGTTAATGGGGTATCGAAATTAGAAAACGGCGAATGCAATAACATCAAAGTTTCGAAATAAAATCCGTTCAAGTTTGACAACTCAATACACAATAAAGATATTAAATCTTTCAGATAACTTTGTACTATCGAATATAGGTCTCTGAACTTTTTTTCATAAAGCTGATAACTCTATGTTTTACATTTTCCGCATTCGCCCTTTTCAAAATTCAATACCGAGTAGTTGTCTGGACTTTAATTCATTTTTTTTTCAGTTGCACTTATACATGATGTCAATATTATTATGCCGATTTTTGTACACTTTTTACAGAACACTTGGAGACATCGATACTTCATCAAACTGTATTATTATTATTATTATTATTATTATATATGTGCATTATATAACTTTATTTGCATTAAATATTTCAATAAATTTCAATAAATTGTTTCATGATATTTAAATTGTACATAAAAGATAAAAGATCTCCACTGCTGGCGATCCGGAGCCAGCGTCTTCACTTGCTGCCAGCCAAGGTTCTCGTCAACTGTGCAGATTTCCGCGGCTAGACTACGCCTATTCTTTATTATAAAATTATATTTTTTCAAAACTTTATTTTATTATATAACTTTTTATTATATTTTATTACAATATACTGTATTATATTATATTATTTCGTTGAAAAACATTTTATTCGTTTGATCGTTAATATATTTGAACAACGAGGGCAGGGGCATCTGGGTATCCTCGTTTTACAAAAAGAGCGGGTTACCGTGTATGCTAGTACCGTATTGAATACTAGACGTTCCTCAATTTATGCCAAGGGAATTTGGCATGGTTGAGAAAAATAAAGTATTTGATTACTTTTTGTAAAATAAGGACGCACTCTTTTTTCGGAAGCCTTGGCGGCGGGATTATAATTTGCATGCTATCGTGGTTAGTCAACAATATGGTTATAGCTTCTCGAGACTTTTCCCTTTTTCACCCTGGATACCGTTAGTGCCTCTGCTTACGATTCCATTCCTTTAGAAGTCTCATTGAGTGGTTATTATTGTGTTGTGTGGTAGCCAAGATGGACGTGTGGGTTATTTTTTTTGCCACAACCGCGGCGCTGCCGTAAACCCAAGATGGATATAATACATACATACATACATACTTATTTTTTAACACCTTTCCGGGTCCAGTTATTTCCCATTAACTATTATGGTAGTTTAATTGCTTAATTTTGATTTGATTCGGAAAAAAAAATTTCATGGGGGGAAGGTGGTGGGGGGGTTTAAACCCCTATCATACCTCCTCAATATTTCTTACTATCAAGCGGAAAAATCTGACGTGATAGGCGAAATCAAAGAACCACATCGAGCTTCCGCTGTCAAAACTTATAACGATTGATGTAATTAAGATGTGCTGGAAATTTCGTGTTGACCAGTATCAATAATAACGATTGATTCAAATATTTTCCCTTACTTTTTATTTGAAAGATAACATTTCACACAACCCTCGTTCATATTTCCAATACCTTACAAATTTTGTTGTCACACACTGTGCTATCAAGGATAATCCGATGGCGGTCATGCGCACATGTTCCGCAATTCCCATGCTGAATGCATCCTTCGTTGTATCCTATCTAATGTTATGCTCCCGTTTTGCGGGATGATTTTACATTCTTGTTTTCGTTCGGCTGTCAACGGCATGGTTGTGTGGTGTAGTTGGGTTTGAATCCGTCGTCCTGTGGTGGTTCCTTGAATAAGTTGCAAAATTGTGTGCAAAAAACTTTATTTTCTCTGGGAGGGAGTCCTTGAAATTCTCGTGACAGACTTGAAAACTATTTCAGATATTGTGGGGACAGTGTGTTTGTCGAATAATTTGAAGTGATTGTAGTTTGGGTGAATTGTGTCAAGTGAAATATTGAGTATTTTTCTGTGAATGAACGTCTTTTGCTAGCTCCAGAGGACACCAAGGACTATTTTTGACAGCTGAAGGCCGCAGTAATCCCACGGGTAAGCGAAATTACACTGAAATGAGAGTATGGGACTGTAAATGTGACGGCATTCGATTGATTTCCTTCCCTAGACGGCAAATTTCAGCAAATTAGATCAGAAACATGGAAGTGCCGTACCACTGGAGAGAAACCTTCAATGTAGGGTTCTGATGTGCTGGGAACTGAGTCACAGCTCATTAATAATTCATTCGTTATTGATTTTGTAATAATGCCATCGTTTTTTTTTTATCAATAATCGTAAACTCTGTGGTCGACCTAAAACGCATTCGCATAATGAAGCGGGCAAAAAACGAGAGAACGACCTTTTAGCTAATCTAAATGGTTGTAGCACAAGTTGTACCCAGGTTTCAATAGACTTTCCTGAATGTCGACTTGACTATGTTGCGTAGAAAGTTGCTACTAATTCTGCAGGCTCATACATTCTAGTTGGATCAAGAGAAAGTGGTCGATTATAGCAGAATACGTATCATACCGGGATTTCATTGTATTTGTCGTTGAACTTTCCAGCAGGATTAAAAATTTACACGAACCAAATCAAGCATGAACTTTAAGCCACATTCCATGCCGTGAGAAAGAGCCACACAAATCATCTTCATATTTATTACGTGGTTTGACTGGAATTTGTTGCCTGGGGTCACTTCCTGCATCGATTGGAACCTACTGCAGCTTCATGGTGTGATTCCATATTATTTTGTCTTCCATTGTTGGCTGCGGGGTTTGTGACATTGAATGTGAACGAACAACAACGATCGGCTGAGTTCATCAACAAGTGCCATTTCGGAAGCACTTGACTAGTCAATTAGATGAATTACGTAGCTGCAGGGCGTCAAATGAGTTAATGTGTTTACTGATCTGGGACACCCTTTTCGAAGAGTTCTCAATGCAAATTATTTAAAGAGATTATTACGTTAAACGTAAAATGATCTGAGGGTTTTATCTATTACTAGCTGACCCGTTGTGCTTTGCTACACCTTCCAGAAATAAATGTAATTTGTAAAAATTTATTCAAATTTAGATTTTAGAAAGCATTTTTTTGAATCAAACCTCATCATACTTCAGAACCAACAACTTAGAAATGAGAGCTGCAGCTACAGTTCTGAATTGCAATTCAAAGATGGTATTTTTTATTTACTGAAACTTGATCTCTAAACTCGTTTTTCAAGATCTGAAATTTGTACTCTGTACCCAAAAAAAAAACCTTTTTAAATATGGTCCCTTCTTTGAAAAGCTCTATATCTTAAATTTACATGGGAGCTTTCCCATCTTTTTCAATTTTGTCCCCCACTGCTTGAAGAAGGTAGGCAAATTTAACCGGCTCGATACCCAAACAGCACTTATCATGGTAATGAAAAAAATATTAAATTATAACTATAGTTATGTATCAAATACAGTGCAAATTTCTTTTTTTTTTTAAATAAATTTACTACGGTAAACATATAAATATTTTAAAAAAATATCAGTTGCATTACTAAATAAGTTCTCAGCGGTTTTTTTAAATTTTCTCTTTGAAAGTCAAATATTTCAAAATGTAGGCAAAAACAAATTTCTAAGTTTACATTTGTCCCGTATATTGGGGCAAGTGTTAATGCAAAGCTTATTTACAGATGCGTCAGAGTAATGGCTTTAAAATCGAATGCTGTTCAAAGGAAATAACCTTCATTTACAAAGACATTTAAGAATTTTCAATTTCCGCTGCAGTTTCAACATTCGGAATACTCCTTCTGGTCTTTCCAACATATTGAATCATTTTGAAGATGAATTTCTTAAAAGCTCGACGTTTGCCCTTGCCCCACCGTGTAAGTTGACAGAAGGGAATATTGTTCTTAACATTTTAAGGGTAAACTAAAAATTTCTCTTAAAAATTTTGCGTCCAGTTGAATATCAGTTCTAAAGTCTCGCTTTTCAAAAACGAAGCGGATCAAAAGTCTCTTTTATGCAGCCATGTAACACAAAAACACTTTTCATGTTAAGTATGTACTTGAATTGGTATGTAAGCAAAAAGTACGATAGTTTTTTCAGAATTATTTAAAATAAATAGCTCCCATCTTCATATCTAAATTCGTTTCAGTTGTGTATTTGGGCCAAAGTAACAATATCTAGAAGAAAACATATTTTTTTAATTTTTTTTTAACAGAAAAAGTTGAACGTTTGAACATGTTCTAATGTTCCTTGAATGAAAAGTCGAATGCTACCTACATTAACACGATCTAAATATGGAAGTATTTTTGCAAATCTTTCATTTGGTTTTGATTTGATTGATAAAATACCAATCCGTGTCACATCTAGGCGTCATTTATTACCACGTGCTGTGTACAAATCAAATAAGCAAGAAAAAAACACATTTAGGTTGCATATTGCCCCACGTGTTTGAGAAACAGGCGCCTTATTGTTAAATTTTCCAGCAATCAATGAACAGTGTGCTTTGGTTACTATCCTCTTGCGACGACGTTTGTTCGCCCATGGAGACGAAAAACAAACCCCTCAAAGAAAATATGTTTGGTTGAGAAATACGCGCCAAAATATTCCTACTGATCAGTATGCTATGCCTGGGTTACTTTCCTTTTGCGACGTTGGCGACGACGCCTCGACCATAGAGACGAAAAACAAACCGCCCAAAGGAAAAAAAATCTCAAGAAAATGGATGTCATGACTTTAATTTGTTTCGAAAAACTACAAATTTTGTATGAAAGCCTCTCCTTCCTTAAGTCAGATGGAGTTTTGACTATTACAGAAACCATCCCCGGCCTCAAAAACCCTCAGATGCCAGTTTTGACGGTGATCGGTTCAGTAGTTTCCGAGTCTATAGGGAACAGACAGACAGACAAACATTCATTTTTATATATATATATATAGATATAAAATTCTCTTGTAACGGTGTTTGTAGTACTACTCCTCCGAAATTACCCAAACGATTCGAATGAAATTATTTTTAGAATATTCTGTAGACATGCGAATCGGTTTATATCGAATAAAAACAACACAAAGTTGCATCAATTGTCCGTAATTATTAAATTTGTAGTTTTTTGAATGAAATAAAAGTCATGGCTTCCATTTTTTCGAGATTTTTTTTAAACTTTGGGCGGTTTGTTTTTCGTCTCCAAGTTCGAGGCGTCGCGACCTGACGTCGTTAGAAGATAGTAACCATAGCATAGCATACTGATCAGAGAGAATATTTTGGCGCGTATTTCTCAACCAAGCATATTTTCAATGCAAGTGGTGGCGATATGATGCCTTGATGTGATTTTTTTGGTTCTTGATTCCTAGCTCATTTCTACAGCACATGGTTATGAATGACGCCTAGATGTGACTCAGGTTGACATTTTGCTGATCGAATAAAACATATAATATTTGTTTTGCCAAAATCTGAAATTCAAAAGTCAGGCATCCATTTTTTGAGATTTTCTTTTCTTCGAGGGGTTTGTTTTTCGTCTCCATGGGCGAGGCGTTGCTAGCAAACGTCGTTGCAAGATAATAGTAACTAAAGCATACTGTTCATTGATCGCTGGAAAAATTTAAAAATTAGGCGCCTATTTCTCAACCAAGTACCTACATTTCTTTTGCACGTGGGGGCGATATGCAACCTATTTGTGTTTTTTTTCTTGCATATTTTATTTGTACACAGCACATGGTAATAAATGACGCCTAGATGTGACACGGATTGATATTTTATCGATCGAATCAAAACCATATAAACTATTTCAAATATTAAAACCATTTTTAATTCGTGCTAATTTAAGTAGTAAATTGTTATCCAAAAAATATGAATTTGGTAAAGATAAATATGAAATAATGTTATGACACTTTGCGGACGTTTGAAAATAAGAAATTGGGAAGCTTTACATTCAATTTCGTATTATCCAATACGCCTAGAACGCTAGACACATTAACTGAACAAGAGTCTTTTCTATTCTATTTTGTTCATTTATAGAGGATTTTAACCAACTTGGTCATTCGTCCTCTCAACAAGAGTCTGTTCTTTTTTTTTTTTTTTCGAAAATTGAAGTTATCAATAAAATAATCTACTTTTTAATGACAAAAAGTGAGGATATGCATTTTCTGGAAGAATTTTTAAATAAGAAAGTAGACTAGAGCAAGTGCAAACTATCAACTTTTACAAAAAATGTATACATTATTTTTACATCTAAAAATTGTTGGGCCCAAAAAAAATTTGATTGAATAAACTTAACTCTTTTTTTAAAATCATTCACCAAAAAACTGTTTACACGTTTACTGTTTGTTTACACACAATTCAAATACAAACTTAACATGAAAAGTGTGTTTTTGTTTTACATATTTTGGCTATATAGAAGAGACTATTGATTCACTTTTTTATTGAAAAGTTTTTTTTTGTGATAGATATTCCAGGGGCAGCAGATTTTTATGATGACCTTTTAATCTGACCTGAAAGTGTTAAAAATAATATTAATTTCTGTAATTTCTTAGGTGGAATAAGTGATAACGCGCCATTCAGCTATGAAACATCTACAATCTAAAAATTTTATCTCCAGAATGGCCAGAAAGGATATCCCGAGTGTTGAAACTGAAGCGGATATTCAAAATTATTATAAAGGTCTTTGTAAATCAAGGTCTTTTGGTTGAACAGCATTCAGTGAAATTGAAGTACCAAGCATTAATTTATTCCGGAGAAAAACTTAGGATATAGCAATGAAAGTTGATAAAACAGACAAACAAGAACAAGTATTGAATTAATTTTAAAGTCTTTTCGCTGACGCATCTGAAAAAGACATATGTGTTTTCACTTGCCCCAACAAATGGGACAAATGTATACTTCGATATTTCTTTTTGTCAACATAATTAATTTTTTTTTTTGAAAATATTGCTTTTTCAGAGAATATGAAAGTTGAACTGTGGTGATATTCTTTAGGATTTAACTGGTGTTTCATTTTTGAAAATTAAGATTTACAGTAAAAAGACACATAATTTTTATTAAGATTTTGTTTACATGATAATTTCCAGGAATCAAAATGAACTCATGAAACCATCGAAGCCTGAACAGATTATTTCTTTTCGATCTATTAAATTTAAAAAAAATCTGCTTTTCAATTGAATGTTATTAAATCTTAAAAATATAACGTAATCCTAAATGAAATCGCAGATCACCACCAACAATGTTCAGGAAATTTAGAAATCAGAACTGCTTCAACTAAAATCTTTAAAATCAGGGGTGAGCAACACGCGGCCCGCGGGCCGCATGTTGCCCGCGAGACCATTGTGTGCGGCCCGCGAAGCTTTTTTCATTTTTTCATGCCTTTATTTTTTTCTCAATGGATAGTTAGGAAAATTTCAGATTGTTAACTTTTTCCTGGCATTTTAGCGTTGATTATGTTCTGTTCAAGGTTTAAATGCATTATTTTTTATTGGAGTAACATAATATTGGTTTTTTTATTCAGCATACTTTTTTCCTTATTATTAAACTCCTACCACTTTGAGAGCAAAATCCATTAAAGTGAGTCGGAAGAACAGCCAAAAATCGAAACCTACACATGGTTAAAAGAATTTCGAAGCAGGTTTAGTGAAGTCATTACCTATTTTCATTTCAAGCAAAAATATAAAGTTGAATGATAAAAAATACACTCTGCAGATTTTTTTTTAATTATTCTATCCAATTAGGCAAAAAGGTTTGTTCTGTTGGCATTCAAATACGGAAAAAAATTAAGCCAAAAATTTGTGATATATTTTTTATTTCTGAATATTGACGAAAATTACGAAAGATAAATAATAAAGCCTGGGTGAACGATTTTAGATTGTTTATCAATATGAATCAAACCACAAAAATTATTAGTTCTTGATAAAAACAATTGATATCTGAAATTCCATCCAAAATGTCTTTGACGATTATCTGTGATGCTTTTTTCAGAAATTTGAAAGAAAATTTATTACACACATCGATAAATTGAGTTATTTTACTTATAATTTGCAATCCACATCACCAGAGTCAAAATATAGCTTTAGAAAGCCTATCTCAATGATATCTAAATAAGATTAAAAATGAAAAAATGTGGATAAAAATTCTAAAATTAATAATGTAGTTTTGAAGATATGTAGTTGCTTAAAAATACGTAAAATTGAACATTTCTCTTTGATTTCGACAACCTTGCTCAACATCTGTATGCAATGATCCAATACAGAACTTCAATTTAAACAAACAAGTTTTTTAACGTTTGTATGAAAAAAAATCTAGGCTTTGAGGACAAGTTTCAATGGTGGAAAAAAAATCACAGAAAGTCAAATAGCGAATCAACGTCCAACGCTTAAAAGACTGTGATTTCTTTGAAAATATATTTATCACACTGTTAGTTATCACTGTGGTAAGCTCCAAAAGATTTAAAATGGAAGTGATGATCGGTTTGAACAAGAATGTTGTAAGAACGAATGTTCGCCAAGAAGTACTATTAAAAAACTGAGAGAATTTAAAAATGACTAAGATTTAGCGAGGTGCCTTTTCATTATCGGGTATTTATAAAGCCGTGTTTAATTACTGTTTTTGAACACGTGAATTCGTTATATCTTTTCTTTTTCAGATTTGCTTTCGCCAAACAATTATAGTTATGAAAAATGATGTGAAGTTCTGATAATTATCACAAAAAAATTATTTTAAGTGCGGCCCGCCGACAAGATTTCAGATTTAAATTGGCCCATTGGTTCAAAAGGTTGCTCACCCCTGTTTAAAATAATGGGTGAATATATCTAAACATATGTTTTCATCTTTTCAAAACCAATCGTTCTTTGTTCAAAGTTCAAAGGAATTAATTTGCATTTTTTGCTTGAATAAAAAAAAGAAATTTGCAATACGCAAAATCGCCAGATTTAATGCCATGACAAGTGCTGTTTGGGAACACTTGAGGTTGAAATGTGTCTTTTTGGAAATGATTTTGGTGAAAATATGGATTTAAATTCAAACTGCTTCGAAGGATGATGATGGTGAATAAAAAGCTGTTTGAAAATGGTTAGTAAAAAAAAATTTCTTATGTTTTTTTATTTCTTCAGCTCTAAAAAATACACCATCCAAAGCTAATTGGGAGCAGAAAGCACTGCGTTAGGCAAAATATTCGGAAAATACTCCAAAAATTGTCTCAATATTAAAAACATTATAACAAAACGGAATAAATTTACTGAATGGAATGCAGCAAATGACAAGCACATATTATCAACAAACAGTTATTTATTGAACAAGTTACAAAAATTGGATTTTAAAAGACCCGTTGAGTTTAAATTCTTTGGTTTAATTTTGATAGAGTTGAGCGGGACGATTCGAGTAAAGGGAAAGAAGAGAAATGTAAAGAAAACTAGGAAAAATAGAAAATGGACGCCAAATTGAATATGGTAAGACGAAGTTTACCGGGTCTGCTAGTTTTTTTATAAAACAAATCAACAGAAAATTGAATTGGACAATAGTATCATAATAATAAAAAAAAATCGATGACGTTTGTAAGACCTAACTAAAAAATACGTTTAAGGACATTTTTTAATCGTATACCTTCTTCAATCGCGCTTTGGGGATTATTTTTTATCATTGAACAATTTGTGCCGGGGTCTTCATGTTTTGCCCAAATTTCAAAACTGGTTCATCTATGCGGCTTTAAAACGCATAATAGATTGCAATTCATTCGGTACAGTTAACCAGCTTTTCAAAATTACCGGTGACTTTGAATTGGTAACTTAAAATTTTTGAGTAGTTCATAAAACAATTAACTTTTGTAGCTCAGTTGATGTTTCCCATCAAGACGCCCATGTGGACCATTTAAGAGTTTTGAACGAAAAAAAAACTATTTAGACTTCAGTTATTATCAGAGCAAGTTTACGCGTGTTAGAAGAAAGTGGTAGAAATTTTGACACTTGTAGCACATTTTGAATATTTTAAAATGCAAAACATTTTTCAGGATCTGCTGCCCTAAATTTTCTTTACAACACTGTTTCTATTTCAGTCGTATCTGATATAAACCAATTATTTTTGCGTCACTGCATGCGAAAATAGACATATTTCGTATAGTTTTCGTTTATTAGTAGTGGCAACCTAGCTACCTAGCTATCCACGAGTTTTGCCCTAACCGCTGTTATTGTGTTCCTTTATTAATTCAGAAGGCCACTAGTTTTGCCCGAGGTTTGAACCTCAAGCAGGCGGTTGCAACCCGTAGAAGTTGTCAGATTTGGGGGTAAGCGTAAGGGTGAGTATACCAACCATATATTTGCATCGTCCCGGGTGACGATTCTGTTTGTTTATTCAGAAAAAGTTTTGCCCCGCGCCAGTGGAAAAACGAAAACGGCAATAGTGATGTTAAAAAAAATTGACTGCCGCAGATCTTGAAAAAAATTGACATTGTAAAATTATCAAAATGTGCTTGAAGTGTCTAAATTTCTACCACTTTCTTCGAAATACGAGTGAACTTGCTCTCAAAGTAGGTATCCATGCTGTGTACATAAGGACTGTTATTAGAAGTAAGTGGACAGTTCTTATTTAATGTTACATAGCAAGTATACTAGCTACTAGCTACAATTATGGAAATGATGTTGGATTGTTGGTTAAACTCTTCTTTAAGCAAAACATGTAAAAAATGTTGAAAAAGTTGGATTGAAGCTGAAGCTCACCTTTGCGAGTCAGTTGGCTGAATCAATTCTTCACAAGTGATGTCCCAAAATTATTTCTCAAAAAATGAAAATTAAGAAAATAAGAATTAGAGATGTACCGAATAGTGGTATTCAGCGAACGGCCGAATACCGAATATTGACCTTTTCAAGTATTCGGCCAAACGAATATTTGGTCGAGTGTTCTGTTTAGTTTTCCATAGAAATACAAAAGCGATCATTTCATTTTTCTGCTATTTGAAATTGCTTATTTGATATCGAATTAGATATATCATCACATATCTTCCAAAATATTTAGTTGCCAAGAAGAACGATGATCTTTAATCTTAAACATACCATACTTTCTACCACACGTTTCCACACGGCTGGGCCTGGACGTTTTTTTTGAAAACTTGGAAAATACTTGGAATTTAAACTTTTCATTGAATTACAACAGCAGTGTTTAAATCGTATCTTAGGATTAAACAATAATTATAAACATCAATGAAATTTACTCTAAAAATCGTTTTATAACGCAAAATCTAAAAATTTTAAAAAAGAAATTAGAGTTTTTTTATTTGATTTAGCAAATAATCTGAATAAACCATGGTAAAATCCGGAAAGTTTTAAAAATATCTTGGTATCCCGGTAAGATTTGACTTTTCTCGAATTCTTTAATGGATTTATGGGAAAGCCTGGATATATCAAGAAAATTTCGAATAACTTGAATCAAAATATAAAGCTGTGATGATTTTCTTAAACCATAAGATTTTGATGAGATTTGAGCTTTTTCAACATTACTTTTGCATATTTTATAATTTATCCAACATCAGTTGAAAATTATGGAAATTTTGTTATTGTATTAATTTAAAAAATAATAATAATAATATCGGTGAGCCGAATAATCGGCTTAACGTTTTTTTGGCGTTATTCGGCTGACCGAATATTCGGTACACAATTCAATCCTCTTTTTTTCCACTCCTGGAATTCCTTTAGAATAACTAAATCAATTATGAAATTAAAGTTTTGGGACATCTTATGAACATGCATGTTACATATTTGGCCGATTTGGATTTGGTGATCCACGATTCCCCACCATTTTTCAAAATAAAAAAAAATCGCATCCAAACCCCGGATGTAACAAGTGCGAAGATAACAAATTGGGAAGACTTATACATCGATAGATACGTTTCTGAGTTAAAGGGAGTATATCTGAGCGATCACATATCATCTTTTTGTTCGTCCGCACTGCAAGTTTTCCCTTGTGGGGCGGACCACGCTTGGCCTACTAATGTGTGGTGGTAGATGCAACTCTATCTGTATCTACTGATCATAGTAGTAGGCCCGTGAGGAACAAAAATTTGATATGTGATGATATGCTTCTAAATAAATATTCTACCCGCTCATTTTCAACATCTTTCATTTTCATCTAACCTACTATCCACCTATAAAATTTCATAAGCTTTAGATGTCCCTACTAAAAAGGACATCACTTTTCACCGCTAAGGCCGACAAATTAAAGTAATAAAAAAAAACTTTTTTCAAAATAGTGAGAACTCGGGGAAAATAATTAATGAAAAAAAATTAAAAAATGCCTTGTAATACGTTCGAAATGTAGAAAATCATTCCATTATTTTTTTCATTTCATCTTTTGGAATAAAGAAGTAATAGATCAAAGAAAAAGGCCCATGATCCTCCACTCTCCCCTACATATTTATATGCCTACAGACGAGGTTTATGTTTCATCTCTTTTACCTAATTTAGATCGATTTAGAATGGTGGTAGCTGGAATTTTTTATTCGATAATTCTGATATCGAGCATACTTTGAAAATAAAATAAAAACTGGAATGTTGTCAAACAATTTCAACAAGAATCAAATTGAAATGTAGCTACGAATCAGTCTTTAAATATTTATAAATTTTGTAATAATGCTTGATGTGTGTAAAGAATATAAACGAAAAAGAACTGAAAGTCATGTTCCTTATCCCCTGTGGTTATTTTTTTTCCAGGAATTTACCACTTGGTGGCATTCTTCCCTGTAGTTATGAAATTTTATAAAAAAAAGGAAAAACATCATCAACGATAAACCCAGCAAACATTTTTGTATGTATATTTTTCAACAATTTTGTTATACGTTTCATATACGTTATAGAATGATCGTAAGAACACGAAAAAACAGCATTTACCTACCAAAGTGGAGGCAATATACATACATATTTTCAATTTCTGGCTAAAGCGATAAGAGTATACGATTTGGACGATATTCGACACCATATTCATACATACTGAAAGAATGCAAGAGAGCAAAATTTTTTTTTCTCTCAACGCATGCGAATCGTTGCCAGCAACAATGTTTGATGCTTCTGTCATTGGACAATTCTTGCAAATACACTGTCTGATTTTTAACAATCTGTTTGCACTGCACTTCGAAATCTGCAAACATGGCGGACTTTTTATCATATCCGATTTAAACCATTTAATCCAACTTCGAGTAACGATTTTTACGACCTTTTACTTGCGCTAGTTTGAATTACGATTCGCAGTAACGTTTTTAATGACTTGAGTTATTTTTTTCAATGCGATTTTATGTTTGCTGGGAAAGTTTTTCGTTGATCAATAGTTGTTTTAAATCTTAAAACTAAGCTTCTGTGACGTTTTCAGCGAAAAAAAAATTAAATTTTGGAAGGTTCATTTTCCTTTAAAGATATGATGAAAACAGGAAACGGAGATAAATTTACTTATCCAACAATGTTCTACAGTTTCGCCTGAACCTTTCTTCAAATTATCATAATGGGTCATCGGATGAAATACTTGTTATATTTTAAGATTTAAGAAAAACCGTATTTAAAAGACATCGGACGAAATTGGACGAATTTATTGATGAAACACTGGTTTTTCATGTTCCTCCCGGACAAAATGCAGCGAGCTTATATACTTATGACCCTAGTCTTATTTTCTACAACTACACTTATGTTGGAGCAAATTATCAAAAGAACCAATAATATCAGAATCCCAAATAATTGAAGATCGATTGCTTTGAATTTACCAAATCAGTTTGGCATTGCAAATTGGCATTGCATCTTATGGCAGGTCAAGGAACAGGAAGATTTTGGCCTAACCTTTTTAAGGGGTGGAACGACCAAAAAGTGCTTAACTCCAACATCAGGGTGTCGACTATCTGGAAAAACCTGGAAAATCAGGGAAAATCAGGGAATTCAATTTGCATCAGGGAAAATCAGGGAACATCAGGGAATTTTTCCTCCAATCAGGGAAAAATAATGATCCTGATTTTGTTTGAAGAAATTGAAACGTCATAGTTTATTATCTGCTTAAAAATTTTCTTTAGTGTACGTTGCTCATGTAATTATCATTAGCCCTTTGATTTTTTGCGTTTCCGAGGCTTGCAATTTCGTATCGAATGCAAAGGAATGCTGAAGGCAATTGTACTTAAGTTAATGAAGCGATCGCCATTAACTTATCCTCTGACCAAGGCCGCCTTTTGCCTTGATCCGGCAGTTATCAGCAGCGATACCAAATTGGCCAAAAAACGATTTGAGAAGACTTTTACTATATTGACAGATACTGGACGCGTTAGTGGATCCTCGGTAGATTTAACAGTACGGCAGTATCCCGGAGTGATTACCAGAGGCGATAAATTTGATAATTATGACCGTACCAAAGAATGGCTGGATCATTTTTGGAGTGGAGTGCTAGCAAATGCCAAGTGTCCAGAATTCTTCAACATCGTCAAAATGATCTGCTGTCTTTCACATGGCAACGCGAATGTTAAACGTAGTTTTTCAGTAAATTCCGAATGTCTCTTCTAAAATATGCGTGAAGAATCAGTGGTGGCTAAACAACAAATCTGTTATGCTGTTTTTTTATGCTGGAGGGATAAAATCAGTCCAAATTTCCAACAAACTTATTCAGAGAGTTCGAAATTCACATACTCTGTATTTGGAAGACAAATATCGCCGCAAAAAGAAAGCTCTTGAATCAGATCAAACAAAGCTGATGAAGCGTCATTGAGAAGCGGAAGCAAAATCGCTTTAGGTGAAACGGAGAAAAAAATTGGAAGACGCACAGAAGAAGGCTGATAGCTTGCAAGAGAAAATTGTTATGCTGAAATCATAAGAATTTCTACAAGTGGATCCGAACTGGCTGACTTATATTAAAATGTTTAGTATCACAAATAATACTTCCATTAAAATTATCGTAATAAACTAGTATTCTCGACTCAAAGCTTTCTGTGCGTTTATTTGCGGGGGAAATATATTTTTTATAACTTTAAGTTGCTTCCTCAGGTTGTTTTAAAAACCTGGAATTTTCTGGAAAATCAGGGAAAGTCAGGGAAATCAGGGAATTTTTACCAGATATGAGTCGACAGCCTGAACATAGATTTAATCCCCTAATCAAATGTTTGATGAACTAAAAAAGTTGATTTTTGCTGCCACAGGTGTATAAGAAAATTTATCAACTTTGTTTATCGGCGCTTCCTCTTCAGTTGTCAAAATGGCCTCCACGCGAGGGGAACGGGCTTAAAAACAGAAGCACACTCTTCAAAAATTTACACTACGGTGCCCTAGAATAGTACGCGGTCAAAAACGTCCAATTCGTGCCTAAGGATTGAAAACCGCCCAACTCTCAACAGCACCCGATCGAAAATATTGGGCCATCTTAACGCGGAATTTCGACAATATAATGATTTTTTTTATCTATTATATAAAATTCTCTTGTAACGGTGTTTGTAGTACTACTCCTCCGAAATTACCCAAACGATTCCAATGAAATTATTTTTAGAATATTCTGTAGGCAAGCGAATCGGTTTATATCGAATAAAAATAACAAAAAGTCGCATCAATTGGCCGTAATAATTAAATTTGTAATAATTTGAATAAAATAAAAGTCATGGCTTCCATTTTGGGAAATTTTCTTTCCTTTGGGCGCCGGGCGATTTGTTTTTCGTCTCCATGGTCGAGGCGTCGCGACTCGCGAGCAAACGTCGATAGAGGGTTGTAACTATGGCATAGCATACTAATTTATGGGGAATATAAGGGCGCGTATTTCTCAACCAGGCATACTGTCAATGCACGTGGTGGCGCTATGAAGCCTAGATGTGATATTTTTCTTTATGATTCCCAGCACATTTGTAAAGCACATATCAATGAATGTGGCTTAGATGTTGCCGACCGAATCAAAACCATTTAAACGATTTTGAATATTAAAACCTTTTTTGGATTCCGTGTAAATTAAACCAGTATTTTTGTCTATATAAATTTAATACTGATAAAGGTATCTTTGCGGACGTTTGAAAAAAAAAAGAAAGTGAGAAGATTTACAAACAATTGAGGCGCTTGGGATCAGAGGGGTGCAAGTGCCTAAATGATAGTTTCGAGAAAACGCGCTTCAAACTTCTTAAGATGCTGGATTTTTTATATATTTTTCGAATTCGGGCAGTTTTAATTCAATTAAACCGGTATTCAATCAAACAAATTATAAAAAACCTGAGTTTTTCACCAGGTGTACATTGAAACATGAAGAATCGTTAGGTACTCAAAATTGATAATTTTTACACTTGCACCCCTCTGATCCTGAGGGCCTCAATTGTATAATGCAAGATTCTTATCGATAGAAGACATAATAATAACATCTATTGATTTTTCAGAACCACAACAAAATCCAATAAAAATGATCAAACACATGAACTGAACAAGAGCCTGTCCTTTGAAATAGATAATATGTAAAAAGTGAGGATATGCATTTTCCGGAGGAATTTTCAGTTGAGAAGGTACACTTGAGTAAGTGCAAACGTTCAACATTTACAAAAAAAATGTATAAATTATTTCTTCATATAATAATTGTTGAGCCCATACAAACAATCTGACGAAATAAACTCAACGTTTTTTAAACCATTCACCGGAAAACACTGTAGGTACTATTTTTTTACACACAATTCAAGTACGCACTTAACATGAAAAGTGTGTTAGTATTTTACGTATTTTGGCCACATAGAAGAGACTTTTTTTTAGATTGATGTGTCAGTGGAAGCAGAATTATTTTTTTGATAAATTTGAATATGACCGGAAAGTGTTGAAAATACTTTTAACTCCTGTCATTTTACATGGTGGAACAATTTCAAACGCGCCTTTTAGCCATGAAACATCTACCTTTTAGGAATTTTCTATCCAAAATGATTCAGCATTATATGAGAAAGGTCTGAAAGTGGTATCCCGCGTGTTGAATCTGAAGTGGATATTCAAAATTATAAAAAATATCTTTGTAAATGATGGTCTTTTGTTTAAAACAGCAATCAGTAAAAGTGGAGTATCAAACGTTTACTTAAACTGCAAAAAAACTGCAGATATATCAATGAAATTTGATAAAACAAACAGGAACAAGTTTTAAATTAATTTCAAAGCCTTTACACTATATTTCGCATCTATGAATAAGTTCAGAAATAGTATTGTGTTTTCACTTGCTTCAATAATTTGGACAAATGTTAACTTTTTGTCAACATTTTTGCATTTATTTCTTTCAACAAAAGTTTGTTGAGAAATGATTTAGTTATGTAACAAACGAAAATTGATATGTTTGAAAGATTTACATATTTTTTTTACATTTATTAAAGCTCAACTATGTTAACATCCGTTTGCATTTGGATTGAAATTAAGATTTAAATTTAAAAAAAAAAATAAAGCATAAGAAACTATGATAACTGTTAGCCTTCTCTGTGCAAAAATCTTAATTTCAAGGTTTTGTGTGATGTTAAAATTATGATTATGAAAATTTTTAGATACTTTTCATACCACTGACGGAGCATGAACAGATTTTTTTTCGATCCATTAGATTTTTGATAATCTGCTTTTCATTCGATTGTAATGAACAGATAAGGTCAGTAGGTTTAAATCTAGAAAAGTCTTAAATAGATCCTCAGCACACAAAAAAGAGAAAATTGCTGTAATTTAGTCGAATAACAAAATTTAAACATATTTTTTTCCACTTTAATAACCATTATTTTCCTTGATTCATTGAGTTGCAGTTTATCAAAATAAATTTTATTTTCACTTTTTGCTAAAACAAACCAAAATATAGTAATTTGCAGTATAAAAAGTCGCCCGATTTCATACTATGACAAATGCTGTTCGGCATCATTTCAAATTGTAATGTGTCATGTCTACAAGTTTATTATATTGCGAGAAAAATTATAAACAAGATTTAACATGGGAAAATATTTGAGTACGAGATATGTCTCTATGATTGCTACAAACCTTTCTGCATTGCAGTGTGAAGAAGGGAGAGACAAAAGGAGTTCAATATAAATTGCGATGTATAGCTTGAAAACTTAATAAATGTAAAAAAAAAAAAAAACCAAGAACTTTTAAAGCAAAAGGAAGAGAGGATGTTTGAGTTCGAAGAATTTGAGACCCTCCTTTACTTCTGTTTGGGGGCGGAAAGAAGGTGGCGAGTCTTCATTCATAATATATTTGGCATAATTTGAAATCTTATTAGACAAATAAAGCGAATTGCAGATACTCAAAACTCAGTTATAGTAGTTTGTGAGTACTTTTTTCATTGCAAGAGGGACATCATTATAAACTCTTTGAAGCTTTTAAAAACAGAGTAAAATTTTCAGATATTGAAAAACAAATTCAAGATCAATTTCAAGAAAATATTATTAAATCATCTTTGTACCGAAATTCGAAATTCCAGTTGCGGCTTTTTTTAAAGCTTTAATTTGCTTTGAGGCTACCGTTATTTGGAATAATAAACTTAAACTTAAACTTCTAAATTAGCTTGACATTTGGTTTGAAATGCTGTTTAAGAAATAGAGCTTGACCCGGTGTACTTTGCTACACCTTCCGAAAATAAATTAAATGTTAACATGTCTGAAGTTAACATTTAATTTATTTTCGGAAGGTGTAGCAAAGCACACCGGGTCAGCTAGTATATATATATATTTACTAGCTGACCCGGTGTGCTTTGCTACACCTTCCGAAAATAAATTAAATGTTAACTTCAGACATGTTAACATTTAATTTATTTTCGGAAGGTGTAGCAAAGTACACCGGGTCAAGCTCTATTTCTTAAACAGCATTTCAAACCAAATGTCAAGCTAATTTAGAAGTTTAAGTTTAAGTTTATTATTCCAAATAACGGTAGCCTCAAAGCAAATTAAAGCTTTAAAAAAAGCCGCAACTGGAATTTCGAATTTCGGTACAAAGATGATTTAATAATATTTTCTTGAAATTGATCTTGAATTTGTTTTTCAATATCTGAAAATTTTACTCTGTTTTTAAAAGCTTCAAAGAGTTTATAATGATGTCCCTCTTGCAATGAAAAAAGTACTCACAAACTACTATAACTGAGTTTTGAGTATCTGCAATTCGCTTTATTTGTCTAATAAGATTTCAAATTATGCCAAATATATTATGAATGAAGACTCGCCACCTTCTTTCCGCCCCCAAACAGAAGTAAAGGAGGGTCTCAAATTCTTCGAACTCAAACATCCTCTCTTCCTTTTGCTTTAAAAGTTCTTGGTTTTTTTTTTTTTTACATTTATTAAGTTTTCAAGCTATACATCGCAATTTATATTGAACTCCTTTTGTCTCTCCCTTCTTCACACTGCAATGCAGAAAGGTTTGTAACAATCATAGAGACATATCTCGTACTCAAATATTTTCCCATGTTAAATCTTGTTTATAATTTTTCTCGCAATATAATAAACTTGTAGACATGACACATTACAATTTGAAATGATGCCAAACAGCATTTGTCATAGTATGAAATCGGGCGACTTTTTATACTGCAAATTACTATATTTTGGTTTGTTTTAGCAAAAAGTGAAAATAAAATTTATTTTGATAAACTGCAACTCAATGAATCAAGGAAAATAATGGTTATTAAAGTGGAAAAAAATATGTTTAAATTTTGTTATTCGACTGAATTACAGCAATTTTCTCTTTTTTGTGTGCTGAGGATCTATTTAAGACTTTTCTAGATTTAAACCTACTGACCTTATCTGTTCATTACAATCGAATGAAAAGCAGATTATCAAAAATCTAATGGATCGAAAAAAAATCTGTTCATGCTCCGTCAGTGGTATGAAAAGTATCTAAAAATTTTCATAATCATAATTTTAACATCACACAAAACCTTGAAATTAAGATTTTTGCACAGAGAAGGCTAACAGTTATCATAGTTTCTTATGCTTTATTTTTTTTTTTAAATTTAAATCTTAATTTCAATCCAAATGCAAACGGATGTTAACATAGTTGAGCTTTAATAAATGTAAAAAAAATATGTAAATCTTTCAAACATATCAATTTTCGTTTGTTACATAACTAAATCATTTCTCAACAAACTTTTGTTGAAAGAAATAAATGCAATAATGTTGACAAAAAGTTAACATTTGTCCAAATTATTGAAGCAAGTGAAAACACAATACTATTTCTGAACTTATTCATAGATGCGAAATATAGTGTAAAGGCTTTGAAATTAATTTAAAACTTGTTCCTGTTTGTTTTATCAAATTTCATTGATATATCTGCAGTTTTTTTGCAGTTTAAGTAAACGTTTGATACTCCACTTTTACTGATTGCTGTTTTAAACAAAAGACCATCATTTACAAAGATATTTTTTATAATTTTGAATATCCACTTCAGATTCAACACGCGGGATACCACTTTCAGACCTTTCTCATATAATGCTGAATCATTTTGGATAGAAAATTCCTAAAAGGTAGATGTTTCATGGCTAAAAGGCGCGTTTGAAATTGTTCCACCATGTAAAATGACAGGAGTTAAAAGTATTTTCAACACTTTCCGGTCATATTCAAATTTATCAAAAAAATAATTCTGCTTCCACTGACACATCAATCTAAAAAAAAGTCTCTTCTATGTGGCCAAAATACGTAAAATACTAACACACTTTTCATGTTAAGTGCGTACTTGAATTGTGTGTAAAAAAATAGTACCTACAGTGTTTTCCGGTGAATGGTTTAAAAAACGTTGAGTTTATTTCGTCAGATTGTTTGTATGGGCTCAACAATTATTATATGAAGAAATAATTTATACATTTTTTTTGTAAATGTTGAACGTTTGCACTTACTCAAGTGTACCTTCTCAACTGAAAATTCCTCCGGAAAATGCATATCCTCACTTTTTACATATTATCTATTTCAAAGGACAGGCTCTTGTTCAGTTCATGTGTTTGATCATTTTTATTGGATTTTGTTGTGGTTCTGAAAAATCAATAGATGTTATTATTATGTCTTCTATCGATAAGAATCTTGCATTATACAATTGAGGCCCTCAGGATCAGAGGGGTGCAAGTGTAAAAATTATCAATTTTGAGTACCTAACGATTCTTCATGTTTCAATGTACACCTGGTGAAAAACTCAGGTTTTTTATAATTTGTTTGATTGAATACCGGTTTAATTGAATTAAAACTGCCCGAATTCGAAAAATATATAAAAAATCCAGCATCTTAAGAAGTTTGAAGCGCGTTTTCTCGAAACTATCATTTAGGCACTTGCACCCCTCTGATCCCAAGCGCCTCAATTGTTTGTAAATCTTCTCACTTTCTTTTTTTTTTCAAACGTCCGCAAAGATACCTTTATCAGTATTAAATTTATATAGACAAAAATACTGGTTTAATTTACACGGAATCCAAAAAAGGTTTTAATATTCAAAATCGTTTAAATGGTTTTGATTCGGTCGGCAACATCTAAGCCACATTCATTGATATGTGCTTTACAAATGTGCTGGGAATCATAAAGAAAAATATCACATCTAGGCTTCATAGCGCCACCACGTGCATTGACAGTATGCCTGGTTGAGAAATACGCGCCCTTATATTCCCCATAAATTAGTATGCTATGCCATAGTTACAACCCTCTATCGACGTTTGCTCGCGAGTCGCGACGCCTCGACCATGGAGACGAAAAACAAATCGCCCGGCGCCCAAAGGAAAGAAAATTTCCCAAAATGGAAGCCATGACTTTTATTTTATTCAAATTATTACAAATTTAATTATTACGGCCAATTGATGCGACTTTTTGTTATTTTTATTCGATATAAACCGATTCGCTTGCCTACAGAATATTCTAAAAATAATTTCATTGGAATCGTTTGGGTAATTTCGGAGGAGTAGTACTACAAACACCGTTACAAGAGAATTTTATATAATAGATATCCTTTTCCGTCACAAATTGAGCTTTTTCACCGAATGATTACGCTACAAAATTATTGGTGTGTGTTCTAAATTTTTGAACGTCCTTTCAATTGCCTGAAGGCCATTTTGACTACGAAAGAGCATATTATTTTACACATCTGTGGCATCTGAAATAGGAGTTTCAAGTTTTTTTTTCGAATATTCGATTGTGGGATTAATAATTCGTAAAAGTTAAACACGTACCACCGATTAGACCATGCTACAAAAGAGAAATTGTCAAAACTACCTTTTTGCGATTGATGGGTAAAATTACATTCATAGATTGATGAAACTGTTTGTTCAGTTTGGTTTGGTCTTAAGTGTTGGTTTGTTGTTTAATGTTGGTCATGTCGACTTATGTTTCGAAACTGTTAGCGCTTTCATTGACAACAGATACCATGACTATGAACAAAAATTCAATCGTTATAAGGATCATACAGTTTTTCCGCTTCCACTGTTCTTGGTTTGTATCTCGGTGGGGGTCCAAGATGTCAAAATGTTACGTTAGTACCTAGGTGTACGCTTTCTTCAAGAAAAAAAAACATTTCTCTCCGCAGGTGTTTGCTAACCGGAATTGCTAGCCATATGATGTCCCGCCATCCATGCGTGGGCTTTTATTTGGGTTGAATTTATTGCTTCATTTGTATCTACGCAGCATGGTATAGTAGACTGAGTCGATTTGAGGTCATTTTCGAATTTCTCAAACCCTGGGGTCTAAAAAGTTTCGTTTTGTCCTAAAACTCATCCATGATTTTTTGCCGAATTTTTAGGTAACGTTTACATGAGTAAATTTGGACTTTTAGGTTTGTATGGGAAAATTTAAAATTTTGTACTGAAAAACGAACATGGTTTTTCTTTTTACTCTGGTACCAAGCCATTTAACCCTTTATGTGCCAATTTATGAATTTCTTAAAGGAAATTTTCCGCTTAACAACATTGCCGAAGACCGAAACTTATTATCTCTCCAAATAACGAAGTTATAACCAATTTAATGAAGGTATGTCTTTCGGCATTGAAGGCAATTCAAATAAACCCGCAACACTGCTGGGTACAAACGAGAGATTGCTTGACTGATTTGCTCGTAGATGTTTTCTTTCAAATTTTATCATACTAGTTTCTTCGGGGCGATTGTTGTTTACATTAGGAGCCATCTTTTGATGGTTTCTATAAACAAAAATAACTATGCTTGAAGGGCTGGCATTCAATTGATTGTAAGCGCATCAACATTTCACATAGAGCTGGAACAGCAAAGCAACGAACCCCACACTCAGTATTAAAAACACTTATATTAGAATCGTTGTCGCTCGGCCTGTTCTTGGCCAATATTCATAAATTGGATATTAAAATGAAGATAAAAGATTCGTTTAGCATTTTGTTAAACAAAATTTGAGAACCAAATCATGAGGTCTTAAGAAAAGCTGCTTCAACTGAATGCCTTTTACTGAAACATATTTCCCCGGGTAACCATAAATACATATACAATCATTCAAATATCGGATATTTTAAGTATTTAAATTAAATGCGAATACCTATAATGTATCTTTTTATTATTAGAAACTCAAATCTTTTTTTCGATCTAAACTCTGGCATTTGTTTTCGGCCAGCTTGTTGGGCGATAATGTATTCATGACGTTTTCCGAACAAAAAACCTTATGAAATTTAGTGCACTTTTTTCAAATTAATCTTGATTCCAAAATTTGTATAAACAGAATTGCACCTATAATTATTATTTATTTTTTTCCAAATATCTGAGCAAATTGGAAAGAAAAGCAAGTCATTTGGCGATAAAACAGTCTGAACGCGGAAATCACCGAATATAAACATAAACGCAACAAATTTGATCGATTTTATTAGTTGGAAGGATCGTGTATAAATATGAACCGATACTGTCATGTGATTTGAAATTTGAAGAAATTGAAGCTTTTAAAGTCCAGCCAAAGAAAGTCCCTAATTGGCCTTGCCAACGCCAAAGTGTCGAAAGATGTGTTAAAATGGTGTCTGAAGCAGCAGATGAAGTTTTTTCATTCAAAAAACGCCATGAATACATTATTGCCCAAAAAGCTGGACGAAAACAAATGCCAGAGTTTCGATCAAAAAAGATTTGAGTTTCTAATAATAAAAAAAAATACATTATAGGTATTCGTTTTTAATTTAAATACTTGAAATATCTGATTTTTGAATTATTGCATATTTATGTTTTTATGGTTACCCGGGGGAATATGTTTCAGCAAAAGGCGTTCAGTTGAAGCAACTTTTCTTAAGACCTCATGATTTGGTTCTCAAATTTTGTTTAACAAAATGCTAAACGAATCTTTTATCTTCATTTTAATATCCTATTTATGAATATTGGTCAAGAACAGGCCGAGCGGCAACGATTCTAATATAGGTGTTTTTAATACTGAGTGTGGGGTTCGTTGCTTTGCTGTTCCAGCTCTATGTGAAATGTTGATGCGCTTACAATCAATTGAATGCCAGCCCTTCAAGCATAGTTATTTTTGTTTATAGAAACCATCAAAAGATGGCTCCTAATGTAAACAACAATCGCTCCGAAGAAACTAGTATGATAAAATTTGAAAGAAAACATCTACGAGCAAATCAGTTAAGCAATCTCTCGTTTGTACCCAGCAGTGTTGCGGGTTTATTTGAATTGCTTTCAATGCCAAAAGACATACCTTCATTAAATTGGTTATAACTTCGTTGTCTGGAGAGATAATAAGTTACGGTCTTCGGCAATGTTGTTAAGCGGAAAATTTCCTTTAAGAAATTTATAAATTGGCACATAAAAGGTTCAAAGGCTTGGTACCAGAGTTAAAAGAAAAACCATGTTCGTTTTTCAGTACAAAATTTTAAATTTTCCCATACAAACCTAAAAGTCCAAATTTACTCATGTAAACATTACTTAAAAATTCGGCAAAAAATCATGGATGAGTTTCAGGACAAAACGAAACTTTTAAGACCCCAGGGTTTGAGAAATTCGAAAATGACCCCAAATCGACTCAGTCTAATGGTATAGGTTATGGTTATAAAGGCAAAATACCAGAAACCATATGCCACGAAAAGCGTTTGTTGGAAGAGTTTCTGCTCAGGAAAGCAATTTGTTATTTGGGCAGCAGTTCCACATGTTTTTGGCTTTTTGAGAACTCTAGCTTTATTATTTCCCAGTGACTTTTTGCATTTCAATATTGAATTATTCATAAAATTACAAGACTTACGCATATGTTCAGTTAAAATGAGAGGTTCTAACTACAAATTCAAATTGTTGTTCTTCAACGTACCGAATGTTCAAATATCTTCGCTTAGAAATTGTACATAACAAAAAAACCAATCTGCGAAAAACTCGGATGAGAAAAACATTTTAAATATGCATGAAATTTCACTGACCTAAACATGGAGTGCACATTCAGTAAGCAAACAAAATCATCGTGGCACACCTTCTAGCAAGTAAGACGAAATCTTCTGTATGAATTTCCCTGTAGCATAAAATTAAAAGCCAATCTTTTTCAGAAGAGAAAACCATCGGTGATGAAAGCCGGAAATAAAGCTTTCCATCTTTGGGTTGGTTGGTGTTGACTTTATTGGTAACTACTGGAAACTGAGCTATCCTTTGAGGTTTCGGTTAAAGTTAACTCCTTTCCTTTTTTGCCGGTGCTACCGAATGGCTCGACGTTTTGTCGAAATCGATTATGGAGAAATTCGATTGGGGGAATTGTGAGTTGTCGTACGTGCGGTGGTTTCTCCATTGCTGGGAGAAAGGATTTTTTCCAAGTTGTTTTCTATAGACCAAGATGCTATTCCAGTCACATCAATGTTAAAAATGACTTCCATGCTCGATGATTTGCTATCTGGCAATTGAAGCTATACTGCTTTTGCAATCGAGATTGTGGGAAGATAATAATTGGTTGTTTGAACATTTTACCCTATACTTAGTTTAGCTTATTTTGTCATTAAAACTCAAAATTTGTACAGAGAAACAAATTTCTTTTTCGTTTTGTCCTGAGCTGAGCTTTACAGAGAAAATGAAAAAAAAAAAACACAAAAGACTAAGGAGTCTCGTTGAGTTGTACTTCAAATTTAACACATACAGGGTCAAGGATTAAATTTGGTTCTCCAATAGGGTGGCCCAAAATTGCAAAATGTCTAGGAATCTGGGGGCTCACCCTCTAAATGGTAGATTAGGATGTGGGGCCAACTAAAAAAAACATGTTTAGAGGTTTCACAAACGTGATCTTATGAAATTTGTGAAAATTTTCGGACCCAGTATTTTTGAAATCAAATCTTTAAAAAGTGAACTGTTTTCAAAGACCGAGATTGCGCGACCTCTAAACATGATTTTTTAGTTGGCACCATACAAAAGTTTGTTCTTTACATCCTAATCTACCATTTGGAGGGTGAGCCCCCAAATTCCTAGACATTAAGCGTTTTTGGGCCACCCTATTTTCCAAGCTTCAAACACCTTTAACTCGCAATTCCTTGTGCAGAAAATAACTATATTTGAATTACTTCAAGTATTAAGATTTAATTTTTTCACCATTTATCTACTAAACATTTTCGAAATTCGAGCTACGTAAAGAAATGGAGAGACAACTATTTTTTTTTTTGAAAAATTATCACTTTGTTACCTTTATACGCCTCAATTCATCACGAGCACGAGTGAGCACGAGGTTATGAATTTAGATTGGCTTTACCTTCTATGTTTTTAAATTCTTTATTTCATTTAAATTTATTTTTTTTGGTTCGGGGGTACAGAGTTTTGCATTTAAATGGTATTACAAATTTGATAAACCAAATAAATGAAAATGTTCGAAGACTGAATACTTCATAAACGTTTTTTAACCATTCAATGCCTTGCCTTCACTACCTATGTAATATCATTTTTTTTTTCGTCTAGATAGTAAAAAAATAAGTAATGACATTATTTCTTAATGTACGAAATTTCATCAATTCTCTGAAATTTTCCAGCATCTTTTGTGATGTTTCATAAAGGGCTAACACGAAATTATTGCGACACCGAAAATTTTACGCAATTTTTTTTATAATGTTTAGAATCAAACCAAAATTTCAGGGTAGTTTTATACATATATTTACTATTTGGGGGCGGTTCACATACCACGTGGACAACTTAGGGGGAGGAGGGGGGTATGGAAATGTCCACGCTTGTCCACGGAGAGGGGGTAGGGGTTCGGGTCATGTCCACGTGGACATACTTAATTTCAAAATATTTTTTAAAGATGAATAAATATTTAGATGTTTAAATCAAAATTTTAAAATTGCAAAGCTTTCCAGTTTAAGTTTAAACCAAGGCCGTGCGAACGGAGGGGGGGGGGGGGGTTTAGGGGTTTAACCCCCCCCATGAAGATTTTTTCCAAGTAATTTGATAAGCAGCAATTTTTTTTATTTAAAAAAGTCGTTTATTTCATTACAAATTTTATGCTGATATGAAATATTCTTCAAAAAACTAATTTCAGACTAAATTTTATTTCGCCTAAATGCTGAACACAAAATTTACATTTTTCTGAGGTGCAATGAATTTAAAAATAATTTCGACTAATTTGAGTACCCCGAATCTAAATATGCAATATTTCTATCAGCTTTTGTTATTGAAATGACTTTTGAAAATAAGTGAAAAGTATTCGAGATATTTCTGCACTTTTTTTTTTTTACAAAAACTCAAATCAAAAACATATATCTATTATTTTAAACAAAACGTTTGAAATGTATTATTTTATTTTATCAAATTTGTCATTATTTTTTTTTTATTTTGAATTTTTGTTTACTTGACACATAAGCTCCATAATAGAAAGTCATAATAAATCTAAATTTTTAAGAAAAACAAAATATCAACCTTTTGTTCCTTCCAGGATTCAATATTTCAATCAAAAGTGACAAATACTTAGAGATTGCAATTTAAAACTTTCAAACCTGCGATTGAAAAGTTAAAAACCTTTCATTATTTTTTTTAATAAAAAAATATGTTTTATGAATCGAAAATGATGTTTTAATTATTCTTGAAATGTTTAAAAAAAGGTTTAACTTTTTTTTAATTTAAATGCGAAATGTTAACTAACTTTGTAATTGCTTTGTTCTTTCAATATTCACAACAAAACTTGGAACTCCTTATTATTAATTTTTTATCAATTTTCATTGATTATTCACGAAATTACCCTTTTCCCAACATTTCCTTGTCAGTATAATTGAACATGAATTTATTGTTTTGATCTTTAAAAATGAACTTTTTAAGCCGTTTACTTTGCCAACTGGATTTTTTTTTAATAAAAAGGTTTTATCTCTGACTTCTATCACTGGCACTTTTCAAATACCTAATAAAAACTAATATATTCTTCATTTATCAAATTAAATTAAACCATCAACCATTGAATAAGTTTTCAAAAGTTCGAAATTGAATTTTTTCAGTTATCGAAAACTCACATTTCAAATCGCGATTAAACAGTTTTCGTTCAAATTCAAATTTACAGCGGAATTTTTCAATCAACCCTTCAGTTAAAAATGAAGAAAAAAATTAAAATTAAGATGAATAAAAATTAACAATTACTATCATTTTCCTTTTTTGATTATTTTAAATTTGCTTGGAAATTCTTTTGAGATAAATTTCTAGTTCAGAATAAAGAACGTCATTTTGAAAAAAACTATCTGTAGTGAATAGATTCGAGTGTGAAGAAATTAAGTGAAAGATATGATTGAATCATACTAGTAGGGTTAGTTGCCCTACTTTGTACCCTTTAAGCGGTGGTTTTTAAATAATCACGCTTTTCTCATAAACAAACGGGATCTTTAAAGAAATTTATTTATAGTTCATTATCTTATCTACAAGTTTCAATGAGAATTCTCAACATAGGTTTCGCCTTTATTGTAAGATTTGCATAGATATTGATGATCAAAATTTCCATCTTTGAACCCACTGTTCCTATTTTGGTACTGTACTGGTACCTTCAATTGGACCTATATCTAAAATTCTTATAAAATATATGATTTTTCGAAAATAAATAAACAAATTCATTAAAAGTGAAATCTTTTATTAAATATTACCATAAAAAATATTACAGCTTTTTAACGACTAAAAAAAACTTACATTTCTGTGATGAATATTTTAAACACTTTTACTCCCCGTCAGCTCTATCAGCAAAAAAATAGCTCAAATTTATATATGTCTACTAACTTATAGTTTATTTGTGTAAAGCTAACAAAAAATGTAAGATATGTTCAATATTGGTTCTGAATTATGCCCCAATTAAAAATTCGCACTTTTGTTGATTTGTGTGGTATTCACACAAAGTTTTTGTGATATTAGGCCTAAAAATGGAACATCAAAATCAAAGTCTCCTATATTTGGACCCTTTACAAATTTTCCGGGTTTTCCATTGATTTTCATTTATTTTAGGAAAAATAGGTAATCTGGTTCATATTCTCCATAGTGAAAGTAATAACCCTTTAAATATTGGCTTGGACACTGAAAAAACGTTATTTTTCCTTATTTCCTCTCAATTCTCAAAACGCACCCTACTAATTGAGCTGTCTAATTTACCACTGAATAGGAGGCACATTTTTAAAAACGTTGAAAATTTTATGAGAAAGACTTTTTATGGCAAAAAGCGGCATGGAAGGATTCAGGAGGAATAAGAGTTCATTGTGCACATAGCAGCATCTTTATCCTTTGCTAGTAAAATGAATTATTTACAATTTTCGGCATTTTAGGACTAAAGTAGGCTCTAGGACCAAAGTAGGAGCACTCACCCTAATTGATATTCATGAATTTATTCTAAGAGTTGAACTTCAAAATCTTTTAAGCGTGTAGAAGCTTGAAAATGAGAAAGCATTAGAATGAAAGAGAGCGACTTAATATTCGGAACGCGTGAGAACGGAAAAGATTACGTTCGTCATTCTGTTAACGAATGTTGCGACGAAAGGTAATAGCAAGTGATTGTTGGCATCAATGAAAAAAAAAATTATAAACGGAATTTGAAGAAATGGTTTTTAAGTACAACACTATCAATCACTTACCGGAAATTTTAAACTCCTTTTGCGATATGATTTGAAAATTTTGTTTTTATTTTATCAGTCCAGTTTGTGTGGTAATCATAAGTGAGAAAGGTAAGCACGAGTGAGAAACGGTGTTAGAAATTCCTTTCCTTTTTATTGTTTATTTTTGGTATTGTTTTTATTTTTTGCTAAATGTGAATTTCGAAAACCCCTCCCATGGACGGGCCCTTCGCACGGGCCTGGTTTAAACAATAAGTAGCTACTTGAAAACAAGTCAATAAATATGATTATTAAGAAATTTAAAAATTTTAAAAATATTTTATATCAGGAAATTATTATTCGATTTTTTTTTCAAATTCAGCCATTTTAATAACAAAAAGGCAAAAATTGGTGCTGTCAAATTATAGATAGTATTTAAAAAAACTATTTCAAATCTGTCCACATTGAACATCCGGGGAGGGGGATAGGGGTTTTCCAAATGTCCACGCTTGTCCACGGACGGGGAGGAGGGGGTCAAAAATCTCATTTTTCTGTCCACGTAGTATCTGAACGGCCCCTTACTTCAAAAATGAAAAGAAAAATCAGTCGATGGAGCCTTGAGTGCAAAATTGAACGCATTTTCGCTCAATGTCCTCCATCAAAGTCTTTACAGTGTCATCTGGTACCAGTTTTTCAGTTTTTATTTTCTTCATTTTCTTAACACGTTCCTCTCGTCTTTGAATGTCTTCTTGCTCTTCCGAAGTTCCCGCTATATTATTGCCCAGTACTGCTTCTCCGGGCACAGTTCCGGACGGTTTGACAGGTTCATGTCCTTTGGAACAAAATGGACAGAATTTTCCTCATACCACTCCAGGACAATTTTAGAATAGTGGCATGATGCCAAATCTGGCCAAAATAGCGGAGCTTCGTCGTGCTGCTGCTAGAACGGCAAAAGGCGCTTTTCGAGGCACTCAAATTTGTGGATCTCGCCATTTACTGTGCCCTTTGTCACGAAAGGCTCACTCCTCAGTCCGCAAGACAAATGGCCTGCCAAACGAGATATTTGGAGGCGAACTTCGACATTTTCTTCTTCTTAAATTTGTCGTCCACATCGAACTTGCTCTTGCCGGTGAAAAACTAAAACCCCGGAATTTGCTTAAAATCGGCTTTTGTATACGTTTCGTCGTCCATCACACAGCAGCCATATTTTGTCAGCATCTTCTCGTAGAGCTTTCGTGCCCGAGTTTTAGCCGTCGATTCTTGCCACTCATCGCGATTCGGGAAGTTCTCTACCTTGTATATAAGTTGTCCAGCTCTCTTCTTTGCATTCTGGACGCATGCCGATCTTTTTAGCCAAATCACGGCTTGAGATGTTGGGATTTGCTTTAATCATCCGCACCTTTCCCTCCGTCTTTTTGTTCTCTGGTCCCGGTTTTCTTCCAGCTCATTTGCCGTGGTTCAACGTCAACTGCTCCTGGAACCGCTTCAATACTCTGGAGACGGTTGAATGGTGAATGTTCAATATTTTTCCCAACTGCCGGTGCGACAGGTCAGAAAATTCCAGGTGTTTTGGAAGAATTTGTTTTCTCGACTTGCGTTGCTTCATCTCCATTTTCGTTGAATCGAAAAACACGACTTCGAGTTTGACAGAATGTAAGCAGTACACATCAATGAGAATGTGTGCAAAATTTGGTTGGTTTTTACCCAATGGTGAAAAAGTTATGCCCTGTTGAATGTGTCGCAATAATTTCGTGTTCGCCTTTATATGTATGTAGGTATCTGTATCTGTCATTTTAAGCGATGTAGTAATATCAAAATTAAGTTTTCCATATCAATTTGATACCTTCTCCGGATTAAAATTACTATGGGGTTCATTCTACAAGCTACCTGATTGTTACGAATTTGTATTTCATACAAATGCTTGGAAGACATTTTTATTGTTTGAATTCATTCACAAAAGATAGAGCCAGAATACTGTTTCTTTCGGCACACCCTAACATTTTAATATTCAAAAATCATAACTCGCTTACGAAACGTCATATGTATGTGGAGTTTTCGGTAGCAATGCTTGTAGCTACATACTATATGAACGAACTTGTTTCTTGAAGCAAATCTGGTTAACCTCTTACAATGTATAGGGCGCCCCATTTCTTGAGGCTAGTGAATAATGTAGCACTGCGCTAGATATGCATTTCAAAAGAAAATGCTCACTTTTCAACCTGTTACTCGAGCTTGAAGCGGGTGCACGTCTATCAATGAACGTGTTCAATTGAGATGAAGCTTTATGCTGTCTTCAAGGCATTGAAAATTCTCATTTTTGCTATTTTAAAGAATATATATTTGAAGACAACATTTCAAATCTCGATCATTTGCCATATAATTTAAAAAATGAATAAAGAATTCAGAACGACATCTTCCGAAAAACACCAACAAACTCATAAATTTTCCCCTATAATAAGCTTCCGCTGACAGTAATGGTCTAATTTGGGACCAGCAGACAGAGCAGTTGATAACTTTATATTTCGATGACGGTCGAATTTAAAGGAAACGGAAAAAAAAGCTAAATGAAATACTGAGCCAGCAAGGGGAAATGGGAAATTATCTGGTTCATGCCACAGAAAGTACCAGTCCCATTTGTAGTGGTCGAATGCTTCTTCTGGCCCTTAGTCCTGGGTACTGGTTCTTATTTATCAGCGCTTGGAGTGGCTGCAAGCAAACCCTTTGGCTGTCGTCGCCGTCTCGGGAAAAAAATGAGAGCACATAGGCTGCACTGCTGCTACCCATGGAATAGCATAGCGTATAAATAAATGAAGGAAACGATATCGTAAGCTTCTGTGCAATGTGTTCAATTTTCTCCAACAGTTCCCTCTTGGAAATTGATGGGTGTTTTTACATGCCAAAGTGTGATCAATCGAAGTCTACAAACTTGGAGAACAATAAAATACCACAGAATAACATTTAGATTGTTTAACTCAAATTTCACGAACTTTTGGAAAGTAGGTAAGAAAACTAACCAATGTAAAATTTTTAAACAAATTTTAACGGTCGCCATGGAGAAGATTAGTTTTTGTATGTAGGTACACAGCATTTAAGTACTTTTTGCGTATATGCTATATTTATTTCAATACAAAACATTAACTAAATATATTTTTTTCATTCCATTCCAAAGTCAGACAAATAAATTCATCAACATATTCTACGAAACACCATAAAATATACAAAAATAATGTCATTGCCGGCACACATACCAAGGTTGCTGGAAAATATTCTGTGTTTTGACGAAAAAAAATTTAGACTTTCTGTGATTTTATCCAAAAATTCGGTGACGGTTTTCTGTGATGCTTTTTCTATTGATTTCATTTAAAAGTCATGTCTGCGTCAAATTGCGTCTTTTTCACACTTTACTTGAGAAAAACCAGGTAACATTACCAATTCCATCATATTTTTCCAATTACAAGAAAATTATCCCAAATTTATACTGACATTAAACATTGAATTTTGAAAAAAAGCATCCAAAATATTATAATTCTGTGAAATCTGTGAATATTCCTAAAATTCAGTGTTCTGTGACACAGATTAGTTCAAAATTCTGTGAAATTATAGTTTTTTCTGTGATTTCGGCAACCTTGACACATACCTGCAATGATAATTTTTATTATTTTTTTCTTGTTTTTTCAGAATCAAACCAAAGATTTTCTCTAACGGTTATTGAGGTAAGTTAAAATAAAACTGGAATCTCAAATCGATCTTTGATGATCTTCTCAACGAATTTTGTTTTAAAGGTAAAAACTTCAATTCGTAAATTGGAATAGCGAGTTCATTAAACAAGGTTAGACACTCATCGAAGAAAGCTCACTTATATTTCGCTCCGCCGCGCGTTACAAACTTCAGTTACTCGAAACTTGAATCCGAAAGTTTTCCTTCGCCGCCAGTGCTATAGTTTTAATGAGGTCATTTTGTCGCTTGCATAATTAACAAAGTTCAGCCAAAGCAAAAATAAATGTGCAATTTTTTTTCGGAGCGGGAAATACTCCAAAGAACCCCGGCTAGAAGGGAAACCTTTATGGTTTCGGGTTCGGTTCTTTTTCCACGTGATCAGACCAGACCAGCTGAAAGTATGATGGTACTAACCTCTATGTCTAGCAAATGGAGCCCATTTCCAGGTTGAATTGACATAAAGTTCAATTAGAAAAGAAGGGAAAAAGAAATTAGCTTCCGAATATTCAAGTAGGATGATATTTTTCGTGGCTGCCTCTATTTCCATTTAGTTGATTTTCTTGGCCAGTGTCTGGGCAGGTGAGGCTACGAAATTCGGTCTATTATTGTGGTGAAAAGGTGGAAAAAGTCTCCAGTCCTGGCAAATGACAATACTGGGGAAGTGATTTCGTTTTACCTTTCCATTGTTGGATGATATTTTTCTGTTTGAATGGCTCCAATAAAGCTGATATAATCGAGTGGTGCAGAAGAAATCTGACAATAAGAGGACAACGGAAAGAGGCAACGTAATGTGAGATGACAATTTAAGACAAACACTGGACGGGAAAAAAGAAAAGTTGTCCACATTGTGATGAACTAACCCTAAATCTTCTTTCCTATTGAGTAGGTATCATTTTTTTGCTGAGTCAAGTGAACTTTTATTTTTTTTTTGTATTTAGCTTTTCTAAACTGCACCGCGGAAAAATATGTTAGTTTGAAGATAATTTAACAAAATAATTTATAGGAGTTCAAGGTCGACCCGTTTAAAAAACTAGACATCAATTATGGTTTTTAATTTTCAAAATAGGTATTGTGTACCAATAATATTTTTTCGTATATAGCTCAGTAGCATTTCGGTCGATAAATGTTAGGTATCGACATTCCCAGCTAGGCCGTTCAGCATAACGGTATTAATTCAACAGAAAGCTCAACATTCATTAAACTGTCCTATCGAATAAGTCCAATCGACGGGTGTGATGGGATGGCGTACACTAAATGCACAGCTAAATGTTCGCTTAGCGCACATACATTCTCGCAATCAAGAGAAACAAACAGCACATCTTCTAATGCTATGTAGGATCTACCCGGTCTAATGTGTCAATCAATTTCATTTATCGATTAGAGCTGAAGTTACGTGCCGTATTTATTTATTCGATGGACTCTAATAGGAACAAACAGCTTTCCAGGCACTTATCACTGGAGCCAATCAACTATAGTCGATACGCTATTTTTCCGGTGTTTACAGGATGGTTGAAAATAAATTTAGCAGTTTTTAAAAAGCGTAACATTGAATGAATTTTCAATAAGATTTTAGAAAACTTTATTGGCTATTTATATTAAAAAAAGGCGTTTTTGCTTCTACTGAAAATTGATTCAAAATGTCAAAATTTTACTACAAATCATGTACCCAAAAGAGAAGTTTTAAAATATTTAAGCCAATGCAAAAAAACACTACACCAATAGACTGATTCTATTTGGGGTAATGATTGAAATTCTCCAACCCTGAATTCCATAAAGCATCGTTTCGGATCAATTTTCAAGCATGATTGTTTGCAGAACTTTTTAGTAACGTTTACGTGAGTAAATCTTTATTTTATGGTTTTTACCGGAAAATGAACATTTAGGTCGATCAACATCCTTCTTCATCAATTCTTCAGCGGAATTGAGGCTCCTAACATTTTCTTTACAATTTAATAAATATTTCTGCTGAACAACTTTGTATAAGGTCGTCATTTCGAATATTTTTGCATCCAAAAAAAATCAATTCAAATTAAATCACTGCTCCTGCATAAAAAGGTTTTTTTTTAAATTTTTTACTAATTTATAGGAGCCTTTCGTTTAAAAATAACACAGGGACTGTTGGTTGGCTTAAATAGTTAGGCTTTTGTTGTAAAAAACATGCATTTTATTCAATTTAAATGATCATCACTCGAAAAGTGCTCGAAGTGTGTCAAATTTTATATTGATTTGGTATTGGAGCCGTCAAGGCATCCCATAGAGAAACTGGGAGGAGCATGCATTTTCATAAATCAAACTTTTATGTCAATGTTTACGTTCAAGTTGTGTCATGTATCAAGTTAAATTGGTACGGCAACCCTTTTTCTCTAAAGTGAGAGGGATTTTAAACTGTTTTAAAACCCATTCACCATTTTTATATACAGGGTGACAATATATCCCAAGCAACCAAAAGTCCCATAAAACAGGTACAATAACGCTTACTCAGCCCCATCATTGATATGAAGTACGTTCTATGCAGCTCAAAATTTAAGTTCTTGTTGATACTTTCAAATTCCAAAACAAGTCTTAATGATCTTCTCTTCAGCTTCCAACGGCCTCTTAATTCAGCTTCCAAAAAATCGCAAAATGAGCAAAAAAATTTCTCTCTATCTCAACTGAACCGTTGGTTTCGGTTCATATCACCTACTCTTGATTATTTACTGTGTTCTGTACCGGTGCCGCCATGATGCCACGTGCCGGATTTCAAACTCGACAAATTGCTCAATTGCTTCTTTCCTACATTTCGTACATATATCGCATCAGAATGGTCACTCAAGTACAAAACTACTTATTGAAAAAAAACTTGCCCGGCTTGGGGATCGAACCCTGACCTTCGTGTTGAGAATCGAACACGCTACCACGAGACCACGCCTAGATGTTGTTCTAACTGAAACTAAAACTCGAAGAGGTGATTTGATTTTGAAAGCACATCAATACACTATTTGTGACTTATTGAATCCCGTTTGATCACTTTTGTGCCCTTTATGTGACTTACCAAATCCCGTATTGAGCACTTTTGTGCCCTTTATGTGACTTAAGTCCCGTATAACGTACGTATAGATCACTTTTGCAACTTCAAGTACGTTAATGAGCACATATAGTTCACTAATGGGAATTGGGCAAAACAAGTCACATACAACGTACATATTAGCACAGAGAACAGAGTTCGAGCTGGAGCTCAACACGTGTGTTTGAATACCAATCTAAGTTTCAAACCAAATGCGTAAGTGGACTAACATACATAAGATGTCGCTACCGGTACACCTATTTTTGTTTTTATTTTTTCGACACGCTTAGAAATTAATACTCATCGCTTATCTCAAAGAAGGCCAGTGCAATGTATGACAGTAACACAAATTTCGGTGTAATAAATTTTAAAACATCATGATTAAAAAAAAAATGCAAATCATATTTCAATCACAATTGAACGCTGTCAGATGCCCCATATTGTTCAAACAATTTTGGCGCTGAATTGAAAGTTGAATTCCAAGTGTTAAAGTATGTGTTGGGATTTTACTATCAGTTAACAGTTTTCTAGAACAGAAAATGTGAACATAAATGTTAAAATTGTAAACTATGACTCGATATTCTGGTTGATGTTACCTGAGATCGATATATGAGGACTTGTAACTCAGGGTTAGTAATCAGTAGAAATGATTTAAGTTATTTATAAACATGAGTTACAAGATACCATCAACCGGAATACCGACCCATAATTAACAATTATAACATTTATGTTCACATTCTCTGTTATAGAAAACTATTTAATGACAGACATACTTTAAAACTTGGAATTCAACTTTCAATTCAGCGCCAATATTGATTGAACAATATGGGGCATATGCTGGGACATATGACAGCGATTAAAGTATGATTGAAATGTGATTTGCATTTTTTTAAAAATCAAGATTATCTTAAAATTTATCACACAAAAAGTTGTGTTACTCTCATACATTGCAATGGCCTCATTTGAGATAAGCTATGAGTATTAATTTCTAAGCGTGTCGAAAAAATGGAAAAATATGTGTACTGGTAGCGACATCTTATGGATGTTAGTCCACTTACGAATTTGGTTTGAAACTTAGGTGGGTATTCTCACACACGATTTCAACAAATTTTTGTTCGGGGCTCGATGTCTGTTCTCTGTGATATTAGTTACTTTTGCAACTTTCAAGTTCATTAATGAGTACATAAAGTTCACTGAAGGGAATTGGGCAGTTGATTCTCTTTGTCAGCCAATATGTAACTTTCAATGCCTTCATTCAAGTAAATATGTGACTTTTGGTTGCTTGGGATGTCCCGTACTTTTAAAAAATGTTCCAAACCCGTTACCCTGCTTACTAACTAATCAGATCGAACCACCTAAAGTTACATTATATGCACCTGAGTTACATTATATGCAAACTTGGCAGCAATCTCAAACAAAAAAAAAATAAAAATTGGCTAGAGCTTACCTCCCACGACCTTAGAACATTGCTTACGTCATTTGCGAATTCCTCCTCCGATGCTAGTGGGCCTTTTTTACGTAAACATAAGTTCTAGACTATGGGTGGCGGGGGTCACATTTGGCCCGCGAACGCTTATTTGTGGCCTGCGAAGCTTTGATCAGCTTAAATGTTATGAATTGAGGGGTTTGAGTTTAAAAGGGTTGATGTAAAATGTCATCAGGTTTCTCTGGAAGAGTTTTATAAAATGTACAGAGTGCGTCATCAGGAAGTATACAAATTTTCAGTCGATTTCCAAAAATAAACAAGCTTTTGTCTAGATTTTTTATGCGATTCATTCCAAACCAGATTTAGAATACAACGTCGATTAAATGACCACATGATGAGCAAAAACCTGCTCTTTCGCGAGCATTCTGCATAACCATTGGCCAGAATTTCGGGCTTTATAGTGGACTAGCTTGAAGTTCGTCAATGTTTTTGGTGTGATGGCGTTAAATTTACTTTTTAAATATTTTCACAGAAAAATTGTGGTGCCGAATTTCTGAGAACGAGGAGAATAGTTCAAATCATCATTTTTTGAGACAATAATTTTAACGGTAAACACGCACAGTTTTCACAACTGAACGATGGTTTTCGATGTAAAGCACTAGAATTTCGGCGCGTTATTTTGGTCTTTATCGACTGAAAGCTAAAATGGCACTTAATGACGTTTCTAAATTGCGCTTATATGTCAAAATCGACTGAAAAAGACAGAATATAAACAACTAAATATAGTTCATTGAGTGCTGGAAGATGTTATTAGATTATTAATTGTTAAATAACAAAATCTGTAGAAATTTTCGCAATTTTGCAAAAAATATTCTTTTTTAGAAAAAAAAAAAGATTTGTTATATCTTATACATACATTGGAATAATGTATTAGAAAAACCACTAGTCCTTTTAAAATCTAGGATATTTTTACAACTTAGAGGAGATGAGGGCATAACGAGCACCCAGGGCATAATGAGCACTACTCTTTTCTACGAAAGTACGTATTTTCTTAAATAAATTTCATGAGGATTTGTTTCGTACTTCTTATTGTATTAATTTTTCACAAAAAAGGAATCTCCTTATCATCTTTACAGGGATATTTTAAAAAAACTGGCTTGGTTCTCAAGTTACGAAAATATTATAATTTTTGAGCACCACAAAATAAGCTCTTATGATCTTAAAATAACCTTGATCTGTAATGTTTGCACTGCAACATGATGTACACATTGTTTTTCAATTTTTACCATCATAAAATTTTTGATTTTTCACTTTTATCAATTTTAAAACACGTTTTTACTTAAATTTGTTGACTAGGGGCATATAGAGCACCATATTATCGAGGCATAATGAGCATATTCTGCAGTAGAATCTAGCAGCGAATTAAAATTGATTTATAGCGTCACACCTTGACTAGTTTTCATCCGACGATTTAGCCTATTGGTAAGGTGTCGGAGAGGTAATCAAAAGACTAGCGTTAGATTTCTGTTCGAGGTGATTTTTTTTCCATTTACAATTCATGATCGATTTTTTTATTGTTACATTATACGGCTAGTAGCATCATCCTCCGAACAAAGCACATAATGTATGAGCGTGCGTGAATTGTTTGTATTCTACAAACAGACCTAGATTATTTTGTTATTGCTTTGTTTGATGAATCTACGACTCACCTGACTTCATCGAATTGAATTCGCTGTTAGATTCCCCAGCAGAAAACGCACATCTTGCTCTGATTAATGGTTCTCATACTGCCTCAGGGGGGGTTCTCATTATGCCTCCACAGTGGCTGGTTATCAGCTTTTGGCAAAATTTTTTAAAATGCATATTTTAACGTTTTCATCTAGTTTTTCACGTTTCAGCCCGTTAGACCAAGCCCACCGCAAGTTGCTATTTCGGTCGGTATTTTAGATGGTTTGATTGGTTGCGTTTTTATCTACTTACTGATTTTCGCACCCATTGTTGCGATCCAGGTTGGTATTTGTGTTTGTTTATTTTCTGATAGCGACGACCAGCTGCGTTGCTACCGGGTTGCTACATAAACGCATCCTGTAACAACCTACTGCTCGAATGCTATGTCTCGAATCAAGTTAGCAACTGTTGGTGCGATGATGGGTTGATAAATATGTTGCTGAATGAACTCGAATCGAGATTTAGCAACCATTGGTGGGCTTGGTCTTAGAGAATAGGCTTTTCAAGTGTCTAAACACGAAACAATAATGTAACCTCCATATTATAGCTATTTTCTATGGTTAAATAACCGTTTTCCTTAAGGTGGCCATTACGCCCCCATCTCCCCTATTAATGGGTTTTTTATAATTTTAAAGAAATGAATATAGCATAGCATAGCATAGCATGGGGTGACTACACACATCTTGCATTGGCTAATACACATTGTAAATTAATAATCTAAACTAGCATAAGATGCCAAAATGAGAATCTGGGATCAATTCTCATTTCAAATGTTGATTTTGAAAATTAGTGTGGTATAATAATGCACACCGTGAAAAGTCAATGCAATCATGATAGGGAAAATCTGAAACAGTAAAATAACTCTGTAAATGCAGAGAACTCATACGACCCATAAAGCTGTTTCAGATAGGAGTCAGAAGGATGCAATTGAGGAAATCCTACTTGGCAGATAGGATTGTTGAATAATATAATGAATGAAACATGAAACAATCTCACTAAATTTCCCTCGTCGTCCAGGAGTGTTGAATATGACGTAATATACACGATTTGTCCTCCGTTGCGGTACGCTCTTCTCTCATTTTTCAATCAAAGCAACTCAATTGTTTCCCCCGCAGGTGCATTTACCCCGTCCAAAAACCTTTGGAGTCGAATTGACGATTATCACCGTTGTTTTTACATTTTTAGCAGTTCAACTTATCATTGAAATCGTGGGATTTAACATAACCAAATAACCATGTTCACATGTTTGAAAAATCACTTTCAGGCCCATTGAGTGAAAAATGAAATCCAAGAACCGGCACGAAAAACAAAACAGGTTCTTTCAACTCCATGAGGCAAACTTTAAAACTATCTGTGAGCCACTTTCCTTAAGTTTGGAGAACTTATTTGGTAGCCATCTCTTTAGTAAACATCCATCCACATATTGATACCACTTAGATTCAATTTATGAGGATTCACTCAAATAAAAAACGAAAATTATTGGAGTTATCAGCGTAGCGAAAAAAACACGTGCGATGTCAATCAGTCATCGCCTACTCCTCCTTTATAATTTTAAAGAAATAAATATGTTTAAAAAATATTTATAAAAAAAAACGAAATGAAAAAAAAAATGCTGAAAATGTTATATGCCCGTAGACAAATCTCTTTTCCCAAAATTCGGCCCGCTGACTAAAAATGTTGGTTTCCCATGTTCAAAACCTCATATGTGCCATTTTTAGGTCATCTCCGGTACCACATCGTAAAGCTCTGAGATTCTCCTACAACATGGACTACTTTACCTTAAGGTATAGAACTGTGAGTTTTACAGCTGAGTATTCTTAATCCTAAAGCCCCAAATGAGAAAAAAACTGCTTTTCGCAAATGACTATGATCGTTTTTGCAGAATTAGTGTAGCTCCAAACCTGCTGGAGCTGTGAATCCCTGAACCTTAATGTTCAGTTGTGCGCGGCTTCAGTAGGTCACGGAGGATCCAGTGTTGAGTGGTAAGAAGTACCTATTGGTCTTGAAGTTACACTCAAAAAACAGGAATCCTTGTAGGGACACAAGTTCGGTCTTTCACATGGAAAATCTATAAAAAAAAATTTTTTGCTGTAGAATTCTTTTGCTGACTCAGTTGTCAAAATTTGGGCGTTGGTGAAGAAAACCTTGTTAAGAATTTTAGTAACGAGCATCATCGTATAAATGTTCCTCTTACTGAAAAATGTATGGAGGCCTAAGGAGGGTATTTTGAGCTATTCTTGTATTTTTTCGGTACAACCTGGTAGTCAAGATTCCAAAGATAATAGTTGTATGGTATGGTGATTCGATTTGTTATATGAGTTATGAGTATTTACAAAAAGTGCGGAAATGTGTTCGAATACATTTTTTGTTTAGTTGTCGTATGTGCATCAGACTGATTCGATTTGGGGTTATTTTTGAATTTCTCAAACCCTGAGGTCTTAATGGCTTCGTTTTGGTTTAAAACTCATCCATGATTTTTTGCAGAGTTTTTAAGTAAAGTTTCATGAGTAAATTTGGGCATTTATGTTTGTATGAGAAAGTTAAATATTTTGTTATGAAAAATGCTCATTATTTTTATTTTTTCTGTGGAACCGAGTTTTCAAAAAGTTTTTGTGCTCTTTTATAAATGATTTGAAAAGTAATTTTCCGCTGCACAACTGTGACGAAGACAGTAACTTCGTATCTTATTAGAGCACCTGTACTCGTGGTCTATTCTTGGGTCTAATTTATACAAGAATTGAACCAAAGAAATTAGATCCGATGCAATGAAAAAAACTGGCAACTGCACTCGTGTTCCATTAACTGTCAAACGTTTTATAACTGCGTCAAATTGGATCCAAATCTCATCAGTTTTGGATCAATCCTTATACCAGCTCTAAAAAAAGTTGAATTGAAACTGGTATAATGAATAACCAGTGTGGTTGCTCGGGTCGGAATTAGGGTGTAAACCGGCTGTTTGGACCACGGATACAGGTGCCCTTAGGAAAAAAAATTATTAACTGTTGAATATGGGTATGTGTTTGCCTTCTAACATTGAAAAAAAAATCAATTCCACTGAAATCACTTACGGGTGTCTAGCGAGGTATTGCTTGAAAATTAGTCATGCCATATCTCGCTAGAGACCAGCAGTGATTTTAGTTGAATTGATTATTTTGAATGCCAAAAGACATACAAACACCCATTTTCAACAGCCAGCTAATAACTTTCCTGTCTGATCAGATACGAAGTTACAATCTTGAACAAAGTTTTCCAGCGGTAAATTTCCTTCAGAGAATTTACAAATTGGCAAAGAAACCATTTGTAGGCTTGATTCCACAGAAGAAATAAAATAAATGTTCATTTTTCAGAACAAAATATTCCATTTTCCTATACATACCTTAAAGTTTAAAATCACTCATGTACGAAGCTTTTTGGACCCCAGGGTTTGAGAAATTCAAAAATGATCCATGGTGCTTTTTAGCGTTTTTTTTTTTATAATTTTGAATCAACGTTTTAACAACACAAGTACTGGTAGAAGACAATTAAAATTATTTTTTAAGTTAAAATATATAATGTATCGTTCACAAGGGATATATGTGCCCTTCTGATTAATTCTTATGATCACTGAGTTTGATAATAATTAACAAGTACAAAATACCAGAACGATGACAAATTCTTAAATTATCAAATTATTATTAAATTCATACATGTTGTCGAGAACAAGTACAGGATTACCTACTTAGGCTTAGGTCAGAAATGTTTTCATTCGTACATGGAAGGAAAAGTCCACAGTAATGATATAAAATGGACATGAGAAAAGTCTAACGCTTGTTATGCTGATTAAAGGTGGAATTTTCACAAATCATATGTTGTGATTGATCATTAATAAATTGAATTTTCCAATCGTGAAACCATCGTAATCAAAACCAAAACCTTTGGCAAGAAAAACTTTGATACCAATTCTATTCTATGCATTTAATCGCTTACAAACAGATCCAATTGCATGTTCTGTTCGGCGTCTCATGCAGCGCAACATTTCAGCAGCACTTTAAAAATCATCTTTTTCATGATGCACCCTCATTTCTGACAGCTGACAGAATCGAGGAACAGCAACAAACGCAATTACAACTTTCTTTATAATCGGAAACTTGCACCCGGGTAAAGCATGAAACTTGGTGAGGGTAATTTGGGGTACGATACACTTTTAGCTTGGGAGTGTTTAAAAAACTGATATTTTTTTTAAAAGGTTCAATATGCATTAGCCATTTGAAAGGCTCTAGGATGAGGTGATTTTATTTATGCAAATTTGAAATTAGATCGAAACAGCATTCGACTTTAACCTTTACTACCCCACAGTGGGTGTAGTTTTCGGAGTGGAAAATATTATTTTTTGTTCGTTGCTTCCTGCTAGAAACCGGATGCGAGTTGCTAAAAACTTTGCTTTGTTCAGTTTCGCTCAAGAGCTCCTTTTTTGTGTCGATTTTTCGCCAGAGTAGTTGTACAATGTTCGTGTACATTTTTTCTAGTTTTGGATTGCTATCATTTATGAATGAGGACTTAGAATTGGTAAACAGGAATAGTAACGTTAAATGGCAATGGAGGTTTGTTGGAGAGATTTTAGTACAAATATGATCGGTTTATCATCCAAACCATAGAAGATATGCATTTTTCAAATTATTATTTCTAAAATAGCATTTATTGGATGAATTTTTTTTATCATCTTCGAAAAAGTTTTTTGAAATGTCATAAATAGTAACTAATTTAAGATTTCCTTCAGCTTTTTAGGGTTTTCTCGCAAAATTCAATTGGTAATTTAAAAAATACTCAGAATATTCACTTAAAACCGATTATGATTAGAAAATGCAACCTGAAAGTTATATTTTTTTAAAACTGTTTTTTCTAAATATTTTGAATAAACCTTATGCCACAGAACTTTTTACATCTTCAAGAAGCTGTTTTTGCTGCTTTCCCATAAAAATCATCAAACATAACTAATACACCGAACGACAACGTGTAGCCAACATTCAAGAGTGCGGTAAACAAGTCTCCGCACATGAAAAGTAGGTAATCAGGAAATCGATAATAATCAAGATGTTTTCAGTATCGATGCCGATGCTGATGCTGTTTGACTGGTAAAGAGAGGCAAAGAAAGAAAACAAACTTGCTGCTTACGTTGGAACTGCTGTTTGGTGATGGTGGAGAAGCATCTTCGATGACAGACAGATTTTCCTGTGCATAGGCAGGGAAGGTACTTTCCCATTCAGCAGAGAACCAGTTGTGTTTTGTGGCGCTCACTTTTCCATTGGCTTCCATGAGCCGTTCCAAGTGGAAGTCGCAGAAGAATATACCATCAAATGATCATCATTCTGTGTGCTCGATATATCGAAACGATATCCTCGTATCGTGCTCTCCGGATACTGACGGGTCGGGGATCGAGTGGCGCTTTCTCTGCTTCTGTTGTTGTTGTCTAACGAAATCGTGTTTTTACCAGCGAAAAGAAAAACCAATCAGAAGGATATTGGTTCAAGTACGTACATATTTGCATACCCGGGATGATTTTATAATAAAGATTCACCGTTTGTGGAACAGCTCACTCGAATATTAACTTCAGCTGTTGGAAAACAAAAGTTCCTAGACAAATCAAGTAGGTATGTCGGTCCAATATCATTGTTAAAGCTAGGTTTTAATAAAATAAAGTCTCACGTGTTGGAACAATAAACAAATTATTCTTTACTTTTCAACTTGAATGATTCATCAACGTTGAGAGAAAAAAAGCAAAACGCTGATTTTTTCAAACCCAAGGATTCCCTACAAACTGAGAAAGGACGAAGAAGGAAGAAAACGATAGAATCGAGGAAGGAATCCCCTGTTATAGAGTGTCCTTCTGCAAATGCCATCCATTCAAAGTGACTTCATGCCAGGTAATGTGTGGGTGGTAATGAAGTTAGATAAATGTAAAGCATCCCCAACAGAGTCGGTTTGGTTTTGAATTTTCTCCAGTCCATGTCTGTTCAGATATGGTGATTATTATCGACTGCTTCTTTTGGCCTGTGAATCTTGTTGCTTTCCTTTGAATATGTGTAGAAAGTTTTTCTAACATAACAAGATTATTGAAAAGAATAAAAACATAAAATACAACAAAGTTTAAACATGAATTAGAGTAAGTGTGCTTCATGTGCCTTAAAAATGAGTTTGTCATTTTAGTCAGCTATTTTCTAAAAAAACTTACGTAGTTCTTATAACCAAAAGCATGTGAAACAATTATGGTTTAAAAACAAAAAAATCAAACTACAACTTCAACCTTTTTCTTACGTTTTCAAAAAGGAATTTTTTGTTAACAAAAATGCTGAGAATTTTGACAAAACTGAACAGATTATTAATCGATCAAATTTTTAAGTAATTTTTTCCGAACAGTCTAAATCAAACGGAATGGCAAAATAAGGATTACTAGACCTTCAACATTATGAACACATATCCTAGTAACAAAATCTGCTTATACTAGAACTTCAACTTGTAAAGAATACCCGGGAAGGAAGGAAGTCATCTTTAGTTTAGATAAAATGTCTTCTGCACATCTAAATGTATTGAAACCGTATTCAGTTTTCTCAATCCTTCGTAAACTGACGATTAATCTGAATCATATTCAGACTTTGTTTGTTTTGGAAAGAACAAAGATTGAATTTTAAAAGAAATTTTAAAACCGATTCTTTTTCTATTTGCTTTCATTCTTTTTAACTTCATTTGATATTTCTATTTAAAATTCGAACATTGTTCCTTTTAAAACAAAAAAAAATAGGATCAGCCATTCTAATCTGGGCCATTTGCAGTTCGTATCATTTGCCGAAACTGGTATCCAGGGTCGTAGGAAGAACTGTCTCATGGGGGAGGGGGAGGAGGGGGGTTTGGTGATTTTTCGCCCAAAAATAAAAAAATACAAAAAAAAAAATACAATTCAAATAAAATAAAAAACAAAAAAAAATACAAAAACAAAAAAAATAAAACAATTTATGTTTGTAACCACGTGATTATTCATTTTTAAGTACTTTGACATTAAAAGGTTTCGTATTCAATCATTATTCAATAAACCCAAAAGGTGAGCTAAAATCGCTTACATTGATGGTTAATTTGTTAAAGAGTCTGAAAGATCCAACTAAGTTAATTTGGGCAAAAAATATGCTTGCTAAGAAGAGTCTTCCTTTTCTTAACAAAAACTTACCAACTGCATCGTTGGTATAAATCGCGAATGACATAAAGATGTTAAAACGACTATAATCGAAATTCCAAAAATTCTTATTCCATACTCAAATCAAACAAACCCAATCTTCCAAATTATTTTGCAAATTCAAACATTTTAATCTTTGATGAAAATAAACCAAATTTTCAAAAAAAGGAGATAAAATCATAAGATTTTTTGATCAAAATGTCTTGATGCAAACTTGAAACAAATTAATGATTTTAGTATGAAATTTGCCTTTAAATGAAAATATTAACACATTGCGGACCAAACACTAGATATCTCGTTTTTTCGTTTGCCGCTAGTTTGCCCCATTAAAAGACATTATTCAAACGTTATGAATCTTATAATGAAACTTCATTGGACAAAATTTGACACAACACTTCTTGTTACTCAAATATCTATATTAAATAAGCAGAAAATGCTGAATTTTTGTATTCTTAATGTGTTAATATTGTTGCATAATATACGGGGAAAAAAATAAAATTATGTGCATATAAAAGAATTATATTTACAATATAATTTTGTTTAAAAAATTGTAATCTGGAAATTGAAATTACGAGCAATCTTAACACATTAAGGACTGCGAAGAAATCTATCACGAGAAATCATGAGAAACCCCGAGAGTAAATTTAACTAATTTAGTATTTTTAAGTTATTTTGTCGAGCAAAGTTCAACACTCAAAATGAGTCTATTCGAATTATACTTCGAAGTGTAGCACACTGTTGGCAAGCGAAAAAACGAGATGTATCGTATTTGGTTTGCAATTTGGTTAATCTCTTGAATAGGGCTTGTGATATAGCTCAGTTTGCAAGTCTGTTGTCTCCTGAGCCGATGTCCGCAAGTTCGAGCCCAAGAGTAAACATCGAACACAGTTGTACCGGATAAGTTTTTCAAAAACGATCCGCCAACTGCAAAGTTGATAAAGTCGCGAATGCCATAAAGATGGTACATCGACTATAATCGAAAAAAAAATCTCTTGAATTCCTCAACAATGTATGTTGATTGTAAAATTTCTTTTTTTTCTGGATATTCTGAATTTGAATTCTGAACCTGAATTCCAAAATTGTGCTTTTAATCTGTATCCGAATTTCCATAAGATTTCTGAAATGTACAAAAAAATCGATTTCCGAATCTTATTCCAAATCAGAATTTAATGAGCCAAGTTTCATGAATCTATTATTTAAATTCTGTTCATCAGGTTTAACCTAAATTCACTATTTGAATTATTTATTTTTAATCTGTATTGTAAATCAAAATTAAAATATCAATTTAAAAAGAGACTTTCCAATTTTGAATTGCCATTTCGAAACTTTAAATTTTTGAATTTTGTATAAGAATTAGATTTAAGAACGTCGAATTTGAATATAAAACAAAATTTCGCTCTTTCATATTCGGAAAAAGTATAATCAAAATGTAAAAAATGCATATGATCTCGAAAAACATGGTTTAAATTTGATATGAAATGTAAAACCACATTTGAACCAGGATTTCAAAAAAAAAAAACATTTTATTTTATTGTGATTGATTAAACTAAAAATCAAGAAACCTAAACTGGATATAGAATCCGGAATACGAATATAGAAACACAATTTTGGTTATGGGAATTATTGAATCACCTACGAAACCAATGAAATTGGTTTCAGAAAAGGGGTAGGCTTATTTTCGACGAACAAGTGAGAACATTAAAAAAAAAAATATTGCAGAATTTTGGATTTGGGATTGATTTTTGAGCTTTTGGCATTAGTTTTTAGTCTAGATTGTTACTCTTGATAAACTTAACTCTATTAGCATAATTTTGTTCTGAATTTATATTTTTGAGTGTAGAGTAGAATACCTCGTTTGCTGTTTTGGATTCTCATGGGAGATGTTTTACCCCCGTTGATGAGATCTCGGCATTGAAAAGATTAATTACTGAAAATACTTATAAGCACGGACCTCCTGAACTTTTTCGAGTTGTACCTCAAAATTTCCCCTTTTTTGCACTCAGAAAAAAAATATAAATTGATTTTTTCATAATATCTGATTTTAATTTGATATGTGCATCGAGAAAGTCATCCATAAACAGGATGAAAATGCATTTGGTTATTTATAATCATTGCAAAACAAACTAATTTCCTTTGAAAAAATACAGATATTCAAATAAGTCGTCCTTCTGAGAGATTTACTAAAACCAACCCGGTTCTTGTTGAAATCTTGACAAATGTTACCCAACTATAAATACTATTAAATTTTTAAGAACACGCTACCAGTACTAAGCAGAGCTCGAAGAAATCATATTCGTTGACCGTAGTAGGGCATGAATGAGAGAAAATAAATTTCCTCCCCACGTGTTTCGAAAGACAATGAAATAAAATCATATTAGCATAGACGAACTTCATAATGACAGTGAATACATTTTTTTTTTCTTTCGTCATTCACTCCACAGTCATTCAATCCCTGAAGTCGTAACAGTCAACAAATTATCAGTCATGTAAATTGGATTTTTTATGATTGGATGTACTTTCTATACTACCAGACAACTAAAAATTGTCTCTTACGGACTCTTATCAATGCCGTATGGACGCTTGCCAAATCAATTTAACGTGACTACCCTTTCTTAGCACGGTTAGGCGTGTCTGAATGATAAAATGCTTCTAAAAACGATGATTTTAATTGGTCACCTTAACAATTTTTAATAGACTATGACCTGGAAGAAAAACAACGGAGATCCCCGTTATGCTATGTTTGTAGAGGATAAAAACGCCCAGGCGTTAAAATTTTTAAAAAAACCATGCGTTGTTTGCAATTTCAATTCTATCATGATCTCCGAATTTATAGGACTGAGTTTTTCAAAAGTTCACATTCACAAGTAAGAAATTGAAGTGACGTTTTTTCGACAGTCAGTCACAGATTGCTTTTTTGACTGATTGGGCGCAATGATGGAAACGTGAAACGTAGACATTGAAAGGAAAATGATTTCACTTTCATCCAAGAATGTCAACAGTTTTGAGCACTGGTACTAAGCGATTTAAATTTGGTTTAATTTTCATAATTATACCTTTGAAGTTAAGCAAAAAAAGTATTTTTAAATAGTTACGTACCAGAGTTGAGTTTTTGAATAATAAGCAAATGTTGTAATATGTTGATGGAGATTCGATGTTTTTAAAGCAATATTTTCTTCACGAATAGTTGAAGAAACTTTTAAAGTATAATCTTTAAAGTGTGATAAGATCTGTTTTCCTGAGGCCCTCCAAACTCCTTAAAATTGAAGGAAGAGTCCGCTCGAAAGCTGATAACGCTCAAACAACTGTGGATTTTGTTTTCAAATATTTGTTTTAATTCAATGAACAACTTTTCAGAAGACCACGTTTAGATTTGTCATCTGAGAAAAAAAAGTTACAGTTCTTTTTTTTTTGGCAGTTCTCTCAATCCTGCAAAAAACGGAAAACTTTACGGAGTTAAAAAAAAAAGAGATTAAAACCAATTTGAATCTATTATATTTTTAAGCATAAGTCGAATCGTGCCACAGTGTGCAACGAAGTTGTAAAATGAGTTTAAATCTTCAATATCAAATACTCAAAGGCTTTTTTGAATGATCAAATCGAAGAGTCCGACTTTAATTTCGAATGAAGTTGATGAAGATTGAGGTAGGGGAAAGGTTTCCTAAATGAGCCTATCGGGTTAAATGACCCTAAGGCTGTTTGATGAAATGGCTGACTAGACAGCTTATCTGACCAATGCATTTTGAGGGTGATACGCTTAGAACATAAGGCAAGAAAGAATTTTATGAATTTACAAACTCATAAAAATTTAAAAAATCATACAAGGTTTTGAGTCATTTAAAATGTAATATTTCGACTTTTAAAAATTATACGTAAAGAAGCTTAAAACAAAAACTAGGATGGTTTTTGTTTCTTACTCAAATGAACTTAAGAAATTAAACATATTTCAGCTTTTGTGGAGGTTTAATAATGATTATATAGTGGAGTAAGAGAGTGTTTTTGTATGCCCCCATCATGTTTGTAAAATGCCTCCATCGTAAAATAACAAGATAAATAGAATAAATAAATGATTTTTATTATTGAAACTTCAAATCTAAGCTCTGATCAACATCTTAAGAGAGAATTGAAGGTCTAAAAACAGATTTGATAAAGTTTTTCTCATGGATGAACTGCCTCCATAGTATGGCAGCCCTAACTTTTGTTTTATTCCATAAAATTATAATATACATAGATTTTTATAAAACTTCAGCTTTGTCGTACGAAAATTATTACTTTCTAGTAGTTTGAATGAAATTATACGGAAATATTGCCCAAAAAACAGAAATTTGGCTCAAAACATAAATAGGCGCATTTAGCCCGCACGGTTTGAGGTTCGGAAATTTAAATAACACTTTTAATAAAATCATTTTCTTGGATACAGAAGAAAATTTCAACATAAAAATTACTCCAATGTATAGAAAACAGATGCCTGCACACGTTGACATAGTTTTTGTACACATATTCGATGTGATATTTGATTTAATCAGTGTTCTGCTTAATAGGCGCATATAGCCCGCTCCTCCCCTACATTTTTCTTCATCTATATATGTATATAAAAAGCAGTTTCTTTATGTTTGTTTGTTTGTTTGTTTGTTTGTTTGTTTGTTTGTTTGTTTGTTTGTTTGTTTGTTTGTCCTCTATAGACTCAGCCGTCTTAAGAGCTAGGTCTAAATTTTGGCATGGATGCTCATTAGGACCAGGAATCATGAAAAATGTTTTTAGATTTTCCGATGACCCCTTCTGAAGGGGGTCTTCCATACAAGACAAATATTGTTTTCGCGATATTGATGTTACTTTTCGTCGGATTGTGTTGAAAATTTGCACATTAGTGTTTTGAGGGTTTACATAGTATTCCGTCTCACGACATAACTTGACGAACATAATTCCTAAAATTCACTCGGTTCATAGCAACCGTTCTCCAATTTCTCGGGCACCCCACGTTCGCCAGATCACGCTCCACTTGGTCTAACCACCTCGCTCGTTGCGCCCCCGCTCGTCTTGTTCCTACCGGATTCGTAGCGAACACCTGTTTTGCAGGACAGTCGTCCGGCATTCTCGCAACATGTCCCGCCCAGCGTATCCGGCCAGCCTTCACCACCTTCTGGATACTGGGTTCGCCGTAGAGTCGCGCGAGCTCGTGGTTCATCCTTCGCCTCCACACTCCGTTCTCCTGTACGCCGCCAAAGATGGTTCTTAACACTCGTCGCTCGAATACTCCGAGTGTACGCAGGTGTTTTGAGGGTTATAAAAATTGATTCTAGGTATCAAATTTTGTGTAAGGGGTCAGCCAAAGGGGCCGTCCATATTAACTGTTCGCTGTTTTTGCGATATTTACGATGTTATTCATCGTACTAAGATGAAAATTGGTACATGATAGTTTGGAGTAAAGTGCAGTCAATTTGAGGTATCAAATTCAGTGTAAGGGGCCGGCAAAAGGGGTCTTCCATATTAAATTTTCAATATCTTAGTGATATTGACTTTATTATACATTGGATTGGGATGAAAATTTGCACTTAGGAGTTATAAATGACAAACAATTGATTTCACTTATTAAAATTAAAGTCAGGGGTCGACAAAAGGGGTCGTCCATATCAACGATTCACTGTTAATGCGATCTTATCGTTATTATACATTGGATTCAGATGAAAATTGGTACACAAGAGTTTTGAGGGACGGAAAATCGATTTCAGGTATTAAATTTAGTGAAAGGGGCCGGCAAAAGGGGTCGTCCATATTAACTTGCCATATTTTTGCAATATCGTCGTTATCATACATCGGATTGGGATGAATATTTATACACGGTAGTTTTCAGGGACGGGTATTGATTTCAGATGTCAAATGTTTTGCTAGGAGTTGACGAAAGGGGTCGTCCATATTAATTACTTTCTCACTTTTTTTTAGCAATATTGGCGTTATTATGCAAAGTATTGTTTTGAAAATTTGCACACGAGAGTTTTTAGGGAAGGGCAACCGATTTCAGATATTAAAAAATGTATAAGAGGCCACCGAAAGCATGCAAGGATCGAGTCGAAATTTATACACGGGGCACGGTCAATTGATTTCTGATGTCAAATTTAGTAGCAGACAGAAAAAGTGATCGTCCATTTTTTTTTGCAATTATTACTTAACAATGAATTTGGAAGTGCACCTGGAAACTGCTTGGCAATTGACTTCCATACAAACTGTTCATGACATACTCAAAATTGAAAGCGAAACGGAGTTCGTATGGGATCAGCTAGTATGATATAAACCAAAAAAAAAAACATTTAATTCTTAGAATATGGTAATTTCAAAAAGAGCTTCGCGGACCATAAAAAATAGCAGCGGGCCAAATGTGGCCCGTGGGCCATGATTTGGCCGCCCATGCTTTAAAGCTTGTAAAACAGTGTTGTCACATATTTGTTTTTTTTTTAAATTTTATTCTGTACATTCTTCATCATATCTCCACAAGATCAAACAATAAGACCTCGAGAAAATGCATTACTTTCTTCTTAGACTGACTTTGGTTTGCGTAAACTCCAGCAAATTTCAGCAAAATAAGTTGAATGTGAACTTATATGTGCAAAATTTGGTGACAACTTCAAGTAGTTTTCGAAATAGCTTCCAAACAAGAATAATCACATGAAAGATTGTCACCAAATTTTGCATATGCTGATTATGTATTGTCCATTTAAATGAAATTTTTAGAAAACTCGCTGGTGAACTGGCAACAAAGCACTTCCGACAATCTAGTACTTCACTGTTCTTTGTCGGAAGTCCGGACTTCCGAAAAAAACTTAGTGCGCGATAATATGTTCCCAAATAACCATAGGCATTTTTTTTAGCTTTATATTAGCATTAAAATGCTAAATTACACTTTATCAGCACATCAAGTGCGATTTTGCATTACAACATCCCTTTGAGTGCTATGCTGCGTAATATTGGAATTAGACCACTCTTTCAAAATGCAACTAGCATTTTATCAGCTTTGCACAATGCATCATAGCTCTAAATCAGAATAACAAATGCTACATTTGCTAAGTATTAAATTGGCATCACACAAGCTTGCTTTGATGCTTTTAAGCACTATGTAAGCACTTAATTTGGCATATGCCATAGCGCATTAGCATTGTTTGATACTGAATGAATGCAAATTTAGGACACCGTTTGCTCGAAATTTGATTCAAATAGGGCTTTTTATCAAAGATTTAACGCGGACCTGATACGTTCACAAACAGAGTCACTGAAAAATGCCCGAGCCATAGATGTCATGAGTTCGATTCCAGGTCACCTTCAGACGAAAAGGAAAATAAATCATATAGGAAAATCAACTCTTAATATACATAAGCGAATATCAACAAAAGACAAATTCAGTAGGTTATGAGAGAAAAATCAAGCCAAACAATTTTTTTTCCTCATGGTCGTACGCCATATGAACGTCACTTAACTTTTTCCCAGCATTTTGTCCGCCAACGCTATAGCTTTAACCAATGCTATGAAAGTATAAGAAAAGATGCACTTGCTGTATCCAATAGTGTTAACTTTTTTGTAAAGTTGAATTTCATCTTAAATATTTTATTTCTTCAATACATCGCTGTCCGTGATACTTCGTTCAATTGTAAACCTCATCTCCCATTCGGATGTACAAAACACCCATCCCAAACCCTGTTTGCATTTCGCAACACAACACGCGAAATGAATCAAATATTGATACCCTCTCGGACTTGTTGGTGTTCGGCCAGCAGCGGTCGGACCACGGGGTGGTGGTTAATGTAAAAATATATCTATTTTTCGCGACTTGTGTGCTTCTTTTTCTTCTTGTTGTTGTCGAAACTCGACTGACAACTGACGATGACAAACAAATGACACGATCCAGCAACGACGATTGTACGAGAAACGTCCTAGGCTGATAGTTCGTTCGGTGACGTCACGGACCAAAAAAAAAAAGTCGGCTAATTCTCGCTCGCCGCACGTCTGCTGCTGTTGTGGGGGTTGTTATCCTTGACTGGAGTGCGCATGTCCTGGATCTCGGTAGAAAAGAGAAGGGGAAAGGTTTCCTAAATGGGCCTATCGGGTTAAATGACCCTACGGCTGTTTGATGAAATGGCTGACTTGACAGCTTATCTGACCAATGCATTTTGAGGGTGATACGCTTAGAACATAAGGCATGAAAGAATTTTATGAATTTACAAACTCATAAAAATTTAAAAAATCATAAAAGGTTTTGATACATTTTGATGTAATATTTCGACTTTTAAAAATTATACGTAAAGAAGCTTTAAACAAAAACTAGGATGGTTTTTGTTTCTTACTCAAATGAACTTAAGAAATTAAACATATTTCAGCTTTTGAGGAGGTTAAATAATGATTATATAGTGGAATAATAGAGTGTTTTTGTATGCCCTCATCATGTTTTTAAAATGCCTCCATCCTAAAATAACAGGTTAAATAGAATAAATAAGTGATTTTTATCATTGAACCTTTAAATCTAAGCTCTGAATAACATCTAAAGAGAGAATTGAAGATCTTAAAACAGATTTGATAAAGTGTTTCTCATGGATGAACTGCCTTCATAGTATGGCAACCCTAACTTTTGTTTTATTCCATAAAATTATAATATACATAGATTTTCATAAAACTTCTACTTTGTCGTACGGAAATTATTACTTTCTTGCAGTTTCAATGAAATTATACGGATATATTGCCCAAAAAACAGAAATTTTATTCAAAACATAAATAGGCGCATTTAGCCCGCACGGTTTGAGGTTCGGCGTTTTAGACAACATTTATAATAAAATCGTTTTCTTGGTAACAGAAGAAAATTTTAACATAAAAATTACTCCAATGTATAGAAAACAGATGCCTTCACACGTGTATATAGTTTTTGTACACAAATTCGATGTAATATTTGATTAAATCAGTGTTCTGCTTAATAGGCGCATATAGCCCGCTCCTCCCCAACATTTCTCCACATTCAGCAAACAGGAGCTCGCTCGCGGAAATGACTTTTCCTCATTCAGCACTTTGAGCATTGTCGGAGGATTCCACTAACACCTTAGAAGGTTGTGTGTTTTTGGTTCGTTGGAGGACTCGTCGAAGGGAAAATTGTTCGGAAAAATGCTTCGATTGCCACGCACGCACGAGAATGTCAAAACGAGAGAGAGAGAGGGTGAGAATTTTCCGGCTGGCATTTATGGGTCGGGTGGAGTTTGGTCCCTCGAAGTATGCAACACGGATCGGCTCACTCAAAAGGACGTCAGCCTTCGTGTCGGTCGCAACGCGTCGTTCCGAGTGTGGTAATACTTAGTGGGGATTTTTCATTGAGGTTGCCTATTTGCTCAGTGGAATGGGGTTGAGGGTGCAGTTTTTTGCTCTGTTCTGGTGTGAATTACATTCCTTGCTGCGGATATCTGTAGGATTTTAGTGGTGTCTTTACGGGGTTTTTGGGCGGAGGGTTTAGCGCATAGACGAGTGCAGAGTGAAGATTCTACTATTGGAAGAGAAAGGCATTCAATGTTTGCACAGTTATGTAATTAGAGTGTGAAACAATTCGCAATGAATTTGAATAGTAAAACTGAAGCCAGTGGAGGAATATCATAGCTCCGGTGGGGTGGTTAAATTGTCACTAACACACCTTAACGAGGAATGGCATTGTGTTAGAAGCATTGTAGTACGATTTTTCCAGTGTCCAAACAAACAGTATAGATGAAGTAAATTAAATTTTAGCGAGACAAGTGTAGCTTGGTGGAAATGTCATAATGATATGAAATAACGTTCCGGAATTTTTGGAAGTTTCAGAGTGAAATAAAGTTATGCTCACTGCTGAGTGGCTTATGTGGAACTTCGGATGCCGGCCGATGTGTGTGAATGTGTGTGCCTCGAAAAGAAAAAAAATACACGGGTCGCGGTCTTAGGGATTGAGTTGGGCACGAATGCTACCGACCTGCAAATAAAAGAAAAGAAAAGCAAGAAAACAAGTCGGAAACGTCCCGGAGAATATCGCCGAATAAAAGCTGATTAGATTCCCAAACTTTCCCCGAGTGTTTCTGCAGATGTATTTCGGCTTGTGTTTCACGGCCAGAGCGAGATTAATAATTAAAATCCAATTTGCGAAAAATTGGTTTTTTCTCAACAAATAATATACGCCTAATAGCGAGCTCACCTTCGTGAGAAACAATAAAGAACAGAACAAACACCAGCAGGTGTTCTGGGAATGAAAAACACCTGAGTCCAGAAATAAAACGGCATTTCCTCCATTTAACAATGGTTCGAGGACCGTTGACGATTGTGTAACATCTTGAAAAATTCGACCGGAAACGTCACAGTGTATCATCGTCTTACATAACGCAGATCAATTCGTTGATTTTTTTGCGGTTATATTTTGCGGACAACACAGTGTTCCCGAAAGACGACGACGGAGGCAATCAGAAACAAAATCCATCGCTGTCGAAGAAAAGAAAATCAAACGCGGCTCCCCCACCTTCGGGCGTTACAATCTTAAGGAGCCAAACAAGGCAACTTTTGCACCCACACAAACAACTGGACTCCACAGCTGGCACACGCACAAACGCACTTCCACCTACCAAAAGATGACTGTTGCGTTTGTTGGGTGAACGAGCGTTTTTCCTTCGTTTGTGATAAGTTGTGTGTTCTATGCGAATGCGTTGCTTGCGTGTCACATCCTTGGAGAGCATCATCGTCAGGCGGGCGCGAGGATTAGTGTGGGATTTTGCTTTTATTACAGTCGATCGGAAAAGTGACAAGGGTGACTAAGACGATGGGCTAACGAAGGCGACGGGGACAATAACAACAAAAACATCGTCAGCCATTCCGATGAACCGACAGACGTCGATGTCTACGAAATTTTTGCTTACATATCGATTCATTGGTAGAAATTTTCCTGAACTACTGAAATAATGATTCAGTTTTACCTAAGGAATAATAAATCATAACATTTGCCTAATAAAAAACCTAGAACTTTACGTTATTTCAAGCATTTAGAAAATGTTCAAAAGTGTTAAAACATTTTAGTTCAGTAGATTCCAAAGAGCATATTAAAATCAGTTGTAGAACTCTCAAATCTTTAAAAGATGCCATCAATGACAAAATCATGGAAAGCCTTTTAAAATTCCTTCAGGAACCACTCATTTTCTTAAAAACATTTACATCGATGCTTTCCGATAGAAGGGTTTTCTTGCTTCACTTATAGTCATTTTACCATCTTTATGGCATTCGCGACTTTATATAAACGTTGCAGTTGGCGGACAGTTATTGAAAAACTTATCCGATACAACTGTGTTCGATATTTGCTCTTGGGCTCGAACTCGCGGACATCGGCTCAGGAGGCAACTGACTTGCCAACTGAGCTATACCACAAGCTCGAATCCGATAAAAGGTGGCTATTTTCATAGCCAAAAAAAACTCTGTCGCATGCCCAATGACTCATCAAGTCCAGATTTAACGCATCGGGTTTCATTTTGTATGGAAAAACTAAAGTTTTGTTCTAAAGACCACCAGAGTTGAATCAGAATCTTACTGTAATGCTGTAACGGAGAATGAGGATACTTGATCCCTGGGGATACTTGACTGCTTCGCTATATCTCGTATCAGGAATGTCTTACAGATATCGAGATATTCTAGAATGATGTGCCAAATAACAAAATGCTTTTATCTCAACAAATCAAAAAAAAATCGATTTATTGTACTTTATTTAAAAAAATAAGCAAAATGTGTTTTGAAAATCTTTTTTATCATTCCTAAATGTTTCTCACATGAACACATTTTATTAAAAATATTTATTCCAACATTTCGACCGCTAGGGTATAATATGAATTTCATAATGCCATTTTAAGGCTATAGTAAACTCTATTTTTTAAGAAGAAATTTTCCAAAATGTATGTTATAGGTATAATTGATCCCTATACTCCAAAACGATATATTTGTCTTCTGAATGGATCGTGCTCATTGGGTTATTATGAAGTTTTTAATATCTGTCCAATAACTAATGTTTATTCAGAAATTATCTGATACAAAGGACTAAAAATACTGTATTTAACTAAAAACTAGAAAATTGCGCCTTAAAGTAGAATTTTCTTTGTCTGATACTAACAAACTGTGAAACGAGCACAAATATGGCAAAAAATAGTCAACGAACCTTTTATCTTCAGATTTTAGCTAGATTTTTTCATAGGGTCAGGGCACCCTGAATAAAGGATCAGGTCTCCTTCAGTAGGATCAAGTCACAGGTAACTTAAAAAATACCAACATTTTTTTAGTCTCACGAAAACGCTTCTAATTCAACTACGAGTTCAAGTATCGTTCTAATTTTTGGAGCGTATAAACTTGAAATTACACGCAGACAGAAAATGCAAAAGACGGCGAGTTTTCTCAAAAAGATATGATGAAAATAAGAAAAGGGAATCACGTATCCCCATTCTCCACATTCTAATCTTCCAATCTGAAGCAAAATAAAAAAAAAATCAAAAAGGAAAAATAATAGAAATTCATTTTTATAATTATTTCTTTTTTTCTTTTCGCAAAAAGGTAACTTCAGCTTTTTAGAAACATTCGATTTTTTTTAACGTAGACATAATTTGATTCACATTTAAAAAAAAAAAAAATATTGAAAAAAAATTTTTATCATGAAATTTTGAACACGGTGTTAAGCAGAGTTGACTAAACCCAGAAAAATCCATAATTCCACAAAGTTTTAGCAAATTGAAATTTAAATAGATTTTGTTCATTAAATTTTATACTACTAGTGTTGGTTTTCTATCCTTGATTTATGAAAATCATATGAAATTGTTAATTGTTGAAATTAATAACAATTACATTTGTCGTTTTTTTAGTACGGTTTTTTTAATGAAATTTATGGAAAAAGCACCATAGAAAACCGACACAGATCGAATCAAAGCATAGCATAGCAAAGCATTGGGTGACTACACACATCTTGCATTGGCTGATACATGCGGTACAACTAATTATCAAGAACAACACGAGGTACCGAAACGAGTATCTTGATTCAATACTTATTTCAAGTGTCGCCATTGGAGATCAGTGGGATCATCTCGATAAGTCAATGTAATCATTAAGGGGATAATCTTAAACAGATAAAAAACTTTTTAGGTGCAGAGAACTCATACGACCCAGGATGCTTTGTTCAGATAGGAAGCGGAAAGGTTATGTTTTAAACGAAATCCTACATGGCAGATAGGATTGACGAAGAATTAAAATACAATTGCTAAATCATATTGTATAGAAGGAATTTTCCACCATACTAAATTTGTGCATTTCTTCGTGTCACAGACTCATCTATTCAAACAATATTTCCGGTCATTTTGCTTCACAAAAAACGTACATCGTGATTTTGTTTTAAAAAGACACACATACGACATAAAAAGCACTTTACATTCCGTTATTACTGAATTCTGATGATACCACAAAACAAGATAAATTTTCCGCTTTCCGCAGCTAGCGGTTAGAACCTATAATTGAAATAATTGCACTTATTTTCCTCTAAATTTCTCGAACAACTTGCGAACATTTTTCCCCTGCATCTCAGTTGTTAAGTTGAGGCGTTCAGATTCACAATTATTTTGTAGAGTGTGAAACAATTCGCAATGAATTTGAATAGTAAAACTGAAGCCAGTGGAGGAATATCATAGCTCCGGTGGGGTGGTTAAATTGTCACTAACACACCTTAACGAGGAATGGCATTGTGTTAGAAGCATTGTAGTACGATTTTTCCAGTGTCCAAACAAACAGTATAGATGAAGTAAATTAAATTTTAGCGAGACAAGTGTAGCTTGGTGGAAATGTCATAATGATATGAAATAACGTTCCGGAATTTTTGGAAGTTTCAGAGTGAAATAAAGTTATGCTCACTGCTGAGTGGCTTATGTGGAACTTCGGATGCCGGCCGATGTGTGTGAATGTGTGTGCCTCGAAAAGAAAAAAAATACACGGGTCGCGGTCTTAGGGATTGAGTTGGGCACGAATGCTACCGACCTGCAAATAAAAGAAAAGAAAAGCAAGAAAACAAGTCGGAAACGTCCCGGAGAATATCGCCGAATAAAAGCTGATTAGATTCCCAAACTTTCCCCGAGTGTTTCTGCAGATGTATTTCGGCTTGTGTTTCACGGCCAGAGCGAGATTAATAATTAAAATCCAATTTGCGAAAAATTGGTTTTTTCTCAACAAATAATATACGCCTAATAGCGAGCTCACCTTCGTGAGAAACAATAAAGAACAGAACAAACACCAGCAGGTGTTCTGGGAATGAAAAACACCTGAGTCCAGAAATAAAACGGCATTTCCTCCATTTAACAATGGTTCGAGGACCGTTGACGATTGTGTAACATCTTGAAAAATTCGACCGGAAACGTCACAGTGTATCATCGTCTTACATAACGCAGATCAATTCGTTGATTTTTTTGCGGTTATATTTTGCGGACAACACAGTGTTCCCGAAAGACGACGACGGAGGCAATCAGAAACAAAATCCATCGCTGTCGAAGAAAAGAAAATCAAACGCGGCTCCCCCACCTTCGGGCGTTACAATCTTAAGGAGCCAAACAAGGCAACTTTTGCACCCACACAAACAACTGGACTCCACAGCTGGCACACGCACAAACGCACTTCCACCTACCAAAAGATGACTGTTGCGTTTGTTGGGTGAACGAGCGTTTTTCCTTCGTTTGTGATAAGTTGTGTGTTCTATGCGAATGCGTTGCTTGCGTGTCACATCCTTGGAGAGCATCATCGTCAGGCGGGCGCGAGGATTAGTGTGGGATTTTGCTTTTATTACAGTCGATCGGAAAAGTGACAAGGGTGACTAAGACGATGGGCTAACGAAGGCGACGGGGACAATAACAACAAAAACATCGTCAGCCATTCCGATGAACCGACAGACGTCGATGTCTACGAAATTTTTGCTTACATATCGATTCATTGGTAGAAATTTTCCTGAACTACTGAAATAATGATTCAGTTTTACCTAAGGAATAATAAATCATAACATTTGCCTAATAAAAAACCTAGAACTTTACGTTATTTCAAGCATTTAGAAAATGTTCAAAAGTGTTAAAACATTTTAGTTCAGTAGATTCCAAAGAGCATATTAAAATCAGTTGTAGAACTCTCAAATCTTTAAAAGATGCCATCAATGACAAAATCATGGAAAGCCTTTTAAAATTCCTTCAGGAACCACTCATTTTCTTAAAAACATTTACATCGATGCTTTCCGATAGAAGGGTTTTCTTGCTTCACTTATAGTCATTTTACCATCTTTATGGCATTCGCGACTTTATATAAACGTTGCAGTTGGCGGACAGTTATTGAAAAACTTATCCGATACAACTGTGTTCGATATTTGCTCTTGGGCTCGAACTCGCGGACATCGGCTCAGGAGGCAACTGACTTGCCAACTGAGCTATACCACAAGCTCGAATCCGATAAAAGGTGGCTATTTTCATAGCCAAAAAAAACTCTGTCGCATGCCCAATGACTCATCAAGTCCAGATTTAACGCATCGGGTTTCATTTTGTATGGAAAAACTAAAGTTTTGTTCTAAAGACCACCAGAGTTGAATCAGAATCTTACTGTAATGCTGTAACGGAGAATGAGGATACTTGATCCCTGGGGATACTTGACTGCTTCGCTATATCTCGTATCAGGAATGTCTTACAGATATCGAGATATTCTAGAATGATGTGCCAAATAACAAAATGCTTTTATCTCAACAAATCAAAAAAAAATCGATTTATTGTACTTTATTTAAAAAAATAAGCAAAATGTGTTTTGAAAATCTTTTTTATCATTCCTAAATGTTTCTCACATGAACACATTTTATTAAAAATATTTATTCCAACATTTCGACCGCTAGGGTATAATATGAATTTCATAATGCCATTTTAAGGCTATAGTAAACTCTATTTTTTAAGAAGAAATTTTCCAAAATGTATGTTATAGGTATAATTGATCCCTATACTCCAAAACGATATATTTGTCTTCTGAATGGATCGTGCTCATTGGGTTATTATGAAGTTTTTAATATCTGTCCAATAACTAATGTTTATTCAGAAATTATCTGATACAAAGGACTAAAAATACTGTATTTAACTAAAAACTAGAAAATTGCGCCTTAAAGTAGAATTTTCTTTGTCTGATACTAACAAACTGTGAAACGAGCACAAATATGGCAAAAAATAGTCAACGAACCTTTTATCTTCAGATTTTAGCTAGATTTTTTCATAGGGTCAGGGCACCCTGAATAAAGGATCAGGTCTCCTTCAGTAGGATCAAGTCACAGGTAACTTAAAAAATACCAACATTTTTTTAGTCTCACGAAAACGCTTCTAATTCAACTACGAGTTCAAGTATCGTTCTAATTTTTGGAGCGTATAAACTTGAAATTACACGCAGACAGAAAATGCAAAAGACGGCGAGTTTTCTCAAAAAGATATGATGAAAATAAGAAAAGGGAATCACGTATCCCCATTCTCCACATTCTAATCTTCCAATCTGAAGCAAAATAAAAAAAAAATCAAAAAGGAAAAATAATAGAAATTCATTTTTATAATTATTTCTTTTTTTCTTTTCGCAAAAAGGTAACTTCAGCTTTTTAGAAACATTCGATTTTTTTTAACGTAGACATAATTTGATTCACATTTAAAAAAAAAAAAAATATTGAAAAAAAATTTTTATCATGAAATTTTGAACACGGTGTTAAGCAGAGTTGACTAAACCCAGAAAAATCCATAATTCCACAAAGTTTTAGCAAATTGAAATTTAAATAGATTTTGTTCATTAAATTTTATACTACTAGTGTTGGTTTTCTATCCTTGATTTATGAAAATCATATGAAATTGTTAATTGTTGAAATTAATAACAATTACATTTGTCGTTTTTTTAGTACGGTTTTTTTAATGAAATTTATGGAAAAAGCACCATAGAAAACCGACACAGATCGAATCAAAGCATAGCATAGCAAAGCATTGGGTGACTACACACATCTTGCATTGGCTGATACATGCGGTACAACTAATTATCAAGAACAACACGAGGTACCGAAACGAGTATCTTGATTCAATACTTATTTCAAGTGTCGCCATTGGAGATCAGTGGGATCATCTCGATAAGTCAATGTAATCATTAAGGGGATAATCTTAAACAGATAAAAAACTTTTTAGGTGCAGAGAACTCATACGACCCAGGATGCTTTGTTCAGATAGGAAGCGGAAAGGTTATGTTTTAAACGAAATCCTACATGGCAGATAGGATTGACGAAGAATTAAAATACAATTGCTAAATCATATTGTATAGAAGGAATTTTCCACCATACTAAATTTGTGCATTTCTTCGTGTCACAGACTCATCTATTCAAACAATATTTCCGGTCATTTTGCTTCACAAAAAACGTACATCGTGATTTTGTTTTAAAAAGACACACATACGACATAAAAAGCACTTTACATTCCGTTATTACTGAATTCTGATGATACCACAAAACAAGATAAATTTTCCGCTTTCCGCAGCTAGCGGTTAGAACCTATAATTGAAATAATTGCACTTATTTTCCTCTAAATTTCTCGAACAACTTGCGAACATTTTTCCCCTGCATCTCAGTTGTTAAGTTGAGGCGTTCAGATTCACAATTATTTTGTACTTGAAACTTAAAAATTTATTAGTTTTTTCATCAAATTCACCAAATATTTTAACCGCGAATAATCAGACGAAAAAAAAGGCTACGTCGGAAAAAAACACGTCCGTAGAAACCGTCACTGATAAAATCAAATAACAGAATCGCCTTATTTTATTTTTTAAGAACCCAGAACTTTTACCATTAATGTTTAACAAAATTATGAAAGTCATAAATGCAAACATGTATGTATTCAAAAAAAAATTATTTTCCTTTTTGATCACTTTTTTGCCAGATTTTGTCAAATTTCATAACATAACTATATTCAAAAAATCATTGTTTGTGGAGTTCAGTGGGGTAATTATGAACACAGGGTTAATTCGAACAAACGCCGTGAGCTCCGTTTTACCATGGCAGGGTCCAAAAAATATTTAAATGTGATACCGTCAACTGGGGCAACATGCAACACTTTTCAACTTCAATAGCTTCTAAAATCTTAATGCTAACAGATAATCATACCTCTTGCACATCAAAAGTTTTAAGGTTGATGGGACACCAAACTGACGTAGTCAGAAAAATTATTGGCGTTACCAGTTATTTTTAAATTTACAAAAACATGCGATTTTCACCCTACTAAGAAAAAGGGGTAAGTTGCAACATACTCTGTAATTCATGAAAAATCAAATGAAAACGTTTGAAAATTCAAAGTTTTACATGCATTTGTGATGTCACAATGCATAACGCACCAATTGCAGTAATTTTTGGTTTTGCTCGAATTAAATTTTACATTTTTTCGGTCAAAAAAGTTTTACAGAAAAAAGTGTTAATCTGTTGCATACATTTAGGGGTAAAAAAATACAACAAAACATTCTATTATCTTAAATCATGTTAATTAACTCTAGGATGGGTGAAATTTTATTGTTAACAAACGCATAATGCAAAACAATCATATCCCAGCATATGGAAACGCGATTTATAAGATTTAGTTCTGATTTGTATTATGTTGCATTTTGCCCCAGTCAGCTAACTGAATTATAAAAATATTTATTAAGAAAAATTTGGTGATTGTCCGAAAAATATTTATACACCAACGGTGTTGGTATAGGATAATGAAAGCAATATAAATTTTGAAGGTGATATGATTAAGCCAATCCGTCATACGAGGTAAAGTTTTTCACGGCATCGAAAAATGTGAAAATTTTAACATCTATTGCTCGATTTTTTTAATTTTTTATGAGAATCAAAAACTTTAAATCATTCTTTCATGATATTAAAAACTATGTTATTATCAATTTGTTATCATTCAATGCTAACTTTATTACAGTATATTGAGATAAAAATTGAATGAGTGTTGTGGTATACAAATGTTGCATCTAACCCTGCTTTTGCATGATGCCCCGTTTGACGGTAGTTTACCATTCTATTGATAAGTTATAGTTATAACTTGCCAGCCTTACTACATAAATTTAGTTATCACAGTCGTTAACAATATTCATGTCTCTGAGAAACGAAAATATTTTTAAGGTGAGTTCTGTAAATTAACTCCCTCATCAATGTGAATGAAGATAAAATTTTGTTACTGAGAGTTTTACGTTCAGTTATTGATGCTTCAGAAGGTGTGATATGATATTCTGTTAAAAAAAAATCCACCAACACGTGTTCCATTAACATTGGTTGATGACTATAATCTACTTTTACAATCAACATTTTGAAAATCATTCGAATTTTGATAATAAGCTTATATACATTCCTTTATAAGTTTTTTTTTAGATTTGTGGATCAGTGATTATATGAAAAGATGCCTTCCACCTATAAACTGAAAATAACGCATTACTTCCAAACAGTAAATTTAAAAAATCAACAATTCTCACTGAAATTCTGTGATTAGATGTGGATTCAATCTAGAAATATTGCCAATACCAAAATTCATCTTATAACAAGCATAATTATCCTAAGCGGGTAGTTATGAAACAAGCGTTTTACGCCCTCAAGCTGCAACTTGAGAATAAGAAAAAAAAATCTCAAAATAAAGATGGAATCCAGTCATTCACTTTTGGTTACATTTCAGAACTTGGAAAATGGAGAAATACTTGTTAGAGCTGTAAAACCTGAGTAATTTTGTAAATAATAACCCCACGTGACCCTATATTTATTTATCATACAAATGTATCTTTGACAAAAGCGAAGAAAATAATTTTCATTAGTAGTCCTTTGATATTTTTTTATTTTCTTATTCCAACTTGCTTCCTATTAGTTGATGATTTCAAAGTTTGAAATCTTTAAGAAAATTAAAAAATTATCAATTCATAATAAAACTTAAACTCCAGTACCAAGTTTCTGACAATAATATTGCACTTATGTCTTTTAAAGAATAGAAGAAATGTTAAAATTTGAGAAAAAAAAACTTAAACTCAAACTCGTGAAGTGCATTTTTAACCAAGTCATACTATTGACTAGTAATGTATAACTTAAAATCATGGAAAAATTTATACATATCGCTTCAGGCCAGATGTTAAAAATGTGTATGTATATTGTTTCCCCTTTTTAGGTAAATGCTGTTTTTTGCAAGTTTTATACGATAAATATATAATGTCAAATGTGTATGAAACGTATAACAAAGTTGTTGAGAATTATACCTAAAAAAATGTTTGCTAGAAGATTGATTGATTGTGTTGTTCTCAGTCCATTTCAAGACAGTAATGAAAAAAAAAATTCCGCTTTCCACATATATAGGGTGAGTGTTCCTACTTTAGAGCCTACTTTAGTCCTAAAATGTCGAAAATTGTAAATAATTCATTTTGCTAGCATAGCATAAAGAAAATCCTATGCACAAAAGTCTAATTCTTGCTGAATCCTAGCGTACCGCATTTTGCCATAAAAAGTCTTTCTGATAAATTTTTTAACGATTTTAAAAATGTTCCTCCTCATCAGGGGTAAATCAGACAGCACAGTGGGGCCCGTTTTGAGAAAATAGAGTGAATGAGGAAAATTACATTTTTTAACTGTCGAAGCCAAAGTTAAAGGTAAAATTACTTACACTGTGAAGAATATTAAAATTCCAGCTATTTTCCTAAAATAAATAAAAATCAATGCAACGCTAGAAAATTTTTAAAGGGTCCAAAAATAGGTAACTTTGTTCCATTTTTCAGACCTAACATCACCAAAATTTTGTTTCAATGCCAACAAATAAACAAATTTTTAATTGTGGCATAATTCAGACCCAATGTTGAATTTTTCTATCATTTTTTGTCAGCTTTACGCAAATAAAGTGCAAATAAGTAAATACAAAAACGTTTCAACTATAAATTGTTTTGCTGATAGAGCTGACGGGGAGTTAAGGTGTTCGAGATATTCATATCAGAAATTTAAGTGTTTTTAATCGTTAAATAGCCATAATACTTTTTTATGATTATATTTGATTGAAGACTACATTTTTATGAGTTTGATTATTTCTTCTCGAAAAATCATACTTTTTATAAAAATTGTATTTCTAGGTCCAATGAAAGGTACCAGTTTAGTACCAAAATAGGAACAGTAGGTTCAAAGATGGAAATTTTAATCATCCATATTTTTACTTCCAGTATCTTGGTAGCCAGATAACGCCTGATGACGGTACCAAGAAAGACATCGAACCCCGAAGAACAAGTTTCATTCATTTTTGCCCAGTCTCCTCTGTCCGCCAGTTGATCATTTTTGCCCCCCTTTTCCTTGAAATAATACAACTTCTCCAATTTATAACTTTTGGAGATTTTCTTGGCTTCACATCCGTGTATACCAGAACACCAAACTGCCCATTCTCTTTTAATAAATACTTGTACATAGCGAAGTATGTGAAAATTTATTTATTTTACGATTTAGCAGAAAATAACTTTAAAACATTTGAAGAAGATAAATCAAATTTAATAGAAAAATAATAGTTGTATTCGGCATCACACCATATATTAAAAAAAATTTCTATGACAACTTCAGTGGCTAAGTCAGTCATTCATCTATTCTTGTGAGCGACAGACGTGTTTGAGTGAATCTCTGAATTGAGATTCGTAAAATCCCGACAGAGGCGTGGTTGGTAGAATAAGCACAAAGAGCGCAGATTTTTAAGGCTGCTGCTGATTGATTGGTTCGATTTGGCCTCCCGGTAAATGAAGACGGAATTGGCTCAGGAAGCTCTGATTTTAAAGGCGTTTGGATTCAGTAACTTGCAAACATAAATCGTCGTTCGTTGGTGGCACAAATCGAACCGCACAAGAATGACCCTAGCGTTCTGTAACTTACAAGTTCGGAAATGATTCTTTCTGTTCGGCTCAAGGGATTTCATCTTCGGACTATCAAATGGTCTTAATTTCGGAGAATCGTTTGAATTTTTCGGAACGTGCAGTTAAATGATTTTATCGCACGGCTAACATTCACATGCACGTTTGACGTTCTGTTCGCAAGGGAGAAAGATTTTCTTTTGTTTCGATTATAGTCGTTTAACATCTTCATGTCATTGGCGGATAGTCATTAAAAAACTTATCCGGTACAACTGTGATCGATGTTTACTCTTGGGCTGGAACTCACAAATATCGGCTCAGGAAGAAACTGACTATCCAACTTAGCTTGAATTATTTGATTTGCCTTTTGATGAATAAAGATGGAATTGGCTTAGGAAGCGCAGACTTTCAAGGCTGCTGCTGCTGGTTGTTTCTACTGATTTGGCCTTCCGGTGGATGAAGATGGATTGGTAAAGGAAGCGCAGATTTTTAAGGCTGCTGCTGCTGATTGTTTGTTATGATTTAGCCTACTGGAGGAAAAAGACGGATTGGCTCATAGTACTTTGAAATAGACAAGGTAGGCTATTCCGCCCTCTTCAACTGTGTTGGTGAAAGGCTCCAAAAAATAGTTATGAGAATTGTTAGCAAATGTATGGAATTCATCTAAAAATCTTATTTTTTTAAGAACTGGTTAGCAATAAAGTTATGAAAAAAATATGAGCTTATGCTTTTTAATACCATCAACTATGTTTGGCTCTTTCAATAAGTAAAAAGTTTTATTTGGTAGGTTTTTTGGCGACTGGAAAACAAAAATTTTGTTGATTTTCGTAATGTGATAGTCAATTCTTGTGAAAATTTCCAAAGTCATCTCACAAAACGACTTAGGGGGAAGTCGTCTATGGCCGGACATCGTCTATGGCCGGACATCGTCTATGGCCGGACAACATAGATTTTTCGAAAACAGAATATCCTAATAATGTTTTAACAACATGAAAATAAAGTAAATAGTAGCCTGATATGGTGCTAGAAATATGGTAATCCAATCTGAAAAAGTAAACCAATGATAGGCATCTAAAGCTTTTGCCTAGTAGTACGGAGAGGATCGCCTAAATTTTGCATTTGTATTGTGGTCAGTTTTTACGGCTTGTAAAACTTGAACTGCACATAAACGACATCGTTGATTGGTTATCTTTCGATTACAGTAGATATGAGATAACAAAACGGAAATTCAAACGAAATATTAGGAAAATAAAAAAAAATGCGATTTGTCTATGACCGGACACCAAGTTGTTGTCTATGACCGGACAAATAAATATTCAATATTATAGATGATTTCAACTTGAAACTTTCATTTTTTTCATCTCTTCAGCATCCTCAAATGGTTAGCAGAAGATAAGGATTCAATAACGAAAGTTTTTTGGTTCTCTGAGAAACTTTAGATTTTGCTGTCCGGTCATAGAGAATTTTTCTCTAGTTTTTTCGAAACAATTGTTCCATTTTGGTTTGTCAAAAAAACTTTTATGACCGGCTTCACAGAACGTTCAGTATTGGAAAACACATACTCACAAGATCTGCGCAAGTTATTTCAGTCATTTTGCTACGTTTTTGTGCCATTGGTGACAACTTTGGTGAAGTTATTCGTAGTGTCCGGCCATAGACAACACTTTTGGAAATGAGCGAAAACTAACATGAAATGATTTCTCTTACCACATGAATATGTTGTGAATTAATTTTTTTCTAATATAGTTAAGTGATCATAACATTGAAACCCTTCAAATCAGTAGAGGAACCAATATTTACAAAAATCTATTTTTGAAGTTATTGCTTAAAAACCTTAAGTGTCCGGTAGTAGACGACTTCCCCCTATAGTTATCGAAATATTATGTACACTGCTTATTTCATAAAATCTTTGCTAAGAATGCAGGATTTTTTTTCGTTGATTTTATCATACATTTGGGGACGACGACGAATTTCTCTTTTGAATGTTCACAATTTATGTACAATAATAGGAAATTTAATGCAAACATACCGTTTCATATGACCTCTGAGAATCAATCTTTGATTTCAAGCACTTTTCAGAAAAAAACAAACGGTTAATAAAGACAAAATTAACGATTTTGATTTCTATTCCATAGAAAACCGGTAATATTTCATAACTATTTTTGTTTGTAGTAGGAATGCCGTGTACATACACGGAGCTGCCAATTGAGGTTAAGCGCAATGGCCTACCTGTTATATTTCAAAGTACTATGGGATTGGTTCAAGAAGCGCAGATTTTGAAGGCTGCTGATTGATTGATTGATTTGATTTGGCTTTCCAGTGGAAAAAGAAGGAGTGGATTACGAAGCGCAGATTTTAAAGGCTGCTGCTGTGGATTGAATTGATTTTGCCTTCCGGTGGAAAAGATTTTTAAGGCTGTTGTTGATTGATTGATTTGATTTGGCCTTCCGATGGAAAAAAACAGATTGGCTTAGGAAGCGCGGATTTTTACTACTGCTGCTGATTGGAAAAGACTGATTGGCTTAGGAAGCAAAAATTTCCAAGGCTGCTGCTACTGATTGTTTGGCCTTTCGGTGGAAAAAAACGGATTGGTTTAGGAAGTGCAGACTTTGAAGGCTGCTGCTGATTGATTGATTTGATTTGGCCTTCCGGTGGAAAAAGACGAAATTGGCTTAGGAAGCGCAGATATTTAAGGCTACTGCTGTTGATTGTTTGTTTTGATTTGGCCTTCCGGTGGATAATGACGGATTGGCTGCTGCTGCTGTATGTTTGTTGTGATTTGGCCTTCCGGTGGAAAAAAGACGAATTGGCTTAGAAAGTGCAGATTTGTATGTTTGTTTCGATTTGGCCTTCCGGTGGATAAAGACGGACTCGGCGAAATTCGATGAAATTCTTTCGCTGCAAATACGATTTGCATCATTCATGGCACTGTTTGAATGAACGCGCAATCGTGTTGCGTGAAACCGATCTGGATTGCAATGCTTCCGTGTAATCACCTTTTGTGACATAGTGAGCATAACAACACTTCAAAACGAGGAAACCCTATCCATTCTATTTTAAATAACCTAAACATTACTTTCAACGCTCTGATTGATTCTAATACCGACATTATGAGGTAAATTTCAGTCAACATTTGATTTGAACGTATGAATATCAGTGCTCAAAGAAATACCTGTCATGTAGATAATCTCGTTTGTCTCGATTTCACAAATCATCATGATGTATGACTGACTACCTATAGTGCTCCATCGAAATTTGCTTCCTTTTCGTTAGCTCCGATCGTTTCCACCATTTAGGAAAACTATTTGCTCGCCATGTTAGTGTTAGTTATATGGTTCTCTTCCTGGTTGAAAATTTTTGCCAGTCAAGAATGATTCATAAAAAAGAGGAATGAGATACAGTCCTTGGAAAATTGGTTCTCGCAAAAGTTGCTACTGTTCAAGCTTTGTAGAGACGTCAGTGGTAAATATGATAAAGAAAGGGGGAAACGAATGGGTATCTGATGGCTTCCCAGAAAGGAGACAAACTGGAGCGAGCTGTTGCATATTAATGCGTTGTTTGATTCGTCGTGTTTGCGGCGGAAAGCATAAGTTCGGGCTGCGGCGGCGTTGTTTTTGTGGTGCACCATCATGGATCGAACCCAGGACTTTGCGACACGGGTCGTGTTTTGCATACTTCGAAGTGACAAAAATTTGAATAATTATGTCTGGCATTAACGATTATTATTATATTATTATAATTTATTAGAGACCTTTTAACCACCCGGGTCATTCGGGTCTGAGGCATTAACGATGATGATCAGTTTGTTTAGCTGGGCTAGTTGTGTTGTTTGTTTTTGTGTCTGGTGTCTTTTTAAAGTTTTAATCGTAAGGATATGACATTCTGCTTTTGAAGTCCCTTTGAAATCAATGAACTTGACCACATCTAAAATATTTTATCAACAAAATGTTGACGTCAATGCGTCAAGTTTAAATTGATCAAACATTTTAAAGAAAAAAAAAGAATTGTTAAGCTTTACCTGCAATCAGTGTCTAGACTTTAATTTAACTGCTCCATTCATCTTTCAAGGTCATATTTCATTGGGATCTTTTAATCAGGAGGACTTTTATTACAATCGACTCGTCAATTTCGCCGTCAGCAGCCTTATCAATGAAAACAAAAAGATATAAAAAAGAAATAACGATTTTTGGCGCGGTAAAAAAATCAGTAAATTCAAGGCTCTCATTCTGCTAAACGTTTGGACTCGTTGAAGAGTGGAAAAAAGTATGTATAAAACTTCAAACAGAATGCAATTTGAAACCGGGGGGTAGCAGCGACATAAAATTCAACCAGTAATGACTCAAATCGGTTGCCGTCGTTTTGCTTTGCTCCCTGCTCGATTTATGTTCGGCGGTCGGTTGCCGTTCAATTTTGCCATCATAACCATATTTGTGGGACCACATTTTGTGTCGCATGTTTTTTTTTCTCTTAGAATTTTTACACCCTTTTATATGAAGCCATTTCGCACGCGGTCGTTATTAGCAGTGCCATTTATCACATTGGATGTATTACGGTTCTGTATCGATCTTATTGGCCAAAACCGACATACGAGTAAATTTTTCAAATTCATAAACAGTCTTGTAGAAAGTTTCTCTAAAGTCTATACACCTTCTCAGCTTGAATCGAGGGCAAATCTTTACCTAAATAGAAAAACCAGAAAAGGATCTTCTCTGCTGAAAGTAGCTTTGTTTACCGTCTACATGAATAAGAATTAACTGATCAATTAACCAATTCCCTCTCCCCATTGACACGCCCTCTAGGCACCGGTTCACTTCCGCTGTCGCTTGAAGAAAATAGCTCTCCAAGTGCCGGAAAACCAACAAAAGCTGTTATCGTAACCATAACTGGTAACGATTACGTTGTCGTCGTCCTCAAAACTATCGTACTAATCCCAATAAGAAAACACACACTTTTCCGAGAGAGGCAGCAGCAGCAGCGAAATAGTGGTGCCGTGAAAAGTGAAAGTCAACTTGGTGGGGTGCTTACCATTTCCTATCCGGAAAATCCGGGTTTGTGAGTGTGGGTGTCTGGCAGTGTGGGATTGTATATGGTTGACTGACATTATAAGGTGTGTATCGTGGAAACTCCAGAAAAGTCAAGAGCCTCCGTCAACCGTCCATTCGGAATTGGCTGGTTCCTGTATGCTGCTATTATTAGCTTCCTGCTTTACTGTTGGAATATACACGGTAGTAGACTTTCCGTTTCTCTTTTTTCTAGGTTTTCTATTTGAGAAATTTTCTTAAGCCTACCAACTTTCAGCTTCGAATGTAATGTAATTTTCAGTTCAAATTCCAAGTACACTTAATGTTAACCGAAACCAACAAAGATTCGAATCTGTTGGTTCCCGAGGAGAGCATATCAAAATTATTGCACAAACCCATCTCAATGTGATGTTATAATCTTAAAACAGTTTTTTTCTGCCTCAATTTTCTGCTTTGAAAGCTTAGATTTGAACTTTGAAACTCTCATTCCAATGCATCAGTCATGGTTCTGTGGTAGCGTGCGCACCTCTCAACCTGTAAATGGCCGAGGTTCGAATCTCCTGGCTGTGACCCAAACTTTTCATGAACTGTACAAATTGAAAACCATGCTTGAACGTTTGAGTACAAGGCAGGAAGCAGTTCAACATTGCATAAAAGGGATTAAATACGAAACAAACATAACGTATAAGCTTGTAGGTAAATAGTTATACTAATTTGACGATATTTAACACCTTATTCGTTTATCCTGAAAGTATGCGTGAGAGCACAAGTTTTCAAGGAATTGATGGATATTACACATGGAAAACATTGCCTCTCGCTATATGTATCAGGTACATCTAGATGTGTAAATAAATTAAACGTTTATGTGTCCATATGTTTCAAAACTGTTCTTACATTGTTTTTCCAACCAGCAGCAAATTGAAACTTTGAATATTTTGTGAAGTGAACAAACTATAAATTCCTGTTTATCGTAACAAACAGGTGCTACCCAGTGCAAGAACCGTAAACTTCTAGCCATAATTTCACATTTGCATACATCCAGCAAGCAAAACAAGCAACTGGAGCTGTAGTTGGAGCAGGAAATAGCAAATTCTTGGCCCCATCAAGTGTTGTTTATTGAGAAGATGAACAGGTGGTAAACGAATCCAGTTGGAATCCGGAGCACCACTTGAAGAAGTTTTCCCCTTTCTGGACCCTTGTCTGGATTGCACAGCCAGAAAACAAGTAGGATAAGTGGCTGTTTGATTAACGGTGAACGGCAGAGTCGGAAAAGTAACAAGTGATATCAATCAAACTTAATTGTAGTGAGTGTCGGGCAGAAATTTAATAATTGCCTTAAGTTAGGCACAGTGATAGTAAAATTGCCCCTCCATCCAACTGATGTAGTCGTACTTTTGCTATTTGCAAGAAGATCAACGCGCTCAACTTTTGCCGGTGTGCTTGCTGATGCTGCATGAAAATCCTCGAGCTAGCAGATGAAGCTCCGGAAGTGAGAAAGTGTAACATCCAATAATTACATCGACTAACGACGCAAACGATTTCCGGCGCTGACGAAGTGGAAAATCATCATCGACTTTGATTGCACGAAGACGACGACCGGTAAAAGTCACAGTTTGTTGAAGATCCCAGTTTTCATCTTCTGCTCCAACCAGTCAGTGTCGATTGAATTCATCAGTGTCTATGAAGGTGAAGGAGGAAAATTATCCCGACGATACGGAATATCCCTCTGAGCGGTGGTTTTAAACCTTTTGGAATAAACTTAACAAAGACTGATTGGAACTTGGAGAAGTGAAATATAACCTCATAAGGAGAACGACCAGTGAGTGGTAGAATATTTCAGTAGCAGTTTGATTTTGAAAAGGTAAGTCCCGATTAGAATTGACGACGACTCCATTTTTGTTTTGATATACAAGACCCCAGCATTATGAAAGTGGGATGCTAACAGAAGAATTCTATATTGAATCCTGCCTTAATGTGAGTTAAATTAATATTTAAGAAATTTTTGCATTTCAAAACAAAATCACGAAAAAATTTTCAAAAGCTCTTGTAAAAGTTTTTTTTATAATATATTTAGATAACTAACTGTACTTTAAGGTTGTCAAAATACTTTCAGCACGTATTTTTATCTAAAAACCTAGAAAAAAATGTCGACCAAAAAGCCGAACAATTTGTGGGCAAATTTGGTCAAAACCCAAGAACTCAACATTAATCAAGAAAAAAAAAATTTTGTTTCTTCATAATCCATTAGCATATTTTAAATCGTATTTTAGGCTTTCAAAAAACCTTTCATGATTATTTTTATAAAACTTGTTCAAAAATTTTCATTTAGGACGCAAAACTTAAAAATTTCTCTGCACAATTTGTTGAAGCATATAAATTGAATAAACCCTGACAAAATCCGAGCATTTTTCTATAAAATCAGGGCAACCGGGCCGGATCAGACTATTGCCAAATTTTGTATGGAATATCCAGGCAATCTGACAACCCTTCTTTAAACGAATATAATTTTTTTTCTGGTGAACAGGTGCCTGGAACAGGTCATACTTTATCAACGTCCAGACGATGAGATCGATTAATTCAACTCAAATTATTGAAAATTTGCATCGATTCTTCAGATTTAAAACAACCGATTCGATCTTTTTTCAACTTTTGAAATTTCTCTTTCCAATTAACTTTGTTGACTTGAATCACTTTTTATTTTGTCTTGCGGGCTTTTGATTGACTTTTTTTTTATTGATCTATCAAGCTTGTTGACCAATATTATTTCATTTATTAGAAAGAAAAAAAAATCAAGACTTTTATAAAAATCTTCTTCGTTAATATAACAAATACATGTGACCTATTCCACGCACCGGTCCTCTACAAATTTTATTTTTTTTATGTTTAATATTCATTTAAATTCATACTCACCATTTGAAAAAATTCTTCAGCTTTGCTTCAGCGTTTAAAAAAAATCAAATCCAACTTATATATAAATAATAAGATGCATTCGATTCGAGAAGTTCATTTTTAATAATAAACATGTAAGTTTTTATGATTATTTACAATTTTTCTTACTAAATGAATTATACGCAAAATATTTTTTTAACGTTTTGTACCCAAAAACATGCCAACAATTCTCAGAATATTATAGCGTTTGTAGCCATTTTTTTTTTTACATATTTTGGATTTATAGTGGGTGTAAAAAATTAAGATGTAGCACAATTATATTTAAAGGTAACAATAGTTATTTCTGTAACATGTTGTAAAAAGTGGATTCGTAAATTTACTCAAGGAAGCTTTCCGGGTTGGATAATTACGACGAGGGTTGAAAAATTGAGTATTGCAACAAGTTGCATACACTAATTGTTGCATATGCTAATTCGAAGAATTCCCCTGAAAATATTTAATTAATATACAAGAAGTGCAGTTCAACAAATAACCGCATATGGACGACCATGCCGATATTTTGAAAATTTATGATCAAGTAGGTTGCTAACTGCTCTTTTGCAAGGAAAAAAAAGTATCGAAAAAAACGCTTTTCGATAATGAATTCAAAAATAAAAATTTTTAAATCAAAAACGAAATCTAAAAAATAACAAAAATTTAAAATAAATAAACTTTATATGTGATAAAAATTACACAAATATCGAAAATGAGTATTTTGACGAAAATTACAAATCCTAAAATAGTCCAAAATATTAATAGTGACCAAAAATTACAAAAACGACAAAAGTTAAGAAAACTACAGTTGTGACAGAACTTGAAAAAAATTAAAATTTTATTTGTTACAAACATTACAAAAATAAAAGTGAAGATGAAAATGACAAAAAAAGCAAAACTACTTAACTGATAAATTATGCTGGAAAAAATATCAATGTCTTCTTTTGTCACCCCCCTCATCGAAATTTACAAAAAAAAACAGAAGGAGGGAATAAATAAAGTTTGATTTTTTTATGGAAATTTCATAGAATTCATCAAATATCCGAAAAATTACAAAAAAAAAACAAATTGTGGACGAAAGGTGTTTTATCAGCATTTGTATTCTTAATTTTCTTGACAAGTTTTGTCCTAAAAACGAACTCTTAATTGTAAATTTTTTGTCGAAGACCAGTATTTTGTAACGTTCTGTGAATAAAATGTGAAGATTGATCAGAAACTTCATAGTATGTATGAATGTATGTATGATCCATCCAACGACCCCCTGAGCTGGCAGGTATGTTATGCAAAAGAGACAATATTAATCCTTTTGATTAAAATTGCTCAATCGCGGGTGCTGGTGGTGTTAGCTCTATTGAAATTCCAGAAACCCATTTCAGAATGGCAGCTGCACATTCCGAGGTAACTTTCATTGTCAATAAGCCCCGCCCAATCATAGCCACATGACCAAAAGGGTCATGTGATTATGAATAGACTTTCAATCTTTTACATCTTTGATTGGTTAATGTTGATAATATTCATATATGCATGTTACCACCTATATCAAAATTATCACCTTAGCCTTTCTAGTAAAGGTTTGACTTGTATATAATGGTGAATGAATATAATGTTTCTTGCAATTTCATACAAGGAATGATCTCACCGATGTTTTTGTGTTGATCCTTTCATCCTTCACATTCGGGAACCTACATTTCCAGAAGCACAGATATCTTTAGATTAATTTAACCTTTTAAACAATCGGATAGGCACAGGTGAATCGCAGGAAAAAAATCGATCACAGCAAGCGGAGCGCAAGAAAAATACATTTGTGAAGACCGCATAAGGGAAAAATTTAACACATCAGAACCGATTTCTTTTTTTTTTTCTTTCGTTCGAGGCTTCCACAATTTATTTATATGCGTTATTTTCAAGGGTTCAAATTATTTCTAAATTTTCACACACTCCTCACAATATGCGCTTCCCCCAACAACCCCAGACTTCAACACGAGAATAAAATTTAAATTCAATGAGCAAACATTCCGTTTCTGTAGCTACCGATTTTCAATTCTTTAATGAAAAAAAAAAACAACTAATTCGTCTTTAAATTTGCGGAAACTCCAGTGAACATTTCTGCACTTTCTTCCAACTTTCACTTTAAACCATTTTTGGTTTATTCCTGACTGTTTTACTTACTGAAATTTAAAATTTTGTAAAATTTTCGCGGACCGAAAAAAAACGCGTGCGACTAGCAAAAGTTATTGCCTACTTTTTCCATTCATCAGAAACTTCATAGTGCAGCCTTAAAAAGTGTTTTCAAAATCATCGGCAGGAGGACAACTGGTGCTACGCCCTCGGTACTCAGATGTACTAATCGGTAAACAACTGGATATGGTAGAGAACTGGTTTTCCGGATGTAAAGATAAGTGTATTGATCTTTTTATTTTATCTAAATAATTACAAAATTATACTAAATAGATATAAATTCAAGCTAATTTCATTTGTTCATTTCTGACAGCTCATTTATTTTGCATCAAAGCGTGTAGAGTTTCATTAGGAAATATTTCCCGCTAAAGCTTTGTTGTGTACAAACTTGCGTACAAGTTTGATGTCCGGAAATGAACTAGAAAAAACTTTAAAAAATATAATAAAGAAAAAAAATACTTGGCATAGCCAGGGAATTTATTAGTTTATATAATCTTTGCAAAAACATTTCATGAAATTATTAAAAGCTCTAGCGGGCAAAGTCTGCCATTTTTAAATACTTTTCAATGGATTAAAATTTTTTATTTTAAAATGGTTATAACTTTTTTCATGAAATATTGTGCTGCTTGTTATGTTAACCAAAAATGAAGCTTAAGAATAGACAAAACCAAAAATTGAAGACCAACTTTATTTCAAGCTTATCCGAATTTTCTGGATGGTTTAAAGTGCAAAAAAATCTTTTTCCATTCAAATTTCCACACAAAATTGAAATGCGTTGCGCTAACTCGGGAATCAACCAAATCATCTAAAATTTAACACTGATGTTTGGTGACCCAAAAGGCATAAAAAACATATGGGAGCAAAAAGTCATTTTTTGCAGCGGTCTAATGAGCATCTTTTCTACTGCCAGTCTAGATTTTTGGTAAAATGTGTATGAAATAGTTATGAAATTGAAATTTGTCTATAAAGACATCGCAAGCATAATGGAATTTTTTGCCCAAGCAACCAAAAGTCACATATTAGGCTTTGAAAGTTACATATTGGCTGACAAAGAGATTCAACTGCCCAATTCCCTTGAGTGAACTTTATGCACTCATTAATGAACTTGAAAGTTGCAAAAGTGATTTAATTTGTACGTTGTAAAGGACTTAAGTCATATAAAGGCACAAAAGTGCTCAAAACGTGATTTACTAAGTCTCAAAAAGTTCATTGAGGTGCTTTCTTTCTGTCTAGCTGGCTGTCTGGTTGGGCGGGTGCGCCTGCAGGTATGCTACAGAATCATATCCCCACTTCGAATTTTAGTTGCTATTAGAACAACATCTAGGCGTGGTCTTGTGGAAGCGTGTCCGATTCTCACCACGAAGGTCGGGGTTCGATCCCCAAGACGGGCAAGTTTCTTTTTTCCAATAAGTTATGTGGTACTGGATTGACCATTCTAATGCGATAAATGTAGGAAATGTAAGGGAGGAATTGAGAAGCAAATTGATCAAATCTAGACAAACCTCAATTTGTCGAGTTTGGAATACGGCGCGCGGCACAATGGCTGCACCATGTACTGAACATAGTAAATTATCAAGAGAAGGTGATATGAATCGATGCCAAGGATGCAATTGAGATAGAGATAGAATTTGTCACTCATTTTACCATTTTTTGGAAGCTGAATAAAAAAAATATTAAGACTTCTTATGGAACTTGAAAGTATCAATAAGAACTCAAATTTTGAGCTGCATAGAACAAACTTCATATCAATGATGGGACTAAGTAAGCTTTTTTGTACCTGTTTTATGAGACTTTTGGTTGCTCGGGTGAAAATAGGCCTGAATTTTTTTTTCAAAGACTTGACATTGTGAATCCATCCACATGGCGTCATTTTGTGTCCTTTCGTTTTGCAACCAACATGGCGTTAGCCAATTCAAAGCTTAATAGCTTTATTATGGTCAGATGAATGGCTAATTAGTTTAATAACGGTTTTATGAGAGCCATATAAGTAGCTAAATTTTGACGTTTCTCTAGCAAACAAACTTATTACACGCGTAGGATGAGTTCCTAATTTCTGAGTTGGTAATCACTAGTACAGTAAATGAGGACAGATTTTATAAATGAAATAAATAAGGGGTTGGTTGTGAATGTCCGGTGGAATGATACCATGAGTTGAAGTCGAATTTCGCTATCTGACGCTATCTTGAATTCCAAGATGGCGGCTTCCACTGAACTTAATAATGCTGTAAATGACTTAAATCGCATGAAAGAGCCACTATATTGGTATTGGGTGAAACGGCTAAATAAGAAAAAAACACAATACTGGTATAGGGTGAAAAGGCTAAACTAGAAGAAGTTGAATTTCGCTATCTGACGCTATATTGAAATTCAAGATGGCGGGTTCCGCTGAATTTTGAAATGCTGTTAATCACTGAAAATAGCATGGAAGCGAAATGTTCGCAATCTATCCTAAGCGTTTCTTGTTTGAACATTCTTGATCGAGAACTGCTACCTAATTTTATTACGGTTTTTAAATCAAGCACTGCGTGCCTTAATAAAACATGCAAATTTAGTTTATGTTTTATAAATTTTTTTTTATTGGAGCATTCAGAACTCTCTCAACAGCTTAAACAGTAGACATATAGTAAAAGATTTATTAACGTTTAAGAACTACCTGAAAACAAATGGAAAAGTTATAAAACAAGCTGCATATAAAATGCCATAATAAAACCATAATAAATCTTTCAAATGCTAGTTGGCTTAATCTGTGTTACTTGGGTAAGGTTGCTATTTGGCAAATCAAACAAAAAAAAAAAGGTTTTTGGGAAGCCTTGGGGATCAAACTTTACTTCAAACTGGAAATAAACTGCTCCAGTAACTCATGTATGACCGCTTATTCAACGACTCGAGACTCGGCCTATCTTTATGATTGAATGTTTCAAACACCAGTTGTATACCACAGAATGCTTTAACAACACAATATTTTCGTTAAAAACTTTCAATAATGAATGGTACACCCATGCAACTCTCTTCAATAGAAATGAAACGATGAAATTTGCAAATACAAACAAAAGCCGATGTTAATCCTTTCATTGCCATCAATTCAATCCTCCACAATTCATTGGATCTGTTGATATAGCCCAAACAATACGAATTCAGTGCACGAACAGCTTTTGATTCGCTCATATCAAACGTTCAATTAGTGCTAAATGCGAACATCCGTTTCCAAACAGTAATTAGTGCAATTCACGGGAACCGCAAATATTTTCCACCAAACAATCAATGCAATTTGAATTTCCGGACCAATTATGAAATCGGTAGCTTATAACGATCGGAAATCACATCAAACAAACGAGCTGCACACGTTTCATTTTTTGTATGCTTTGAATAAAAAAAAAACGGGGAAAAATACTACCACTTTTCCTTCCGTTTAAAAAACACAGACAAACAGTAAAATGACAGTTTTTTTTTCATTGAATCTTCCCATGCTAACTTCTTGCTAAGTTAAAAAAAAACAGTCAATAAAAACGTTTTCTTCACGGGTGGCGAGGGGAAGGTCTAGCTTAATTCATGCCCTGGCAAGCAAATTTTGGTTGCTCCAGAAGCCATCGGGCAACCGAACTTTGGCCGGCCCAAGTGCGGTTATGTTATGCTCAAGCACATAAGTTTCCAAAATAAATTTGCATGTCAAAGGACTTGACTCTCCCTTGCCACTCGCATAATTCCAATAGGAAGCATTGTAGGGTGGCTTGTTTTTCACTTCTTCCTAACATGAATCCAAAATGTTATAGATTGTTAATCTGAATTCGGTATTCTAAGTAATGGGATTTTGATAAAAAAATTAGAGTTTAAAATGCCCAGCAACAAAAAAAACTCAAGTTTCTAAACCAACCACCCTACTCTGGCATTAGTTTCTCAAAAAACAAGTGGCAAAATGGCCGCATAATATTTATCGGCTGTTTGGAGGCGCTTTTCCGCTCACACAAAAACACCCACGCACCCACACGGGGTGGCCTTCCTTCATTACAGATTTCGGTTCAGTTTAGAACAATCGGAACTGGGCTCCACGGGAAGGAGACTTCAGAAGAACCGAAAGTCGAACACGATCCTGGCTGCGTGTAAACTATACACCGAACTGTAGTCCTTGTCTGGGGAGGGCGATTCGTGTTGGCGTCAACATGACGGGGCTCTAAAATAACAGTTGAAAAAGCTGCCGCAATGTATAGTTTCTTCAATCATCGGAAGGTACTGTCCAACTTTTCCTGTTATAATTTTAAAAGTTATTCACTTCATTGAGTTCAGCGTTAATACATAACAATTTTGAATTTTGAACAAACAAAAGTTCAATAGTCTCGAACCTAACTCTAATTGTTCAACTCTAACCAGTTTTAATATTTTAAGTTTAATACTATTTTTGAATCTCCCACATTTGAAATTTCAATGATGAAATTTAAAAATTCAGTTTCGATGAGTTTGTAGAGCTTTCTGCTAAAAAAGGTAATCTGACCTGTCACCGTTTCCAATTTTCCAGCTGTCTGTTAGCTGTAACAAATCTCGGCAAAGTTGTGCCTTAAGATTTACATAAATTTGCATAGATGATTCCGGGGTGCCGCGTCGTTACTTTTTTTTTTCGTCAGTCAACCACTGCCTGTGTTCAGTCATAACAATATGGCTGGAATTTTCTGGCTTCTTTTAAAAGTGTGATCAAAGAAAATTCTACCATGTATAATCGCATGTAATCGATACTTTGGAGATTATTCAAAAGTTTTTAAAACTCTCTGTTGATTTGAATCAATTCACAAACATCAATACAGCATTATGTACAACGATAGTGCAAACAAAGTTTATAAGAAAACAGAAAAGACGTTGATTTTGAGTTGTTGACTGTATGATCAGGTTTTTTTTTAATTTAACGACAAATAAGTTCAGAATTTGTAGACCATACAAAATTTATTTCTAGTCAAACACACAGTTGGAGTTCATTTGAAGGTACCGTCCAACTTTTCCTATTATGTCCTCCGACTGTGTGTTGGACTGGAAATACATTTTGTGTGCTTTACGAATTTTGGACTAATTTGTCGTAAAATTAAAATAACCTGATATACAATCAGCAACTCAAAATTAACGGCTTTTTAGTTTTGTCTTAAACTTTGATTTCATTATTCATATGCGCAAATAAACTTCTCAAATATGAGTTTGAGACACTTGAAAATTTTTCACAGAAAAAAACACTGCCGTCATGATGGCCACAGCCTACTGAGCAAGTTGAACAGCCGCGTTTTTTACATAGAAACACGCAGAGAAAACTTGGATTTTGATACAAAACAAAACTGACTTTGATTCAAAACATTCAGTTTTTTTAATCAAAATCCTGTTTTCTTTGAATCAATGAATTATCGTTCTGATTCAAATGAATAATTTTTGAATGAAAGAATTAATTTTTTTAACTGAATAATTTTGGACTTTGATTTCAAACAAATTCTTTGATTCAAAAGAAATTTGTTCAATTGCACATTTCGTTAAAAACAAAGTAAATTTTCTTTCAACCAAAGAAAATTGTTTTCAACAGAAAGGAATAAATTCTTTAAATTAAAATTTTAAACTTAGAAGATATTTTGGATTGAGCAAGAACCGAATTTCGAATAAAGTTTGTCCGGTTGTGTTGAAAATCAAAACTAGTGAATCAGAGATAGCTTTAGGAGGATTCAGGATGAAGAATGGTAAGTGTGTGTTGATCCATTAATCAAAAAGTGATTACAGTGCATTACAGGACCACGGCAGATTCCGCCCCAAATCCAGCGGTCTGATTATCTTCGGCCCGATCTTCAGCGGTAATCACCAGTTGGATGACCACTAAAGCTAACACCGAAGCTGCTTCCGGAAGTCTATAGAGCGGCCCAAGAAGAATGCCCTCAGGCCAAAATTAGGACCAAAATTATAGTGAACCAGTGTTAGTGTTAATTTTATGAATAAAAATGAATTTAAAATGTAAATTCTTTCTTTTTATTATTCAAAATTCCTAATAGGAACTTCGGGACAACAGAAAATATGTCTTCCAATTGGAATAAAAGGAAAATGCTTCAATGAACCAATCCTTTTAAATCTAAATTTAAATTATATTGTAGCAAACGAGAACAACTTTGCATCAAATGGAACTGTTTTTTGTTTCAAAGCATTAATATTTTGATTCAAAGATTTTTTAAAAGAAAAATCCTTTGAAACAAAAGAAAATGCCTTTGAAGCAAAGGAATTTTTATTTATCCCTAAATCATAGGAAAAAATTCTTTTGTTTTTGCGGCACTTTCCTTTGAAATAAAAAATCTTTTCGCTGCGTGAAGTAAGTGTTCAAAAACTTAGTTCACTTAAGGCGTTCGTCATTTAAATATACAGTAAGGTTTTTATAGACGGTAATACTTACCTATATTATTTTCAGAAATATAATTTTTACAAAAAAAAACTTGATTTTAGAGTCTTAAAAAGTTCTGATGAAATGATCTGCATTAGATTTCAAGTCGGCTCCCTATATTGGATTTTTATTTTCATTGTATGATAGATATTCAAAAAAGAACAAAAAAAGTGACATTTTCCGAAAAAAATTTCGCGTTTTTTCATTAAAAATTAAAATTAAATCCCGGGTACCTTAATCTTATTTTAAAAATATGCAAAAATTCTGTCGTTTGTTTTGACCAGAGCGGAAACTTTTTAGACTACGAGTTTTTGAAATTTGAGAAAAGAGGAAAACGACACGTTTGGAGTGTGGGTAAAGATATTCTTGAAGTATGGCTTTCTATTGATGCATGGGAATTATTCAGTTTTTTTTTCTTATAGGGATTCATTTTTCAGCGAATTTGTGCCAACGTAAGAACTTCACTACACAATTATCACACGACGCTCAATAGGACACGATATTTTAGTTTCTTACAAATGGCAAAAAGGATTCAAAATTAACAAATTTACTTGAACTTAATAATGCCGTCATAAAATATTTGTTTGGTTTGCACCAATCCGAGACATGACAGCTTAAGAAATACAAGTTTTTACTAAAATATCCCTTGTAACTAACGAACGCCTCCAGATACAAATTTGTGCTTTGAGAGTAAAATGCACTAATTTTTATTTAATACAAATGCTTAGAAGACATTTTTATTTTATAAATTCACTAGCGGCCCCGTTAAACTTCGTTTTACCCGTTATCTAATAAATAGTTGAAAAATGTTTACAGTTCTTAACTTCTCGGGCTTGTGCATCAGTTTTCATGAAAATCGTCTTCAAGTTGTTCCAGTTTTGTCCCGTTTCTAGTTGATTTTGTATAGGAGCCCCCCTTCCATTAAAAGTAATAATCTCGAAACTATTATACAAACCATCTCTGGCTCGAAAAACCCCTCGGATACCAAATATCACTTAATTCCGACCGACTATTCATGCGTGATGGTGTTACAAAGAAAACGCCTTCACTTTTGTATATAAGATTCATAAAAGATAAGCCAGATAACCCAGAGCTTGCCAAAGTGTCTGGGTTTGCTCGAGACTTTTTGGAAAAAGCCCGGCTTAATTCACTTTATTTGCAGAATCAAAAGAAAACTCTAATTCAACCAAATTTTTGAGATCTGAAAGCTTAAAATATAGTATTTTGAAATCAAATGCCTGAATATTGTCAACATGTTGATAAAATAATCCGGATTTGTCAGCCCGGATTAGTTTTACTCTCATATTAGAAAATGTCACATTACTCTAGGAAAATAATATTCAACTTATGACTGTACCAATTTTGACCTACACCAAACAACTAAACAGATAGCGATGAAATATTCCATTACATATTTATGATTACGTTAAGAGAACGACTTATTGTACCTCATCCTCAGGTCCTCATCAATATAAGGCAACCTTATTTTGATTTTTTTTTATAAAATGTTAAAAATGTATTCAGTTAGTTTGAGAATAGAATGGTATCAACTCTGTGATTCCATGAAAACTTCATCATTGAAAAGAAACAATTGGCAAATGAGGAAACGTTAGAAAAACTCCTCTTCTTGCTTTCACGCTTGATGTTTAAAAACTAAACGGAGTTAAGAAAATAAAAGAGGTAAACTGTTTAAAACAAAAACTCAAAATTTAATCCAACACTCAGTATCAGAAGTCCGAAACAGGTTTTGATTCAATAACATCTCCAAACACAAGAAATTTGGAAAACAGAAATTTTGATCTCAAGAAATATATGAACCAAGATTAAAGAGAGTTTAAAGCCAAATGTTAGTACATAGAAAGAAAAAGAACAAATTTGTTAATATATACTACTAAACCTTGGTTTATACTCAAATTGTAAAAAGCATGAAAAATGATTAAGATATGCGAAGAAAACTTTTGGGTTTAATTTCGGATTTTTTATTCCACATCACATTAAAAATCAAATGATTGAATAACGTTAAAAAAAATTATTTGAATATTCCTTCAGTTAAAATTTGAATATTGATGAGGAAAAGCTTAATTAATTATCAGAGAGAAAATTATAAAAGAAATTATGAAAAAAACCGATAATCCGAAATTTATTTTCAAATTTAGAAAAAGCGTGTTTTAATTTTAAAAAGTAAGTTAAAGAAAAAAAATTCTATAATACTCTACGCAACTTTTAAGTTTCAATGCCTCCCTATGATTTTCAGTTGCTGTGAATCATAATTTGATGAATATTTGAATGAATGTAGGTACAAATTTTCTTTTTTCAAAACTTAAGCGTTCATATTTTGACAAATACTAAAAAAGGTAAATTGAAAAGATGATCATATTATTAAAAAAAGATAATCAAATGTATTTCAGATAAAAGTAACGACAAACAAAATGTAATAAGGAAATTTACTCAAAACAATTAAAAGAAATATTTGTATGAAGCATAAAGAAATAACGAAATTTCATACCATGAGAAGTGTTGTTAGAAAACTCTGCAAATAGTGATGTGCCATTTCTGAAAATTTGGTATACGGTGAAGAATACTTTTGAAATGATTTTGGAGAAAAAAAAGGCAATTGAAAAAGACTGCCTAAATTGGCTAATAAATTTTTAAGATTATTTTCGCCCCTGGAGGTAGGCACTACAATTAACATTTCTCCAAATATAAGTAACGAAGATTACAGGAAATAGGAATGAACAAAAAAAAATCTACGAAACAAATAACAAAGCACTGATCCACGTTCAATATGATGGACGCTGAAATGAATGTATTCGTCGATTAATTAGGGGAAAAAAACTGTTCAAAATTGATAGTAACAAATCCTACTTACTTTTTTTTTCCTTTGATTGAGTTTTGTTAAGGTCCACCTAATATAATTTGACATCAATATTACGGAAATAGTTCCGATTCATCCTATTTTACGGTACCAAATATCTTGAACTTAAATAATGATTTAGTAAAAAAATAAATTAAATAACATTAAATAACATTTTAATGTTCAAAAAATCATAACTCGCTTACAAAAGGTCATATGTAGATGGTGTCTTCGGTAAAGTTTCCTCAAAAATTGTTGACTACAACTTTGTAAAAGACAGTTTGGCTCTATCTATTCACTGAAAAAAAAAGTTTTTATGTGTAAATCATGCAAGAATGACACCGCCTAATATATTGGTTTAAGATTATTGAAGCGCATGGCTTGATGAGCGTTTTTGCTGAAGACATCGTTTGTCTATCTCTTATAGTATCATCGAAAATAATTTTGTCACGATAAAGTTCTGTCCTGGACCACGGGATTGGCGATGTGTAACTCGTTCTACTTAGACATGCCAGCGATAATGGAGTTCGAAATGTATTCAATATGTTTTTTAAACAATCAAAAAATTATAATGTTTGCAAAACAGAGAAGCATTTTGGGTTCAATGATTTAAGGTGGATATGAGTAGTCAAACAAGCAAAGCTAAGTTTAAATTCTGTCTTCTCCATGGAAGTATTGTACAGACGGTGCGCCATAGAATAGAGGGCGGCTTGTTTTTGCGCTTCAAATTGTTTGGAATCGACTGTTATGTATTCCTTTTTCCTCAACCTAATGTCTACCTAAGATGACACTCCATTACGAAGGCAAGGGTGTCATCAACATAGCGCCATGGGAAAAGTTTTTCTCTTTTTTCCAAATCTACTTCCAAGTCGCTCGTAAAAACTTCCGCCAAAAGGGGGTCAGTTTGCTGCCAATGCTAATGCCAAAGGTTTGTTTAAAACCTTACTCCGAAAAGAATTTTTTTTTTGGTGAAGTATGACCATTCTAGAATTCTCTGGAACGTTAACCTAAACAATTCCAATGATAAATTGATTCAAGGTTACAATAAAGGTTACTTTAGTCGTCGTACGGTTTGTCATATTTGTATGCGGCCGTAAATAAAGCAAATAGTTTCACTGAAATGCCATTCGTTGCATTTGATAATTTTCGGGTTAGAAGCGACCGGCACTTTGGATTTTTACATCTCATACACAGTAAACGAAAATTACCGAGTTCGGTAATTTTTTTTTTACCGAAATCCTAACATGTGTAATTCGTTAAACTGTTCGGTAATTTTTTCGGTAAAAAATGAACGAACATCGGTAAATCGATTCTTCATTTACCGATGTTCGTTTATTTTTTACCGAAAAAATAACCGAACAGTTTAACGATTTACACATGTTAGGATTTTGGTAAAAAAATTACCGAACTCGGTAATTTTCGTTTACTGTGTATTGACATGTTCAGCAACAATTTTTGTCTCGGCTATCTAGGGAATCAGTAGTCCATTCCTTCTTTTCTATTACTCAATAATCACGGCTTTCTGATAGTTTTGAAGAGAACGATTGCAACTTTCCACTGTTTAGAGGGGCAACCATTGTAAAAGTTCTCGTTGAATTTTTGTGCATTCTTCGTTTAAGTGGTTTTTAAATTTTGAGGCATATCGTGAAACTTAGTCAAAAGAAACTACCCGCTCTTGGAACAGCAAAGGACGAATACTGAGAAAAGAATGTTCCATAACAATGCATACTCTTTCCTTATCAACCCGCAGCAAAACATTGTTTCAACAAAGGTAACTTTGAGGCAGCAAACCATTTTCTATTCTCCACAGTACATTCATCTTGAACGTTCCTGCAGGTGGAACATAAAATTTCGAACCCCCGATCCATTCTTTGCTTTGTGTGTTGGGGTTGTGTGGGATTGGGATTTAAACTGGCTGTGTGGGTGGAGCAGACCGTGACTTTCTGCATCGGACGTGAACATGCAGTTAGGTTCACAATGTCGGACATTTTCGACATCCATTTTACTTGCTGTTCGGCAAACATAAGCGATAACAGCCGGGGTGAAAAATAACTTTTTCTTTCTGTCTCTCCAGTTGTTGCTGCCATGCCACACACTCTGTTCAAACTAACTATTTATATGGGAATTAAATGCAGCACGAACCATTGCATGTGGCGCTGCTACATGAACGAATAAAATAATAGTCCGATCGCAATAATCCGTCCATTCTCTGAAGAGTGGTTTAATGGGAAATAAATTGAGCCATTCGAGGAATTAATGCAAATCGATAAGTTCGAGGAGTTTTGTGACACGTTTAGGTCACAGCTTATTTATGAGTGCAGTGCGAGCTGCATAGGAAAAAATATCATTAGCAGTTTCACACAAAAGCAGTGGATTGAATACCTTGAATAGTCATCGATTATAATCGAGTTCGCCTCTGTGAATTTTATCTTTTGACAAGCAACTTATGAAAAACTTGTAGTTTTCAAAATGTGGATAGATAATAAAGAGTTTCCATACTCATCGTTCATTCTTTTAAAATCGCCAACGTAGCTTACGACTATGGAATGAAGAAAAGAAGGACTAAACTAACGGTTCCCAACATAAAGAGTGATACGGTCAAAATTTGGTCAAGGGAAAACGCGTTTAAATCGGTGAAATCGTTTATTTAAAAAATCATATTAAATTTCTTTGTCAAGTTTAATTAGAATAAAATTCAGGAAAAATATTCAGTTAGGCTTCCGCTTTTCCAAATCCGAATTGCAGGGCCTTACGCTTAACCCCTACCATCAGATTTTCTACAGCCACCTTGTCCACCTTCTTCGCCGCAGAAAGCCAGTTTGCTTGAACTGCTGCTCGTCCTTAGCAGTTTTTTTGGTCTTCTTTAGGTTCCGCTTGACAATAGCCCAGTATTTCTCAATTGGGTGGAGCTCTGGCGTGTTGGAAAGGTTCTTGTCCTTGGGAACCACCTGCACGTTGTTGGCGGCGTACCACTCCATGGCCTTTTTACCGAAATGGTGAGATGCCAAATCCGGCTAAAACAGTACGGAACAACCGTGTTTCTTCAGGAAAGGCAGCAGACGTTTATTCAAACACTCTTTCACGTAAATTTATTGTTTATTGACAGTCCCGGAAGCTATGAAAATGCTGCTTTTCAAGCCACAGGTACAGATATTTCTTCGCGAACTTTGATAATTTCATGGGCTTGAAAATATCTGCTACCTTTGCCCTTCCTTTTGCCGTATAAAACTCCTGTCCCGGAAGCTGCTTGTAGTCTGCTTTGACGTAGGTCCATTACCACCGCGCTTTGGCCGTCGTATTTTGTTTATCATCGCTATTTGGAGTCACTACCTTCTTGTAAGTCGATAGTCCGGCTCATTATTTGGCTCGATGCACGGTTGTACCCAGCTTATTTGCGGCATCTCGGAGAGAGAGGTTAGAATTTCGCTTGAAACTACCGGTAACTCTCTTTGTCGTCTCAGCGGCTTCCGGTTTTCGATTTCCCCCGATCCAGACTTCCTGGCTGTCGACAAACGTTCCCCCAGCTCCATTCTGGTAGAAAGGGCACCAAACAGCTGAAGCGTACTCGAGAATAGAACGAACTATGCAACAATAAAGACTTTTCAGGCAATATACGTCTTTGAAATCTTTAGCCATCAACAAGAATCAAAGGCTTCGAGAAGCTTTGTCGACAACATAGTCCGTATGAGTCTTGAACTCCAGCCGTCAGTCGAGAATAACGCCCAGATCGTCTCCGAGGATGTACTCTGCATGAAGAGGATGTCGCTTACGGGTAAACGATATAACCGAGCATTTACTGCGGTTCAAGGGCAAGCAATTGATATCGCACCAGTTAGCAAAAGCGGTGAATTGCTGTTGCAGGAAGTTGATGTCGTCTTGGCCGTTTATGGTGTGAAAAAGTTTCAAGTCATCGGCATATGCGAGCTTTGTGCCACCAAGGAGCGAGAGTACATCATTAAAATAGATCACGAAAATGATTGGTCCCAAATGACTTCCTTGAGGCACTCTTGAAGAGGCAACGAACTGCCTAGAAATGAATTCACCAGTACGAACGTATAACTTTCGTCCCATTAAGTAACTCCGGAACCAATCCAGTGCAGTAGGGAACCACAGAAGCCTAATCGTTCGAGCTTTGCGATTGCAATATCGTGGTTCACCTTATCGAACGCAGCAGAGAGATCTGTATAAATGGCGTCTGTTTGAATTTTCTTTACAAAGCTGTCCTGCACGAACGATGTAAAACTCAGTAGGTTTGTAGTCCTGGATCGTTTAGGCATGAACCCGTGCTGATCGTTGGAGAAGTGATGCTTGCAAAATGAGAAAATTATATCCAAAACAACCAGTTCAAAAAGTTTGGCGATCGCGCAGATTCCGCGGTAATTGCTCACATCTCTCTTATCTCCTTTTTTGTGGACAGGAAACATGTGAGCTTCTTTCCACAATGAGGGAAAGATTCCGCAGTCCAGCGATGATTGAAAGATGTGCCTGATAGGTGTCAGCAAAGATGGCATAAAACGCTTCAAAAAAGTAGCTGGTATACCGTCCAGGCCCGTAGCAGATGCATTTTTTAGCTTAGCTGTCGCTTTTAGGATGGCTGCATCGTCGACCAGAATACCATTCAAAGATGACCCTAGGGGTGATATATTTCCGACAGCCCTGGCCAGTTGCTCCAAGGAAATTTCCTCAGTTGTGAAAATAGTAGAAAATTTCTCGGCAAAAAGTTCACAAATTTCTGGATCAGAATTCGATGTGTCGCTGTCAAGGAACATGTAAGACGGAAGCCCTGGTTCTTTCCGTTGAATTTTTACGTGATTCCAAAAAGATTTCGGACTGGTCTTGAAATTACTTTGTAACCGGTTTTGATAATTTAAGTAGCTTCGCTTACTGACTTTTTTATAAGCTGAGTTCAATTTGCGGTATTCTCCCTCAGTGTAAGGGGATTTGTGCTTGTTGTAGTTTCGGAGCGCACGTTTCTTGGCCGTCTTCAGTTGCCGCAGTTCTTTAGTGACCCAAAGAGCCCGTAGATTTGTAGCCACCCAACGTTTCGGAACATGGCGATCAATGATGTAGTTGAGAATGTTCGAAAATGTCTCAGCAGCTGCGTTTGGATCAGAAGGATCGAGCTCAACTTCCCATTCGATGGACTCAAAAACGAGAGATATAGCTTCAAAATCCACTTTCTTGAAATCTTTATAGAAGGATACCGTTTTCTTCACGGGAATACGGGCAATAGCCTTGCGGCATCAAGAGAGGCCACTAAGGCTGGGTGATGTGGAACAGATTTGACAAGGGGAGCGGGTGCTAGTCAATCGTCGGAATCCTGAAACCTTCGTTAACGAAACAGAGGTCGAGCATACGTCCGTTTTCATTCTCGATATTATTTATTTGATGTAAAGTCGCTGTACTAAGGGCGTCTAAGTATACGTAAGAAGATGCAGAGAACGAAGAACGCATAGGATCTGGAAACAGAAAGCCACTTCGAGAAGAGCACCGTTTTAGGCCGGGCATGTTGAAGTCGCCAATGACGAGTATGTCATCCTCAGGAGAGCAAAAAGAGCTGACTTTAGACAGGCAGCGCGAAAAGGACTCTGCTAAAACCAGGTCGCCAGTACGATCAGGTGGCACGTACACTAATTACGATAAGAATCTCAATGGAAAAGGATAACCTTTGAAGAGATTCCAAATTTGCACTTGCGTTTTTCCTTTTGAGCACTTCGACTTTTCAAATACTCGGAGTATGGAAACGAAAATTGTGGTGGCGAAACCCAGTGTCTAGTTAAAAAGTTAATACTTGTGATATCAGATATCATCAATAGTTGAGTAAGGTTTTGGATAAATATCTATTTCATAGACTATTGGGTCTGCAGCAGATGCGAACGTCTGATCATTCTGGAGGTCAGATTTGCTAGTAAACCTTGAAAATATTTCGATGCATTTATGGTTCAGTTGCAGATGTATGTACTTACCCCTTACCATCTTCGGTGGCATGCATGTTCCTGAAAGCAGAGACTAACGGTAGAAGATCCGGATGTCTGCATTGCTTGATCGATAAGATTTTCGGTTGCTACATCTGCTACACTATAGAGTTGTTTTTGACAGTCCTTACGCACACTTGCCTACGTACCTATATGGATAAGAAAAAGAAAAATAACCTCCAAACTTTTTGGTTAACATAACGTTGACGTTCGTTCAAGGACATGATCGCGTTTGAGGTTGTTTTCCCACAGTTAAAAAGTACTGAAATTGTTAGAATCAGTATGTCACGAATATTTTTAGCCGTACATAGAACAATTATTAGAAATTTTCACCTGTGGACCCAATAAAAATTTTGTTTTTTTTGAGAAAACCATCAAGTTTGGTTAACATGCATAAATAAGAAATCACTTTATGATAAACTTGAAAATAAATGTTGGCTTCTTTCAGGCCTTTTCAAAAAATCATTCAGAATAAGTGACTATAAACCGACGTTTCTGGTACTGCCGCTTACAACAACTCTGGATATTGGTTAATTAACCCAAGTAACAATTTAAGTTTTATTCCAACTTTAACAGTTCGCTTAAGACTATTTCCTAAAGCTACTTTATAAGCCAAAGCGCATTCTACGCTATTAGCACAACTACTTTCAAGCTAACATATGGCCAAAAAGGCCCTGTTTTGTTAACTTTTTTAAAGGTAATTCTAAACGCTATGATAAAACCTCCAAAAGAATAGTTCTATTCGACCTTATAGACATAGCCTTAAGAAACCTTTCCGAGCTCTCTTAAGACTATCCACAGCTCTTTTAAAACTACGTCACGGAATCTGATAGGAATTTTATTGTGGGAGCTGTGAAATTTGATAGATACTCTACTGCGGGAGCTTTCTGTTCCGTTTTTTCTCGTGTTATCAATTACTCTCCCAAGCATTTGGTGATTGGCGAAGATTGTATTTAAATTATTTTAGAAATATTTTCATTTTCATTTTTAATATGACTTAGCATGAAACTTCTTGCGACCTCAGATTTCTGGTGAAATATATACGAAATAGCATCAAACTTATGCGCGCCTCAAAGAAAATCAGGGTTGAAACAATTTCAAGATTTTTTTTAATTAAAACATAATAATTTAACTAACATTCAAATTTGTTCAAATGATGCAATTTTTGTTTTGCATTGAAATTCATTACCTATATAAAAAATAGTACCGGAAACATTGTCAAATTTGTTGAAAATGTCTAGTTTTTAGTATTATAATATTATTTCCAACAAGGTGGCGTCACTAAATTCGATTCAATTTCACAATCAACATGGCGTTCAGTAAGTTAATGTTGAACATCGTAAGGCAGTTGTTAAACAGTTTTAAAATGTTTTTTTGCCGGTTTGAAAAATGTTGTAATAAAAGAATTTTAGCAAACAGCTTTCAAATGGTTTTATGAGACCTTGAATCACAGCTTCGTTTGACGTTCTCTAAATGGAATACACGCTCATGATGGATTTATCCATTTTTGAATAAGATAAGTTTGTCGCAATAAAGTAGAACATTTCGATTTGTTGCATGGCAAAAGGCTTCATGAAACTTTTCGTTTTGTTTCTTTTTGACTATGATTAGAGGATGGTCAATTAGCTTTAAATAACAAGTAGGAATTGATATAAAATAATCTCAGACTGTTTAGGAATAGATCATTTTCTGTAATCAAAAGCCTGGCCCTAAAGCTTAATAATGATCCGTATAATTGAGGATTTAAACCAAACGATTTCTTAAATCGTCAAACGACGATTTGATGAAGCGCAATAACACGTTTAGCAAACGATTATAGAAATTGTAAAATGCCTGAATCGTGAATTCCTAATTTATTGTATTTTGAATATGTAGCTAGGTTATGTAACTGTTTAAAATTGTTAAAATAGTTGTATGGGAGAACTTTTCTGCCAACAGTTTGCTAACGATTTAGGTAACAATATTATTAATAGTATGCAACATTAGACTGAGTCGATTTGGGGTCATTTCCGAATTTCTCAAACCCTGGGGTCTAAAATGCTTCGTTTTGGCCCAAAACTCATCGCTGAATTTTTGCAGAATTTTTAAGTAACGTTTACATGAGTAAATTTGAACTTTAAGGTTTGTATGGGAAAATTTAATATTTTGTACTGAAAAATCAACATCATTTTTGTTTCTTCTGTGAAACCGAGCCAGCTGATGTTTTTCATGCCAATTTATAAATTCTTTGAAGAAAATTTTCCGCTGAACAACTTTGTCGAAGACCGTAACTTCGTATCTTATATGATAAAATAGTTATTAGCAGTTTAACAGGGGTATGTCTTTTCGCATTGATAAACAACAAAATCAATTGACTTCACGGCTGGAGCCTCGCGAAGTATTGCACGTAAAGTAGTGATTCAAGACACTCAAGATAAGTCGCATTTTGTTTTAAATTTGATGTCCAAATATAAATTTTTCTGAAATATTTATAAAACTGTTGAGTAATTGAGGGTAAAACAGCTAGAACTCCATTTTACGACGCGTGAGGTAGCCTAAACAGCCTTCATTCGATTTCTTTGGAAAAACCACAGACTTATTCTTATTTGATTGAAAATTTTCTAGTCCAGTTTTTCTGAACTATTTAAATAAATGTAGGGGAATTGAGGGTACAATTTTTATGTTTAGTCCAAGTCAGTGTTTTTCTGAATGGTTTACAAAATATAGGGGAATAAGAAAATAAAAAAGCACTATATCTCCGTTCGTTAGCTTGTGCGGCGTTTGAAACTATCGATTCTCCGGACAGTTTTACTAAAGGAAAGTAAATTTTCATAGATTTGGTTCATGTAGGAGGGAAGATATTGAATTTCTTCGCGGTTTATACACTTCTTCCCCATTGTGCATTGTGAGTAAAACGTCAAGAGTCAATACAAAGATGTACAGAGTAGTAAATAGAAACTCATAAATGTGATGTGATGAAATCCAACCTACAAAACACACAAAACGCAACGAAATTATATTTTTGACACTATTTTAGCTCTGGAAGTTTTCGGTGCATCGATCGATGAAGGATGCACTCAAAGAAACCTTGTAAATGGAGCGCCCTTCAGGTTAGGTTCCGTGAGCAAAAGCCATTCGTTTCCAAAGAGAGTCGGTCCGACCGACCCGAATCAAGGACCAACATCAAGTAGGTTGTGTGGGTTCAGCGAACGGTCCAGCTAGTTTGAGACTTGTTTTAGTTTCGGATTGCATGGTTGCATGCTCGCCTAATGTGGAAAACCAATTTATGCACTGGAAACTTCCGACCCACGCCGAAATTAAATGCAGCTAACGTTTCCTTTCCCCGGTTTTTCTTCTAATTAATGAGGAAAATAATTATCTACCATTACTATAAGTATTTATTTTTGGAACGATTTCTTCCAAAATGCTGGAATTATATTTGTATGTAATTTTTTGAAGGATCAAGAAGAGAATAAAAACTAAAAAAAATAATCCTTATTCAATCATATTCACTAAATGCTTCCAATAACTAATTTCAGCCCTGTGTGTTGCCGTTAAAAATGGGGACCAAAGAAACGACAATGCAATATTGTTGACAGACGACGACGCCATTCCCTTCCATTTGATGTGACTGCCAAAGTGCTTTCTAACTTTTAGTGATGATTGGCATGAAACAGTAGAAGAAGGCTAGTTTATTGCGTTGTTGAAAATTTGCTTATTTCACTGAGGGGTTGCCGAAGAAAAAAGAAAAAGAAAACTTGCGCTGGACTATTTCGTATGATAGGGGTTTTTCCCTGCAGAAGAGTCAGAACGAGGGCTTCTCATGAGTAATATTCCTTTTCAGACGCCAGAAAGTCGGTAACAAATGTAATATATGGGACGGTTAATAACTTCGAGGAAAACTAGAACTTTCCGGAATCATGTAGAAAGCTGTAATCGGTTGACAAGTGTTGACAACCGTAGCCTTTACTCGAGTAAGCTCACACTGTCTATCAAATATCGTTTTACCTTTCCATGGCGACCGTGAAAAATTGTACCTACTAAAATATATAGAGTTGTCGCACATGACTTTCAGATAAACCACATTCAGATGTACGTCAAAATCAGCTACTGTAACGTAGTATCCCCTTTATTATTGTAGTGTTAGGCCTTAAACTACAAACTTTTGCTTCAAACATAGAAAATTTATTCTCGAATTTAAATAGTCGTATTATGTAGTTGTGTACTGTCCGATAAATGTCCTGAAAAAATAGATTTGAGACCTTCAATACGCTAAGTCTGAACTCTACAGTAACAGTACTTTAAATTTACTCATAGAACTTGATTTAATGAAGAATAAACCGTATTCTAAATAAAAAATTCTCGGTGAATTGAATTAAATGTTATACAAAAACTCCCATTCTAATCCAATTGGTATGGGACCCATCCCAATCTTCCCGGAGGGCCCCAGAATCCAGCAATTTATTGGACCACTTAATTTTATTTCCATACTTTTATCACTTCATCAATCTAGTGCGGGGATTGAATTTGACCAAACCGTCTGGAGGTTAGATAGAAACTCTTCACACCAAGCGGGGCGTGAATCCTGCCCAGTCAGTCAGCCACTCAGTCAGTCAGATGGGGGCGTTTTCGTTCGATTTCGAGTGAGAAACTCCTTCGCCTGTTTTGCTTCTATCTACTATCAGAACAGTTCGCTCGCTTGAGGGGGTTGAAGCCGAGGGGTTACGGTTTTATGGATTTTTAATTTCGTTAAATCCCAGCATGTTAGAAGCCCGGGGCAAGGATGTAGTCTAGGCTGGCAGGAAGCTCCTTTCGAAATCGTGTAACGCCTCGCCCCGACTTGCAATGAGTTAGTTCGCTGGAATAGGTTTCAAATAGACTGAGTTGTGTAAATTTGAGATCGAAAAATTAATGGCATCAGGATTTGGTTGATTCGAACACGAACCAAGTCATAAAATACTGTGTGCCTTCTCGCCTGGGTATACGTGAAGCTATCGGTGGGATTGGTCCAACTTTTGGGGCCAGCGAAATGTTGGTTTATCGTTGGTCGTGAATGTTGCCCCATGAATTTAGTGATTACGTTGAAAAAATATATCCACGAACCTTTTGGGATTTTTTTTTTCGTTGGTTTTTTCTCTTTAATTCATATCGTTGGTAGATTCTGAAGGAATCGAAACTTTTGCTATCGCGCTTACCCTGCAAGCAAAGGGCAAGAAACTGTTGGATAATAGGCACATAAAATTGGTAACATGAAACTGATAGAGCCAAACAGAGGAGCGAGAAAAAGAGAGTTTGGTCCCGGAACGATATGGTTCGGAATTCAGGATCCCAGGCTTCAAGGAAAAATGTGGGTGGGAAAAAATACCTACTTGCTTCTCATGAGATTTTCTTGCTTCGCAGAGCAATAATTTAAATTTTACGAGCGCAGATCATATTTTTATCCTTTATTTTGATCGTTAAAAGTTTCTAGGGCTGTTCAACCTGCCAGCAGCCACTAACTCACGCTAAAGGTTTGCCCAAAAATTTCCAATATAACGCGACTGGGGCTCACCAATCAAAGTATCCCATTCAATTCTCCGAGAAAATTTATTTGATCAACTGCTGTTCCCTAGGGTGATCCAATAGAGGGGTATGTTCCGGAATCAAAACCTTGGGCTGAAATAGTTCCCTGGCTTACCAGAATGCCCCGCGCCAAATTTCAGCTCATTTTGTTACACGTAAGGGGTTGCCAAAGGTGACGTAAAGTTATTAAGGGTAGAAGAGAGACATGTCAAGCTCATTTTGCATTTTTACACGCATGTTTTGAGCGCCATTTGGAATGTTCCGGAAGACCGAGTCGATTTGGGGTTATTTTTTGAATTTCTCAAACCCTGGGGCCTAAAAAGCTTCGTTTTGATTCAAAATCATTTTTGTTTCTTCTGTGGAACCGAGCCTGCTTATGATTTTTGTGCCAATTTATAAATTCTCCAAAGGAAATTTTCTGCTGAACAACTTTGTCGAAGACCTTAACTTTGAATCTTATTAGGCAAAAAAGTTTTTAGCTGTTTAACAGAAGTTTGTCTTTTGGCATTGAAAAACAATAATTTAAATTGACATCACTGGTGGGTGCCTTACGAGGTATTGAAAGACTACTTTTCATGCAATGCTTTGCCAGGCACAAGAAGTGATGTCAATTGAATTTATTGTTTATCAATTCCAAAAGACATACCCCTGTTAGACAGCTAATAAGTTTTTTGCCTAATAAAATTCGAAGCTATGATCTTCGACAATGTTGTAAGCATTTTGCTTCTATTTAAATTATGGAAATGAATCTGAGCTCTAGATTATTGTTCATGGTACCTACTCAAGTGGTTTTTTTAAGGTTTGAACTGTAAGTTTTATTATTCATTCTTTTATAAATGGAACGACTGTTTTGGATGTTTTTTAAAGGATTTTGAACGGCTATCGGTCTCAGATTTTAAAGTAAAAACGACTAGTTCAACGTTTCGATCCTTATTGGACCTTCATCAGGGACAAAAATCAAATCGAGTTAAAATTTTTGTTGATTCTTACCGATAAAGTGTCGTTTTCTGGTTAAGTTCGGTTCGGCTTATCTTGAACTGCTGTCATTGGGTTTCTGTGTTAGATTATGCTAGTTATAGTTTTTTCGTTTTATAAATTTTAAAGTTTACTGTTACTGACTCTTCACGAATTTTCATAGGATATTCATTTGTCCGTTGAATTTAGGGTGTTTTTTTTACAATTTTCTACATAGGAAATTTGCACTGAGAACAGTTTTGGTTTTCGAATTGTTTTCAAATATGGCGCATATTATTTTTTTTATTCATCCCCTACTAAACCATGTAAATTTTTATAATTATTCTACGACTGATCTAACTTTTTGACCTTAAATTTAATTTTATATAAGGATTTTTTTCTTATTTAAAACTTTGTTCTAATTTCCAATATTAGTCCTGGATATTCAAATTTGATGGAAATAAGGCTGAAAGCATTTTATCCGAGTAAAATCAGATTTTTTATATAATTTTTTTTTGCAATTTTTGCAAAAAAAATTTAATGTGTGCTACATTTCGCATCAAAACTCAAATGCTATAAATTGGATAATGAAACTTGATTCTACAAAATTCAACATAACATGTTTATAGCCGTGAATTCAGTTAATTCCGATTTCTTCACGGTCCTTAACCCTTATCCGCTCTTGAGTGTCAAAATGACACTATTGGAAGTTTGACGGCGGTGACAGTGGTTTTTTAACTTTTTCCACTGACTGCCTCCTTTTCCAAAATTTTTAAGATGACCGCCCCCTGGGCAAATTTTCAGAAAATTAAAAAAAATCAAATCTAAATCTTTGAAAAACTATAGCTTAACTCAAAACTCTATCAAGTTTATATGAGGTCCTCAGAGCGTAAGGAGAAGGGCTATTTTGTTCAAAAGAAAAAATGCAATTTTCGAAAAATATATGGAAAATGACAAAAGCATTCTCGAAATCAGCTTTTACTTATTTTCTGAAGTCTTTTATGAACTTTATCCTTTTGGCTCCAAGGACCTCATATTGCTTCAAACCTCCAGTAATAACTTTATTCTATGTTAAGTTTCCTGGACAATTGCTTAAACTGTTTTATTAGTTTGTTTTGATATAAAATCATATACTTTCTCTTATATACATATCTTTAATTTTGGTAAACAAAATTATATATTCCCCATTAATTTGTATTGTTGAATACAAATTGATTTCTATCAAGCCGGAGAAATAAAGTAAAAATTAGTATCATTTCTTTATATCTGAATTTGAGTCCTGTTCAAAGTTATGCAGCATTCGCGGGTCTTAAAGTTTAAATTTGATTCTAATGACTGAATTTCAGCAATATTAGTAATAACCGAATAGATTGAAAGTTCATCCAATTGATTTATTGAATCGACTGAAATATACATAGATGAACAAATAAGAAAACAAAAATACTCTTACCTAAAAATATTCTTTCATATTTCCTTTCCAAAAAATCTATCACTAAATACCAGATGACGCCTTTTTTCAATTTTTTTTCGCAGCTTTTTTCTGTTTACCAGATTTTTTCAAAATAATAGGTACAATTTAAAGAATATCAAGCATTGCCATCAAAAATTAATCATTTTCAGTACAACCCAAATCAATAAAAAAAAATTACTTGTGGAGCATATACAAAATCTGTGACTTTTTAAAAAAATATCATTAAGATACATTTTTGGTTTTTTTTAGATACTCGATCAAGATTTGCTTGTAGCTCTGTGATATTATAGATATTTTAGCCTCAAACCTGATGTTTGGTTCTGTAACGTAATTTCATAATTTTACATCGAACTTTCTCATTGATATGTTATTTAAATCTATGTTGATTCGTGATTTGTAAAAATGTAAATTAAAACGACCTCACTGCCCACCTGAGCCCTTTCAACGCCCCAAAATTTCAAAATTGAGCTCATCGCCCCCCTGGAAGCTCTCAACGCCCTCAAGGGGGCGGTAGGGACCACTTTGAAAACCACTGGTTTATAACTTCATTCAAAAATCTTCGGGTTTCCTCAATGAATTCTTGAAATATTCTTTTGCATCATTCCTGAAAGCCCTTGAAAAACTGTCTAATCAACTCCTCGCTTAAAATCGCTTTCTCTCTCTTGCTTCTCAACCGATTTCTACAAAATTTATAGTTTTGAAAACCTCGTAATGCAAGTTAATCAAAATCGATCATTTTTAGACTCTTTACCGCTTTCTGAGTGCTTCATATAATTTAATAAAACAGGTTACCGTCACTGAATATAAAAGCAAATACAATTTTTATATTATATAAATTGTACGGTATTTGACACATTATCTGTAAATTCCATCACTCCTTTTACAATATTTTCCGATTGGGGCTTGGTGAGTACTAATCATTAGTATGAAGAGTATCCAACCGATCTCTAGTTTTAATATTGAGGAGTTTGATGCCTTAGAAAGATAACAAGATCGTATCCTATCAACATCATAATTAAAATTATACTTTTACAACTTCAACCATTCGTAAGTTGAATTCTATTTCAAAATTTCTATCAAAATTTAAAAACTTTTCCAAATTATGTAAAATGTAGAAAGTATGCTCTGTATTTTTTTCCAATTTGTAATTCTTTGTTAAGTTTCTACAGAAAAAGATATATATTCGACCGCTGTAAGCTTACTATGGAAATTTCAAATTCCTAAATTTTTACACCTCCCATAACTTTTTATGGTTGTATTTGCTGCCTGAAAGCGCAACAAAAGTTTTGAAAGCGGGCCATCCAGTCCTGAATTAGCGCAATGATTTTTAATTTTGTATGGCAATTTGTATGAGTAAACGAAATTTTTCATTCAAAAATCGCCAGAGTTGTACTGGAAGTTAAAAAAAAATACAACTTTAAATGAAAAATATTCCTTGATTCTTGCAGTATAATTCATGTGAACAAAGCATAAACCTAACTAGTACCCCAGAAATGATATTCGATGTTATCCAAAATTTTTGTTTTCAAAATTATTTTTTTGATTTTAGCGTTTTTGACTGTTTATTTGAAAGCTGTGGAATGTAGGATGAGAATAAAACATCTCAAAAAACCGCTTTGCATAGCCAGATAATTTATTCATTTGAAAAACCTTTGCAAAATTAATTCATGAAATTACTAAATGCTCTAGCAAACAAAGTCTACTATTTTTAAATAATTTTTTATGGATTCAGTTTTTTTATTTTAAAATGGTTATAACTTTTTTCATAAAATGCTAAGCTGCTTGTCATATTAGCAAAAACTGAAGCTTAAGAAAGTCAAAACCAAAAATCGAAGACCAACTTCATTTTAAGCTTATTTGAATTTTCTGGATGATTTAATGTGCAAAAATTTCTTCTTCCATACAAATTTCCATACTAAATTGAAATTTCTTGCGCTAACTCAGGAATCAATCAAATCATCTAAGTTTTTACACTGATGCTTGGTGACCCAAAAGGCATCGGAAAAACATATGGAAGCGAAAAGCCATTTTTCACAGCGGTCTAATATACATATTTACGAAAATTAAACCAAATCCAATTATATTTGAATTTTCAATGTGCTCTGTATGTATTATAAATACATCAATAATGAAAAACTAAACAGAATTTACAGTTGGGTAGTTGAATTCAACTGGAACCGGTTTAGTACTGACAAATCTCTCAGAAGAACGACTTTTTGTAGCAAAATTTTAAATTAAAAAAGCTGAAATGTTTATAAAATAATCAAATTGGTATCATTCTATCTATAGATGGCTTTCCCAATACACTTGTTTAACCTTAGAAAGCTGTTCGGGTCAATATGACCCGAAGCGCACATTTCAAACATCTTTATTATCATTCCAACAGGAATTTTTAACAGACCAAGTAGGTGTTCTATGAAAATCATAATCAAATTAATGACAAAAAATTAAAATTTGAGTTTTGAAAATCGGTTAATTGAGAAATGAAATACAGCTAAGCAAAGTCAAAATTGGATGTCGTTTTTTTAAAGTAAGTTTTTTTTTCATCGGAAGATCTGAAATAGCGGTCAAAACTTTCATTGGACCCCAACATATCAATACATTGTCGGATAGATGGATTTCTGATGATTTCAAACATCAATGAAACACTTAAATACAGAAAAGCTGTCAGAAGTTATGAGTATTTCAAAAATAAAATTGATTTTTCGGACATTTTACTTTCAGAACCAGATTCTGATCACCTGGTTCTACATATCGAGTTTATTTGAAATGTTGAGTAATAAGAGTTAGTTACCTACACAATGAATATAATATGATAAAAATCGGTTAACATTTACAGCCAGGAGAACGCCATCAAACTACAACTCAAATTTTCCCGAAACGGAAATATCGGCTTTGGAAGGTTAATCGAGATTCTGGAAAAATTGAAAAGAGCTGAACAGTTGAGGTTCAGGTCCGTACTTTGAAAAATCAATATTATTTATGATATAAATAAAGTTCGTTGAAAAAAAATATTTTTCATTCAAAAGCGTGTAAACTTTACTTTTTTTGACCGTGACCGGGATACAATCCCATGACCGTTGACTTAAAAGATTTGAAGGCCTCTACGCTACGGGCTGCGGCTTAACCATATAATCATTCATGATCGAATGTGCATTATGTGCTGGATGCATTATGCGACAAGTCGCGCCTAACGAAACACCAGAAAATAATGTATGAGCGTGTGTTTATTGATCGTATTGTACAAACATATACAAACACCCACAAAAAAAAATAGTGAGAATCGAACTCACTGTAACATCTCATCACGGCTCGCCAGTACGATATCTTACCCAGTGCACCATCGAAAACGAAACGAAACGAAACGAAACTAAACGAAAAACGCATTGCATTGGTCGTCTGCCATTTGGCTGGTGTTTTTTTCATCATCCTTTGTCTTTGATTAGAAAGGGACGAGAATGGGGTGGGAATGAGAAACTAGGAACTGTCTTCTATTGCCGGCCGGTTTACATACACACGCACAGCTCATCTTGGGTTATTTTTTGCCGTCGGTTGAAAACAAAGAATGTTTTTTTTTGTTTTTCTAATGTCGGTTTACATCCACAAACAGCGCTCGGTACCTACATCTTTCAACAATATCCATGTGGTTGATTGTTTCCATCCTGCTTTGTCTAGTGATAGGATACGGGATATTTTTATTTGGTTTATTACAGACCTCATATAGGGGAAAACTGTACAAGACGCACCAGTTAAGCATAATCGCTATTTACAGCGATACCCATCATCTATGAACCAAATTGAAAGTTCACAACGGTTCAGGGATCAAATTTACATCTTGTCAAAAAGAAATAATATGTTAAATACACGATTTTGGTTATATTTTTGTGAAATTCTTAAACAGTCAGAAAACAAGTCGCGGGGTAGAACGCCAAAATTAGTGGACAGAACGCACCATACCGAATGGATGGTGAGAAATGAAACAATGATTATACGGAATATAGTTATTGAAACATTAACTTTTTTATTACATATTCATCGTATTTTTGCAAACTAACCATACTTTGGCAAAAAATCATTTATTATTGCTTACTTTAACGAAATTTTGTTTTTCAAAATTCACGCTTTTATATCCTTATAGGTAAAACGCCTTCAGGTAGGCAACGAAATTCAATTTCTTGACTGATATCGCGGCAAACATGGCGGCAGATAATTTTTTCGAGTCAAATATTGGTGCACCTTTTTAACTCAAACAAGGACGAAATTTGTTATAATTATGCATTTTTATCGTAATTTGGGAGTCAGCAAATAAAAAGAAAGACATTTTATTTTGGCATTTGGTTGTTCTCAAAAGTTAACAGCATTCAAAATTTGCGCCTAAAACACGTGGTTTTGCGGGCATTCTGCCCCAATTTTGATATGATTAATTTTAGTTAAAATTTGTGGGAAGTTAGTGAAATATAATAAAATAATAATAGTCATTCGAAAGTGCATACGAGTGTTATAACGAAAAGCTGCGGTTGGATCAGATAGCGCAGACTGGTTTACCATAAAACCTTATATGCTATCCATAAAAAATTACAAGTTTTAGGCAGAATCCATTAATCCTTCTGTTTCTAAGAATTAAAGTCGTTTTTGTGAACTTTTCTTCTAAAAAATGATGAAAAAGCTCGTTTGCTTCAATAAAAATGAAGAAAAACACCATTCGGAGCCAAAGGTTAGTGAATTTTTGAGAAAGAATGGCATGGGCCATTTTACCTCGCTGGTGCGTCTTGTACAGTTCTCCCCTACAATGCGTTGCGCTGGGAGGACAATGCCAATTATTAAAAATCTTGTTGATGCCGGTCCAGCATAGAATTTTATATCCATTATTCAACCTCCAAGAAAGGTCAATATTGGAGTACGGTCTAATTTGTGGGTGTACATTTTTTTTTGTTGTTGCCTTGTTTGATGGATGATACGACTCGCCATTTACTGCAAATAGCAAAGTATTCGATCATAAAAAAAATCTCGATTCAAACTCGAGTCTCTTGAGTTTCTTCTCCGTATCCTTACCACTAGGCCAACTCATTAGTTGAACTTCAGATCTCGCTCAAATGTGCATATTTTTATATGTATGAATAGCATGGATGCATGGATGATCGTTTTTCAAGCTGTCGTTAAAAAATTAAGATGCAAGTTTAAATTTGAGCCAGATATGAAAAAGACTTCTTTTGTGTTCGAACACGAAACAATGATGCAACTCACATATTACAGCTATTTATATGGTGTAAGCTCACCAGTGTCATTAAGAAGAAAGTTGATTTTGTGTAAGTAGGGGGACTTTGAAATTATTTTTTAATCTTTCTTGTCTCAGATTCAACCAAAATTAATACGGAAAGATTTTTCTTTTTAGAAATGATATGATTTTTAAGTCTTGTGTTCGATAACGTTCGAGGGAATTTTTAAAATGCTGAAACAACAAACAGAAAAAGTCTTAAAATTTTGGGATCATCTTTGGTATGGTAAAATTGAAATGTTTGGGCGGCCAATGCAGAAGAAACCTTTTTTTTTTTCTTTTTTTCAGTTCTAACGAACAAAAAGTAAACCAAAGAAACATTTTCAAGTTCAAACCCCATTAACGGCTTTGGGTTCACTAGACCGTACTGTTGATCCCACCCCAAAATGCGCTTATAAATTTGACAGAATCACCTACTTAGGGTGAAGGCCCAATTTGCCCAGTTCTCCTCACTTTCTCACTTCGCACTCCCTCATTTCTAACAAAAACGTGATTGGTGAAGGTGTATAAACTAATGGCTAGTCGGCGGATATTCGCCCTTCGGTTGTGGATTCTTTGCCTCGATTTTTTTTTCTCTGGCGCTCTCTCCGTCGTCCTAAGAAACCTGTCATGGAAATATGACAAATTGATATGGTAGCTAATTATTCAGCACAATGACGAGGCCGGCACGCGACAAATGAGCGCCATTTTTCTTCCACTGGCTGGCTGGCATGCTGAATGGGTCGTTCGTGGAACGCTGTTTAAATTTTTTCTTTTCTCCCACTGCTGGTGATGAATGAGCCAGTCTAAGTTAAGTTGTTAATTTAGGATATCTTTTGAAGCATCTGATATTGCTGAAAGGTTGTGGCCCCTCTGCAAACAGCCAGGTGAATGTTTCAAAAGGTATACATAAAAGGTGTTCTATTTGGCTACCAGAATGTGGGTCTTGAATAAGCTATATCTACAAAAAAATAATCTTAAATGGCTTTTGGTTAAGAGTTAGTTTGTTTCAAATATCTGTTACTTCCAAAAAAGATATTTAATGGTTTCATAAAACCTGTTTTTTTATCATCCTTGCCATGCTTCGTTATTTTCATTGAGCTGTGTTAAACCATTATTAAAGCTGTCTGCCAACTTCACGTTTCGCCCAACACACCACCCAAAATACATTACAACGGGTTTATTGGTTTTCAATTTTTCATTTACGATTCCCGGGTTCCTCCCACCCAATGCTGTGTAGGTCCTACCTTTCCTCATTTTTGGTTTCCCAAACGTCAATTCCAACTGCGGCTGTGAGTTGATTTTCGAAAAAAAGAGCTGCACGATTCCGTACCATTTCGGTATCATCAATCGGAGCTAGGGAACATCACACAATTGATTCAGAAGATTCGCTAGGAGATGGCTCTCATACCCATTTACAAAAAACAGCGAAAAAAACACAGCAAAAGAATCTTGGGAATGCCATTTTAACACATCTCACACCGTTGATGTTGCCTTGCTTCCGGTGTTGCGGTGATTTCCGGAAGTCGAAACAGCAATAAAACCGTACACAATGGATTTTCGGTACAAGACAGGGAAAGGGACGACGACTTCGTGAAGGGGAGGGAAGAATATATCCCGATTATTCGGTTGCAAACCGGAAAAAAAGAATCTGTACCAAAGAATTGTAAACTGAAGTTCGTTCCGTTCCCGGGGTTGGTTCTTAGTTGTTGGTGCGAAAACGAAGAGTGTTGTTGCTGATGCCGTGTCTGAAGAAGAAGGGAGGAGAAACAGTCACAGATTCACTTGAAGTTTTATAGGTTTTCTCTTTTCCTATTTAAGTACGTTTCATGGTTTTGTGATGGCATCTGGTTTCAGTTGCCGAAAAGAGCACAACGGTTCTTTTTTTTCTGTACACTGGCAAAAAATCCTATTAAAAGATTTGTTTGTCTGTGTTATTAATAAATTTTTCGAAATTATTCTTATTTTGAGCTATAAATTTTAATCCGATATTTTCGAAACACAAGGAAAGGAATGTGAATTTAAATTTCAATTAAAACCAAAATTTAATACTTCGGACACAAGAATCAGTGCACTGAAATAGAATATATAAAATATAACACCAGATTTAAATAGAAAATAAATCCGAATTCTAAAATAAATTTCAGATCAGGTCAGAAATAAGCCATAATTAAATTTTTTTAGCAAAATGATAATAATTGTTAATCTTTAATTAGATTAATTTATGTTTCTTTTTTCAGTTTCAACCGCAGTAATATTTTAAATTTAGAAAAAAATTTCAACCATGATTTGAAATGTGAATTTTTGATATGAATGAGATAATGAAAATGAAGAACAAATTGATGACATGTGATGTGAAAATACTTCTGATTAAATTCTACTCGTTCGCGTCCTGATCTCGATTTTTCTCTCAGAGTTTGTCTGTCACCTCCTGTTTTGTTGATAAATAATTTAAATGTTTAAAAATGAATCATTCATAACTGATGAACTACCAAATCTACTTGAAAGAAAAACACTAATTCTGAGTTTGTTTATATACTTTATTTAATTCAGGAATAATTCTTTGATGATGATGGTGATGATGATGATGATAAATGATCTTAAAAAGTTGATTTCTACAGTTTTTAATGATTTGGAAAGACCGATTGAGTATTTCTGACATTACTGACAGAAGTTTAAAAATGAGTTTGAACATCTTTGAATATACGTCAGAAATATATTATTTTAAAGAATAGAGAAAAGTAAACAAATAGAAAACTTCTATAACTTTATTCGCCGGAGTTAAAGTTACTAGCCGCCTTGGGGGAAAGTTGATGAAAACCTGTATTTTAATTTTTTTTAATGTTTCAAAGTTTTTTTTTCATAAATGGGCAGAAGTTACATAATAAATTTTACCTTTTTTCATAAATTTCAGGGTATCAAAATTGATTAAAATAGCACTTAAACTCTTTGCACCTCAGAAAAATGTGAATTTCGGAGCCTGAAGTAATTTTTCAAAAACTGTGGAGTTGAACATTTAGAAGAACTTGAAACTCAAAATGAAATGAGGGCTCAAATTGGTTTCTTGATAAATATTTCATACAAGTAAAAAAATTGAAAAGATATTTATAAACGATTTTGTTATTATCAAAGTGTAAAGTGTAAGTGTAATAAAGTAATGAATGAAACAAGTTAGTTAGACTACCTAATAAAAACAAATTGACGAGGTAGGGTTTTTGTGTGTTAATATTTTAGTTTCAATAGTTTTCATTAGTGAACGTTATATAGTGTCGTAGAATGAAATGCCTTTTGCCTAGAGCAGTGGTTTTCAAACTTAAAAATCAACGCCCCCCTGATTGAATTGAAAAAAAAATTAAAAAAGCAAAAAGATGATTGAAATTTTTTGATTAACCGTAAGACTCATTCCAGCGTTGCGTCACACAATTTGGAAAAAACTTTTATTATGATTTATGTGAAAATTTGTAGATTTGAATTTTTTATCAGACAAACTGTATATCGCCATGTTTTGCTCGAGTTTACGTTTAATTTGCAAAAAAGTTTGAAAAGTACTCAAATTTCCAAGTGTTAACTCATCTAAAGTATGCAATAAAATTACATTTTCATTACAAAATAAAACTAAAGAATGCGACCTAAACGACCTCTACAATTCGTTGCATCATAGATAAAAAAAGTGCATTTTTCTCCACGATCGATAAAAATAAAATTATAATAAATTGGCTCCGAATGCTTTGACATCCTGAAAACAGTTGGCATTTGTCATGTTTTGGATGCAAGACTTATATTTTTGTTGAGTATAACCCGTGTAGTAAGAAAAAAATTCTGCATTCATTAAAAAGTACATTTGTGTTATTAGAAATGAACTTATCAAATTGGATGTATCTATCTCCTTTTTTATAAGTCTAATTTGATTTTTTTTGCAAAGCAAGCATAGCTGACAAATTCCCTGGTGGTAAACCTTTATGAATTTAAGCGAATATGCAAAATAAAAAATGACTTTGTGATGAACATACAAGTGTTGCTGTGCTATGTTGCTGTCACGGTGTCTTTGGGAGAAAACTTTATTTTTCGAAAATTAGCATCGCTAATTTTTGCACCATTCGAAAGCTGGGACTTTCCCCGTTCATTTGAGCCCTTATTTGAAATAATCCACCGGGGGTTCGAGAATATTTTATTTTTTTGAAGATTTTTTAACCTTTTCAATGGTTTTTTTCAAAGACAAAATCATACTAATCACTGTGAAAACGCTCGTCTTACCTTTAGCGTAAATCCAACATTATATGTCAATAACATGAGTTAATAGGAAATTTCCCTGGCTACAATTTTGTAGAAGACGTCATTGTGATACAAATTGAGAGAAAAGAGTTGGAATGTCACAAACAGAGTGATTATTATTTCATTTGAAAATGTAATAAAACTTCTCACCACACTGATTGTACTAAGGTCAGAAAAAGTATTCTACGAGCATAGTTATTGGTTGTAGAGTGTATAAATGTTCAAAACGGTTAATTTACATAAAAAATCAATCTTTTACATAAAATTTATCAGGATTATTTGAAGTTGTGAGCATTTGTAGGGTTTTATTCTGGAAAAAATGTCTCCCACCTTTCTTGAAAATTTAGTTGTTTTTGAGCTAAGTTAGTAATGAATACTTAATGAACAAACATTTGGGACTAGGAAACAAATTAGATTTACATTATGTTGGAAATTATAATAAATTTTTTGTTTATTATTTTTACATGTTAAAAACCATAATAGATTTTTTTGTAGTTTTGGAATCTCTAGCAATTGTCATGTTTAAAATACTGTGTATTATAAATTATATCGTACTTTATATCTTCATATTATGTTATATAATATTATATTATTTATTTTTTGTTATAGCACGTGCGAAATTTTTCTTTTGTTTTCAGGTAAACAAGCAATTTTAATACATTTTTGAGTAATTTTTAGATGATTTTTAATGATCATATATATTTTTTCAACACTTAATCCGACAATCTTTTCAGTTATGTTGCCGTGGTCGTATACATGTTCTTGCTTTGTTCGGGATTATTTGCAATGTATCTGTGTATGTTAAATACAACATAATTCTTAATAAAATTTTCTCATAGTAGGTTTTTATTTTGTGTTATATTTTATTTTACCGTATTATATTATATTATTTTATATTATATATTGTTATATTATATTGTATTATATTGAAATTGTTTATTTAAAATAAAGTCAAGGGATGGGGCATCAGGGTATCCTTGTTTTGCAAAAGGAGCAGGTAGCGGTATGTGCTCGTTACCCGTTTCGAATACTGGACGTTTCTCAATTTATGTCAAGGGAATGTGGCATGGTTGAGAAAAAGATCGTATTTGATTACTTTTTGTAAAATAAGGACGCACTCTTTTTTCGGAAGCCTTGGGGGCGGGATTATAATTTACATGCTATTTTGGTTAGTCAACAATATGGTAATAGCTTCTCGAGACTACTCCACTTATACCCTGGATACCGTAAGTGCCTCTGCTTGCGATTCTATTCCCTTAAAAGTCTCATTGAGAGGTTATAACTGTGTTGCATGGTAGCCAAAATGGACGCGTGGGTTATTTTTTTGGCCATAACCGCGGCGCTGCCGCAAACCCAAGGTGGATTCATACATACATACATACATACAGGAAACAAATTAGATTTACATACTTCTTACATTTAAGCCCAATTTTTAAAAAAATTCACCTAGATTTCAAAGTGTTAATATAAAATTAAAAAAAAACAACCAATTGTTTATGTTTGATTGCATAAATTAGTGTTTTTGAAGGTACTCGTGTATGAAAAAATGTGGTCGAATTTAAGTTTTCAAGCAAAAATTCTAGATTGTTCATTATTCTCAAAAGTACACGAACTTAACCTATTGTCTTTCATTAATTTTTTTTATACAAGGAAATCTCAACATCAACTTTGTTTTCAACAATTTTAAGAGGTTGATTTGATGTAATACTGTTATCTGAAAATGTTCTCTCAATTCGCTTTTAATTGTCAGATCTGAAGTCATCAGATTTTTAGCGAATTTTTGATAATTTTGCATTTGTTAAAATTGATGATTTTTTCTTCAAATTTCCTAGATAAAATTTAAAACAAAAACATGAGTTTTTATCTGATAGCCATTTGTCGAAAATTTGTCTGTGGATTTCTGCATTTTTGGCTTTCCCCTGGAATGCTATTTTTTACTTCTATGAAAACAAAATATAACATCGTGTCATGAATAGTATTTAAAGCAGTGGCTTGAAATGCTTATACTAATTTTTCTACATATATTTGCCAAAATTAGGCACTTATTCAAAATGTATCATTGCTCAACAATGTAACATTTCAATACATTGGAAAAAATTTGAACCGAGCTGGTTTGCAACAAACTTGTATACAATCTATCGCACAAAATCAAACAATCGAGGAAATGAAGATCAAACATTTGAAAAACAATTCTAATGACAGGTGATATTACTCCCATCTTCTACAGTTTGTCTTTCAACTGTTTGAATTTTCGAAGAATGTGTCAAATTTTTGTTTAAAATACCTTAAACTTTATTTATTCCCCACTTCAGGATTTTTTGGAAAAATCGGAAGGACAAAAAAAAAAGAATTTGATATTTGTTCCGGAACAATAAAACTCCAAAAATGCTCATAACTTCAGATAATCCTGATCAATTTTATGTAAAAGAGTGATTTTCAATGTAAATAAACTGTTTTTAACATTTATACACTCTACAATCAATAACTAAGCTCGTAGAATACTTTTTCTGACCTTAGTATAATCAGTGCACAGTGGTCCAAAATGCGAAAAACGTGATCGTTGCTTATAACTTTTTTAGGTCACATTTTAGCATATCGATGTCTTCGGAGAAGTTTGTCAGTAAAATCAGCTCTATAATAAAAAACTATTATTTTTCTGATTAATCCCCCTACAAGTGAGATAAAATTTCTAACTTCTCTGTTATAAGTTTTAGCTCTTTGATGTCTTCGACAAACTTGTTAAAAATCAAATTTTCTACAACTTTGTCTTAGATGCCAAGTTTATAAAATAATTATTATCCGAGATATCGGCCAAATAAGAAACTTACCCTCTAAAAATCAGTTTTTTCATAATAACTTTTTTCAGTAAATTTTAAGTTTAATAAAATGTTCCACAAAGTTGTTTGTATTACTAAAATACACCACTTTGTTGAACATTTCATGTTTGTAAAATGTGATACTGCAGAGCTATGTTAAAAAGATTACCGAAAATAGGGCTTTTTCAGGCCTTATTTTACAAACACCGGGCAACATCGGGCAGCCCGCTTTAGATGCAAAATAAAGTCAAAGTTTTCGTCTACAAGATGCAGGTAAAATCGTCAGTATCCACTTGTATCCAAGCGAGATACATCAATTTTACTTTTCCATGTTTGCATTGAAATCAACGATTTCTATGAAAGCACATACAGCGCATTCTACTACGTGTGTTTTCTTCTAGTTTTTCCCCGCGCGATGTCAGAAGCAAAGGTTTGGAAGCACATTTGTATTATTAGTACAGGTTATTGTGTGTTCAATTGAAATAGATATCCTCTACAAGCTGGAGATGCTAATAATACAAATGCGCTTCCAAACCTTTGCTTCTGACATCGCGCGGGGAAAAACTAGAAGAAAACACACGTAATAGAATGTGCTGTATGTGCTTTCATAGAAATCGTTGATTTCAATGCAAACATGGAAAAGTAAAATTGATGTATCTCGCTTGGATACAAGTGGATACTGACGATTTTACCTGCATCTTGTAGACGAAAACTTTGACTTTATTTTGCATCTAAAGCGGGCTGCCCGATGTTGCCCGGTGTTTGTAAAATAAGGCCTGAAAAAGCCCTATTTTCGGTAATCTTTTTAACATAGCTCTGCAGTATCACATTTTACAAACATGAAATGTTCAACAAAGTGGTGTATTTTAGTAATACAAACAACTTTGTGGAACATTTCATTAAACTTAAAATTTACTGAAAAAAGTTATTATGAAAAAACTGATTTTTAGAGGTTAAGTTTCTTATTTGGCCGATATCTCGGATAATAATTATTTTATAAACTTGGCATCTAAGACAAAGTTGTAGAAAATTTGATTTTTAACAAGTTTGTCGAAGACATCAAAGAGCTAAAACTTATAACAGAGAAGTTAGAAATTTTATCTCACTTGTAGGGGGATTAATCAGAAAAATAATAGTTTTTTATTATAGAGCTGATTTTACTGACAAACTTCTCCGAAGACACCGATATGCTAAAATGTACCCTAAAAAAGGTATAAGCAACGATCACGTTTTTCGCATTTTGAACCACTGTGCAGTGGTGAGAAGTTTTATTAGATTTTCAAATAAAATAATAATCACTCTGTTTGTGACATTCCAACTCTTTTCTCTCAATTTTTATCACTTTGATGTCTTCTACAAAATTGTAGCCAAGGAAATTTCCTATTAAAGCGTAAAATTAACTTATGATGTTGGATTTACGCTAAAGGTAAGACGAGCGTTTTCACAGTGATTAGTATGATTTTGTCTTTGAAAAAAACCATTGAAAAGGTTAAAAAATCTTCAAAAAAATAAATTGTTCTAGACCCCCCGGTGGATTATTTCAATTAAGGTCTCAAATGAGTCCCAGCTTTCGAATGGTGCAAAAATTAGCGATGCTAATTTTCGATAAATAAAATCGTTCCATCAGAGAAACCGTGGCTGTAAGAAAAAAACTCAAAATATAGGGGAGATGAGGGCATAACGAGCACCCAGGGCATAATGAGCACTTCACTTTTCTACGAAAGTACGTATTTTCTTAAATAAATTTTCTTTTAAAACCTGGCAAATTCCGGGCATTACATTTCTAAATTTGGCAAACCCAGAAATTACTCAATAAAAATTAGGATAAAAAATTGAAAAAAAATGATTTTCATCAAAATTCATAAACAGATTTTAAATCTATGCTTTGAAAAATCCTTTCATGATTTTTTTTGGAAAAATCTACTCTAACATTTTGTTTCGGTGGCTATAGAAAAAAAATTTACAACACAATTAACTTTGTTGTTGTTTGATTAGCCAAATAAAGTGGAAAAATTCGGATAAAAACCGGGCGTTTCAATTTGAAATCTGGGCAACCGGGCCGGGCCGGACTATCTTTAATTTTGTATCAAATATTTGGGCAAACCCGGATAATACCGGGCAATCTGGAAACCTTAGCTATCATTGATCACATTTTCATTTATCAGTTCCGAACCTTCTACAAACGAGAACCTGGATAAGTGAGAAACCTATTTCAGCGAGAGAAAAAGTTCCCTTGGACTCTTGCTTATCCAGGTTCGACTGTATTACTTATTGATATCATAAACAAACTTATTTTTATGACATCTAAAATGTTTAAAGTCAAGCAGCATTCACGAATTTTAAACTTTAAAATAGATTCTAAGAACTGAAATTCCGGCAATTTAAAAAAAAGAGACATTAAAATCTTTAAAAAATATATATACCTTGATATTTAATTACATTTTTGTATCCATCATAAGAGATTTCAGAGAGGTTTCCCCTCTAATGCTTAAAGTGTTTTTTTTAAACACAATTTCGAAAATCCATTTATTGGATCTAGCCATTCACGGCTTAATAAAAGTATCTAAGATAATTGAAAAATAAAAAAAAACTCAATGTTTTCTTCTTCGAAAAAGAAACAACGTTGATTATTTAAGTTTTGGGAAATGGGGAAACCCGAAAAAATAATTGAAGTTACAAAAACAATTCTTAAACATTACATACACTCTAAAAACTCTTCTCATGGACACTACGAAAAAATGAACACTGATTTTTGCCACAATTAAAATCATGAGGAATTTCCGTAGCAACAAGAGCTAGCGTAAAAAGGGATTTTTCTTATAATCTGACCAAACCCCAAGTATTTTTTCAGATTTCTATTTATTTTTGTTTTTCACGTTAAATTCGGTTAGATTTTTCTGTGAGTAGAATAAAACCCTATTTCAAAGCTACATTAATCTGTTATTTTTCAAAGGAAATAATAAAACAGCACATCAAAAGGCATTAAAATTTAATTAGATTGTCAAATAAAATATGTTTATGTTAAATATCTAACCAAATATACATAAAAAATTTAAATTTTAGAAAATCTGTTTTTTTAAGTTGCAGAAATTAACCAAATTTTCAATTTTGGGGAAGATCTGAAGAGGTGTAAAGGCGCAAGGTGTAAACCCAGTTACACGTTCATTGTATGTTAAAATAACGTAAATCAAATGTGAATAAAAATTCGTTCTGCCACATGTATTTCACATTCATCTTTTTGAAATATGAATGCATTAGATTTTTTGTGCAACTTTTGTATAAAAAAAAGTTTCGGTTTTGCATGCTAGGGCATTTTATTATTGGGAATAATTACGATGAACGTAATTTAAAAAACACACTTCATTTCACACTAATTTTATTTACAAACAATATCGTTACGAATATTCAATTTGGGTTAAGAGTTTGCCTGTCCCTCATGGCTGCCAAACCCCAAAGCCTTTTAAAATTAGCAAAACATATTAATAGGAACCGCCCAAGCAACATTTCAGGTTTTATAACAGGCTTCAAGACCAAGTTTAAGTTTCATAAGTGACCTGAAGAGTCTTATAAATCAATCAGTGTGACTTGGGCGGACAACACAATTTTTATTATTACGAACTTCTTCATAACCCAGAGTTTCGCTGACTACTAAACTGACTACTGTATTCTTTCACATAGATTCTACGTGAAGAAGTTAAATAGGTACTGAAAGTTACCTGAACATCACAAAAATGCATTAAACCGGTCTTTATTTGACGGATACCTGAATTTTTACGTAAACCGAATAGTCAATATCGCGATGCAAGTGAACAAGAGATATAACATAAGGCAACAAAATTCTCAATTTTCCGAGGTGCTCATAATTTAAGAACTAAGTTTGACTTCTTCTATGTAAAATACTCAAACTCTTTCTTTTGTGACGTAAGCAAAAAAAAAAAAAATTAAAAGTCATATCATCATATTCCACCAAAACTGGAACAGATAGACAAAATCTTATAGATGGGTACCAAAAAGGCTGTTCCCTTGTGTAATTATTTAACGTGAAGTGACCTATGTGAAAATTCCGGTGAATTGAACGTTTAATTTTCATTTGAGTGTAGACATCAACTGGTATTTCAAAAGATGGTCTATTACTAGTCCATCCATCTTGAAGGATTTAAACTTTTTTCATACATTTTAGTCTTTTATTACTAAGTCTATTTTAAGATCTCATGCCGCAGTAACTTCTGAAATCGTGTCCATATTCAGTGTTTCACACGGGAGCCCTAATTCTAACGCAGCAGCTCCATTGACGTTAGGAACTCGCACTTTTTTCCCATTTATAGAAATCCTTAAACTGGTACGGCGGCAATGATACAGGAAGGTGTTCTAGCGCCGACAAGAAAAGAAGGGGGCCATTTGGAGAGAAATAATTTATTTATACTCTTCCCTAAATGACTTCGTGCCCCACCAAATGCGCTAATGGGTGGGAGTCATCCGCAGATCTGGAACCGGGATCCGGGACAGAAAAGGCTGCGGATAAGACCTGAGAAGTTGGAGCCGAGAAAAAAAAACAACCTTACGATTCCATTGGGTTACTCGGCACGGCCAAGGATAATAAAAAACCCATGCAATCGATTTCCTTTACTGATTTATATTTGTGCGGGGAGAGATTCAACTTTATATTTATTTCCCGATCCGTGCTGTAGATTGCGCTGATGGAAAAGTTTTTCCCCTGCATATGGTGGAGGTTTTGATTCCCATGATATGTTGAAATGGTTTTATTCTGTAGTAGTTTAGCTAGTGATTTTTATCACTTAAGTCTGGTTTGTTGAGTTTCTAGAGGTTCTGCCAAACAAAATCTTGTTAACGTTTGGCGCAAAAATTTGTTAAAAATTGTGCAAATCGCTATAAACATTGAAAATTTCATAAAAACTAATGACGATCTTTTTATTCTATTTTCAGGTACGTTAAATTTGCATAAAGATGGTGTAAGTGAAAAGTTATTTTTCTACTATTTTATTTCTGTACAACTAATCCCTTGAAAATAAAAAGCACTGACGTAATGAGAAAGAGGCTTCAATGTGCTGATAGCTTTATCAACCTGGAAGGGTAATCATCACGAAAAGCATGGATCCATATAAAAACAAATGAATTTACAATATGATAGTGCGTCCTTCATAGCAGCATGTTCGTTCCATTGCGAAAAACTCGAAGCTACTTGAAAGACAGACAAAGGAACAGCAACAACAACCGAAGCTAAGAACAATAACGAAACGCACGGCAGCATCCAGGCAGCAAAATAGAAAACGTCTTCCACCAACTAACGAAGACACGAGCAGATTCCATTCGTCTAATTTTCGAACCCATCGTGCAGACATCAGTACGTGCTGTGCATACCAAAAGCATGGCGTACCGAACAAATCATATTTCTTAGTGCATGGGGGAGGGTTGTTAATACGGGTGTTTTTTTCCTCACAAATATCTACCGGAGAAAGTGACAGAAGCATCAAGGGGGACAAAGAAAAGGTCGAACATTTCTTATTGTCTGTTTTTGAGAGTGCTTTGCAAATTAAGAAACTATGAAACATAATCTGAGCACTAGTGGATGTTTTAAGTTTAAAAAAAAAGATATTTATGAAAATAAAAAAAAATTAAATATTATCAGTTTCCTGGCAAATTTTCAATCATGATTGTTATGGAGGCTTACTGAGGTGGATGGCACCAGAGGAAACTAATAAATTCGCAAACCTTTGGTAAAGCAACATTTGCAATAGTTTTCATAACTTTGGGTAACCCATCAACAATGATATAGAACGACTTATGAGCTATTAACTTTTACTTACTTGTTGGCCTCGACGAGTGCTGCTAGGCTGTGTCGATGTTGCCCTCATGTTGCTGATCATTTATAATGGATTCACGCGAGTTGCTGTCCGACTCCGACCAGGCCGGTAAATCAATCGGAACAACAGTCCCGAAGCTGAATAAGTACGCACCGCCCTGTGGGTACAAGACGCGTTTAGGGATGGTTTCACAACCCGCTCCCTGCTTGCTGCAATCTGGCGGATAACACGAGACACTATTTCTTCGAACACGATAACTGTCGCGCACTGGTTTTTCTTTCCTGTTGCTTTACGGTGAGGAATAAGCAAGACTTCCTGTGGTTGCACGCGCACAGCGGCAGCCTCAGTTTGATCCTCTTTGCTCCACTATTCTGATGCCTGCGTTTGGCATAACACGCACCACAGCTTGCTTTGCGTAGCTCCGACAAACTCGTGTCGGACAACTCTTACAATCAAGACTGAAATGGCTAGTGATGATGTCATCAGTGCCAAAGGAATGCTGAGGTACACTTCCGAAACTCCTTTTGCTTTGCTGATCTTGTACCTTGAAAAGACCGAGCACTGATATCGCGATGGACTGGCAAAAATCGATGAGATTGTCCGTTTGACGGAGAAGATAAAAGTAGCCCGTTTTCTGACGGAGCTTTTCCTGTCTGACGATACGGTGAATTCCCACTGGGCAAAACTGTGCAAACCGGTAATTGTTACCCCAACTAATCTTTCCAAAATTGAATGGGACCTTTTTTCCCGACTGAACCCGGAAATTCTTCCAATAGTGTTTTAAGGCACGCGGCTCTGGAACTTTTCTAGAGAAGCGTTTTCAAAATAGTGCTTCGGCGAGTCATGCGATGGAAGTACACACTTAATTCCGGAAAAGGTTCCGACTTCCTTGAAGGGTGCTGCAAGTTTTCCGAAGAGGCTCCAGAAATCACCTAGAGGACTCGTGATTCCACTGAAGGAATGGTGACATGAGACTCCACCAGATGGCGTTCCTGGCGAGATTGAATAGCACCAAAATGAAGTTCATGAGTGGCTCAGGTTCCACGGGAAAAGCGTCCGAAATGGTCCGAGTTCCCTCGACTGCGACGAGCTGGAGATAGTCGAAGAATCTGTCTATCTCGGCTCTCTGGTGACCGCAGACAATAACTCCAGCCATGAGATCCAGCGGCAAATAATCAGCGGAAATTGTGCCTACTATGGACTTCACAGGCAACTACGATCGAGAAGACTTAGCCCTCATACGAACCTACACAGAAAAAAAACTGAATCCTTAACAACACTGAAATTGAAAACCTGTATCATTACATGACGTGGAACGCGATTTATTGATGTAAATTTACAAATTAAAAAAAGTTGAATCCTTAACAGCACTGAATTCGTATGACACAAATATTACTTGACACGGAACGCGATTATTTGATGTAAATTTACATCACATATGATGTAAATAAAAAGAAGCATCACATACGATGGAATTTTCAGTGCGAATTAAATATTACACGTCTCTAATATTTTACATGTCTTTAAATTTTACACGTCTTTTGAAGTTGACCGACGAGGAATATTCAACTCGCACTGAAAATCCCATCATTCATTCTTTTTTGTTACATGATATGTGATGTAATAGAAATAGAAATTTCTTAAAATTACACGACATGGAATGTGAAGAGGACATTGAATTTCAATTTAATAGGATCAGACAAATTTAAACAAAGTTTCAAGTCAACGTCGTGCACCAAAAAGTATTTTTTAAGCAGTTTTCCCGCGATTAAAGTTCCCAGAGATCTTCGTGAAGCAGGATGCGGTTCTGGAAGCGGCTCCAAGTTATTCAACTTTGGATCCGGTCTTTGAGAAAAATAAAAGTGTGAATGTGACTCCTAATATAAAAAAATTGTGAGATTAAAAAAATCATTGTCACCAAATGAAATAAATTAAATTAGTAACAAAAAGGTTTTATTTTAATTATGACATGAGATAATTCCATTATTGAATCATAAAACCAATAAATAAAACAAAACAGATTCCAATTGGAAAGTTTTTCTTCCAATATTCAGTGGTTTTATAATTTACATCATTTTTATTTTACATGTTGTCAAATTTTACATCATTTTTTATTTTACACGTTGCAACATTTCACTGGCGTGTAATTTTCAACTAGCACTGCAAAACTCCGTCATATATGATGCTTCTTTTTATTTACATCACATGTGATGTGATTTTACAGATTTTTTTCGTTGTGTGTACAGTATCCTGTACATGAAGCTCATTATTTAGACCGGTTGTCCTCTACGGGCACGAGACATTGATATTACTCGAGGAGGACCTGCGTACACTTGGAGTATTCGAGCGACGAGTGTTAAGAACCATCTTTGGCGGCGTGCAGGAGAACAGAGTGTTGAGGCGAAGGATGAACCATGCGCTCGTGCGACTCTGCGGCGAACCCAGTATCCAGAAGAAGGTGAAGGCTGGTCGGATACGCTGGGTAGGAAATGTTGCGAGAATGCCAGACGACTGTCCTGTGTGTGTGTGTGTGATCCATCCAACGACCCCCTGAGCTGGCAGGTATGTTATGCAAAAGAATCATTTTTAATCCATTTGATTAAAATTGTTCAATTGCGGGTGCTGGTAGTGTTAGCTCTATTGAAATTCCAGAAACCCATTTCAGAATGACAGAGACCTAGCTGCACATCCCGAGGTAACTTTCCTTATCAATAAGCCCCGCCCAATCAGAGTCACATGACCAAATGGGCCATGTAATTATGATTAGACTTTCCATCTCTTATTGTTGACATATTCAGTACTATATTAATATAATTGTCTTATTATATAAACATAGCACCCTAACATATCCAATAAAAGATAGACGTGTATTTAGTTAACGGTGGTATACATTTATGATTATTATTATATTATGGAAAAATATAATTTCATAAACAAAAAAAAAAAACAAAATAAAATTATGAAAAAAATATTAAAATGCTGATTGAAGGAGCTGAAACACAAGTATCGTTAAAATATCACAAACTCTTTTTTGAAAATTAATAATAAGAATAAATCAAATTCACATTTTTTTGACTTTTCAAATGTCACATTTTTTTTTGACTTTTCAAATGTCAGAATGCCAGACGACTGTCCTGCGTGCAAAACAGGTGTTCGACATGGACAGAGTGAATTTTAGAAATTATGTTCGTCAAGTTATGACGTGGGATGGAATACTATAAAAATAAATAAAAATAAACATTAGTCTATTTAACGCAATTCCCATCTGATTTTTTGCCATCTGGTTGCCCTGCTGATTGCAGCGAAAATATGACGATGGTTTTCTCAATTGAAGCCTCGCGGGAGCAAAATCATTGCCAAATTTACTTTCCACCATATCCGATTTAAACTGACTTCAGACGACATGTTATACGATATCATGTTTGCTGGGTGAGTTTCGGTATAATTCAATTCAAGTGTTTTCCGGATGGCAATATTAGGTTACCACCATTTTAAGTTTTGAAGATGGCTCTCCAACAGATACACATTCAATGCTGATTTGTTTTTCCAAGACACACATTGGTCACTATGGCTAGATACATGAATCTTCCCGCATGAATCGGTATTATACAATTACGATTTCCATTATCTTCTTCCCAAGACACACGAAAGATTAGCTTTATAGTTTTGGATTATTCATGTACGATTAAGGTAGTTTATTTTTCCATGACATGGAATCGTTTGGACGCACTTTACGATACAGCGAACGGGTCGTTAAGTAGAGTAACCATTCATTTTTTTTGCTTTTTTTTCTCACTCCGAGCGAGTTGTATCATACGTGGAATCTTCACCTAATGGTTTTATCATAAATAAAATAACGATACAATATATCGTGTCCTTTAGATACAATTATTAAAAACAAAACTATTGAAATGAAAATCAGAAGATTATTTATGATTTAATTTGTTTAAAATAATATATTTTATTCTCATATGGGTTTCGAATGATTACATTAGATTTTTGCTTAATCAACAAATTATATCAATGGTATCATCAAACACATAACAATTTTACACTGGCAGTCCTCGGAATACATTACTGAGTACAATACTAGAATTATTATTGAATGTAGTGTCTAGATTTCTCTATCTGTAAAATTATGAAAATCGATGTTTTATCGCAAATCAGTACCTTCACCGAGTAGGCACCTTTGTCGCAAATAGGGTTATTATAATCGTGTCGACTAACAGAAACAAAAATAACTCTAAAATTGCTATCGTACAGACGCTATTAGATAAAAGATTTTACAAAAAATTCAATGATGTTTAAAATTTTTAACAGATTACTTTTGTTTACAAAATGTTTTTTTTTAGAAATCTTAAACATGCACGACACATGTTTTGATTGATTTGCCACACAGAATCAATCGCTATTGCCCAAAATATTCCTGTGAGAGAAAACTGGCACAGTTTGGTACAATTATCCTTTTTTCTATATTATCTTTTTTTTATTCTTTTGCTCTTACCATTCCAATACATCTCGGGTGTAGATCGAGTAAGAACTTCACGGTGCTTTCTGTTGTAATTATGCACACCCATGTAACTTATCGATAATTCTTTCTATATGCTCAGTGCTGCTCCCTTCTGAGAAGAGGGATCATAACAGGCGACTAAAATAGCTTGTACACTAGACTGAGTCGATTTGGGGTTATTTTGGAATTCCTCAAACCCTGGGGTCTAAAAAGCTTCGGCTTGGTCCAAAACTCACCCATGATTTTTTGCTAAATTTTTAAGTAACGTTTACATGAGTAAATTTGAACTTTTAGGTTTGTATGGGAAAATTGAATATTTTGTACTGAAAAATTAACATCACTTTTGTTTCGTCTGTGGAACCGAGCCAGCTGAAGGTTTTTGTGCCAATTTATAAAATTCCTTAAGGAAATTTTCCGCTGAACAATTTTGTCCAAGACCGTAACTTCGTATCTTATTAGGAAAAAAAAGTTATTAGCTGTTTAACAGGAGTATGTCTTTTCGCATTGATTAAGAATAAATTCAATTGACATCACTGCTTGAGCCTCGCGAAGTGTTGCATGGAAAGTAGTCACGCAATACTTCGCTAGGCACCCTGCAGGGATGTCGATTGAATTTATTGTTTATCAGTTCGAAAAGGCATACCCCTGTTCAGCTCTTAATAACTTTTTTTTCCTCATAAGATACGAAGTTACGGTCTTCGACAAAGTTGTTCAGCGGAAAATTTTCTTCAGGAATTTTATAAATTGGCACAAAAACCTTCAGCTGGCTCGGTTCCACAGACGAAACAAAAGTGATGTTCATTTTCAGTACAAAATATTCAATTTTCCCATACAAACCTAAAAGTTCAAATTTACTCATGTAAACGTTACTTAAAAATTTTGCAAAAAATTCATGGATGAGTTTTGGACCAAGACGAAGCTTTTAAGACCCCAGGGTTTGAGGAATTCCAAAATGACCCCAAATCGACTCAGTCTATTGTACACCCTCCATGGGGGACAATGGTTTGAGTATTCAACTACGTCAACGTCAAATAACATACAAAATTATCAAAGCAACCGTTTTTCGTATACGCACTGTTGGTATCAATTTTAACATGCTTGTTTTTATGAACGAAACGATTCCCAATTGAGCATTCAATAGATGATTTTCTTCTCGAACAGAGTAAAATCAGAAAAGTTGAGTTTCGGTTTAATTCAAATTCAAATCAAGTGTTTTCCGGATGGCAAAAAAAGATTAATAATTCGTCCAAAAGATCAACCAAAATATATTTTCACCATTTAAAGCATTATAGATGGCTCTGCAGTACTTACTTCCAACAGATATAATTATAAAGCTGAATTTGTTTTTCCAAGACACACATTGGCTACCATGGCTAGATGCATGAATCTTATTGCCGGAACTCTTAAGATGGCGTTGCGAACATCGAAAGTCTGTATAGGGAACATCCATAAATGACGTAGCTTTTTTTGTAAGTTTTTATACCCCCCTCCCCCTCGTAGCATTTCGTCACAAAGTCATATACCCCCCCTAGATAATAACGTAGCTTTAATGAACTCCCCCCCCCCATTTTTTAAAAATCGGTTTTTAATTTTTACTTTTATTATCAGCATTTTGCAAGAATAATACAAAAAATAACAAAAAAGGGAAAGAAGTTATAAATGGAAGTTTAAAAAAGCATATCAATCAGTCAAAAAAATCAAGCTACCTTTCAACAAACAGGATAGCTAGTAAGTATTCAATCAGTTGCGTCGGTCCAAATTATCTCTATTCTGGATTCCAATGAAATCGTTGTGCAGCTTTCCTCCATCGTCTGTTCGGCTGGAATAATTGCATCTGCGATGTCAGCTACCTCCACCCACTCACTCTCTATCGTCCTCCGGAGTGATGACCAGCAGTTCGTGTCCTCTTTTGCCTACAATTCGCTTTGGACGAATCTTTCTATCCGAGGCTGGGGCCTTGTGGATTTTACTATGCTCCTTTTGGAGAACATTTGAAGCAAAATAAAAGTTGCATTTCTTGCATGTACGCTCCTTGATACGCTTGAAAACAGTCGGGCAGTAGGAGTCAAAAGCTACATGTTCAGATTGGATTGAATTAGGTATAATTTTGCTCAATTTGGATTTTTTTTTTCGATATTTAATAAAAGCTACGTAGCTTTACTTGAACCCCTACCCCCCCTCTCGTCACACATCGTCACACATAGTCAAACTCCCCCCCTCCCCCACAAATGCTACGTCATTTATGGATGTTCCCATAGAAGAATTAATGTTCGCGGAGAAGCCCACTTCTTTATCTTGAAGTGACGGTATCTTTGAAATATGCTGATGGTTTGCAACAAAGTAGTCTTTGAATAATTAAATACATATTATCCTAGAAGGTTAGAGAAGACTTGTGGCGTTACTTTGATCCGGGAGGGAAACCAGTGACGGAAGCAGAAGCTGCCTGGAAAGCTGGGGTGGCCGAAGTCAGAGCTACCATCAGGTTAATTATCGAGGAGAATCAGGATCATGAAGGAAGCGTGGAAGGCGTCTACGGAAATCTACCATCGAAAGGTCAATCTTACCTCTAAGAAGTCAATCTCGTTGCTCAAGAATAATTGTGACAAGCGCTACTCGGAAGGAGAGGAGATAGCGGAGCACATTTTATCAATGGAGGAGCTGTTCAGCAGTCTAGCGAATGTCGGGTAGAAGTTTGAGGACAATCTTATGCTCGCCATGATTTTGCAAAGCCTACCAAGCTTATTCGACACGTTGACTACTGCCCTTGAGAGCCTTACAGATGACGATCTGATACAAGAACTTCTCATACGGAAGCTTTTGGACGAAGCAGCGAAAAAGGAAGGTGTAATGATTGTACATACTCTTTTTTTTATTAGTATGTAACTCAGTTGGAAAATCCTTATCTACGGATTTCATACCAAGGCACGGAAAGCCACCGTGTCTCCCCAGTTTGCTACTCTGGGTCTATAAGTGCAATAGGATTATTATTATTTTGTTTTATAAGTTGTTAACCCAGGTGGTAAATCCATTTTACGGATTGCATTTCAAGGCACGCCGAGCCACCGCGTCCCCCCTGTTTGCTACTCTGGGTCCATGGGTGCAATTGGGTGCAATGAGATTATTTATGATACACTCCACGTATAGCTCATACTACCTCAAATCCATCTGGGGCCTTAGTTATCACCCCAGACTCTGGATAAACTACCCTTGAATTGTGAGAGGTCTATTCGCGCTAGTTCGCTCCAATGCAAACTCATAGACTAGACCACTTTCAACAATACTTCTCTTCATTACGACTCATAAACCTCATGACGAGCCAGAACCCTTCTCTAAGAACTTTAAATCCCACCTCTCGGATTGAATTGAGGTTAACGTACCTCTTCTCTACACGACGCGTGGCCCAGTCTCTCTTCTAACCACTCAAGATCCGATCTTTCCTCGTAACGACTCGGGGTTGATGCGCTTTTTGTCATCCTGTTGACTCAAGGTCTGATCTCTCCTCTTGCGAATTGGGGTCCGACCTTTGATCATTAGGACTCTCCTCTGACGAGCCAAGGTCCGACTTTCTATCAATAGGATTCGAGGTTCGATACTGGACTCGCAGTTCATCCGTCACAGACAGGGTTGTCAACTGTTTCTTAAAGTCTTCAAGATTTTGCAAAAATGTATGAAAATGTCTAGAAATGTCTGGATAGCTTACTTTGGGAAGTGGTGACCCTTTTTTTGGTTGCCTGATCTCAGTGTTGCAGATAGGTACCCACGAATCGTTTGTTCCTGTCACTATCAGTTACGTGTTTTGTCTGGCTCTTAATTTAACACACATCTTCGAACCCCCTTCTGACCTAAAAGTCTGGAATTGTCTGGAAGATAAGTTCAAAGTCTGCAAGTCTGGAAACCTGAAAAAATGTCTGGCAGAAGTTCAAAAAGTCTGGAAGATCCAGAAAAAAATCTGGAAGGTTGACATCACTGGTCTAAAAACGCGCGCGGGACTTAACGTAAAGGTTCAGACGATTCCCGACGAAGACGTCATCCTACAAATAACTCGGCCGGCGTCGAGAGTGTTCTATGTGCTGCATTGAACCTTTTTGTCAAATCACGCAGAGATACCCCAGAATTATTCTGGACTGTTTTGATGACCTTCGCTCGTAATTTCCGGTCCAATGTTCCACTTTTACATTTGGCTTGTTCAGCGCGATCCACCGTCAAAGTGTCCCGGTAACGTTAGAGCACGGTGTCCACAGTCGATTTCGGTAGTTTGAGAATCATTAATCCGATCATTAACCCCGACCATGTTGGGTTTTCAAGGTTGGTTTGCCAATTTTTTTTCGTTTCTCGTGTTCCATCATTGATAACTTTCCAACGCGTGTACCAATCTTGACGAAATTTTAGCCACTAGGTAAATAAACGTTTCAGATCCAAACGCTGTCATTAGTTTCTCGGTACGAAATGACTGGGTGGAATGGGTAGCATACAGAATAGAACTCGATTGAGATTTAAAAGTGAATTGAATTGCTGAAAATCTTTTACAGACATTGCATGATTTTCAAAATTAACTCTGAATTCATTAAAGTTTAAAAACTTTCAATTTTACTGAGAGACAGCCTTCAAACATTAAATTATTTGATGTTTAAAATCCTCGTGAACTTTCTCTAAGCACATTCATGAATATTCATTCGTCCAGGTACATAGCACGGTACATCACATTCCGTCACAACTGTTTCGAATCAGCAGAACGAACGAAAGTTCACTGCCACGATTTTTCCTTATGGCAGGGGAAGCCCTACGCTCATCATTTTCAAAACTTTGCCATTTTGAAGGCATGCGAATCTTTCGCACTTGTTATTCGGGCTTTTATCTGTGTGCTGTAATCATAAAAGTTTTTGCGGTTTGGCAAAATTACAAACCAGATTGTAACAGCTGCTCGGATGTTGTGGTAGGGTAGGAATCGAGTTGGATCGCAGGGAAGCGTCCAACATTGCGGTATTAAAGCAGCGACTAGTTGTGAGGTTCACCTTGTTTTTTTTCTATGGAATCTGAATAAATGTTCAGGTTATAAAGAAAAAAAAAACAAGCTAAAACACTTTGAAAATATAATTTTTTGTTTAGGTTGAATATACCATTTGGATGCAAAAGTTTCTAGAAAATCGTTCGAAAAATTCACTAATTGTATTCAATTTATTGAAAAGTATGTTTTGCTTGCAGAAAGCAAATATACTTGAAGAAAATGTCGTTAAAAATTAAAGTTACTTTCGTTAACGTGGAAGCATATTTCGCTAAGCAAATACCCCACATCCGGTTCCTGTAAAACACTGCAGCCAATTTTAAACAGTCAGGCTCATTTTCCACCCATTTCATTAAGCTCAAGTTTTCACGAGCTGGAAATCTGAAACTAGGTGTCACAAATGAAATTTTCATCAAAGCTAAAGGTTACCGCCAAGTGAACGGTTCAAGAGCTGCACCTTGCTTCCAGGTCGAAGCGGAGGGAGCTTGTCGATGGCAATATAATCTGGCAAAAAAATGGAAGCAGAGCAAACTTTCCAGCATCAGGAGTAGGTTTGGGTGCCGAGAAGTTACCGTTTATATTGGTGTTGAAAATTTTAATGACATTTTCGACGGCTTGGAGCCCACTCACCCACACGCAGCAGGAAAAGTCTGCCGATGACAAGCTACATATTTACTTATATGACATTTTTAAAGGCTGCCGAAAGGTTTGGCGTGTTGTTCGGAAGGTAATTAAATTCTTGCTTTATTTTAACGGCTCGAAGTACTTGCTGGAGACGAGAAAGAATTGACTTTTTAAAAGTATATTTCGCTACGTCTGCTGTACAAAAATAGACCAAATAGACTGGAACATGTTCTTTGTCGTTTTTAGACACGCATGATTTCACCTCGCTGTTACCAAATAAATTTGAATACAATCAGGTTTTTTTACGCGGGAGTTTCAAACCGCGTTAATTCGAAAATCCGCGCAAAAAAAACCGCGCTAATTCGAAAATCCGCGTAAAAAAAGTCGCGTTAAAAAATACCGCGTGGAAAAGCCGCATTAAAAAACCTTAGTGTATTTGCAAATGTACTTCAATCTTCTAAACTTCGTGAAATCAACATTTAGTAATCAGGTACCTACTCTAAACATTTTTTTATTTCCATTTTTTTTTACTGCAGTACCTTAAAATTGGTCCCTTGCAAATGGATTTCAAGAGAGTTTTTATTAGTTCGTTCTTTACTGTTCATTAAAAACCTATCAACATTTTTTCTTTCAATTAGTTTTCTATGTTTATTTTTTTTGTTATTTTTGTATTCGGTATGTACATGGAAATTTTGAGCAATTTTGAATTGCAGAGTGTTAAGATGTTATAAACATGGTAAATCTAACAAAACTTAGTTCTAAAAACTGTCGGAAATTATGTTTATAAATTATGAACTAAATAAATTTGATTTCGATTGAGTCGTTTTAGTATATACAAACAAAGTAGTCGTTTTGCGCCCTAATTTCTGGATCAGTTGGTGGGCCTGCATTAATTTTGTTTTTCGATACAACTCCTCTCGAGGTTCCCAGATATGACTGGTAAGCCCCATGACCCATCGAGGATAAAAGCGGACGGAAAAAGTTGCAGTACGGTGGATGTCATTTGTTGCGTTACAGACATATCTAGATAGGCTGACCAAAAAGAGAGTGAACCATTCCTGTGCGGTATGCAATAGCGCAGTTGGTTAGCGACTGCGTGCTCGTTTGTCATAATGAAAATCCTGATATACCTCTCTGGACTGGTGAATGCTACATTGAGTTTTCTACAAGAGTCGAAATTGGGCCTGGTCGGTTCCAACATCATGCACGAAAAGTTGTTCAGGATAAGCCGTGAGTCAGACGACGTTTTACTTCAACTAATGCGTTGAAGCTCAGCCCAAGAGTCAGCTAAAATTCCGCTGTTGAATCATGTGAATGTTCATGAATATGAGTACGAGAGCGGCGATGGCTACAGCTGCCTACACACGGATCATAACGCATATCCTAACGATACGATGCTACAGATGAAGGGTTCAGTGCGACTTCGTCATTTATGTTATAAGGTAGAGCGACCTGCTGTTTGGCCGTGGATAAACATTGAAACTGCAGGGACCCAGACCGAGTAGTCTAAAGAGGCTGACGAACCTGCGGGATATCGACCAATACCTGCCTTTTTCTTCAGTACTGTGAGTTATCACAACAAATTGGATCACACAACCACTGCATTGTACCTGACTTCAGCTGACAAGGAAGAAACTTTTGAATATGAGGTGTTTTACAGTACTAGGTTTGTAGAAGTACGTACCAACACATTTGCCGCTAACGGACTTTGCACAATATCTGACATCGTGTATGTGCGAAGATGCCGATATTGATTGATTTGGTCGGGTAATTGCTTTGAGAATCGTCGGGAATATAATACAGGACATTCTGTGAAGACTAACCCCGTCAATGGGGAGTATCCGATAAGTGCAGTTCCCTAAGCGTGTCGTTTTGTACATTTTCTGTAAAGGATAGCTTAGGGAAAACGTTATCTGCCAAACGATTGTCGAGTAATAACAAGGTCACGATCGACGGCGATGAGCTAGAGATAGTCGCAGACTGTGTCTTTCACGACTCACTGGTGATCGCAGACAATGACACCAGCATTGAGTTCTGGCGGCTAATAACCAGCGGAAGTCGTACCTACTATGAAGTCCCCAAGCAACAGCGGTCGAGAAGACTGAGCCCTTGTACGAAGTGTAACCTGTTCATGACGCTCATTAGACCGGTTGTCCTCTACGGGCACGATACATGGATATCGTTCGAGGAGGACCTGCTTACACTTGGAATATTCGAGCGACGAGTATTAAGAGCCATCTTTGACGGCGTGCAGGAGAGCGGAGTGTGGAGGCGAAGGATGAATCACCAGCTCGCTCGAAACGAAAAGCTATCTAAAAAAAAGAATACGGTACAAAAAGAGGACGAGTTCGTCAACGATATATGTTCGAGTCAGCTTAGTTTAACGTCTTTGTCGAGTAAAATCGGCGCATCATAATAAGTCCTGTGCAGTTGTTACGTAAAAATATCCTGTCCCATCAAATTTAAAATAGTTAAAAGCGTAGATGAGCTGAGGGATAAAAAGGTTGCTACCCCTTTTTATCCCTCAGCTCATCTACGCTCATACCACTCTTGGGAATCTCTGTGTATTTAGGAGAACGCACTCCACAACATCTTGGAGTTTGCGTCTCGATTGAAGTTTGCGAACTTAAATCACAAAAGAAACACCCGGAAAAGGAGAGAAAATACGTCGCTCAAGTCCTTGCCTGCCAACTACCGAAGCTAGAGTATTAGTCTGTGGTTATATTCCGTGTAACCATGCAAGGTCCGACAGGCTTGGAAGTTCACAAACGTGCCGCGAGAACTCTGAATTCACCCAAAACGGTAACACTTTAAGCCCGCCGTCGCAAAGCTCGGATCGATCGAAGTGTCTCGAGTACCAAAAGAGGCTCGACCCGAGAAATTCTGTGGCAAGGGAGGGCACGTTAGACGAGGACTAAATCTTCTGGCCCAGTGCGATTCGGGGAAAATATCACCTAGAGAACCGCTAAAGAAACGCCTCAGTGACGTAAGAGGTGTTCCGGTTCTCAGCTGCCAATACCGGCCGTTCCATACGCTTCCAGACCAACAACAAACCCAAATCAAGCGTAGAAGCCGCCGAGAGGCGGTAAGTTTATATCTCGAATTGTGTAAAACCAATTTATTACAGTTTACTGTGCAAGTGCAAGTCCTGCGAAGGCGCCAATTGATCGGTATTCAATCAGTTGAGGAACCATCTAGTCTAGTAATAGTTGCTTAGCATCTTAGTGGTATTGCCTCCTACAACTTAAGCTGTGGGAATATGATTTGATCTTCTCCGCAGGCAGTGTTTTTTTTCTGAAAGAAAATACCCCCGAAGCAAAGTGGCACTTGACGTCGGGCAAGTTATTTGGCGTAGGACAAAGTCTTCGATGGAAATCATTCAAGTTCTTCGGGATGAAATCCCGAAAAAAAAGCGCAGCATAACGTTAAGTATGAGGATGACGTTAGGACATGTGCTGGTTCAGGATAGAGATACTCAATTGACACACGACTTGTAAAAGAGTTCACCTCGAATTATCCCCAGGTTAGGATAATCCTTGAGGAAAAGGTCAGGCCTTGAGTCATTGAGAAAGGAGGTTTCAGAGAACATGCCCATAGAGGATGAGTAGTAGAGCGTAGAGCGAACTCACGCGAATATGACCTTCTACCATTAAAGTTTAACCTTAACTGTAGTTAAGGTTGAGACTAAAGATCAGAGATCTTAGGTAGGCATTAGAAAGTGTGGTATATGTATGTAGATATATTAAAAGTCGTCTCATTGTACCGTTTTTTTTACAAAATAGAAATTTGACTTCACATAATAAATAACAGCCGGGTGTTTGCTGCCGTGGTGTCATACGAGTACCAAGACTTCCCTTCAGCTTATTTAGTTAGGTTGACTATCTCTCTGGTCATCCTCCATTATAGTTGTTCTCGTGACACATTTAATTCCCAATATTCTCAGAGTTAACGGTTGAGAGATGTCTCCGCCTCCACATGAATCTGGGGCAGAAAAATATTGCATGTTCTGCCGATTCCTCCGTATCTACGCACTCCGGGCAATATGGCGAGCTGATACGCTTAAACCGATGAAGGTTTTGCTGAAAGCATCCATGACCCAAACGGAACTGCATCAGATAAAAGTTGATCTCTCCATACTTCCCATTTACCCGGTCTGGAATCCACGGGATCAGCCTATGCGTCTATCTTGCCATTGCTCCTGTCACTTGAGGAATTATGTCCGCGATGACAAAAGCTGCAACTGTTGAGATCGTCCTGTGTGCACAGCAAATTCGCATGGCTAACGGCCGATGTGAACTCCGTAATTTGGATTTGTTGCGCTCCACCTTTAGGGCAGTGCTCCAGGCCGCTCCTCCGTATCGTAGTTTCGGCAGTGCAACGTTCGCAAGGAGCTGTCTCGTGCTACTCTTTGGACCATGGTAGTTCGGCATAATCCAGGCCAATGAGTCGATCACTTTCGACAACAATATTGAACATGTGCACCGAAACTTAAGCGGCTGTCTACCATTACTCCGAGGTATTTCTTTTTGGAAGATGCGGTTTGCCCTCCAACAGTAATCTCCATGTGCGGCACAACTCTTTTGTTGGTCACGAATAGAACTTCGGTTTTATTGTAGGTTATCTGACGCTTGACTCCTTCCATCCAGACGCCAACCCTTTCCACAAACTGCGGTGCAAGGTCTTCCACCTCCTCGATGGTTTAGCCGGTGATAACGAGCACGATCGTCTGCAAATCCGACTATCGGCCCACCTGCTGGTAGTTTCAACGTTAACACCTCATCGTACATGGCAGAGCATAGGTCCAAGTATGGAACCCTGTGGAACGAACGCTGTTAAGGCAGTTGATCGTTACCCGGTATCGGTTTCGTAGATCAAGTAGCGATTTTCAAAAAAGCTTCCTATTGTCCTGCACAGAGACCGAAAACAGCACGAAACTATACATCACAATTCGAAACGAAACTGTGTTGTGTGTGTGTGTGTGTGTGTGTGTGTGTAACTCTATCGAAATCGACGCAGTTGTAACCAGGCGGCGGCAACGCTATTCAAACCGTATGGAGCACATCTTTCAGATTTCCCCTTTTTTCCCCTCGTTTTGACCGATTTAAGCTTTTTTCCTCGGATTTTAGCTTTCGTCTCCTAACTTCTCAAGGTAAAAAAAGCTTAAATCTGAGGAAAAAAAAGCTTAAAAACGAGATTCACGACCACTTATTTAAAAGATGTTGGTCACACGATACATAGACAAAACGTGTAACGTTGCCTCCCTCTGGTTGTAACACAGTTGACGATACACTGTTTTACGTGTGCCGGTCTAATTTCCCCTACTCGTGTGAAGCTAAACGAATTTTAAGTATCGGATAACCGCACTCAAATGACCAACAACTTTCTCTAAATGCTTTCGGTAGTATTTCATTATTTGATGCAGCACAACACAATTGAAATGCTGTGCTCTAATGAAGTATCGCGCTCTGAGATTTATGTATCAACACTCTAATAGAGAATTCGTTTTCGTGTGGTGGTGCACCGGGGCACTACCGGTAGTGCACTTTTTGCTGTTTTAATGCTCGTTTTCAGGATGGGTAGTCCACTGGTAGTGCACCATAAAGTGGACGGTGGAACACTCTGAAAATATTCGGTGTTGCTTGCGCTCTCACCAATACTATCATGAATTTTGACAGCACGTGCTTCCCGTTGTAAACAAATATCAGCTGGTTGGTTTATTTCTATACCGCAAAAATTGCGTTCTAGCTGTTTTTTTTCTCTTCATTATCCCGAAGAACGGAAACTTGTTCCCAGAAGGTTTGCTGCAATCGGTTCCAGGCGATGCCGAAAAAGAGCAGCAAATCCGAGTGCAAAAAGGCCAACCCAAAGATCTGGTGGAATCGCCCAAACCGAAAAGTTTTCTTGTTCGGGAGGGTCCTATAAGTTGATCTCCACAGCAAGAAGCGTTCAGCTGCATCGAAGCTACTCTGCTTCGAGCTGTGCCTTAGGGTGACGATGCTCGGTTGCGCCAAGTCCCGGATTCCCACCCGTTGCCCTTCAAAAACGGTAGTTCGAGACTACACCCGCATTGGGAGCTTGAATTTCGTTCGTTTCGGTCTGTTAGCAAAATTTTCTCCCCCGGTTTCCGCGATCTGAGTTCGCCAATTTGACTTCCAAGAATTTTTCTTTTGTCATCTGAAAACGGAAATAGGTACTCGAGGTATTTGCGAGGAATAAACGTTCAAAATACTGGAACCTTCAAGCTGGGGTAACTGCAGTCTAGCAGCAGCAAACATAGACCACCCAGAATCAGCCGGTATTGCAGTTATCATCAGAGCCAGAGGCGAATCTACCAAGCAAAATAAATCTGAAATCTTCACAATTCAACATAGTATATAAATTCATGCTAAAATTTTCATATTATTTAAAAGATAATGATCAACTAAAGTAAATTTCATTTCAATTTTCGAAGTCAAACGAAAACAAATACCAGCTGTTATGGATTTTTGACAGCTTGATGTTTTCTGTTGACACTGCCGATTTCACGTACACCAACAAAGGTGGGTGCAAAACTCGATTCATGCTCGTTTTCAGCCTGGAAGGTGCAACACTTTCGGGTGGTGAAAACAAATACGGTATAAGTGTTGTGTTGCACACTATTTTTTGTGTTGTGTTTGTGTTTTTGACGGTCTCTGATCCTGCAGAGGGTATTGTGCAAAAGGTATGCTACCTTGCGGAAGCTGTAAGCTTCTATAGGTCATGAAAACTTAGACATTGCACCCATCAAAACATATGTGGATTATAAAATGTTGAAAATGAAAAGTTAGAGCCAAGTGTTGCTTGCACGAGAACTGCTGATGTATAGTTATTAAAATAAAAACAAAAAAAATTTTTTCTAACCGATTTCGTTATATGATTAAATTGTCGAAAATTGATAACATGCTGTTAATCTTTTAAACAAAAACAACCTCCATGAAAACCAGCAGAGAGAACTCGAACATTAAACCTAACGGTTGCTACTCAAGCACTAAGTTTCCGATCACATTCGCCACAGACGACCACAGGTGTTAATTGCATTATCTACGGCTTTTCCATAGATGGCGTTCCAGAGAACAACGAACCTCACCATCCACCATCCTTCAACGATTCGAGAGAAAGGCTGCGAAATAGCAATAATTTCAGCACACACACATACATACATACACAGCTATGTGAACTAACTACCACAAATACGGAACACTTGAACCCAACCATGGTAAACAGTTGAGCTAGAGCCCAACACCGAGCATCCGTTAGTGGTTTCCGGACTTGATGCCACCGTACCATCCAATCGGAACGCGACGTTTCAAACCACATTTTCTTCTACCGCATCATCACTATTCCGGCGCTCGCTCTGGTGGTGAAGATAATATGGCGCTTTGTGGGAAAATTTGCACGGAAATACTTAATGTTCGAAATTCACAATCTTCCAGAATAATTAAACGTTATGAAACGTTATAAAGAATTTTCAGCATATTTTTTTTGAACTATAGAAATAGCTTTTCAAATCTAAGATATTCAAAAACTTACTGGTATTAGTGAGTATCCACTAGTTCTAATTTGTTGACGCTAGGCTTTCCCGTGGGAAAACCTGGGCGCCATCTGGTGTTGGGCCAGTCATGAACCGGAAGTCAGAGCCAGCCTTTTGCCCTAAACAACTGAAACTCACTTAATGATTAATTGTCGGGAGCACATTCATCAACGTTCGTTCGCCATGGCCCTGGACTAAGAATAAATTTCGCTCAAACGGAGTAGACGGAGGAAGTGGATGATTTCCACCGTTTTGTTGACGGAAAACCTCCTGAGGCCAGTTTTCCGCCGTAGACCGGGACAGTTCCAGAACCTCGGTGAATCAACGGATGGCCGTCTGCTGCTGAGTTCCATTCATTGAGTTGTGAGTGGGCGGCCTGCCGCGAATACATCAGAAGTAACTAGGTTAATTGTAGTTATTAAATTTAAATGCCGAGGCAAATTGAATTTCTCGGTTGGCGTTTGGCGCTCTATTTTGTTTCTCCAGCGAAACATTAGCTGATTCGGGCTTGCCATTGTTCGCGGTTGTTCGATGAATATTTTAATAGGGTGCTTTTGTGTGTTGAAGCTAGCAGCTATCGGTCAGAATGTCCCCTAGTTGAAGTTATTGATTTCTATGGTGCGTATCTACATGTGGATTGAGTCGTCAAACATGGTAGAAATGTTAAAAATTTTATCAGTGAATATTTGAAACATTTGTAATCTTTCCTTTTTGTTTGAAACGGCTCATACCTTGAGGCTTAAAGGAGCCAAACTCGTTTTGTATTTATGTTTACAATTGTTTGCTGAAGTCTAGATGATGGGTGACCAACATATGGCTGCCTTTTGGTGACCCGCGAAGCTCTTTCCAGAATTCCCAAATTCTCAGAATTCAATGTTTTTCTTGGAGTACTTACAGAATTCGGAAGAAAATCATCAGCACTATAGATTACTAAACACTGAAAATTTATTTATTCGTCTTAAATTTGTTGAGCGCAATCAAGTATTTAAATGTAGGAGAACATCCTGTAATGTCAAAAAAAATAATAATAATAAACCTAAACCTAAAAACTATCCTAAAATTAAACTAATTGTAGAGATAGCGAATCTTTGCGATGGAAGACTGCATCGATTTGCCTCTGAAGTTAGAGATGATTTTGTTGGCCATCTCTTCGATAGATTCAATGCTCGCAATCTGATGAAGATCCTCGGTGCTGTGCCAAGGTGGAAGCCGCAAAATCATTTTCAGAACCTTGTTCTGAATCCTCTGGATGGCTTTCTTCCTCGTCGCGCAGCAGCTAGACAAAATCGGAACTGTATACATTATCGCTGGTCGGAACACCTGTTTGTAGATGAGCAACTCATTCCTCAGGCACAGCTTTGATTTCCTGTTGATGAGAGAATAAAGAGATTTAGTGTATTTATTACATTTAGATTGAATATCTTCAATGTGATTTTTAAAAGTAAGATTCCGATCAAGTGTGAGTCCCAAGTACTTCACGTGATCAGATCATTCTAATGAAACCCCATTAAAAGTTATGGAATGATTTTCATTAGGTTTTAAAAATTCTTCTCTTGACTTATGGGGAAATAAAATAAGTTGAGTTTTGGAAGCGCTAGGAGAAATTTTCCACATTTTCAAGTAATTCAATAAGAAATTTAAATTTTGCTGCAACCTACTGCGTACCACCCGTAAATTTCGACCATTGTCTGAAAGCTAAGTATCATCAGCAAATAATCTTCTACCTTTTCCTTCTGGTACATCAGGAAGATCAGAAGTAAAAATATTATATAAAATTGGTCCAAGTATACTGCCCTGAGGGACACCAGCTCTAATGGGTGTCCTTTCAGAGCATGAATTTTGATAGCTTACTTGCAAAGTTCAACTAGTTAAATAATTTTGAATAATTTTGGTGAGATATACAGGAAAATCAAATCGAGCTAATTTAGCTACTAAACCTTTGTACCAAGCACTGTCAAAAGCTTTTTCAATATCTAGAAGAGCAACATCAGTTGAAAAACCTTCAAATTTGCTAGCGTTAATCATATTAGTTACACTCATGGCCGTAGGAACGGGGGGGGGTTTTGGGGGTTAAACCCCCCCCATGAAGGTCCAAAAAAGCCAAGTAAATTTTTTTTTGCTAAACATAAAATTTAAAATTTCTAATAAAATTTTGATGAAAAATTTAAATGATTCATGAGTAACAATAGAACAACAATCTCGACTCCAAAACCTCGAAATCTCATTCCATGACAACAATTCTATAGCAGATTTAAAAAAAAAATCTAACTTAATAATATTAATTGAGTCCAAAATGTTGAATCCCAATAAAATCTGACTAAGCGACTAAGCTTACCAGATTTTTCGGATTTTGACCAGATTTTTTGCTTTTATTTGCAAAATCAAACGAAAATTTTAATTGAATCATTAGAATTATGTATCTCGCGTCAAAATAATTTATTTTAAACAAATTTCGTCAACATAAACATAAAAGATTTTTTTGGAAACTTGAAACATGATCTGAATCGGCTGATGTGTTTCGATTGAATAAAAGTAGTTTTTCATGTGTTTTTTTTTATTTCAATGGAATAATTCTAAAATTTGCCTGCATATTGGCCGAAATTGAAACATGAAAAACATGAGAAAGTCCAGAATTGAAAAATGTGAAATAATTTCATCCTTCACTGTTTTATTGAAATTTACAAGATCAATTACGAATAAATAATTATAACCAAATTCATATTGAAAACCAATAAATTCAAAATCAAACAAAAGTTTTCTGGTTAAAAGGTTTGATACAAATTTCGTTTTTGGGTTTCAAGTTCGTAAGACTTCTTATCTGGAATTTAGAGTAAGGTTTTGATTTTGGGTTTAAATTGCAGAATTCATACTAGGAACTAAATTTCAAAGTTTGCATTAAGATTTAGCTCAAATTAAAGTTTAATAATCAATATTAAAACATCAATATTAAAATTTTATTAAGGATTCAAATTGGAGGAGATCACATTTTCATGACTTTGATTCTTGACTCAGAATTTTTTTTTTAAATTCAATTTAAGTCAGTTTAGAAACACAAACCTGGTGTAAATCACACATAAAAAAAATCTGGTTTCATTTCAAAGAATATGTTTTTTTTTTAATCTAGATTTAAATTTTGAAAACTTTAATCTCGGGATTAAAATAATGAAATATATAATAATAAATGATAATTTTTTAACTTGTTTTTTATCCTTCTAGAAATTGTATTTAACGTTATTTACATATAGTGCAGATTTTTCTAAATCAAAGGTTCTAATTAAAATCTTTAACTTTAATCGAGATTACAAGAGTAGAAAATAAACCTTATTTGAACAGTAAACCTTAGTTTTCACTTTTATTGCTGAATATTTGATACATTTTCCCCCATGCTTAAAATGGTTATGCTTGTGGTTCAAAAGAAGAAGCTTCCTAATGCTAGTTAGTAAAAAAGTCACTCGCGACTTTTCTCAACGATGCATTTGGCACACCAGTCATTGAAAAATTTATCCGAATCAACTGTGTTCGATGTTTATTCTTGAGCTCAAGCTCATGGACATCAGTTCAGAAGGCAACTGATTTACCAACTCAGCTTTATTACAAGTCCTTATATTTTTTAAAGCTTCATGAAAAAATGGCATCTCCTAGGACTTATTTTCAAAAATAAATAACTTTTAATGCAAAATAACTTGAACTTCAATAATATTTACTAAAATATACAAAATTTTTCACTTGTATATGCATTGTTCAAGCTAAAATGTTGGAGGAATGAAATTGTCATCAAAACCCCCCCCATGAGCCGGTTCTTCCTACGGCCCTGGTTACACTCATGAGTTGATGTGTAGTAGAATGTCTATGACGAAACTCAAATTGTTCATCAGGGAAAATTCTTATTAATGTGAATCATCATTCCGTTTAAAATAAATCTCTCAAATAGTTTACTTAAATGAGGAAGCAAACTAATTGGTCGATAACTTGAAGGCTCAGAAACATTTTTCCAGGTTGTGAAATTGGATTAATTTGGCATTTTCCCATTGATTCGGAAAACAAGTCAAGATAATATTTATTGAAATTTTTTACTTAAAAGTTCTAAGTGCTTCCATGCAACTTTTTAATAAGAATGTAGAAAATTACGTCTTTCCCGGAGCTTTCATGTGTTTAAATTTGTTGAAAATCAATTGTAGTTCATCAATACTTGTTTCGCAAGAATTTTCAAGTACATTTTTCTTAGAAATAATATCATCAAATTCAAGGAAAATTTGAGCATCAATTGGACTTACAACGTTTGATTGGTAATCGTGAGAAGGCTCAAATTGTTTTGCTAATTTTTGGGCTTTTTCTGCGTTAGTTAAAAGAAGTTTATTCCCATCTTTCAAAGTAGGAATTGGCTTCTGGGGCTTTTTCAGAATTTTAGTTAATTTCCAAAATGGCTTTGAGTAGGGTTTTATGTCCTCTACTGCTTTAGCAAAATTTTCATTACGAATAAAGTTTAAACGACGTTTGATTTCTTTTTGAAGGTCGCAATAAATAAATTTCAAATAAGGATCCCTAGTTCGTTGATATTGGCGTCGACGAATGTTTTTCAGTCGTATCAAAAACTGAAGATCATCATCGATCAAAGGTTGATTAAATTTATGTTTCACTTTGGGTATTGAAGCGGCTTTAGCATTGACTATTGAAGTTGTCAAATTTTCTACAGCCAAATCAATATCTCTATTGAATTAAGTGGAACGTTTACATCCAAATTACGTTCAATAAAATTCCTATATCGCTCCCAGTAAGCTTTTTGAACGTTAAAAGTTGATTTTAAAGGGTTTTCAATGGGACTTTGGGATAAAGAAAAAGTTACTGGAAAGTAGTCTGAATCGAGGTCCGCATGAGTAACTAATTGACTACAATGCTCGCCTAAATCCGTTAGAACCAAATCAATTGTGAAAGGATTTCTAATTGAAGAGAAACAAGTATGCCCATTAGGATATTCAACTGTGTAATAACCTGCAGAGCAGTCATTAAATAAAATATTCCCATTTGAATTTGATGAAATATTATTCCAAGATCGGTGTTTTGCATTAAAGTCATCAATAATAAAAAAAATTAGATTTATTTCTGGTGAGTTTATGTAAATCTCCCTTCAAAAAAAATTTTCTGTTCACCGCTGCATTGAAAAGGCAAATATGCGGCAATAATTATAATTTTCCCCATAGACGTTTCTAATTCAATTCCAATTGTTTCTAAGACTTTTGTATTGAAAGAAGGAAGAAGTCTAAATTTGAGACGACTATTGATGACAATAGCTACACCCCCACCTTGTCGATCAAGTCGATCATTTCGCAAAATTTTAAAGAAAGGATTGCTTTTCAAGTTGTTGTCCGGCTTTAAAAAAGTTTCAGTGATGGCAGCAATATGTATGTTTTGGGTTTTCAAAAATAAAAAGAACTCATCTTGGTTAGCCAGCAAAGATCTAGCGTTCCAATTCATAATATTTAAACATCTTTTTGGATCCATGAGGGAATCGTAAAGTCATAATAATTTTGTTAGCATAATTAAAAGAAGTTTGGAAAGCTTCAAACATTGAATTTGCTTTCAACATAAGTTGCATCATTTCCATTAAATTTTGATGCAAAAATTTTAATTTTTCCTCAGTAATCTCACCCGAATCAACAAAATTCTAAGTATTATTTTGATTTATATTTTCTCAAATCATTGTAACATTATTTTTAAAGTAGAACCGATTGGCATGATTTTTCATCAGCTGTTATCTTATTGATGGTTGACATTTGTTTAAATACGCTGATTTGCACAACGATTGATGATGAAAAATCCAAAAATCAACATTATTCTTCCAATAATTTCAAACGAAAATTTCAATTCAAGTATCGGATTACCGATTGACGTAATGTGAATCAATGGTGTTTTGTTTTTTTTTAAAGTTATTCTGGAATCCTTTTGATTTGATCAAGTTTGTTTTGTACAGTACTCGCTCATTAATAGTATAATTTTTTTTTGATGTTATAGGGAGCTGAGATAAAATCCATATTTATTTTACGATTCAGCATCTAAAAATCGGTCGTTTTTTTGAATATAGCAAAGTTTATGGAACATCACTGTTGTGTTTATAAGTTTGAATGCAATATTCGTAGCTTTTGAGAATTAAGTATTCGTATTCAGTTCACCTCACCCTTCATTAGTTTGCTACCTTTGAAACATCAATTGTTTCGATATAAATTAGGGATTTGGCGAAAATAATGTTCAAGAACTCATACCTTTGAATATCCAACATTCAAAAATTATGAAAACTCGTTCATTTCATGTGAAACAGTTTGAATTGGCTTTGAGTTTCGCTTTGCTCTAAAATTTTTTCTTAATAATAATTAGTTCAAAAACAAATTAACAATCAAAAACGCACAGTGTGACAAACTATTCCAGCACATATTCACTAAAGTTTTTTTTATGCATGTTTAGTTAAACGTTTTCAAGGTTTTGGTTTTTTTTCAATAGGGATGGTGAAAGTTTGAAATATTTTTTTTATTTGGGTTTTTGAGATATGTGAAGAAGAATATTTTACCTTGAAGGAATATGTTAAGTTAGAGGTTTTCAAAAGAGTAATTCCAGAAGGGTAATAAACTATAAATATTTGGCATGTGTGGTTTCCAGATTGCGTTTTGAGTCTATTCTAAAATAAAGTGTCGCAGAAACAATCATTGAAAGTTAGGTCATACAGTAATAAATTTAGGAAACATTAAATTTTAAAAATATTTCAATATAGGTTTGATACACAAAAATGAAATCTGTAAGTTGTGTGATAGTAAACTTTTAAGTTTCCGCCAATTTCCAAACAATAATTAACAACAGCTTCAGACAACGATCTTAAACCTTGGAAAAAATGTAGCATCTTGTGTCTATAATATTACTAAGGAGTTTCGTTAGGAAATTTTAGGAGATAAAAAGATTGATAAAAGTCAGATCCATACACTTGTCAAAAGTGTTTCCAGATCTTATCCTTTTGCCCACATTCCCTTACGATTTTTTTTGCTAGGATGCAGAGGTAACCTCGGTCCTAAAGCGCAAATTTATGTCTTTCATCCCTTTCTCTATTTTCCTCACTATCTCTTGACTACTAGGACGTGGCCGGCGCCGTTATTGATGGTCAAAGAGAGAGCATCAGTTTTGTGCATTGAGAATGAGCTTCTAATCCCAAGATCCATTCTTTTGACCCTTGTTCAAAATTGGTGGCCTCGGTCAATCACGGAGTAGTAACCATTGGCGATGTGGAACTTGTTCTACTGAGCCACGCCTGCGATCGTGGAATTGGAAATGCATTTGTTTCAAAACACAGAAAAACATATAATCATTTGTTTCAAACTTCTATGCCTCAAAAAATAATGATAAAAATTGTTTAAACATTATCTTTAATTTGAAAACTGTTGATAAAGCATTTCGGGTTCAATGATTGAGGTGGATGTGAGAAGTCAATCAAGCTAAGCTAAGCTAAGCTAAGTAATCTCACCCGAATCAACAAAATTGTTAGGATCAGAAAATGAAGGAGAAGAACAGGTATTTGAATTTGAATTTCGGGGATTTTCCCAAGCCTTCGCATGAACGTTGAGACTTGGTTTTTTCCCATTTTTATTAGTTAAACCCGAAGAGGGCAACCCACTTTCAACCACCTCTGAGAACGATAAACAACGAGTCTGGGGCGCAGAATCAGCACACTGCACAGGTAACATTAAAATCACTTAGGGTATTACCCAGCCGTGATTCCAATGTAGACCGAGGCTGACCGCGATCAGGCAGGTTGTTTGCCGGCCTGACGTGTGAAGACGAAAAAGAGGAAAGAGGAGCAGTAACTTTTCTTGAAACTTTGGGATTTTTCCTAGAAGCAATAATTTTTGCCCTGATGGGACAGTCTAGAGAATTCGAGGAATGATTACCTGCGCAATTTGCACACTTGAAAAATTCTGTTTTTGGTTTATCACCACCATAAAGACATTTAGATTTTTCATGATCGAATGAGCCGCAAAGCATGCATCTGGCATTCATTCTACAATTTTTAGTGCCGTGACAAAAAGCTTGACAACGACGACATTGCGTAATATTTTGTAAAAAATTGGTAGAAGATTTTCGAAAAGGTTCGAATTTGACTCGACAATGAAACATAAGACGAGCCTTTTCAAGAATTTGCAAATTATTCACCTGATCCTTTTTGAAATGGATCAAATAAAGCTCAGGAGCAAAACCAACACTACTGATATTATTCGTGTTGGTTCTTTTCCTCATTTGAATTACTTGAATCGGAGAAAAACTTAACAAAGAATTAAATTCAGTTGTGATCTCATCCGGTGTCTGATCGCAGGTGAGACCACGAAGTACAATTTTAAATGGACGATCACCTCTAGTGTCGTACGTAAAAAATTGGTATTTTTTATTTTTCAAATAATTTATAATTTTTTGAAAATCATTAAAAGATTCCGCCAATATACGAGCAGTTCCCCTTCGACCGATCTGAAAAGAAATCTTCACATCATTGGCGGAAGTGACGATTTCTTTTCGAAAGGCATTGAAGTCAGGAATCGTGACCGTAATTGGTGGAACCTTTTCGTTTTTAAGAGTATAAGAAGAAGAAGCTTTCTTAGTACTCTTATCAGAATTAAATATGAATATTTCCTCATCACCGATGTTATGAAGGACTTCGAATGAATTGGAAATTTCAACTTTTTTGGGCGATGAACCTGAATTAGTTTCGGCAATTCGCTTTCTACCGGCTCTTGAGCCCGCCGATGACTTCCCCATGCTGGAAAGAAAAGAGAAAAATATGAATAAAAGAAAATGAAAATAATTTTAGCACTGAAAAGTGCTGATTGAAAAACAGGAAAGGAAAAAATAAATAATGTAAAAATGTTCCTGCAGGTACACAGCAACGATACGATGCTCCGGCGTGCGTGTTGACGGCTCAACGGTTCAGATGGAAGTGATTTTGTTATTGCTTTGTTTGATGAATCTACGCCTTACCGTTTAGTGCAATCATGATCATGAATGATAAATGAAAAAAAAATCACCTCGACCAGGAATCGAGCTCGAGCCTACTGATTACCTCTCCGACATCTAACCAATAGGCCAAATCGTCAGACGATACAAGTTAAGCTGTAGCTCTATTACTCAGTTGACTTCATCGAGTCGAATTCGCTGTTAGATTCCCTGGCAGAAAACGCTCATTATGCCTTCATTAATGGTGCTCATTCTGCCTCGGGGAGTTTCTCATTATACCTCTACAGTGACTGGTTTTCAGTTTTCGGCAAAATTTTTTCTTTTTCAAGTTTCATCCAATTAGGGCATAGACTATTTGAGTGTCTGAACACGAAACAATGATGTAATTCACATATTACAGCTGTTCTCTATGGTTGAATAAGCGTTTTCCTTAAGGTGGCCATTATGCCCTCATCTCCCCTAATTTCCACTTTATTCCTCTGTCTTGCTGAATCGCTACGGTTTTTAGCGTTTTCCATCTAATTCGTACTTCTGGCTCATTTTAAGCATATTTTTAAGCAACTTTGCTTTGAAAAAAATCTATCTAACGGTTTTAAGCTTGAATCACCTTGAAGAGTATGGAGTTTTTACGGAAACTTGCCATTTTAACATCTCACCGGATTCAAAAGTGCTCTAAAAAGTGTGAATGAATTATAAAAACTCTTAGTTTTTACGGCTTTTGCAGGAAATTGAATCCTTTTTGGGTTATAAGAAGACGTAACAGTTTTCTAAGCAGAGAAATAGGGATCTGTTAAGGTTATTGCGTGCTTTATTTGTCCATGCGAAAAATGACTTTGGCTACAACTAAGCTTAAGTGCAAAAACGAGTTATTTTTTTTAACAACATTTTTTTACCAGTCTTTAGTGTATTTAAAGTATTACAGTACATTTTTAATTGATATTTCTTATGTGGAAAAGGATACTGCGATTTGAATATGTTGATAGCAAGCGCGTACTATATTTTGTCGCATACTGTTTGCATGTATCCATGTTCGATCAGTGTGCATTATTGAGCTCGAACATTTTGTTGGCTGGCTAGTTGCCAAACAAACAAAAGCGATTGCATGTTAAACATGGTGGAGTTCATTTTTGCTACACGCCATCATCGCCGTTCGTCTCTTGGCTTTTGCTTCCGACCTACGACGACGCACGGTAGAAAGAGAGGGAAGCACAAACATTCGATGATCGAACGGTTGGGAAAAGTGCATCAACTCCGTAATAAAGTGACAGGGTAAAGGTATCGCTTCCACTAGATTAGGGTTTAATGTTTCGTACGGAAAAGCTACTTCCACGACATCGTTGTCGTTGGCGAGCATCCATCTTTTCAATTGATAAACAACTCTCAACAGCGTTAATCGAAGAGCTTGGATGGGTTCCTTTTTTTCGGATTTTGGCATTCTCGAGCCATTTTATCTTATCAGCTCCAGCACAGCTCTACAAAAAATCTATTCGTAAATAACCGCAGAAAGATTAATTCTTGTTTTTTTTGTTAAAAATTATTTATATCTTGTAAAAGTATCATTAGCTTTTATTGCAAATGAAGTAATGTTTCATCTAACCCTGAATTGGGAAATTTTAAATCATATCATGCATTTATAAATTTCAGGCATTTGTATTTGAACATTTTTATCAAGACGTATCAAAGCATTTACAATGGCTAAAAATCCATCAACACTTTTAAGCTGCCATTGACCTTGTCTCTTAAAGTTTAATAAAGCCCAAGCCGCACCGCCATTCTCTTCATCAGCAGTGCCAATAAACGTGACTTTGAGGGAAGTTTATTTAACGACTCTCAATAATCGTCCTCGTTCGAAGCTCCAAAGCTCCATCATACTGCAGGCAGACCAACAAGGGCGAGGATGAAACGTCCTCGTCGTCGTCGCAACAATATGCACAGCATTCGTTTCCATCATAGCCATAATCATTAATCTGCTTCTTCCTCGAACGAGGGGAGGTTGTATCTTATCGAGAAGATAACTTTACCAGCCAGTTAGTTGCCCAGCTCTCGTCGCTGCTGCGGGAAAATTCGTCCCGGAATGTTTCTCCCTTGGGTACAGCTCAACCATGGAAATGCATCTCTGGTTGGCTGGCGCGCGTTTCTGAAATGATGATATCATCTTTCAGTAATCCTAGGGTCCGAGGGATGTTGGACAGGCGATGGGGTGACGAAGTTTCTCAAATACCCCATACATTTGCCAGCCGATTGACCTTCCCGTTCTCTGAAGCGGCTTCAGCATTCAGAGGGATGGATATTTTAATTATTTCACTAATTAAATTTATCGCCCTTTCAATGACGTGTTGGGAAAGCTTATTGTTTCAAGGCTAATGACTCTAGAATTTCAGTGGAAGTTGGTCACCATGAATGTAATCAGGCTAGTTAATGTTTTGGCAGACGTTTAGATAATTTAACTTTGAAGGTTAGTCATAGGTTTAGTTAAAGTTCTCAATGAGGCCGGAAACAAATTTTCAAATCCTTCATTTGTCACTCGGAGTTGGATCATCGCGAGGGGGGGGGGGGGGGGGTGGGATGGGACAGTAAAAAATAAATTGGAATAAATTGCTCGAAATCTTATATGCAACACAAAACCTAAAAAAACAAGTATTTTTTTTCGAAAAATTCAATATAATCAAGAATTCAAAAGGTGGAGCCAATCTCTGTACCGAAAATACACTGAAAAATGTACTGTACCAAAGATAATATGATTGGAAAAGCACTACTGGCATAAAGACTCGAGCTTCCAAGCAAAATAAATATAGTGAGAATTGAACGCACTGCAACATCTCATCTTGGCTTGCCAGTCCGATATCTTACCTACTGCACCATCTGAGGCGGTTAGTAAGCGAAAGTAAGTGTTCAGTTCAGTAGTAAGCGACAGGGTTCAAATGAGAAACTGTTATCTATTGCCGGCCAGTTTACATACACACGCACAGCTCATCTTGGAAGGTGGTTTTGTGCCGTCGGTTGGGAACAAAGAATTTTTTTTCTTATTGGTATATCATTCGACAGTATCCTTGCAGACAGATTTTTTCCATCCTACTTTATCTTGTGATAGGATATGGGATATGTTTTATTTGTTTTTTTCCTGACATGTACATCGCAGTTTTGCTGGGAGGACAATGCCAGTTATTAAAATGCTAGTCAATGTCGGTCCGGCATAGAATTTTATGCCGATAATTCCACCTTCAAGGAAGTTCATTATCGGAGTAGAATCTGACTTGTGGATGTAAATACTAATAGATTGAAGGTGGGAATTTCATGCTTTATCAAAGTTGAAATGTAGATACTTTTAGTTTTTTTGAATGGACTTCTAGCCACTAAGTACAAAAAATTTCATGGTCAAAACCAACGATGAAATGATGGAACGAGGAGGTTTTCGTGGAACCATAACTGTTGTATATTATCTTTGTAGGAAAGGTTAATCCGTATAAAACTTGCTCGTTTATCAGCTTAATTTTTTTTTAATAATCAGAAACCGTCAAAAGTCACTTTCCTTCGAGACATTCTACAGCAGTGAACTATTGATTTTTTTTTAATATGAAAGAGACTTTGAAAACCCAGCAAATATGCAATCATATCAGAAATGATAGCTTAACCCTTCATTTCATGATTTTTTATTTTTTCTTGAAAAAATTCTCAATAGTGCGCAATGATGAGTACATGAAGGGAAAAATAATGAAAAAATATAATTTTCACACATTTCGTGTATTTAGCCAAAATATTAATTGTTGCAAATTTGAAACAACATAAAATGGTTATACCTTTTTGTTGCTCACACAAGACAGCTAGAACTAAATGTTTACTCTTAGTTTATCTTGCACTAACGATAGTTTTAGCTAAAAAACTTCGTAAACCTAGTGTCTGGACACCATTTAGCTGGGGGTAGAACCTATGTATGCTGGTTATCCACCATGGGTGCACGAATTCACCGCAGTTGCTACCTAAGTATGTGCTTACGTGCATTATTGAGCTTGTGATGGAATCAACCTTCTTCGTCTACAACAAAGTTGTTTACAAACAATGCTATGGAGTTCCAATGGGTTTGCCTCTCTTGGGAATCCTCTCGGAGCTTACTTTGGAGAAACTGGAGAACGAGTGCCTACAAAAACTAAAGGAGAGACAAATCGAAATGATACTCTATCGTAGGTATGTAGATGATTGCTTTTGCGTAGGTTTGAACGATCACATAGCAGTGATTCAAGAAACTTTCAACAATTTCCATAACAAACTCCAGTTTACTATCGAGTTAGAAACAGATGGAAAAATAAAGTTTCTTGACATGCTATTAAAAAGAAATAATGAAAAAATAGATAAAATTTGGCTCCCAAAACAAAATTGTGGTCGATATCTGGATTTCGAGTCAGAAAGCCCACACACTCATAAACGCAATACGGTCATTGCTTTAATTGATCGCGCTATAAAATTAACAGATGCAAGGAATAGGCCGGAGATGATTGAAAAAGTAAAAAACATTCTTATTAAAAACAATTATCCGACTTATTTTACTGATTCAATAATCAAGGATAGGGTTCATAAACATTATAACACATTACAAAACAACAAAGAAATTGGATTCAAAAGGTATATTTCGACACCATATGTACCATGTTTGAGCGAAAAACTACAAAAAATATTAATCAAACACGATATGACTCTAGCCGTCAAACCAAAAGAAAAAATAAAACACGAAGTTTTCTCAAAAATGAAGGACCCTATTCCTAAAGAAGAACAACGAAACGTAGTCTATTCCATCCCATGCAAGGATTGCCAAGATCTAGTATACATTGGCCAAACAGGTAGAATGCTTGGGAGAAGATTGCATGAACATGGAAAACTGATAGCAAAAAACGAACCAAAGTCTGGATTAGCACAACACGCAATAGAAGCGCAACACTGCTTCGATTTCAAAAAACCGAGTGTTCTCGAAAGGAACTTGAGAGTTCGAGAAACGAGAGAGGCAGCCGAAAACCTACACATACAAATCAGAGGAAAGGAGCGGACAGCGAATCAACAAACCGACATCGGAAAACTAGCTACCTACAACGGTCTCATAGCCAAGCTGAGAGGAGAGACAGTAAACAAACCGACAAGCAGCTGAGTGGAGTAAACTTGTGCTGTCTTACTGTTTTTGTAAGTGATGAGAAGAATTTATTGTAATTTAAAGAAATGTAATTTTTTATTTTAAATGTTAAAAATTTCTAATAAAATAAAAATATTTTAGACGTCTGATGATGGGTGAAGAGAAGTAGCCCGAAACGTTACGTGAAAATAATCAAATAGTTGTTTTACTCACCGAGAAAAATCAATAAGTGATAATATATAAAAGGAACCGGTGATTAAGTCTCGTTAATTATTGAGATTAATTAGATCGACAAATCTCCAGTTCATTTTCAGTAACTTCATTTTTTGTGAAAGATTTTATGTGGTTTTATGATCTTCGTGTCCATGGTTCTTAAGCGCAATATACAACAATCTAAAAAAAGTTCATTCTCGGCTGACAACGACGAATAATAAAACCATTATAACAGAAAAAGTGATTGTTGTACATGGTATACTTATTTGCAAAGAACCAAGTAACTTGAACTCAGGGAATGCAAATTGTTGAAGAAACAATTTGCTTTGTTTATTGAAACACCAATAATAATAAAAAAACAATATTTTCAATATCCCTTAGTTAAAAAAAATCGATGGATAAAATACCTTCAAAATGCACTGATATAATTTTTGGTAATTTTTTTAATCACAGGTTTATTTATTAAGGCAATTGCATTTGCCGAGTGGATCACTATTTAATCCATGTTAGTAGAGGAAGGAGCCGTAATAGTTGCGGTGACTCAACTGTTAGCTTTGATTCTAATTTGGAAGAGGGAAGGGGAACGTTTAGGGTCCAATATCGAAAACGATTTTTCGATGGTACACATTCAGAAGAGTTAACGGAATTATTAGTAGGACTAAAATGAAATTGCTATTTCACCATCATGCACCGTTTCCTTATAACATTCTTTCTGGAAAAAATTAATACTGTAAACATTAATACTGTTTAAAGTTTAAATGATAAAAAGTAATTGCAGCACATTATGGAACTCATGTTACAAACGAGGGTACTGCATTGTATAATGTTGAGAACATAAAATGCATTTGCATTTAAAAATTCAATGTACTACAGTATTGTTCCGATTTTGTCAGCCCCATTTTGAATTTAGGGCTGACAAAACAGGGTACCTGACAAAATCGGGAAAAAAATTTTCTTGAAAATAATTTCAATTTTGATTTGATAACTGCCCGTTTACTTGTTATTTCAATATTTTATGTCAATACCGTGATATGGGGTGACATTGACCCCTTTTCTTTATTTTATACCCTTCTTACAAAGAAGGGTATACATGTCGCTTGATAAGCCAACTTTCGATCCGAAGCCCGGAGGGCCAAGTGTCATATACTATTCGACTCAGTTCGTCGAGATCGGAAAATGTCTGTATGTGTGTATGTATGTGTGTATGTATGTGTGTATGTAACACAATCATGTCACACACGTTTCTCGATGACCGCTTGACCGATTTGAGTTCTTGAGGTGTCAAATGAAAGGTCTTGCAAATAGCAAAATGGAGGACTTGTTCAAGAACTAAACCCTAAGTGATTGTTTACAAACACCATTCATACAATGGATTGTGTACATTCCATTTGAAAACCCGTTGGTGCGTAGCTGCTGGATTGATATGCAATTGCAAAACAGCTGAATTTGTTGATCACATATGTAAGTTAGATCACTTTAAACTTAATACATCTTGAACCTATCAGCACGTGTTGACAGCTCACTGCTGCCAACATTACAGAAATGCTTCATGATTAGGTGTCAATATTCAACAACCTCTTTCTGCTTCCAACCGCCGGTGAGGTAAGTTCTAAACGCCAAATAAAATCTTAAAATACTGATTCCTAATACATACGTTTACCAATTTTTCCTCAGTAACTAATATCGGAAACACCATCAAGAAACTTCGTTATAACTAACTTTAAAAAGCGTCACCATTAGCACAAGCTAAGCACTGTGCAGAGTAAGGTTGCCAGATTGCCCGGGTTTATCCGGGTTTGCCCGGATATTTGAACAAAAAATTTAGAACAGTCCGGCCCGGCCCGGTTGCCTGGATTTCATTGAAAAAGGCCCGGATTTTGCCCGGATTTTTCCACTTTATTTGGCAAATAAAAAAAAATGTATTGTAATTTTTTTTTATTTAGCCACAAAAAAATAATTTGAGTAGCTTTTGCAAAAATAATCATGAAAGGACTTTTGGAAGACTAAAATACGATTTCAAATTTGTGTTTGAATTTTGTTGAAAAAATATATGTTTTTCAATTCTTTTATCTTGATTTTTGTTGAGTAATTTCTTGGTTTTGACAAAATTTTGAGCGGATATTGCCCGGATTTCCGGTCTCAATCAAGAAATGAAATGCCCGGATTTTGCCAGGTTTTTTTTTTTAAATTACCCGGATACGTGCTGAAAAAATTCTGACAACCTTAGTGTAGAGCAAGGTTTGTACTATCCTAAGTGCTTCAAATTGTATGGTTTTAAAAACAGATGGCTTTTTTTTTTTAACAATTTAAAGATGTTTCCAAAAATAGTGGCTATTGAGAAAAAAAAACGAAACTCGCTCAGCCTTAAGGAAAAAGTCAAAATCCTTCGGAATCTTGAGGACAAGGCTGAGAAGAAAGCAGACATTGCGAAGATGTACAACATCCATCCAGCAACAGTCAGAAAAATTCAAAAGAATGCTGACTCCATACTTCGTGCGGCATCCAACACCTCGTGTCGTCTTGGTAAGACTTTCAAATACATTTCCACAGGTGCGTATAAAAATTTGGAAGATGTTTTGTTTCTTTGGTTTCTTAACCCTCATCCGCATTAGGGTGTCATTTTGACACCATTGCAAGTTTGAAGGCTTGTAACTTTTTTCAGAAGCTTCAAAATAAAAAAATTTCTTCGGGGACCCTAAATGAATTCAAAAGTTCTTCAATATTGCATCTTTACTTTTTTTATGGACGAACCCTGGAAGCCTGGACAAAAAAACTCCCTTTTCCGACTTTTGGTGTCATTTTGACACCACAAAAGTAAAATCTATTTAAGTCGTTTGAATTATTATGCACTTCATATAAAACTTATATCAATAGAAACCTTGTAATGTCAGTAAAATATGTTTAGAACATTATATACAGCTAAAGTTACAAGTTTTCTCGTTATTCAGCATGAAAGAAAAAAAATCCGAAAAAACATGCCTCACGAAAACTGCTGTAGTTCATATATCTCACGTCGAAAAAAATATTTGCCTTATGCATATGAAAGCTAAAGTTAATGTCTACATCATGAAGATAAGAAATATTTTTTTAAATTTTTTTTAATGAAATGGTCACAAAAAGTTCAAAAAAGTGGTCTAAAAAACCTACTTTTCATTCGATTGCTAGTAAATACTGTTTGAGCGATGGTAGAGTTTTGAAAAAAATATGACTACAAAATCTATTAAAATTCCAACATTTTGCTGTCTTTAGATTTTTGATGCAACAAAAATTGAAATTACTGGAATTTTTCAAATTTCACTACTTTGCGCATTTTTTTTACAAATTGAAATTTCATCTGTTTTGTGGTCCACCGTCAGGTTGTACCCGGATTTTCAGTGCTTTTACTTTGTTTGGACCAATCAAAAGTATATTCATTGGAAAGCTAATTTAATCTACATTCTAGTGAGGTGCTACAATTAACGCTGTGAGATTTCACAAAAATCTGAAAATTATAAACGTAAAATCATTCCTGAATTTCTAGAACTACAAGCACCGCGTCCAGCAAAACGTGTTTGTTTGCTCTCCGAGTAGGTACGGTGGGTGGTGATTCGGGCAGAGAGCGAAGCCGACAGACGAAATAATGATGCGTGTCGTACGTTTCTTGGTTGGAAATTTTCTATTTATAGTAGTTTACGTTTGCTTGTCACGACACGCATCATTATTTCGTCTGTCGGCTTCGCTCTCTGCCCGAATCACCACCCACCGTACCTACTCGGAGAGCAAACAAACACGTTTTGCTGGACGCGGTGCTTGTAGTTCTAGAAATTCAGGAATGATTTTACGTTTATAATTTTTATATTTTTGTGAAATCTCGCAGCGTGATTTGTTGCACCTCACTAGAATGTAGATTAAATTAGCTTTCCAATGAATATACTTTTGATTGGTCCAAACAAATTAAAAGCACTGAAAATCCGGGTACAACCTGACGGTGGACCACAAAAACAGATGAAATTTCAATTTGTAAAAAAATTGCGCAAAGTAGTGGTCTTTGAAAAATTCCAGTAATTTCAATTTTTGTTGCATCAAAAATCTAAAGACAGCAAAATGTTGGACTTTTAATAAAGTTTGTAGTCATATTTTTTCTAAAACTCTACCATCGCTCAAACAGTATTTACTAGGAATCGAATGAAAGGTAGGTTTTTTAAACCACTTTTTGAACTTTTTGTGACCATTTCATTAAAAAAAATTTAAAAAAATATTTCTTGTCTTCATGATGTAGGCATTAACTTCAGCTTTCATATACATAAGGAAAATATTTTTTTGGACGTGAGATATATGAACTACAGCAGTTTTCGTGAGGCATGTTTTTTCGGATTTTTTTTCTTTCATGCTGAATAACGAGAAAACTTGTAACTTTAGCTGAATATAATGTTCTAAACATATTTTACTGACATTACAAGGTTTCTTTTGATGTAAGTTTTGTTTAAATCGGTTCACCACGCCAAAAGTTATAACGATTTGAGCTTGTGGTGTCAAATTGACACCACAAGTGCTGATTAGAGTAATGAAATCTAATGCGGATGAGGGTTAACCAACGACGCCTGAACAAAACAGTTTCTTCGACCATGCTCATAATCAAAGCTCAAACATTTGCTGAAAGTTGCAACGTCCCAGATTCATTTAAATTTTCACTGCATTGGATACATATCTTCAAAAAGCGCTATGGTATTTGCAAGCTTAAGATATGTGGCGAAGCGTTATCGAGCGATATAGGAAGTTTTGAGGGTTTTTTGGAGAACTTTCACGAGGAAATTCTTCATCGAGAGCTTACTGCTCAGATGGCATATAATGCGGACGGATCGGGATTGTTTTTGTTTAATGTTTCCAACAGAATCACCATGCAGAAGCGGTGGGAATGTTCGATAAAATCATCGATTGGGCAGAAGAATCATCCCTTTCGATTGATGACATCATGTGTCTGCGTCGTATTCGTCAGGTAGCTATGGTAAAATCTCTGGGAAATTGATGTTAATCCACAAGCAACGGAGCGTTTTAATTTGAAGTATGTAATGGTACTTTTTTATGAATTTACAAAAATAAATGTTTTATTTTGAACCATCCTTTTTTTCTGAATTAAAAAAGAAAAAAAAAGTTTCATGAAAAACGACAAATCCACGTGGTTTGTGGATAGTTCCCTAAGGGACTATTCATAAACCACGTAGACTCATTTTTGGTCATTTCGGACCCCCTCCCCTTCTTCCCCCCTCGTATACTTTTGTCCATATAAAATTTCGAAAATATGTATGGAGTGTTGACTTTGGCAACCCCCCCCCCCCCTTCTCCACCTTGAAGTCTACGTGATTTATGGATGATCCCCAAGGGCTATCCATAAACCATGTGATCAAAATGTGGTCAAGTTTCAACCCCCTTCCATTCGTCAACAATGAAATCACTTATGAACCTTCAATCACCCCAACCCTTAAAATACCAACCCTTAAAATACCAAGTGGTTAATGGGTGGTCCTCTACGTGGGTCAGGACAACCCCCAAAAAAACATACAGTGTTAAATGACTGGGAATTTCAGTTCAAAAGCAGAAAATTTCAACTTAATTTAAAGGCTGACAAAATCGGGATAAAATGCTGACAAAATCGGGGATAGACAAAATCGGGGGTAGACAAAATCGGGAGCTGACAAAATCGGAACACTACTGTAGTATGGAAAAAAGTATGTTAATAATAAATTTACTTAAAAAATGCGAAAATAATTATTTCGAACCCAGAAAATCTTTCCCGGGGATTACAATATAATATTTAAAATCATAGAAACACAGCGCTCGTTGTGTTTGAAAAATTATAGATTCAAACTATTACTACAAATACTTCAACTACTCAAAAGTCACAAATTTGTACAAAATGTGACCCTTTGGAAATATATTATCGAACTTAATAATCTGAGCATACATTTGAAAACATACTTAGGCAGAAACTGCGGTGAATCCGTGCACCCATGGTGGATAACCAACATACATATGTACATATGTGACCCTTTAGAAATACAATTTTTCAACTTTTATGCAAGATTTCTAACGAGGTTTCGTAATTAATGCAATTTTTTTTTTAAATTTATGATACGAATGGTTGATGATCAAGTCAAAAGGATTTTTTACTGTTTTTCCCATACTCCTACAGTTGGTAGCCATTTTGTTCAGTTAGAGGATGATGGATCTGCATTATTTTTAAAAATGTCTCGCTAACATGATAATATAAAATTAAAACAGTATTACTTTTATCGGAAAACATATACACTGTTTAAACGATCAAACTTTCGAAAACAGACTTTGTAGCCCATATACGTAACTAAAGGTGCTACCGTTGCATGGTGTTGCAAATTTGCAACAATTAATAAAAGGCCAAAATATCAGACAAAAATTTTAAAAAAATCTTCAAATTCTATTCAATTGTGTTAATTGCATTACTGAAAATGCGAAAATATTTTTTCCAGTCAAATTTTTTTTCCTCTGTGCGAATTGGACTAGGTCAAAATTCTGAAAAATAAGCCTTTTTAACATTTCATATTTTTCAGATTGGAGTTGGTCTAGTTTGTACATATATACTCGGAAAGTAATTTTTTTTAATTGAACCGTATCTTGAAGTTAAAAATATGATTTCCATGAAGAAAAAAGTTGACTATTTGAATTTCTGCATAATTTACAACAGCTTTAATTAATTGTTGCAAATTTGTTACTTTATGAAACGAAGGGTTAAGTCGTTTACAATGGTGTTGTGAATCGTAATTCCAACTGCATGGTTAAAAGATCGTATATTATGTCGTCTTAAGTCGGATATGATAGGAAGTCCGTCATGTTTGTAAATTTTGAAATGATTTTGCTCCCACGCGACCTCAAGTGAGAAAATCAACGTCATGTTCACTCTGCAAGCAGCAGTGCATCCATGTGGCTAAAAATCTGATGAAAATTGAGTAATATGGACCAATGAGAGAACTGGAAAATATTATCGCTGGCAACGATTTGAAGGCTATGACCAGAGTTGCCAACTGATTTCAAAAAAGTTTGGATGATTTTGAAAAAAATGTCTGGAAAAGTTTGGATAGCAAACTTCGAACTTTTTTTTTTCTTTTGGTCGCCAGATTCAATGTTGCAGAAAGTCACTAACCGTATAAAAATCAAATATTGCTGGCACTATCAGTGCTTACAGTGTTTTTAGTGTTCTGCTTAGTTGTCAGTTTCACACGTTTCTACGCAGGATTTTCTTCTATCTTTCAAACATTTTTAACTATACTTCTTATCATTTACTGCCATATTACACCATGACAATTTTCAATTTTGAAAGTTTTGTTTGGGTTTGTCCAAACCTGAAAGTCTGGAATCGCCTGGAAGAAATGTCTAAAGTCTGGATGTCTGGAAACTTGAAAAGTTGTCTGATAAAAGTCCAAAAAGGAGGAAGCAAAGCAAACATTTGGGTACTTATTTAGGAAATTAGTTGCTAAGAAATTAGATGTTTTTAGTATCAAATAATGAAAATCCAATCATTTCGTTTGTTACTCCATCTGAAAATAGAATTATAAGAATAGATGGATTCAAACTTAAAAGATATCCGAAGTTAATTTTATTCCTCGAAAATATCATTAAGTGAAAATTTAGAATAGTTCAGCCTCTTCCTTTAGAATGTTTATCGAAGAATTTTCCTATATTGAATTCTTTTGTCCCTGAATAGTGTTGTTGTACAAGTAACACAAATTAAAATAACACAAGAAACTTTCGGACAATCAATTTGGCACATTCGAATTCTTTAAAAGCAGCCACATTTGGACATTCGATGGGATTTATGTTTCAAGCAGAAGCGCTGCCCCAGAATTTTAAAGTGGGTAGATCCAGAAAAATGTGATAAAAAAGGGGTTTATAAACATGTTGAAACATTTTAATAAACAAACCTCCTTTTCTTAATTTTTTTAGAATTTTAACTTTCTGTTAATTCTCGGAGGGATAACCGTTAAGAAACCAAAAAATGCGCCAAATTTAGTTCATAAAATGAGATTTGCGTTTTGGTTCTAAAATGTTATATTGTATACGGAACAGCGTAAGAATTCAGAGAAGATAATTATTGTATCACCTCCTGTTGCAAATTCCTGCATCAGAACCAAAACAAAAACTGACTTAAAATTGAAACTTTGAAAGCTCTTTATCTCTAAGTAACAAATCTTCAGTGACCGGATCCCTAATTAAAACCTCTGGATGTTGTGAAAAAGTTAGCAATCTCTAATTCAAATCGCTAATTGCTATTTGATTTGATAGAATAGAAAAAAATGTGAATTCCGATGAAATTTCTTAACATGACACTGATAAGAATCATCTAGCTATAAAAGAGGATGATTATGGATAGTTTTCGGATTGGTATTTTAATAGATTTGCACAGCTCAGCTAAGTTTAGATTTAAATATTGAGTTATGCAAAGATAAAGATTTTGGTAGTTTAAATACTTATTAAACTTAACAAAAATTCCTGGGATACGCATTTTTTCAGGAGGACCTCTGCAAAAACGATTCTTGTCATATTGATCACTCATGGGAACAGCATTTCATATACTTGCACTGTAAAAATGATTTTCTAAGATTTTTGCGTCCTGAATTTGAATTTTTTGGAAAATTTTGTCTTTCACTTCTAGTTTTGGTGATTTGGCGTTGAGAGTTAAGAAATTTATAGCTTAATTGTAAAATCAATTATTGATACAAATATCTAAGGTTTATTTTGGTCAAAAAATTTTTTAAAATCTTTCAAAAATTGTCGTATTTTAAAGAACAGAATAAAGAGAACTTACAGGAATCTTCTCAAAAGGCAAAATAAGTCACTGTCTTCAAGAAAGAAGATTATTGATTTAAACTTTTTGATATGTTTGTAACAGTTCTGCCAAAAAGTGCATTAATTACTTGAATATTATTTATACCTATTTTTCAAATGTTAACCCTTGAAATTCAAAAACAGCTTCAAGTGGATAGAAATTAACTCATGGCATGTTTAACTGCAAAATGTCATACAACCCCATTCAATTTTCGCAAACCATTAACTTAAAAATAATCCGTGTTTTCACTGTTAGGAGAGATAAGGGCATAATGGCCACCTTAAGAAGGGCGCTTATTTAACTATAGAAAACAGCTATAATATGTGAATTACATCATTGTTTCATGTTTAGACACTAAGAGCACCTGCAACGTTTCAGGCGTAAATATTGGTTTTAAGTATACCAGTATTAGTACAATTTGAAATTTAAGAATCGGCTAAAACACCCACTCCCCACCGGTGTATGAGCAAATTTAAAACGGTAACACTTTCATTGCAGACACTCAATAATTGAGAAGAAAAAACCCATTTTATTGGAAAAATTGCATAAGTTTTGAGTTTTACGGTTGATTGTCTTAAAATTAATTCTACGAATATTTTTTTTGACAGAACAATGATTTCAACTATTCTACCAGGATTTCATTAATTTAAAAGCAAAAATGACTACACAACGAGGAAAAAAGGGCAATTGAAACAATTCTTCAATTAATTCAAACAAATTGCTTTGAATCAATGGAATAAGGTTTGTTAAAATGAAATGAAAAAGCAATTTTATTTTTCAAGTTATTGCTGACATTGATAAAGGAAACGAGAAATGTTTATCCCAAAGTCAAAGGAATTTTTCCGTTGATTTGTCGACATTTTTGTTTGACAAAAACGTTTTTCACTATCTGTAATTTATGTATGGATACAAAAAAAATATGCTGATATTGACGAAAACTCCGAAACTACAAATCTCTCAATATCTCAAATAAAACAAAAATTATAGAACAAACAATAAACATTTATTTTACCTCATCGAAAAAGTATTATAAATTTCTTTTCGTTTATTTTTTCAAATTTTAGAACGCTGACTGGATTCACTAATTCGTCGAGCCCAAATGAAAAGCTTTTTATTCAATGATATTAAATCGAGAATAATGTGACATCTATTATTTATACTTGATATGGTTTTTATTAACATCTATTCTCAATTTATGTTACGTATAGGGTGGTTGAAGCGAAAAAAAACATTCAAATAATATCTCAAAAAGAAATTATTATCACACCCAATATTACCCAGACGTGTGTGAAAGAAATCATTGTTGGCTAAAATTTTCTCACCGTGAACTAAATCGGTCTGTCGTATATTTTGAAATACTGTTCCAAATTTGCATGAATTTGGAACAAAGGCGTATAACTGTTGGGAATTTTGAAATCGATAACTGTGCTAAAACAGCAATTAACGCCACCGATGCCAGCCGAAATGTTTTAGCGTGGTCGAAAACCGTGTTTTGCATCTATCGTTGGGACAGCCCTAATAAAATCTACTTCCTAACTGGCTGAAACTTGAAAAAGTAGATAAAAACGTTCAAAAACGCACTTCTAAATTTTTTTTCCGAAAGTTGGAAAACAATCATTGTAGGGGCATAATGAGAACCCCCACTGGGGCAATATAAGCACCATTAATCGGGACACGATGAGCGTTTTTTATCCGTAGAATCTAGCAGCGAATTCAACTCAATGAAGTCAATTATGTTTCAGAGCTACAGATTAACTGGTTTCATCTGACGATTTGGCCAATTGGTAAGGTGTCGCAGAGATAATCAGGTGACACGAGTTCGATTCCTGATCGCAGCGACTTTATGTTTCATTTACCATTCATGATCGATGCGTTTTGCACTAAACGGTGAGTCGTAGATCCATCAAACAGGCAATTACAGAAAAATTTATGTCATGAATGGTAAATAAAAAACAACTGCCTGTACGAACTCGGACGTCTGATTATCTCTCCGACACCATACACATAGATGTAATCTAGTCAAGTTTAAGCTCTATTATTGAGTTGACTTCATCAAGTTGAATTCACTGCTAGATTCTACGGGAGATAACGCTTATGCTCTGATCAATGGTGCTCAGTTCGCCCCGAGTCAACAAGTTAAAGTAAAATCGCGTTTTAAAATTGATTATAGTGAATAATCCAAAATTTAATGATGGTGAAAATTGAGGAACACTGTTAACGTCAAGTTGCAGTTCGTATCTTTTGGATTAAGATGATTTAACGAGAGCTCATTTTCCAGTGCTCAAAAATTAAAATATTTTCGTCACTTGAAAATCTAGTTGGTTTTTTTAATGTTTCAGTAAAGATGATGAGAAGATTTCTGTTTTGCCCATGATCATTTATTTGAGAAAATACGTATTTTCTTAAAAAAGAAGGGTATTCCAAATGTTATTATTATTATTATTATGTTTTTATTTATGTAACGTAAGATTACAGCACAGACAAAATTACAGTATCTTTTAAATTGTTACAATGTGGTTGTCTTCCTGATGTGAATTACTTAAACACTAATCGTTCCTTATTTGCTTCTAACTCTATCTGTGTCGTTTTACTCCATGTGTTCCTCTAGTAGCCCTCTCTTAAACTCTGATTTCCTCTGAAGAAGTTTTAAGTTAGTTGGAAGATTGTTCCAATTAACAATACCCCGAACGAAATATGATCTACCATAATATGATGAACTATGTGATGGAATTAAGATATTTCTAGTGCGTGAATTTCTAAGCGGAATGAGCAAGGATTTCAGATAGTGTGGCTTTCCAGAGTTGAGAATTCTATGCATTATCATGCATGATCGGTACTTATAGAAATTATCAAAAGAACATCCAATAAGATATTTATGTAAGTGGGAAACTCTAGAAAAACGAGATAAGTTGAAGACATATCGCACACATGAGTTCAAGGCAACTCGTAACTTGTGAACCGATCTCTCCGATGCGTTCGAGTAAATGAAATCGCAATAAATGAACAAAGGAAAAACGTAGGCCTTAAACAATCTTATTTTTGTAGCAACATCTAGATGGCTTGTTGTTAAATTAAGTCTTTTAATCGAGCCATAAATCTTGCAGCATTGAGCATTAATCTGACGATTCCATGAAAGATCGCGGTCGAAAATAACACCAAGGTTTTCAGCGTAGTCGACAAAATTTATAGCAGTATCATTCATTAAAAGTTGAGGATAAGAATAGGAGGATTGTTGTCTTCCAAAAAACAAAGCTTTTGTTTTTGAAGGATTGATTGGTAAAAAGTTGGCGTTTGACCATTCGACAAGCTGAGTAAGATCATGATTTATTTTGTTAAAAAAGTCACTTATGTTTGAGGTGTGTTTTTCACAGCGATATATTTGAACATCATCTGCGAAAAGATGCACCGAACAGTACTGTAAAACAGCAGGAAGATCGTTAATGAAAAGCGAAAAGAACAAAGGTCCTAGAATGGATCCCTGAGGAACTCCTGATTCGATTGGAGCAAAATCAGAATAGCAGCCATCAAATAAAACAGTTTGTTGGCGACCCAGTAGATATGAACGCACCAAATTAACTGCTGAACTTGAAAAATTGTATTTAGATATTAACTTGTTTATGAATTTAGCATGTGATACACGATCGAAAGCTTTGGCAAAGTCTATCATAAGAAGTACAGCAATTCCTTTTCTATCTAAGGCATAGGCAATATCGTTGTGAACCTTCATCAACGCAGTTTCAGTACTGTGAGAAGAACGAAAACCCGATTGAAATTCATATAAAATGTTATTTTGGTTCAAATATTCTGTTATTTGGCATTTGACAATTTTTTCAAAAATTTTTGAAACTATACTTAAAATGCTTATTGGTCTCAAGTTTGATAAGTCATGTGATTTGGATTTTTTTGGAATTGGAATAACTTTTGATACTTTCCATTGAAAAGCTGAGAATGTTGAGATATGAAGCTGCCAAAATCCTCAGAGATGATAAAATTTTTGCTTGCTGTACGTACATCCAAATATTCTGCCGACTTCATCGCATTCCCAACAGGGAGCGGCCATAAAAATGACGTATGGCTTGTCTGGAGGAGGCTGACTGACTGTTCTACTTTGTATTCTATGGTGCAACTTTGCTCCAACCGCATTTCTGGGCTGCATTTTTCTGCACAGGCAAAATTTTCCAGCAGATGCACCCATTCATCATTCCTTATCTGCAACCAATGTTACTATACGTATATGTTTGTAGGGCCTGCTCATGCGAAAAAAAAACTATTTGTCTGTTTTGGGATTATAATTCTCCCAACCAACTGTCTGTCAGCAGTTTTTCAAATAAAGATGGTGAGGGTGAGGTTTTAATTTTTGTTTAAGTTTGCTTAGTACTTTAACTAATATTTGCAAATTTAATTAAATAGGTACTAATAAAATTGTTTTTAATCTTTTTTCCATTGCAGGAATGATCTTCTTTTCTGATCTTTTTGAATTCTTTTGACGAAAGCTTGGTAGATGGTAAGTAAATTACAATAAGCCTTTTTCAGTTATTTATCTGTTAAACAATTTTGAAACTTCACTTAAATAAACTGAACAGTTGTTTTGTTCTCAATTTTTTTTTCATGTTCCTTATTCATTCACTGAAAAAATAAACGATGGGAAGTTATCCGTTGATATCTTTTCAATGTTTGAAATTATTTTAAACGCTCCATTTCGATTTGCCAAGTCAAACATTTCGGGTGTGACAGTATTCAATTTTTAATCCGGTCGTGAAATTATATGGGGCGAGGAAAAACTGAAAACTCCCTCATTTTGTTGCCCGAGTTTTTCGCCCAACCAGCTCGAGAAAGTTGACCGGCTCATGTTTCGTTTGTCACAAAAAAGTGGAAGTAAATGTTATTTTCGAAAGGCTGTTCCATTTCCATCAGCAGCAGAAAGTCTTGAGGGATTTTTCTTTATCTGTAACTTCGAAGCTGAACAAACGTACATACCTACATACATATTCGACAAGACGTAGGTACCACTCCATAGCTTTTGAATTTTTCATTTTCGCTTCCCGGTTTATGAGCGTTACCGAGATATTAAAAAAAAGTTGCAAACGAACACGTTTCAGTGAATGAGGCATTATTCGATCGTTAATATTTTAAGGAACAACAAACAAAACAGTATCTTTCTTAAAAACAATTTTGTTTGTTTTTTTTTTTTTAATATATCTTCATTAGTACCAATTCATCATTACATTTATATTACATTAATACATTAAATTAGGTGTTCAGTTCAATAATGAACTTTCAGAGCCCTATAGTTAAATAATCACTAAAATTTATTTATTCGACTTAAATTTGCTGAGCACAATCAAGCATTTTTATAAAGGAGAACATCCTGTAGTGAAAAAAAAAATATTTTAAACTAAAAACTAAAGCTATCCTAAAATTAAACTAATTGTAGAGAGAGCGAATCTCTGCGATGGAAGACTGCATCGATTTGCCTCTGAAGTTGGAGATGATTTTGTTGGCCATCTCTTCGATAGATTCAATGCCTGCAATCCGATGAAGATCTTCGGTGCTGTGCCAAGGTGGAAGCCGCAAAATCATTTTCAGAACCTTGTTCTGAATCCTCTGGATGGCTTTCTTCCTCGTCGCGCAGCAGCTAGACCAAATCGGAACTGCATACATTATCGCTGGTCGGAAGACTTGCTTGTAAATAAGCATCTTATTCTTCAGGCAAAGTCGGGATTTCCTGTTGATGAGAGAATAAAGAGATTTAGTGTATTTATTACATTTAGATTGAATATCTTCAATGTGATTCTTAAAAGAAAGATTCCGATCAAGTGTGAGTCCCAAATACTTCACGTGATCAGACCATTCTAAAGAAACCCCATTAAAAGTTATGGAATGATTTTCATTAGGTTTTAAAAAATTTGCTCTTGGCTTATGGGGAAATAAAATAAGTTGAGTTTTGGAAGCGTTAGGAGAAATTTTCCACATTTTCAAGTAATTCAAAAAGGAATTTAAATTTTGTTGCAATCTACTGCGTACCACCCGTAAATTTCGACCTTTGGCTGAAAGCAAAGTATCGTCAGCAAATAATCTTCTACCTTTTCCTTCTGGGACACCAGGAAGATCAGAAGTAAAAATATTGTATAAAATAGGCCCAAGTATACTACCCTGAGGGACACCAGCTCTAATGGGTGTCCTTTCAGAGCATGAATTTTGATAGCTTACTTGCAAAGTTCGGCTAGTCAAATAATTTTTTTTTTTTTCGATTATAGTCGTTTTACCATCTTTATGGCATTCGCGACTTTATCAACGTTACAGTTGGCGGATCGTTAATGAAAAACTTATCCGGTACAACTGTGTTCGATATTTACTCTTGGGCTCGAACTCGCAGACATCGGCTCAGGAGACAACAGACTTGCCAACTGAGCTATATCACAAGCCCAAATAATTTTGAATAATTTTGGTGAGATGTACAGGAAAATCAAATCGAGCTAATTTAGCTACTAAACCTTTGTGCCAAACACTGTCAAAAGCTTTTTCAATATCAAGAAGAGCAACACCAGTTGAATAACCCTCAGATTTGCTAGCGTTAATCATATTAGTTACACTCAAAAGTTGATGTGTAGTAGAATGTCCATGACGAAAACCAAATTGTTCATCAGGGAAAATAGAATTCTGATTAATGTGAATCATCATTCTATTCAAAATAACTCTCTCAAATAGTTTACTTAGAGAAGGAAGCAAACTAATTGGCCGATAACTTGAAGGCTCTGAAGCACTTTTTCCAGGTTTCAAAATTGGAGTTACTTTGGCATTTTTCCATTTATTGGGAAAATAAGCCAAGTGAAAACATTTTTTGAAGATTTTAACTAAAAAATTTAAAGTGCTTTCAGGCAACTTTTTAATAAGAATATAGAAAATCCCATCTTCCCCCGGGGCTTTCATATTTTTAAATTTTTTGAAAATCAATTTAAGTTCATCAATATTTGTCTCACAAGAACTTTCAAACACAATTGGCTTAGAAAGAATATCATCAAATTCTAGGGAAATTTGAGCATCAATTGGACTTACAACGTTTAAATTAAAATCATGAGCAGACTCAAATTGTTGGGCTAATTTTTTAGCTTTTTCTGAATTAGTTAAAAGAAGTTCATCCCCATCTTTCAAAAAAGGAATTGGCTTCTGGGGCTTTTTTAGAATTTTAGTTAATTTCCAAAATGGCTTTGAGCAGGGTTTTATGTTCTCTACTGCTTTAGCAAAATTTTCATTACGAATGAAATTTAAACGACGTTTGATCTCTTTTTGAAGGTCGCAATAAATAAATTTCAAATAAGGATCCCTAGTTCGTTGAAATTGGCGTCGACGAATGTTTTTCAGTCGTATCAAAAACTGAAGATCATCATCAATTAAAGGTTGATTAAATTTATGTTTAACTTTAGGTATTGAAGCGGCTCTAGCATTGACTATTGAAGTTGTCAAATTTTCTACAGCCAAATCAATATCTTCAATTGAATTCAGAGGAACGTTTACATTCAAATTACGTTCAATAAAATTCCTATATCCCTCCCAGTCAGCTTTTTGAAAATTAAAAGTTGATTTTAAAGGGTTTTCAATGGGACTTTGGGATAAAGAAAATGTTACTGGAAGGTGGTCTGAATCGAGGTCCGCATGAGTAACTAATTGACTACAATGCTCGCCTAAATCCGTTAGAACCAAATCAATTGTGGAGGGATTTCTAATTGAAGAAAAACAAGTATGCCCATTAGGATATTCAACAGTATAATAACCTGCAGAGCAGTCATTAAACAAAATATTCCCATTTGAATTTGATGAAATATTATTCGAAGATCGGTGTTTTGCATTAAAGTCACCAATAATAAAAAATTTAGATTTATTTCTGGTGAGTTTTTGTAAACCTCCCTTAAAAAAATTTGTCTGTTCACCGCTACATTGAAAAGGCAAATATGCGGCAACAATTATAATTTTCCCCATAGAAGTTTCTAATTCAATTCCAATTGTTTCTAAGACTTTTGTATTGAAAGAAGGAAGAAGTCTAAATTTCAGACGACTATTGATGACAATAGCTACACCCCCACCTTGTCGATCAAGTCGATCATTTCGTAAAATTTAAAAGAAAGCATTGCTTTTCAAGTTATTGTCTGGCTTTAAAAAAGTTTCAGTGATGGCAGCAATATGTATGTTTTGAGTTTTCAAAAATAAAAAGAACTCGTCTTGGTTAGCCAGCAAAGAGCTAGCGTTCCAATTCATAATATTTAAACATCTATTTGGATCCATGAGGGAATCGTAAAGTCATAATAATTTTGTTAGCATAATTGAAAGAAGTTTGGAAAGCTTCAAACATTGAATTTGCTTTCAACATAAGTTGCATCATTTCCATTAAATTTTGATGCAAAAATTTTAATTTTTCCTCAGTAATCTCACCCAAATCAACAAAATTGTTAGAATCAGAAGAGGAAGGAGAAGAAAAAGTATTTAATTTCGGGGATTTTCCCAAGCCTTGAACGTTGAGACTTGGTTTTTTCCCATTTTTATTAGTTAAACCTGAAGAGGGCAACCCATTTTCAACCACCTCTGAGAACGATAAACAACGAGTCTGTGGCGCAGAATCAGCCCAGGTAACATTAAAATCACTTCGGGTATTACCCAGCCGTGATTCCAATGTAGGCCGAGGCTGACTGCGAACAGGCAGGTTGTTTGCCGGTCTGACGTGTGTAGACGAAAAAGAGGAAGGAGGAGAAGAAACTTTTCTGGAAACTTTGGGGTTTTTCCTAGAAGCAACAATTTTTGCCCTAACGGGACAATCTAGAGAATTCGAGGAATGATTACCTGCGCATTTCGCACACTTAAAAAATTCTGTTTTTGGCTTATCACCACCAAAAAGGCATTTAGATTTTTCATGATCGAATGAGCCGCAAAACATGCATCTGGCATTCATTCTACAATTTTTAGTGCCATGACAAAAAGCTTGACAACGACGACATTGCGTAATATTTTGTAAAAAATTGGTATGGGATTTACGAAAAGGTTCAAATTTTACTCGACAATGAAACATAAGACGAGCCTTTTCCAAAATTTTCAAATTATTAACCTGATCCTTTTTAAAATGGATCAAATAAAGTTCAGGAGCAAAACCAACACTACTGGTATTATTCGTGTTGGTTCTTTTCCTCATTTGAATTACTTGAATTGGAGAAAAACCTAACAAAGAATTTAATTCATTTGTGATCTCATCCGGTGTCTGATCGCCGGTGAGACCACGAAGTACAACTTTAAAAGGACGATCACCTCTAGTGTCGTACGTAAAAAATTGGTGTTTTTTATTATTTAAATAATTTAAAATTTTTTGAAAATCATTAAAAGATTCCGTCAAAATACGAGCAGTTCCCCTTCGACCGATCTGAAAAGAAATCTTCACATCCTTGACGGAAGTGACGATTTTTTTTCGAAAGGCATTGAAGTCAGGAATCGTGACCGTTATTGGTGGAATCTTTTCGTTTTTAAGATTATAAGAAGAAGAAGAAGGTTTCTTAGTACTCTTATCAGAATTAAATATGAATATTTCCTCATCACCGATGTTATGAAGGACATCGAATGAATTGGAAATTTCAACTTTTTTGGCAGATGGCCCTGGATTAGGTTCAGCAATCCGTTTTCTTCCGGCCCTTGAGCCGGCCGAAGACTTCCCCATGCTGGAAAGAAAAGAGAAAATATGAATAAAAGAAAATGAAAATAATTTTAGCACTGAAAAGGGCTGATTGAAATACAGGTAAGGAAAAAATGAATAATGTAAAATGTTCCTGCAGGTACACAGCAACGATACGATGCTCCGGCGTACGTGTTGACGGCTCAACGGTACAGATGGAAGTCGAAAACAATTTTGTTTGTTTATTTAATCTCAAGACGTTTTTACATCGTCTCGGGGCTAAAAATGCTTCGATTCAGATTATTCAGAAGCTCATTAGAAGCTTTAAAAGTTTAAATAATTGGTTCGATTTTAAAACAAATCCTCATAAAATGGGTCGTCCATATAAATTATTTACTGTTTCTGAGGTATTTTTATTTTCAAATCCCAAGTTGTTGAAATTAAAATTTACACAATTCAACGCTCACTATCTCACTATATATAGGCATCTATCATGAATAAAATTGCCAGAATTTTTTCAGCACATATCCGGACCGGACAAATCCGGGCTATTTTATCTGAAAACCTGGCAAAATTCAGGCATTTGATTTCAAAATTGTCAACCAAAAATCTGAGCAAATTTGATAAGATCTCAGGAATTACTCAACAAAAATGAAGAAAAAAGATGGAAGAAGATTATCATCATATTTTATTAGCAGATTTTAAATCGCATTTTAGGCTTCCAAAAAACCATTCATGATTATTTTTTTAAAATTGCTTAATAATTTCGTTTTGGACGCATAAATAAAATAAATTACATTACAAAATTTGTTTTTTGTTCGATTTGACTAATATGGTTAATAATTCCGGCAAACCTCAAATTTTTTCAATGAAATCCGCAATGAAATTTAGCTAGTAATAATATCAATACCAAAAATACACTCTGATTTCGGTAGGTCATTAAAAAAATATTCCAAATTATGTAGTTCCAAGTTTTGTTGTAAATATTGAATCAACAAAGCAATTCAAAAGCATTGAAATTTTGTTTAAAGTTTCTAATTGTCCTAATCATTTTTGAAAATTTTCATAAATTAACTAAAAAATCATAATCGATTCAAAAAAGATAATTTAAAATAATAAAAATAATTGACGTGCTTATAAACTTTGAAGTGCAGATTATTTAGTTATTTCAAGCTCCGAATATTTTTACGCTGCCAATTGAAATCTTTTGTCTAGACTAGGACAAAGGGTAGAAACTGTGTTTATCTTTTTTGAAATCTAAACAAGATCATGTTTACAATAAACAAAACTTCAGAATTATCAAACATAGACAAAATTTTTAAATTATTTCAATTAATTAAAATAGTTTGACTATGATTAGGAAAATTTCAAAATACTGTATTAAAAATTTTGGTAAATTTCCTTGGAAATACAAATAAATCATGCAAATCAAAATGATAAGTTTTTTAAAAGAATTTTTTTTAATGAAAACTTCTTACTATGTATTTCAAAAATGTATTTAAAGAATTGGATTGATAACTCTACAAAACAACATTTTGGCACCTATGTTAATTTGGTAGATTTTGGCATCCTGGACTGGAATCTTCTCATAGATTTTGTCTTTTGCCTCTAGTTTTGGTGATGTAGATTTTATAAGTTTAAAAATGAATGAGTGTTCCGAATTTTATTTAATTTAGGAAAAAAAATTAAACATGATGATGATGAATGATTTAAAAAAGTTAAATTCTACAGTTTTTAAAGTTAAGAAAGATTTTAAAACAAGTAATTCGAACTTTATTGATAATTGTTTTAAGAAAAATTTGTATTTATTTATTCTTTGAAATTCTTTGAAAATTCAATTTTGGATTACATTTCTTCAAAATTTTGTTAAAATTCCCTTATTTTACAGAATGGAAAAAACTAAACAAATAGAAATTTTTTTAAATTTTTTTTGGCGTTAGTCTTAATAACTTGCGGTCTTAGGAAAAGATGATAACTTAATAAAAACCTTTATTTTAAAAACTTTTTGTGGTGTTTTATCAAAATAGTCCGAATATTTTCAAATTATTTTTCAAATTGGATATTTGGATCAGGGCACCCAATTTCATAAAAACTAGCTCTTAAGTTTTTTGCACCTTGGAAAAATGTAAAATTTTTTGCCTTGCCAAGCTTAAATTTGTTTCTTGAAGAATATTTATGATTCGCAGAAAATTAATAATGAAGTTTTTTTACAATCAAAGTGAATAATTATGAAGTTGGAGTTTCAATTTTGTCTGGCTTATTCTGTTGATTAGCGCAAGTGTTCAACGCCTGTCACATGGCTACTAATTTTTTGACATGTAAAATTAATATTCAATGATTAATTTTTAAGTTATAATGGTTGGTTTAAAATTCTGAATTTTTTTGATCACAATTTTAAATAAAACCCATTCTAAATACAACCCATTTTTTATGTCAAGATAAGAGTTGCAATATATTCGAATGTTAAGAAGGATTTCACGATAAAAAAAAAGAGGATTTATTTTTTATTTATTGTTGTAGAAAATTGAGGATATTCATATGAACCTGAAATTTTTAAATAATATTCTTATCAACGTTCTGGAAACACATGAATTTTTACAAATTTTTGAAAATTTTTTAATCATTAGAAGACAGAGTTTTTTTGTGATATCTAATAGTTGGGCAATTTCTCAGATGCTCATGGAAGTTTATTTTATTACCTACCTGACAATTTGTGCCGGGAGTCTTTATATCCTCCCCAAAATTGAAAATTTGATTCATTTTTATGATTTTGAAACACATGTATTTTTTTTAGATTTCAAACATTTTTATTTGTCAAGTTAGCCTCGGTTATATTTTTTTCAAAATAAAATAAAACCATATTTCAAAGCTACATAACTCTGTCATTTTTCCACGGAAATTATAAAATAACACACCAAAACACATTGACCACCATTGTTTGTATTCGATGCAAAAAAAAAGAGATTTTTTGTCATTTTCTTCTTTAATAACTTTTTAAGGAGTTGTTGGCCTACTTTGGTTTCTTGAGATGAAAGTTGCATCATAAATTGAGCTATACAATAGTATTTTTGCAGAATATTCGCTTAGGTAGACGGTACTATTATACACAATTTAAAGCTTATTTAATATTGTTCATTTGCTGATAAGCTGATAAAATTTCAATGTTTTTTGATGTGCTATATAATAATTTCCGTTGAAAAAATAGAAAGCTATGAAGCTTTGAAATAAGGTTTAATTTTATTAACCTGGTGCAATGCAATGCAATGAACGTTTAACCAAAAAAATGGGTCGTTTATTTTTTATTTAATGATTTTATAAAATGTACTGTAAACATAAACGGTCCAGCATATATGTTTTCCTGTTTCGATAAATGGATTAACAATAAGCTTCAAGGTATTGCACTAACCTATGCGTGAAAAATGAAACATAACTATGCTTTTACCATACGTTCAGTAAAAATATTAGAAATTTCTAGAAGTAAAGTAGAAAGTTGTAATGAAATAAATTCTTCAAAGTTTTCTAAATGTTGTAAAATCGTATTTAAGTTTTTTTTAGTATTTTTGTATTCAAACTTTGGATACGAATAGCACCTGCCGACAGCAGTCCTGAATTTCGAAAGACTGTCCTGATTTTTGGCAAAACTCTTGAATTGTCCTGATTTTTTTAAATTTGTCTTTAAAATGTTCTGAATTATTCTGATTTAAAAAAAAACATCTCAATAAGAATCGAATTTCTAGTTCAGTTATGAGAATTTTGAAAAAAGTTGGAATAAAATAGTTAAACCCATTCAACGTATCTTCGGTTTAGATGATATTTAAATGGTGTTCTTCGATATGAACTGCATTCCAGCTAGGAATATGTGCAACAGACAGCTGCAAGATTTGTATAGAAATTTGAAATTCTTACATTTTTACACCTCTAATAACATTTTTTGGCTGTTTTTGCTGCCAAAAATAGCAATAATTTTTTTTTGAAGTGTTCCATCCAGTTCTGAATTAGTGCAACGAGATTTAATTTTATATGGGTAAACAACATTTTTCATTCAAAAAAACGGCAGAGATGTACTGAAAGTTCCAAAAAATATAACTTTGAATGAAAAATATTCCTTGGATCTTGCAGTACAATTCATGTGAACATAGCACAAACCTAACTTGTACCCCAGAAAAGATATTCGATGTTATACAAATTGTTTTTAAAATTATTTTTTTTGAATTTTAGTCCTTTTGGCTGCTAATTTCAAAGCTGTGTGACCGTAGGATGAGAATAAAAAATCTGAAAAAACTGCATATGCATTGCCAGAGAGAACTCTAGAAGCTCTAAAAAACGAAGTCTGCCATGTTGGGGCTTGTGATATAGCTCAAATGGCAAGTCTGTTGTCTTCTGAGCCGATGTCCGCGAGTTTGAGCCCAAGAGTAAACATCGAACGCAGTTGTACCGGATAAGTTTTTCAATAACGATCCGCCAACTGCAACGTTGATAAAGTCGCGAATGCCATAAAGATGGTAAAACGACTATAATCGAAACAAAAAAAAAAAAAAAGTCTGCCATGATATTTTTTTTATTTTGAAATGGTTATATTTTTTTCATGAAAATTCTCAGCTGCTTGTCATGTTAGCAAAATAAAACTTAAGAAAAGTCAAAACCAAAAATCAAAAACCAACTTCATTTCCAGCTCATTTGAATTTTCGGGATGATTGTGCTAAAATTTCTTCTTAAATACAAACGCGTTGTGCGTTCGGAATCAACCAAATCATTTCAAATTTTACACTGATGCTAAATGACTCAAAAGGCATCAAAAAATCATCTGGGGCGAAAAAAGTCAATTTTTGCAACTGTCTTATGCTCACTTCTGTTGCATAGATTAATGCATTTACTGCACATGTATTTCGTTTTTGTTTATCACATCTTTCAAGTTATTTAGAAGACTTACCTATGTCTGAATTTCTCAAATCCACACCCAAGTTTGACATATTCACAGGCATAAATAAATACATAGAAATAAATTAACAGAAAGTTTGCTGTGCTTGATTTCACTTGAAAACTTGCTTGCGGCTTTACAAAAATAGTGATGCAATTTTGCCTCTTTAAGATACGCGATCTCTAGCAACCATTTGCAATCATTAAATTTTTGAACCTGGTTAAAAATAGTCAGATAGTTTCTGAAAAAACGGGACATTTAACGACAAAAAAGCTGGACACAGCCGAAAAAAGGGGGACAATTTAAGAAGCTCTTAAAAAAAGCTTAATGTAATTGCTAAAGCATCAGTCAAAGTTATTCATAGAACGTACACCAAGGTTTTTTTTAACCGCGGATTGATTTTGTTTAGTTTTTCTTACGTGACTTCTATTTACATGGTTTTTGCCAAAAACACGATTATTTTCTACGGATCTCACAAATTAACACGTTATATGAGAGTGTTAAAAACGCAGGTTTCAGTGGTGGAATAGAGTTATCTTTATTCATGTTTCGTCAGTCTAGTCGTTACATAACTACACAATTCATAAGCGATTGCTATTTTCGCACTCTCCACTTATCATCCCGACAAACATTTTTTGCTGAAGAACCGCTGAAACATTATTTAGTTCCAATTTTAAATCAGCTATCATGCTGAAAGAAGGCAACCAAAATTCAGGGAGAAGCTGCTGTTCAGCCCTTAAACATCGAGATTTGGAGAAATTAATCAGCGAAGATGACATGACACGTCAATTGACGGATCAACAAAAAAAAGACAAAAAGATCCATGACCGATGTATGTCCGATGTTTGCCAGCTAATTTTCCCCTCTCGTGTTATTTTTTCTTCATTTAAACTTGTCTCGAACTATGAACCTACGACTTGTTGGTCTCACGCCGCAGAAGGCAGAACCAACCATACATTCTGCGAAGGATCAGAAATCTGTCGTTCTTAAGCGAGTGAAATATATCTCTCAACCAAGGTCAATTTCATATTAAGAAATTGAAATTGAAAAGCTTCGAGGATGAAAAGTGAATTTTCCGCCTGGGCCATTCATCAAGCAAAGTGACGATAAAGCAATCCTTATTTCGATCCATATCATGCATTGATTGATCAATGACTGAAAAACAGAAAGTTTGATGTAGCTGAAAGGCACTTTCGAAGTTACCTTTGTACAGCTGACGGCTGTCAAATTTGAATAATGTCAAAAATGGTTGGACAAAGGAGTTATTCTTCAACCAAATTTCCCCTACTTTCTATTGGCTGATATAAAACTACCTTACATGCTGAAACAGCGCTGAAGTATTTCTTTCTTCAGCCAGAAAGCTGAAACAGCAATCAGCACCTTAACACAGCATACGATCGGAGAATTGGCGTTTTTAATCAGCAAAAATGTTTGCTGGGATATTCCCTAACCGGGAAAGTTGAGTATTCTCGCCTAGGCGTGTGATGATGTAAACATTTATACCGCGTTTATCATCATCACCTGTTATCAGCAATCATTGATCTATTGTTCTCGATTGCGAATTGAACATAGCAAGAGGAACCAAAACAAACGATGTTTTGGTTCTGCACGTGGCAGCAGATGTCTGCTGCTGTTGAAGGATGCCGGAGAAAACGTAAGTTTCAACAAAGAGAAATTTTTTGTTTTGAACTTATGAATTGAAAAAGAGGATAAAGTTTGAGGATAAAGTGAACTTTGTGAAAGTTTTCCCTGAAAAAAGCGGGACAGCGGGACAATCAACAAAAAGCGAGACATGTCCCGCTTTCGCGGAATGGATCGTAACCCTATCTTAGGGTTTTCCATCAAAGTGAAATTTTGTTCAATTTGTTAGATTGATTAACACGTTCGTCGCCACGCTCATTTTAGTTGTTTTACTTGGCGAGCCCAAAGAAAATCTCGGAGCAAGGAAGCATCCAGGGAGAACTCCACTATTTGTAACGTGTGGCTAAACTGAGCGGCTAACCTCAGTGAGAGAGCGTCACATGCATTTTGTTGTGACGGGGTCTCCCAGGAAATACACCCGTCACCCGAATATGGGGGCCATGGCAACGAACGTGTTAAAGGATGCACATGAGAGAATGGAAACAGCGAATTTTTGGCTTTTTCAAACCTCCATATAGCTAAAAGCCATCCTAATGTAGGTACATTTAAAATTCTTACCTGCACAGTAAATCATGCATAATGTAGTTCTCTAACATCAAACCAACCGTCATATGAAAAAGCTCACGTTAACTCTTCCCATACTCAATCATTGGTATGCACTTCTTTTACAAAACATGAACCTTATTCTGGCCATCATCGGCAACAAACCTTTATTTGCTTCGCGAAATGGTAAACCAAACAAGTACCTTCCGGGTAATAAATCATGTAATGAATTTCTCGTCAGCATCTTCTTCACCAACAAATTCTGACAACAGTAGCGGGTGGGTGAAACGCGATCCTCATTTGTAAATTTTCCATTTAATCGAAACACGTGACAAATAACCTCACGAAACGGTTGCGTGTGCTTTTGTGCGTTCGTTTTTATGCGTGTGTGGCATAAACTCGAGATAGGAAAATAAAAAAAAATCGTGTAAACGTCGTTTTCCGAAACTTACAACCGGAAGTTGGTAGGGGTCCGGGGCTTCGGGTCATCATTTCCACAAAACACTCATGAAAAGATTAATGATCGCGGGGCGCCCGTAAAATTGCTCTTAGCTGTTCTCGAAAGTAAAAGCATCTAAAATCTTCCCCTGCTCGGGTTTTTTCAACTCATGGCAAGTGAGGGTCATGCGTGCAAAATAAGAAACGGTTCATCAATGCATAGTAAGGACACGGCGAAAAAGGAGGAAGCAGTATTATTTTTGATTGCTCGGAAAATACTTTATACGATTCGACGACAAAAACGGCGGTGACCATCATCCGTTGTGGGTCATTTCGGTGTTGCCAATAAAAACCTTCCGAAGGAAACGAACCTCAACGCCAAGTGTGTGCAAAAATAATCACGAAGCCCAGGTCTCGTTACTTCTGACTCACCTCATGAATTCAATAAGGTGGTTTGGAAGTCAAAAAAAAAATCTGGATTTTCTTCTGTTTGAAATTTAACTGTTGAATGAATTCTGGCAGTTTTTGATATTGGCCAGTCATTTATTAAAGTCAATATCAAAGACTGCCAGAAATATGTCAACAGTTAAATGCAATTAATGTTTAAAAAAAATTCAACTGAGCCGAAATATAATCCATTGTATTGGCTGGCAACACTGCAGGAAATTACAATTTTGACAGTTTCGAATTGAAATGAATCCTGAAACAAAGAAATTATGTTTCGAAATAATAATTTTACTTTTATCTGGCAGCACTGCAGAAATTTGCTATATTTAAAGTTTTTGATCTCAAAGTTGAACTGGAATCTGAATCTTGGATCTTGAATCTTGAATCCGAATCTTGATTCTTGCATCTTGAATCTTAAATCTTGTATCTTGAATCTTGAATCTTGAATCTTGAATCTTGAATCTTGAATCTTGAATCTTGAATCTTGAATCTTGAATCTTGAATCTTGAATCTTGAATCTTGAATCTTGAATCTTGAATCTTGAATCTTGAATCTTGAATCTTGAATCTTGAATCTTGAATCTTGAATCTTTTGAATGTTGAATCTTGTATCTTGAATCTTGAATCTTGAATCTTGAATCTTGAATCTTGAATCTTGAATCTTGAATCTTGAATCTTGAATCTTGAATCTTGAATCTTGAATCTTGAATCTTGAATCTTGAATCTTGAATCTTGAATCTTGAATCTTGAATCTTGAATCTTGAATCTTGAATCTTGAATCTTGAATCTTGAATCTTGAATCTTGAATCTTGAATCTTGAATCTTGAATCTTGAATCTTGAATCTTGAATCTTGAATCTTGAATCTTGAATCTTGAATCTTGAATCTTGAATCTTGAATCTTGAATCTTGAATCTTGAATCTTGAATCTTGAATCTTGAATCTTGAATCTTGAATCTTGAATCTTGAATCTTGAATCTTGAATCTTGAATCTTGAATCTTGAATCTTGAATCTTGAATCTTGAATCTTGAATCTTGAATCTTGAATCTTGAATCTTGAATCTTGAATCTTTTGAATGTTGAATCTTGTATCTTGAATCTTGAATCTTGAATCTTGAATCTTGAATCTTGAATCTTGAATCTTGAATCTTGAATCTTGAATCTTGAATCTTGAATCTTGAATCTTGAATCTTGAATCTTGAATCTTGAATCTTGAATCTTGAATCTTGAATCTTGAATCTTGAATCTTGAATCTTGAATCTTGAATCTTGAATCTTGAATCTTGAATCTTGAATCTTGAATCTTGAATCTTGAATCTTGAATCTTGAATCTTGAATCTTGAATCTTGAATCTTGAATCTTGAATCTTGAATCTTGAATCTTGAATCTTGAATCTTGAATCTTGAATCTTGAATCTTGAATCTTGAATCTTGAATCTTGAATCTTGAATCTTGAATCTTGAATCTTGAATCTTGAATCTTGAATCTTGAATCTTGAATCTTGAATCTTGAATCTTGAATCTTGAATCTTGAATCTTGAATCTTGAATCTTGAATCTTGAATCTTGAATCTTGAATCTTGAATCTTGAATCTTGAATCTTGAATCTTGAATCTTGAATCTTGAATCTTGAATCTTGAATCTTGAATCTTGAATCTTGAATCTTGAATCTTGAATCTTGAATCTTGAATCTTGAATCTTGAATCTTGAATCTTGAATCTTGAATCTTGAATCTTGAATCTTGAATCTTGAATCTTGAATCTTGAATCTTTTGAATGTTGAATCTTGTATCTTGAATCTTGAATCTTGAATCTTGAATCTTAAATCTTAAATTTTGAATCTTGTATCTTGAATCTTGAATCTTGAATCTTGAATCTTGAATCTTGAATCTTGAATCTTGAATCTTGAATCTTGAATCTTGAATCTTGAATCTTGAATCTTAAATCTTGAATCTTGAATCTTGAATCTTGAATCTTGAATCTTGAATCTTGAATCTTGAACCTTGAATCTTAAATCTTAAATCTTGAATCTTTTATCTTGAATCTTCAATCTTGAATTTTGGATCTTGAAACTTAATTATGTTTGTAATAGCTTGAAAACTTAGGTTTGATCATAGTGCTTTTGATTCTAGTCTGATGCTTTCGAGGAAATTTAAACTACAATAAAACCGGCGAACTTTTAGATGTTGCTCGATATTTTTATGGTAAAAGCTTCAATATGGTTCACTCACTTTTACCTTCTCTCGATATTGTACATTGTAAAAGCAAGTTCTGCGCCATACTTCAACATTTTGCCACATCATCCCGTGTCCCAAAGACTCACTTTTGCCGTTTGCAACTGGAAGTAAACACTGTTGCCTCGCTTTGGCTATACCACACCGTACCAGAAAAAGTTCCCCCGGGAAAAACTAAACTGGCCACAGACTGTTACTGTTGGCTGTTTGAATATAGAAATATTTACCAACCCCCGGAATGTTAGAAGATGCCACGATGGCGCTGTTCGTTAGTATCGCACCACAAGTCATAGCCAGTCCAACCACCCGTAATTGTAACGAGAAAATGTTTTCACCACCCACTCCATTGGCAGGCAGTCGAGGCACCCATTTCATTCACCCAAACCACCCACCCAGCACAAACACACGCACCCACACTAGGAGAAGTTGCGTTGTTGTTTAGTTATGTGTCCTAGTCCCAAGCGTTTGTTGATGTTGTTATTCGTAGGCCGCACCACTAAGAGACAGTGATGGGGGGCATGGCTCTGGCATTAGGAGAGTGAAAATGCGGTCTGGCCGATCGATTACAGACTCGGAGACGCCTTGAGGAAATTCGATTTGTTGTGATTGGTGGAACTGATTACTGGGACTAGGACGACGACGACTACGACAACGTCGGTGATTGTTTTTACCCAACAATGGCGTTGTGTCCTTTACAGGGGCAAGTCAAATTGTTGTGGGCCGATAGGAAAACACGGTGCCAGGCTTAAGGCTCCGTTTTGTTGGTGTAGGCTCTCTGGAGCCACCATTGATAACTTACTGGGAAGGAAACTTGAATGCATGACATTCAGCTTCAGCGATTTTAACGATTGCATCATTTCTAGGTTTTACTCATATTAGTTATTTAATTCTGTCATTGTTGATGGAAAGGTCATCATATAAGTAGATACTCTGACTATTAGGGAAATAGAATAAGGATTGAGAGAAACTATAAGTGGGAGGCGTATTTGTATTCACAGTACACAATCCAACTGGCCCGCTGTGTTCAGGAATGTGTGATCCAAAGTCGATCACGCTTCCTATACAGAGTAGTCTGTTGTGCGGCAAAGGCGTACCACCACACTTTCATGCTTTCTAATACTAAAAAAATGCCTAATCAGGTATCTCTTCTGGTGTACTACCAAAATGTCTGAGGATTGCGCATCAATTCTAATGAACTTTTTTTGGTAGTTTTGATTCGTGCTCACCCGAAACGTGGTTAAACGATGAAACTACATCGGCCTAGCTGTTTGAAAACAATACAACACTTATCGTCAATGCCATTTTTAGCACTGGTCTTTCATTTTTAGTTGGTAATCACAGGTGGTGAATCCCGGTTTACGGATTGTATTCCAAGCCACGACGAGTCACCGCGTCCCCCCAGTTTGCAACTCTAGGTCCATGGGTACAATGGAAAGACTCGTGATATACGTGTATACCTCCTACATCTGAACTCCACCTGGGGCTGCAGACCTAGTTCCCACCTCAAACTGTTTAACACACTATACTTCAATAGTGGGAGGTTTATTCGCGCTAGTGCGCTCCAAGGCAGTACTCATTGGCGAGGCCACTTTCAGCAAAACCTCTTATTCTTACGATTTGACGCCTGAACTCTCCTCTAACGACTTGAGAACCGACATCTCCTCACAATGACTCGAGATTCCCACACAAACCTCTCCTTTCCGCGACTTGAGGCCTAATCTCTCCTCTAACGACTAGAGATCCGACCCCTCCTCGCATCGACTCGAGGTTGACCTCTTCTCTGCACGATTCAAGGCCCGATCTCTTCTCTAACGACTTGAGATCTGACCTCTCCTCGTAATGACTTGAGGTTACCACTTGTAACCCCTCCAGGGTTTGAGGTTTGCCACCTTGCATGTCGTGTGCGCGAAGCGCGAGTTTAGGATAAGCTGCTCTCGATCTGCAGCTTATCCTAAACTCGCACCTGCTACGTCACACGCGCGGGACGCAACGACTCGGATGATTCCCGACGAAACGCATCCTACTCCGACTCGAATGGCTCACCCGCCGTCGAGAGCCACGGCGGGGCACCCACGGCGTCCGCTACGCAGAAGGTGTTGCCTTATCTTTATAGCTTCAAACCGTGGGGTCAGACGCATCTACTCGACAGCCTCCAGTCGATGGGGCCAGTCTAATTCGACCGTTGTCCGGTCTTCTTTATCCCCTTTGGCTGGCAGCCCTAGGATTTTTGGCCCGTGGATTTTTCTGCCCGTCGTATGTTAGATCGAGAGCAGCTTGTCTTGGACTCGCGTCTGTCACGACACGCATTCGGGACTTTGAACGCTACGACTTGGATGTTTCCTGACAGTGACGACATCCTACACTGACTCGAGAAGCTCGTCCGACATCGACAGCCTCTCTACCCGTGAATATCCTCCGACAGTGGTTAACCCCCTTCCTACGAGGTCCGCTACGAAGAAGGTATTGTCCTATCCCCACAGCTCCCCTCGTAGGAAGCGGCACTACTTGGATACTCCACGACGGTGGGGTATCCTACACACGGTAGCGGCATACCCATGACCTCCACTACGCATAAGATGATGCCTTATCCTTGTAGCTCCGATCAGCAGACCGGACGCACACAACTCAGATGTTCCTCGGCGATGGGGTCATCCTTTACCGTTCGCGGACTGTTGTCTCCAGCTCATCTGAAGGGCAGTCATGATCCTGGTGAACCCATCGCTGACCACGTGCCAAGTGTTGGAATCAGTACACATCCACCACGTTGTCTACTGCCGTTTCGGGTCCATTGACGGCAAGTATGTTGGTACATACCGCCGCAGACCTTGGACAGGAAACGTGTTCGGGTATTTCCTCTGCGTCACCACAAGTTGGACAATATAGCGAAGCTACATGTCCAAACCAGTAGTGGTACTTCATGAAACATCCATGACCAGTCAGGAATTGCGTCACATGAAAGTCAACTTTACTGTGTCTTCTTCCGATCCAACTCCTGATGCGCGGGATCAGATCCCGTACATTGAGCGTATCTTTATTGTCGTAACGGTAGACATCCTCCTCTAACAAAACCGAGATGGACATGACGCCCGCCACTACATAGGCGGCTTCGGACGAGATGCTCCGGTATCCATTGATAACCCGCAGGTTCATCAACCGCTGAATGCTTCTAAGTCTCTGAAGGTTATTCTGTCTTCCCAGGGCTTGTCTTCACGCCGCCGTTCCATACCGCAAGATTGACGTAGTAACGCTTGAAGGTATCCTCCTCTTCCTACTTCGGATTGCCGAAGAGTTCGACATCATCAATGTGCGTGCGGCCGTGGCCATTGCTGGTCTCTTTAACACGTAATCGACATGACTCGTGAATCTGAGTCTGTCGTCGATCATCACTCCTAGGTACTTGATTGCGCGTTTGGACACGATATCACACGGTCCAACTGCAATGTTACCTGTTTGAGATGAGATCAGCTAGGTGATTAGCACCATCTCGGTTTTGTGGTGAGCTAGACGCTGGCACTTGGAGTGCATCCAGCTATCCACTGCCTGGAAAGCTACTATGGCAAGTAGCTGTACCTCCGCTGTCGAGGAGCCTCTTGCCAAGAGGACTACATCATCCCCAAATCCTACGAGTTTGGCTCCCGATGGGAGACTCATTCGGAGGAGCTCGTCGTAATTGATATTCCAGAGGACTGGGCCAAGTATTCACCCCTGTTGCACACCTGCCGAGACTTCTTGAGTCCGTATGCTCTCATCGGTCATGAACTGTAGTTGGCGATTGTGGAAATGACTTTCAATAAGCCTATAGGGGAGAATGAGGATACTTGATCCCTGGGGATACTTGATTCCTTAGCTATATCTTGAAACTGGAATGTCTGACACAGATCAAATGTTCTAGAAAAATGTGCCAAAATGGGCAAAATAACAATGCTTGTAGTTTAAAAATTTTTAACAAAATAACTGTTTGAGTAATTGAACTTTGATTTAAAAATTTCACAAAATGTAACTTAGAGATCTTTTTTCATCACTTTAAAATGTTCCTTACATGGGAAAATTATGAAAAAAATATTTGTTCCAAAGTATCAATCGTTCGAGCGTAAAATGAACTTCATAATGCCATATTTTCAAAGCAAAGAAAAACTCTCAACTTTTTTCAGAAAAAGTTTTCTAAAATGTTGATTATGGGTACAATTGATCCCCTAGTGTTGGGTACAATTGATCCCCCTTCCAAACGGCATTTTCTACTTCTGAATTGATCAAGGTTCAAGTATCGTTCTAATTTTTGAAGCATAGAAACTTGAAGTTACAAGCTGTCAGGAAATGTCAAAGACGGCGAGTTGCTAATTTTTTCCAAAAAGGTATGGTGAAAATAAGAAAAAGGGATCAAGTACCCCCACTCTCCCCTACAGATATGCTGAGACCCTCATTTGGATAAGCGACGACGCAATCGCTGTCCAACTGACGCTGTTGAAGCCGCTCTTCACGCCCAGCCTGACTTTGTCCGATATCTCTATGACAGAGCAGATGGCATCAACGGTGCTGCATACTTTACGGAAAACCAAACTGTTTCTCCAACAGTCCGCCTTCACGTTCAGTGTACCTCTGGAGTCGGTTCTAAATCACCTTGTCCAGGACCTTACCCGATGTTACCAGTAGACAAATCGTCCGGTACGCTGGCGGGTCTCCTGAAGACTTTCCCAGTTTTGGCAGAAGGACTAATTTCTCCCGCTTGTCCTTCGAGCCTTCCTTGGATGGAGAGACTTGGCTATTTCGCGAAGTTCATCCACCGTAATGGTCTCTTCTATGTTAGTGTCCCAGTCTGTTGGCCAGTGGGTAACATCGTGCTTTGATGACATCGTGCTTTGGGGACAGCTCGTTGATGATCACTTTTAGTTTTTCTGGGCACGTTTCATACGGCGCACCCCCATTTTTCGTTATGGTCATGACTTTACGATAGGCCTCGCTCCATAGACAGTCGTTGGTATCTCAGCATAGCTGTTTAAAACGTGCTCTTTTGCTTGCATTGATGGCCCTGTGAAGGGCCGACCTCGCGCTTATGAAAAGTGGCCCAAGCTCCGCTCTCCCTTCATGGGTCTTTGCGTTCTGCATCCTGCGCTTTGCCCTATGGCAGTCGGCACGCAGACACGCGATTCCCTCTGTCCACCAGTAGACGGGTGGCCTAGTGTCTTTACGCATGTCCCTTCTCGTCATCGCAGCATCGCAAGGACGAACTAAGTACCCTCGTTAGTTCTTCCGCGCACATGTTGTACAAGTTCCTTTCCTAATCCAGCACCTTGATAAAGGCGTTCTGGTCGAATTATGGCGTTCACCTGTCCTAGACTCTCGTATACCTTTCTGCGTACTTGAGCCAAATCGATAGCGTATCGCAAAGTGATCGCTATGAGTGTAGGCCTCGCTAACCAGTTGGACTGAGCAGAGTTAGCAGTATGCTTGTTACTGTTTTCTCGTCCTTCTTCTCTTACTGATCTTGATTTAGTCGCTCAGAATACCGAACATCTGAGGGCGACGATGTAACAAGTTCAATCTTGACACGTACAGCAATGATGGTGGTAGACCACTTTACAGAGTGTAACCAACGGGCTAATTTACTGCTCAGTGGAGCAAGAACCCCTCTATCAAGCCTCAGGGTCGGCACTCGTAAAGGAATTTCGCGTGTTCAAGGAAACACTTTGAGTTGATCCGGAAAATTCCCACTTTATTTTCCCAAACACAATAACTTGGGGTCACAACACTGACGTTTGGTAGGATTGGGATATTGACGACGGATTGTTGTGGGCGTCCAAACCTTCACAATTTCGCACTCGGGAGCAGTACACGGAACCAGGGGTCGGCAGACTGTCCTCGGATCGAAGCACTAGGTGGAACTGGGTGGAGCTAACGAATGGGGCCACTTCACGGAGCAGCTTCGGCAGTTGACGGGTAATCCGGCTGAATCTTCAGCTAATAATTTCGGAGTCTTTCGGAACACGATGGAATACGGAAGTAGTTAGTTGTTTGTCTGGTACGGGGTTCAAAATAGCGGTTACCTGGATTGTGGTCTTTACAAGACAACTCGTGTGTTTGTAGGTTGTTGGTGATGTCAACGTCTCGAACATGTAGGCCAAAAGGAGCTTGTTTCATGATCCAGGCCATTGACCCCGTACTCAGATCATAGGGATTTTTGTCCACCCTTGAATTCCTCCCATCATGTCCCGTTACGGCTACGTTTCGGTGCGTTAGCGTTACTATAACGTGTCCTCCAGCTCCACCTGGTGTCGGCTAGCGCTGCGTTGACCTATTCTCGCTGCTTGCTATCGTGTTCGGTATCTTCGAGCGGCCCTCCTCCTTCACGCGCCAAAGCGCCTCCTTGAACATTTAAGTTTGCTACGAAATTTAAAACTACAATTCTCACTTCACTAACCGATAAGTCAACGCACTGGTTACAACGGGGATGCAGAAAATCTACAAAAGCGTAGTTAATCTTAGTCCAGAAGGGGCAAGCGATCCTCCAATAATCGATGCCAATCTCAAATCACCAGCAAGTGTAGCAAATTCTTTACTTTGCAACGATCGCCACATTCTGTTTTGTGACTGATTATAGTGGACTGTTGCCCCTTCTTAATTAGATAAAGCATTCTGCAAATTTTGCTCTTCCGCTTTTTTGAATGCGATAGAGTTTTTGGGTAATCGACAGATAAACCTGGTCACAAGTTCTCGTGGTCGTACCCTTGAATTGGTCTTCTTGAAAGAGTTCACTGGAGATAGCTGCACAGTCAGATGTCCGGGCAAATCCAGGTAAAATCGGACGATCTAGAAAGCATGATTAACTCCTTTGAATTGTTTAGGTAAAACTTAACATTCAGTTTTGTTACATATCAGATGCCCAGCTTTAGATCGTTACAGCTCAACACTATAATTCATGGAATCGATATCGGATGCAACAATTTAATCCGAATCACATCGACAAATTTGATTTCACCTGAAAATAGCTCGCCAGTAAACGCGAACCGATACGGATTGAGCAATTGATTCCAACCGGAATGTTCAACGGAAAACCGTAAGAACGTGTCCAACCAAGAGTTTCGATAAAAAAAAACCCTTCCAAATCAGGGACATGTATTTCTGCTTTATTGAACCCCTCTCAAAGAGCAATAGTCGAAGGAATGGAAGCCATTTTCCCGTCAGATTCCATTCGGTCAACAAAGTGAAGGGGATTTAGAAGTGAGCTGGTACCTAACATAAGCTTGACAGGGCAACAACCAAGAAAGACATTCAAGTGTGTGTGTATATGTGTGTGAAGTCATGATGAAGAATTGTTACCATCAGTTTGGACCGTAAATTGATTTATACTGGCTAGCTGCGAGGAACGAGATTGATTACGGTTTAGCGCAAGAATTTGGTGCTGCTATGATGGATTAGATTACCGTTTCGTTCATGTTTTGTGAGTTTGTTCTCGGTTTATTGCTTTCGCGGGGGGTGCATCGAAACCGATAGCAAACAAGAATGACTGGGACGGCGATTAGGCGAATAAAAGTTTATCGAAGCTCAAACAACGATGCTAAATGAATTTCAATTCCAAATCGGTGAATGTATTTTTAACTGACAATCTGTTGGTAGAATGACTCGGAGAAGCTGAGCGCTAAATGTTTAAAGTTTTTTGAATAACCTTTAAAATGAAAATAAATTTTACATAACTAAGTTCACAAGTTATTGAAGACTTCTGCATTTCATCACCATTTCAGAATATAAAAACGTATTTATGATGTTTGTCTAAATTCAATGGGTCCTGTTATGACAAAAACTAAACGGTAAAGTTGTTTCTAAAAACCATTCGATTTTGGCTCATGTGCCAAAATCGGATGTTGCCAAAATCGAATGTTGCCAAAATTGAATGTTGCCAAAAACGACCGGGGTATGTATTTTATAAATGCACTTTACGCACCCATGCTGTTACTTGTAAAACTAAATTTGATGTTCGGCGTGGTTCGATGTGCTTAAATTTTAGAAATGACCTGATGGCAGATATAATATCATTTCTACCATTACCAAAACGACATTTTTAACATTTAGATAACAATTTCTCCAAAGTCAACTTCTGGAAAAGAAGTTATTTATACACAAATATACACTATAAGACTTGGAATCGAATTTTATTTCCCCCCGTTATTCCTGCTGTTTCTTGCTTTTCGGCTCACTGAAACTGTACCAGAAAAAAAAAAGAAGTACAACGCTAGCTCGGCCCACAAGCAGACAGAAAGCCATCAGGGCGCTTCTCAGTCCCAGTGAAGCCCATCAACGAGTTGAAGCCAATAAAATTTCATGTACACCCTGAACGAAGAAACAGCAGCATCGTTATGTCCCTGCCTGGGTTTTCACTCACTCAGTCAGTCAGTCAGTCAGTCTTGGGCGGATGGAAAACGAACCTTGGGGAAGGAGCAAGAAGCTTTCCCCCGAACGTGGCAACGACGATAACAACAAGGACATCCGACAAGAAGCAGAGTGCAAAGGCGCTAAGCTAAGCCATGAGAAATATGTGCACAACACTGACTGGTGGTGGAAAAAACAGCAGCAATGTAAAAAAAAAACAAATATTTTTATTGCTTCCTCCCCAAATCCAAAACAGAAGGGTGAATGGGTGTCAGAGGCGAGTGTGTGGTGGGGAATTGCAAGAGACAACATTCAGTTTCGTGTCACATGGATCGCCTCCCGGTGGGAACATTGCGCGGAGCCCCAGGAAAAACCAAAAGAAGAACCAAACTGCTGGCTGCTGCTTGTGCCTTTACGAGGACAACCTCGAGGAAAAGGATGGCAGAAACCCTGGTTCTTCTATGTGAGGCCCATCATCGACGACGACGACGATACCCACCCGGAGTTTAGAGAGCATTGCATGAATGCATGAATAAAGGATGAATGTTCATTGTGACTCGAAAGATGAAAAGGGTCAGCAGTTTTTTTGCTCGTGCCTCTCGATTTGTAGTGCCAGTTTTCGGTGAGGTCTGTTCTGGGAGTTCAGTGTTGGGGAAAAACGGATTGAAGCCTTGAAATTGGTTCAGTATTTATTTCAGTTACAAAAGTCATTTGTTTGAAGTACAAAGTCGGTTACCTGCATTGAAGTAATAAGTAATGTTTAAAATAAACAAACTTTGAATGATTTTTTAAAATTTGCTGATCAGAAAGTTCATTCGGTCTTTAATTTAAAATTAGTATGAGAGAGTTGGGAACAATGGTGAACTTTTTTTCGTTGTTCCATAACTTCTTTATTATCTAATATATAAAGATGAGTTGGACTATATATGTTTGTTTGTTTGTATGCACCTTATACAAATCCACACCGCTGAACCGATCAGCCTGAAATTTGGTACAGAGATGTAGTTGAACCAGGGTAAGGTTTTAGTAATAGTGCTGAGCCCCTCCCACCTAAGAAAAGGGACCCTCCCATACAACGTTCAATTTTATTCCCACGAACCAAAAGTCATGGCACCCATTTAGGCTGCCGATTTTCGTTTCCTTTGGCGGTTTTTTTTTTCACCATCATTATGGGCCGAGCATTAGCAACGACCATCCAGAGTTCACGTGTACTGGATAGCAAATCAAAGCCTGCTAGAAATTTAAAAATTCATAGCGAAATTTTTGGCGGGGTTTTTTTCCTTCTACTGTTCAAAGCACGTGGTACTGGTACGAGGTATTTGATTGCAATAATGAGCCTTAATTAAGGATTGAAAAATACAATTACCATGTTAGGAATATATTGACTAGAATTTCAGTGGTTTTCAAAGTGCTCCCTGCCACCGCCCGGGGCTTTGAGAATCTACAAGGATACACAGTGAACTGAAAAGTGAACAGTGAATAACTATTTGGACTGGAGGCTGAAAAACTGATGAACAGCGTTTTCATAGACTCCAGCTTTTAAGAACCAACCATTCTCATATTTTTAGGATTCCTTATAAAGAAAGAAAAATTAATAAGATTCAGAGTTATATGTACGTTGAAGGCTGCAATTTCAATGCTTTGATAGCCGCCGGGAAATTTAAACGGGGGAGTAGAAATTTTATTAGATAATTAAATCTGAGGTTTTAAGCTTTATACAATTCTATTTCATTGACCAATTTATAACTTTTGATTTATTTTTGGCCATCAATGTGTTTAATTCTACCATACAATTTGGAAAAAAATTGTTTGGTAATGCGAGTTCAAACAAATGATATCAAAATAATTAAAAGAATGGTTGTGTCCGAGGATAAAAAACTTAAATAGAACTCAAATAAAACCATTTTCATAACATTTAAATGGTAATTTCGGTTCAGAGATGATTTATTTTCGATAACTAAAAGAAACTTTTAGTAAAACTTTCTACATTTAAGAAAAACTAATCATAAAACAGTGTTCAATTAAAAAGCCAAAAAAGCACAAATAGTATGTCAAATACAATTAAAAACATGCAAAATGAGTCTTAAACATAGTTCAACAAGGTCGTGAAGTGTTTTCTGGAAATTTTTAAGTGAATGAAACTTAAATATACCATTGTACAAGTAGATCATCCATCTTGAAAAGTGGGATAATCTCCAATAGAGATTTTCATCGAATGGAAGATGGGAAAGATAGAAAATTATTTTATCATTTGCATTTGAAAAATTAAAGGCCAAATCTATTCGAGCTTCTTAGAAAAAAGGTGGCTTTGTCTATCTCGGCTCACTGGTGACCGCAGACAATGACACCAGCCGTGAGATCCGGAGGCGAATTATCAGCGGAAGTCGTGCCTACTATGGACTCCACAAGCAACTGCGGTCGAGAAGACTTAGCCCTCGCACAAAGTGTAACCTGTATATGACGCTTATTAGACCGGTTGTTCTATACGGGCACGAGACATGGATATTGCTCGAGGAGGACCTACGTACACTCGGAGTATTCGAGCGACGAGTGTTAAGAACCATCTTTGGCGGCGTACAGGAGAACGGAGTGTGGAGGCGAAGGATGAACCACGAGCTCGCGCGACTCTACGGCGAACCCAGTATCCAGAAGGTGGTGAAGGCTGGCCGGATACGCTGGGCTGGACATGTTGCGAGAATGCCGGACGACTGTCCTGCAAAACAGGTGTTCGCTACGAATCCGGTAGGAACAAGACGAGCGGGGGCGCAACGAGCGAGGTGGTTAGACCAAGTGGAGCGTGATCTGGCGAACGTGGGGTGCCCGAGAAATTGGAGAACGGTTGCCATGGACCGAGTGAATTTTAGGAATTATGTTCGTCAAGTTATGTCGTAAGACGGAATACTATGTAAATAAAAAAATAATAGAAAAAAGGTGGGTTAAAAAAAAGTTATTCGTGATAGGGAAAGGGAAAGAAAATTATTTTGAAATTCTATTATTATCCTCAAAACTATATGCTTCTTAAAAAAAATAAATCGATAAACACAGCAAATAATCTCAATAAAAACTTTCAAAAGACTTACAAAACATACGTGGCCAAGCATGAGCAAAATTTCTTAAAATGATGAATGTAAAGCTTCCAACATTTCGAAAAATCAAACGACTCATTTTGATTTATATTTTTTGTGAACCCGAGCAAGGCCGGGTAAAATAAGCTAGTAAAAAATAAAATGAAAATAAAAAATGGTATGGATATCTACATTTTCAAGGTATCATGAGATTTTTTTTTTTAATTTTAAAAAATTATTTCAACCAAATTCTGACTGTTTAAAAAAAGCAATATTTTTTGGATTTTGAAAAATGGTGGGGAATTGTGGGCCACTAAATCCAAATCGACCAAATAACATGCAAAGCTCATGAGTTGACCCAAAACTGTGATTTCATAATTCATTTCGTTATTTCAAAGCAATTTCAGATGATGAAATAAAAAATAGAGCTTTGTTTGATCGAATAGATTCCAAAACTCGGCTCGCGAACGTTTTGGCAAATGTTCTTATATAGGATGGACAAAATATTTTTCATAACTCTTCATTTGGCATAAGAAAACTTTACAGATAAGAAAAATGTATTTTAAGTTCTGATTGTGTATAAAAACATAAAATTATTGGTGGTTCAAGATGTGTGGCCCACGATTCTCCACAAGCTATGATTTGCAAATTGGTTGCGTTTGTGTGACTTATTGATGTTTCATCAAAAATTCCTTTTCCACGTGAAAGATCATGACAAAACTGAGATCATAAGCGTATGAGAATATTTTTGTTATGAACCTTAGGTTCTCCATAGATGCAGTTAGCGGGTGTTTTTCTTAGTTATGTAAGTAAATTTTTCTAACTTTTTTTAGCCTAATAAATAGAAGAAGCTTATGATGCGTTTTTAAGTCAACAACATGTAGAAATATATGCTCACGCAAAGCGACGACGATGACAGTAGGTTTGAGATTTTTATCTCAACACACATCTGAGATATTAAAAGTGGCCCACGTTTCCCCATGGCCCACGATACCCCACTCTCCCCTACATACAAAAACTTTATTTGAAGTTTTTATAGTCTTTGCGAATGAAGTTAATCCGGGCAAAATCCGGCATTTTTCAACAAAATCCTCGCAATCGGGCTGGTCTGGACCTTTCTCAATTTGGTATTACATTTCTGGGCAAGTCTGGGTAAATTGATCATTCCGGCTATCTGTACCCTCTTTTTTTTGACAGCGATACCACTTTTTTTTTCAAAGGCTATCTTATTAAGACATATTTCTAGAATTTTGCAGTGGCTCCAGAGAGTGCTTATGGAAAAACTTATCCCACTTATCAATTCTTAATAATAAACATGTTTTTTATTAGAATTATAGTAAAGAGATAATTAAATATATCGTTTTTTTCACCATTTTACTCGAACACAAGCTTCAAAATGGTTTTATGTAAATAATAAATTTATTGTGTTATATGAGAGGCAATGAATGATATGAATAAAACACTAGCAATAGCTTTTGCTTGGCATGAATATTTTTCTTCCGTAGCAGGTGTGAAGTTAAATTTTCTTTGTACTTTCTCATACCTTGTATAGGAAATGCTCTCAAGTTTATTCATTCAAAAGTTACAGCTATTTGAAATCTAACAAATCAATGGCTAGTTTCTTGTTCATACCACCTAATGTATTTATGAAAATCTTAAAAAAAAACAGTTTCATATCGAAACGTGTCTAACTGTCCTACGTAAAACATGATTCAAAATTTCATTAAAAACTCAGTTTTACCAGCCGTGACCGAGAGTAAAACCAAAAATATTCCATCGTTCTCAATAAAAAAACTCAAACCAAAAACCCGCAGATTGACACTTGAATGAGCTTCTCTCCCACTCTTGATTGTGTAAGCTTGTAAAAACTGACAAACCGCTGAATTCATTGTTGCGGCTAGGAGCCTGTCATTCTGTGTGCTTCAGACAGATACGCCACAGATCGATGGACTTCGTCCTCCACCGCGATGCTCTGCTTTCACTTGAAGGACCAGGGAGACAAAGAATGATAAAAATTTGGAGCACGATGAATGTAAGGAAGGATGGTTATGATGATACTTAATGGATTCCTCTTAACAGACCATGCAGGCCAAAATTTCTGCCACAATCATCCGAGCCACTGACTGACTGACTGACTACAGGCAAAGATAAAGCATTTTTTCCCGCTTACAAAACATGCCCATTTTTCCTGGTGTCGCTGGGACATCACTTTGCTTTCCGGACCACCGGATGAATGTGAAGCGTTATGATGGTTTACAAAACCAAAATGAAACTTGTGGTTCACTAAGCATGTAAGAGAAAAAATCATTCAATTACCTTTATATGGTGACATAAAATGAATTAATTAAATGGGGTAGTAATATTTAAGCCCAAAAAATCATTATAAAGGACGAAAAAAAAACTGTGATTGTTTGCCCTGCATGATTAAAATACATTCAAAACATCTTATTACTGACGTCAATTTCTAAGCGGCTTTTATCGCTTTTAATTGCTATTAAACGATGATTATTACTCCACTATGAGTTCAAAAAAATTAAACCATTAATATTAAATGTATGAATATTCCACAATTTGAACAAATTGTCAAACCAGACAATTAACATCGTAAGAGAAATGCGAAAAGCTTCTACCGGAAACAGCAAACATAAATTATGTATGTTCACAATTGCGAATGTAAATACAACCATATACATATATAGAGAAAAAAATTTCAAGGCTTCAACAGCAGTATCTTTACTTCTTACCAATTTTCAGGCCCCAGGGGTCACACACTGGTAGAAGACCATCCTCATTCATGAGGTTTCCTTACAACGATGGTGACATTGACTTTGTTCAATTTATACAGACCAAGGTTTTTGAATAATCTCACGCTCTCCTGGCTCCGATTATTCAGTATTCGTTTTTCTACTCGTCCCGGATCCATTCCGTTTGAAAGCAGCAGAAAAAAAGTAGCAAGAAAGCAATCTCACGCACCAACAGGGAAATAAAAACGTCTCAATCCCCCGAAAAATTCTTTGCCAAGGAAAACGGAAATCTTTAGGCTTCAAGCGTGCGAATGTTGTGTGGAAAGTACGAACATGGATGAGAGTTTGCTCGAAACGTCCCAAATTTAGAGAGCAGCAGCCGGAAAGCCAGCCAGTTCTGATGACGTTTGTTTTTATCCTACGCCACTTTCTGTGAAAAGCCTCCAACATGTGGTTGCGATCCGTACGAGTGACACTAAACTAATCCGATACAAGCATTCACACTCTTAGCCGGGTTTGAAGGGAGGTTTTTCCTACACGAGCTTTTTTTGGTTCATCTAATGATTGGGAATTGGATATTGGTTCAAGATGTGGCGTGCCAGACTGACTTGTATTTATTCATGAGATTTCTGGAATTGCAGGAATATGCAGTATCTCCTAAACAATTCCAATTGGAAATTCAACATCAAAGTTTCAACCTTAACCAATGTTTTCCGTTTAATCCTGAAAATTGTTATACTTCTCCGAAATCTTGTAGAGATTTTTCAATAAAGGTAATTTTAAATTACCTTTATTGAAATGTTAACACAATAAAGGTAATTAGATTCTACTCTCTGGAGCCACCTTGCTGAATATAGTAATTTACGCGGTTATTTACAAAAAGATGACCCGTCAGCCGTGGCGTAGGGGATAGCGTTTATGTCTTCTAAGCCAGAGGTCATGACATCGAGTCTCGGTCGCGGCATACAACACAGCACAACACAGAACTATTTCTGTGGGCTGGTGGTGTTAGCATAAGTCAGATGCTAGCTATAATATCTTTGAATGATGTACGTTTTAGTCTTAAGTAGAATTTAGATCTCTTCAAAGAAACATGAAGTTTCACTGAGGTCCTATTTATGTGTGTTCGTTTTTAAAGATAATTATTTTCAACAAGATTTTTAAATTTATCCAACGAGACTTGCCCACTCAGAGGAAATCTTATTATAAATTTCATAAGATACATCTTATGAACCACTTTTTTGCGTCCAAACTAATTTTTCATAAGAGACTTATGAAATTCTTTCAATTTTCATACGATGTTCTTATGAAAAATAGAAGAAACGGTATTGTGAAAAAATGATGAACACATTCATTCATAGCATCAGTTTTTTTTCATCATCTACGACAGGCATGTCAAACTGGGGGTTCGCGGGCCGCATGCGGCCCGCCGTCTAGGTCAATGCGGCCCGCGTAGTCCCGTCTTAATTGTCGAAAAAAAAACACCACTGATTTTTATGTAAAATATTACTGCAACTAAAACTAAAGCTGAATGTACCGATTTAACTGATTTTGGCTGCGACCCTCTACGTCAAATTTTTTTTTTAATGCGGCCCGCATACCTAAACGAGTTTGACATGCCTGATCTACGAAGCAATCGCCAGTTCATAGTTATTATAGTTTTCCTTCAATGTTAAATGTTATTGTTATCTCCGGAATGGTAAGTTCGATTTGATGTTTTTGGTGTGAACGTTGAATATATTAGTAAACCAAAATACATTATTTGTTTACTTTTCAGCAAGCTGATCGGCAAAAAACGAAAGGTCGAAGATTAAGATGCGGCAAAAAAAAACTTTGATGGAGCCGTCTGTTGATGCGCTGCTGATGGTGACCATGAAGGATTTAATTTTAAACAAATTTGGCAAACAATAAAGTGAATGTTTTCAGCATGAAATATCGAGAATTTTTCTTATTAGAAAGTGATCTACTGTTTCCATAAGAATCTCTTATGAAAAGCAACAACCTCTCAATGAAGTAGGCGTTCATCTTCAGAATTCATTCGCGTCATAAGACAATCTTATGAATTTCATTAATTTTTCTTATGGCGCCACTTCATAAGAGAATCTTATGGCATACATAATAGTATTTTTCTGAGTGCCGGTTTTGATGATTTTGTCTAGTGCAAATCAAATCAAGTTTGGCAACGAGCTCCCCATGCAAAGCACCCCTGAAAAGTGAGCTTTTCGACTCTGAAAACCGTATCGTTAAATCCAACTTTCCGATGCTGTTTTCAGTGATCAGAAGTACAGTTCACGACATGCTTGATCAAAGTTTTTGAGTTACTTGCATGGTCATCTACATGCGGTTTATTGTTGAGATGAATTTCTTCTACCTAAGTAGGTTAATTATTGAATTTTCAAGAAATAATTTTCCAGGATTTGCATAAAATTGTGTATCCAATCGATGCGAAACTTGATTTTTTAGCACTTGATTTGATTATCCAACTCGAAAGACTCATAAATAAACAACTTTTGCTGAATTAGCATAATTTTTTTAATCATGTTCCGAAAATAACTATAACGATGTACCTACCCACTCTCTGGAGCCACTTTGCTGACTTTGTGGGAATGACTATTTATATTGAAAATCTTGCCCTTTGAGATGCATTCAAATTCAAAGAAAAACCAGAACTCACCACTGTGTACGGCTGTTATTATAAAGCGATAACTTTTAGTATACCCTTTAGGTTTGGCCATGACTATGTTCTTTGAAAAGACTTCAAACACATGAATTCTTAACAAAGATGTGAGATCAACTAACCACAACTGTCATTGTCAGCTTAAGAAAATTTAAAAAATTTAGGGGTTTTGGTGATACTCAACAACAGTATCTAGATAAAGTTTTTGTAGATAAAACATGTCAATTGGAGTCGTTTAACAATGTTAATGGCATTCGCGACGCGACTTTTTTTTTTTTTTATTAACGATCCAGTCGGTGGATCTGCATTGAAAAAGCCATCCGCTGCAATTGTGCTCGAGGTTTACTGTTGAGCTAGAATTCACAACCATTGCAATTGGCTCGGGCCACTTAAACTCTGCGACTGAGCTATGGGCCCGCAAAATGAGTTTTTTTTATTAAAAAGAAAAAATAAGTGTGGCGGGGTTTCTTGATACTGCCTGTTAATATGAAAAAGCTACCTTAGACAGAAACCATCCCATGAATTGCAAACATTCGAAAATGTTTGTTTTGTTTTGTTTTCGGGTACAATTTTGATATCCGATTCTAAATTGTGATAGGTAATCTATTCGATTGGTTTTTTTTTTTTAAGTTAATTAAAGACATTTTATAAATTTCAAGTTTAAAAAAATCACCAAGTTGTTATAAAAGTTCCCATGGTTTTTTTTCTAGAAGTATTATCAAGCATTCATATCAGTTTGTTAAAAATAAACGGTTGTCAGGCTGTTTTTCTCTTATTTATCGAAATTGATCATATGAAGATTTACATAGTTTGTTTATTCCTGTCACTGGTATGTAATTTAATTTCACTTTTACTAAGCCAAAATTTGAATAAGTCCGGTGCGGTCCAGATGTCTGGATATTATTAAAAAAAACCCGGATTTACCCGGATTTATTGCCTGGATTTATTTGCCTGGATATTGCCCGGATTTTTGGTCGACAATTTTGAAATCAAATGTCCGGCCCGGATACGTGCTATTAAAATTCTGGCAACCTTATTATAAGTGGATGGCTGGAAGTGCATTTTGTAGCAATATAGCATCAGTTATTTTACAGAAAAGGAGAAATTAGTGCCTAAGATGGCTTTCGATAGCCTGATGTTGCAGATGTAACTACATAAATACATGTTTAAAATTGTAGTGAAAATTATAAGTCCATCCATATTCATTGCATAACGAGAGAAGGCGTTGGTTTGAAGGTTTTGAAACTTAAAATTATTTATTATAAAATGTGTTTAGTGATGATTAAAAGCAGAAAATGGTTATCTGATGATCATAATACATGTAACAGAAAAGTGGATGTGATTGAGTCGATCTTTCTGACTTGCTTGAATTGTGCAAAAAAGGCTGGAAATAAATCAACCTTGAACAACTGAATGCTGAGTACCCGCAACGTGAAAATGCAGAGCGCGAAACCTAGGTTCCTATATTTTCAGAGGGTAGTCCGTTCGATACTTAAAATACTAATAGATTGCATTAGCATGTTCATGATTCCGATTTTTGTTTTAAAGGCATTCAACATTATTTCCAAGTATTTTTTATTCTGTTTTTTGCGCATCTTTCATGCATAATGAATATGAGAGGTTAATACAAGCGTAAATCAAAAAAAAAATGAGTTCTTCCCAAACCTCGAAAGGCTTCGTGTATTACACAAAGTTTTCATATCTTTTTATTTTCCAGAACGAGTAAATGCATTTAATCCTTGGTCAATAACCAGAAATGATTGAACACTGAAATCCAAAACAATTTGACAAAAATTAAAAAAAAATTAATTTCTAAATATTCTATGAATAACCTCAAGTTTTTCAAAATGCTATTTTTTGTGTGGTGATTTTGGTGTACAAATCAACTCATTTCCAGCCGCTGAAAGTGGTCCTTAAGACTGGTCTTAACAGTATGCTTGGTTTTTTAATCAAGGAGAACTTTAATTAGCAGCAACGATACAGCCTATTTGAAACGTATGTACTGGTGGTCAACGTTTCTTCTGTTCCTGTGTTCCAGATGTCTCTGCATTTCCTGCCCCATGATAGATCCAACCAATTTTTGTTTTGAATCATTTTGATGTTTTTATGATAAAAAAATTTAAAAACATGCACAAAGACAAGAGAAATAATAGAACATTTTTATTATTCTACATTTTTTTTAAATGCTTTGAAAACAATTGACAAAATGAGCGGTTTTCAAAAGCTCCATCAACATTATCTGAATCACTTTTTTCTTCCACTCAGGCTTTAATTTAACATTCTAACCTTCATTGCAATTCTTCATTTTAAAATTTGATTTTAAGCCACTTCTGAACCATGTGATTACACGTTGAACTATGACACACTTTTTATACGGATGGAAGCAATATTTTGGCTGATCAAAACATTAAAATTACGAAAGCCACTGTAAACAAATCAAATGTTAAAAAAATGGCTGGCAATACATCGATTACCAATGACAGAGCTCTTATTATTTCAGCAAAGTTTCATATTTTGATGACATCTACAATTTTGTAGAACAAATTCGGTCTCTATCTCTTCAAACAAAAAAGTTAGTGTTTTTTTTTTATTTTTATCGTAGCAGGCTGTGACTAATTTTTGATACTTTCACATTATGGGAAACAATCTTACTAGTAAATGTTCTGAAGATATCAAATTGCTAAAAATAAAGACAAAGGCACCAGGAAAAAAGTTCCATTTTAGGCCCTTTTGGACCACTGTGCTTCGGTGTGACAACTGATTCCTGATTTTTCTTTATATGTACAATGGGGTGGTCCAAAAACAGGAGCTTTGTTCGGAGTTAAAATTACGGGGGCTGAACTCGATTCTTTGCCTGTCAGAATACCCTACTTCTGCTTCTTGAGGAGGCTGATGGTCTGAAGAATGTCAATTATTCATAATGATTGACACAATGAATGGCTAAATATGTAAAGAAGACTGCCTCCACATGCGACCGTTTTACCTCCATAGCACAAAGCAGGTCTCTTAAAGTTTGTACTCTATTTTGGTTGGATCGTGAAATCGTGAAATTACGCGAAAACTGTGATTAGTTAAATTTGTTGTTTTTTTTTGCCGTAGAAAAACAATCGTCAAAATTTGTCATAACTTCGACCAAATTTAAAGTTTTGAGCAATTCAAAAGGTTAAGCTTCAGAAAACATAAAACTGAATCAAAAAAAGACTAGATTTGGAAAAAAAGGATTGTTCAGGGTATACATTATAGATGTCGCACATGATGCCCAAAAATAAAAATCGAAAAACTTCTTCATAAAACGCTACGTCAAAAACCACGAATCAGAACGTAACAAAAATTTGCACATGTAAACATTACACTACTAGGCAGCTTCGCTGAAAATATTATTAATTTCCATTCACAAAACCAAATATTGCATTTTTTTTAATGCACTCCATAATTCACACAATGCGTTTGAAGATGATCAGAGCTATGACTGAAATCTACAAAAAATGGTATGCAATGATGAAGAAGAATAATTATTTTTCAATTATAAAATACTACTGTTTTCAGTTTTCAATCGGGAAAATGTGAACAGAAAATACGTTACGCAATAGCACGTTTGTTAACCAGACAGCAAAGAGCCCTTCTCCATCCTTCGGATAAGTTCAAACAAGATGGTTCCCCTCCTTTCCATGACATTTTGGGTCTCATTTCGTAAAAAACTATTACACCTGCTCGACCACAGAGCTCGTCATACAATCCAAACAGTGGCCAAAGATTTCGTAGCTTTTTGTGCTGGTTTTCAGATTCTGTCTTACCTTACCTTTGCACGATAAAAAACACATCTTAGAACGGGGAGGATTAAGACGTGCTGTTACTACAAGGTAAACACGGTAACTTTTTCTCTAATCTTGGAGGAAGTGTTCTAACTAAAGGCTACCGCAAATAGTGGCAGCTGCAAAAGCTTTTCTTTTTTCATCATGACATGTTCCTACCCTTAAAGCATGCTAAGATTTTATGCAGCCTTGAAGAGCTATGAAAAAAAACTTCGTTACTTGTCCCATTCCCCACAAATGGTGTTGGTTCTGAGGAATAAGTTCATTCTGGAGTTCTTAGGGTTATCAATTAAACAGAATTTTCAAAAACTGCGGAAGAAAAACATACCTATTAAATCCGTGGAATCTGGTAACCCCAACATTCAGCTTGGACTTCAATGTAATTTCGGGTTTATGCGGGAAGCATAAAGATATTATGTTATAAAGCTCAAGATGTCCTTTTAATTTGAGCAACGAGAAGTGTGAGAGGAGATGTTTGAGCGAGTGAATGAGTGAGTGAGTCAGTTTTGTTACTGGCTTCATTCAAGTCCGCAGTTTTATTGGTCCTAACGCATTTCATCTCCGCCGCAGCAAACAAAAGATGTTAACTTCCCCAATGTGTGCGTTGAGTAATGGAGTGGTCATCGAGCTTTGAGCCATCCGGTAATGAAAATTATTGACCGTAACCTCTGAAGAGGAGTGGGAGTAAATGCAATAAAAGGATAATCAGTAATTTTAACGTAATTTCACTGTGAATTATGACCAATAACTTCACTTTGTAAAAAAAAAAAACAGAAAAAGACCGTAGCACAATGGTTTTTGAAGAGTAGTTATATTGAAGTCTTAATTTTTTTTTTATTAATTTTGAATAACAACCAGATTAGGTATTGAAAACTGGGGGAAAATTGTTCACTTTTTTTAATTCATTACCGAATATTTTGGAAGGGGTTGCTTTTTTGTAACACTTAAAAGTTTTTAAAATACTTACTGAAGTAAACAGTACAAAGCATGATCATCGATAGCAGAATATTCAAACGACTTTATTGGCTATAACCAAATGTTTGTTACAAAAACAGATTTTATGTTTCGGGGTAACTTTGATCACAATGATTTTAACGAATCTCAACATCTTCAAAATTATTGTTTTGATGCCAATTAGCACAGAAGGCTTAAAACATCAAAAACAGTAATTTTTTGTTTGGACTCAATAGATTTTTCAATGATTTCTTTCAAAAACAAATATACTCAAAAGATGAACAATGTTGCTGCATACATTTAGGGGCAAAATTTATAAATGTTTTTCAATATTTTTCGGCCTCAAAAACAAATGAAACTATACCTTCTTGCAATTCCCTTGGTCCTCCCACAGCTCCTTTGTCCTTTTTTTTTTTAATTAAAACTTAACCATTTGATAGGATTTTTAACCATTTGTTCTATAGAAGCTTTCTCATAGAAAATGTTCGTTTTTTTTAATATCCAAAATTTATCATAAAATGATCATAAAATAACTGTTAAACTTTACCTATACAAAGGAAAAAAAGTTAAACTTTAATATAAAAAAAATCATTTGCTATAATTTATATAGTACATAGTAATAGAGTCATATAAAAAATCCCAACTACAAACCGAACTTAGCCTATTTGAAACTCAATGTATAGGCTTTCAAACATAGAAAACAGTATTTTTAAACTGTGACCCAAAGATGGGTCTTGACTCAAACATTCAGTCAGCGAAACTTTTTTTTGTAGAGAAATGAATCCAACTTAGATGAAATTTCAGGGACTAGATATGGGAAAATTGATGTTGAAAAACATGCGAAAAAAATTCGCCTTGTCTCCCGGTGAGACTTGAACCCACATCTTGCGCCTCTCCGGGGCCCATGTATTAACATTCTACTACAGGAGACCAACCTGGCGTATGAATATTATACTGGTTGAGTGTCGATGTCTATCGGAATGAAGGGAATAGTTCTCCCATGTGATCATAATCATTTTTCTTGGTCTATATCTATTCCCATCTTTTCATCTTACGGTAGTTGGACTCAAATTTGGATATTTTAGGCACGGCAAGATTTGCATTGCCTTCTCATATATATATATATATATGAGAAGGCAATGCAAATCTTGCCGTGCCTAAAATATCCAAATTTGAGTCCAACTACCGTAAGATGAAAAGATGGGAATAGATATAGACCAAGAAAAATGATTATGATCACATGGGAGAACTATTCCCTTCATTCCGATAGACATCGACACTCAACCAGTATAATATTCATACGCCAGGTTGGTCTCCTGTAGTAGAATGTTAATACATGGGCCCCGGAGAGGCGCAAGATGTGGGTTCAAGTCTCACCGGGAGACAAGGCGAATTTTTTTTCGCATGTTTTTCAACATCAATTTTCCCATATCTAGTCCCTGAAATTTCATCTAAGTTGGATTCATTTCTCTACAATAGAAAACAGTTTTCAGATATTTTAACCTCAGACTGAGTTAACGATGATTATCTGCAAAAAAATCATGTTGATCAAAGTCCCCATAGTTTACGGTACTCAGTTTAACTCAACTGGTATAGATACCTGATTATAATGTTAAAATTATTTTCCAAGCAATAAATTCGATTTCATGCCAGGTAACAGTCGATTGCCAGTGCACAATCTGGCTTGGATTCAAAACTTCTCTCGAATTCAATCCAATTTCCAGTTGTGATAAGCCCCCGTTTTTTACCCGTTCGGAATTTATTCCTTCGGCAGTCAACCGGACGGATTTTACACCTTAAATTGATTAAAAAGTAATCATTCCCTCCAACGCATTCGTTCAACAGAAAACCAACCAAGCCGCTTAACGGGTGTCTGAAGCCAGCAGCCAGTCAGTGGTGAACACAAGTTCGTGGAAATCCAACCGAGATTACACGGTTTGACCCGCTTTTCCCGAAAAACCGCTTTTCACCGTTTATTGCTTACTTCTTCAATTGCGAATACCTCGAGGGTGGGTTGAAATTATGTGGGTGTTGGTGTGTATTCCGTCTACTGCAGGGGTGAGCAACCTTTCGAACCAGAGCGGGCCTATTTAAATTCCAAATCTTTTCGGCGGGCTATACTGATTTATTTGTTTTAAATGAATTTTCTTCTGTTAAGTCCTTATTTCCAACAACATTTTAAGACAGCTTTGAGGTTATTTTTGAGTAATTTCTGATTGATTTGAACTTATTTGCAATCATTCGTTCTTTTGAAAAGAGACGTAAGCTTTTTTTTTAATCATAAAAACCCTTTAAGACCTTTAAACGAATCTTTCAAAAGATTGAGCCATCTTATGAAAAATCCTTTTTTAGTCAATTCGGTGGTACTTCCATTTGTAAGTTTTCAACGATAACTAAAGGTAAGAAAGACTTTTTTCATTTAGAAATTGGCGAATCGAAATCGAAATTGTCTCTTCAGCGTTCGACGATGATTCGCTATCAAAACTTCCTTATTTGAATTATTGTTGCATATTTTTGAGAATTTTAAACCTTTTTAAGCCGTTCGCTAAATATTCGTTTTGGGGAAATTTGAGTTGAAGTTTCTTTTCGTTCTCCTGGCTGTAAATGTTAACCGATTTTGATGATATTATATTCATTGTGTAGGTAATTTATTCTAATTACTCAAAAGTTCAAAATAAAGTCGATATGTACTACCAGGTTATGAGAAACTGGTTCAGAAAGTATAAAGTCCCAAAAATCAATTCAATTTTCAAAATACTCATAACTTCTGACAGCTTTTCTGTATTTAAGTGTTTTGTTGACGTTTGACATTGTCAAGAATCCATCTATTAGACAATGTATAGACATGTTGGGGTCCTACATATGAAAGTTTTGACCGCTATCTGAGATCTTCCGGTAGAAAAAATCTTACTTAACAAAAAAACGACACCAAATTTTGGCTTTGCTTAGCTGTATTTTATTTCCCAATGACCCGATTTTCAAAACTCAAATTTCAATTTTTTGGCGTTGATTTGATCATCATTTTCATAGAACATACTTGGTCTGTCAAAATATTACCAGTTCTTCAGTATATTGGAATGATGATAAAGATGTTTGAAATATGCGCTTCGAGTCATATTGACCCGAACAGCTTTGGAGGGTTGAACAATTAAAATTTGTCCACCAAGCCTTGATTTTCTATAAACGGTGCATAATCTGTTTTGTTTTATTGTAACTATTTAAATGAATTTTCCCTTTAAAATCTTTGCATTAAGATGTTATGGAAAGATATTATAGAATGTTTTTGAGATTTTGAAGAAAATTTCGTCGAAGGATCTTATTTAAGTTATGATGCTTGATTCTTTAAGTTTTTTAGGATTTTCTTAAATTTTCTTAATATAATTCATGTACATGTTCATGTGTGAATAGGATATCGAAAACTGATTTCTGAAAATATTTTGACACTGCTAATGTGAAAAGCCACTATCCATTTTTATAATAACTCAATCTATTCATGTTTGACATGACTTTCCGAAGCAAAAATACTGCTTTTGTTGATAAGTTAATTTTTTGCAAATGTTTCAGTGCAAATCATTTTTGCTATTTTTTTAACAAATAATTAATTCTTGAAAAAACTATTTCTTTGAACATATTTATCGTACAACAATATCTTTGCCAAAGGCTTAAAAATTATCATTTTATCACTGGACTTAGATATTTTCCCGTGTTCATTTGTAGCTTTGAAGTAAGCACTTCAGTTTTTGCCCAAATATTGCCAGCACATGGCCCGTAAATTTCAAGAGATTTTTTCTCTCGATTTTGTTAAAACAATTCCTTGATATTGCTAAAGTTTTCCCAAATATTTCCCAATTTAATCCCCGGCTTTTGCTAGGTTTTTTTTTTCTTAAATTCGCTCGGAAATGAAAGGTCTAGATATGTACTGGTAAAAATCATTGCATTTCCTAACCGGTCTTATAAGTTTTGAATTCAAAAGTAAAACCTAGTGAAAAAATTTAAAAAATATAATCGGAACGAAAACAATCGTCAATATTATATTAAAGACAACAATACTGCAATGAATACAATGAACGTTTCAAATTTTAAACAGGATTTTTTTTTTCTGGAAATCAGCGAAATTTTGGTGGTTTTTGTCCCACTGATCTTTCAACAAAATTTCCAGCAATATGAATAGCTGAAAACGATCAGCAAACTCAATTGCTGAAAATCCAGCAATCTGAAAAAAATACTTTCCTGGAAACCTACAACTGTTCGGTTTAATTTCAACAGTGTTTTTCAGTCGTTATCATTCGAATTTTTTAAATTTAAAACATTGAAATGCTTTGTTAGAGCTTTTATCAGATACAATTAACTTCATATACATCAAACACCAATATGAGGAATCTGAATGTTTTCCATGATCTATCCACGGCGAGAATCGACAGCCTTCAATTATGTTTTGGCCCACAAGTTGTTGTTTAAAGTCGTTTTACGGCTGGAAATAAAAATTTATAAATTGACTACTTCAACTCAAAGGTTAAAAAAAATATAATTTACCTCGACGCGATTTTTAGGAAGTTTTGCGAGACAAATTGTATAGGACTTTTTCAGGCACACTTACATAACTAGAAAAAATTAAAATACTTTTAGATATGCTTTGAGGATCATATTTAAACGATCAACTCACCGGAAAATTCTTTTGGGCGAAAGTTACACCCAGCAGAATCAACTGAATTTTTCTCTTATTACATTTCACCTTAAAAAAATAACATAAGTTTTGATTTTGATAGATCGATTGCTGGATTTTCCGCAATGCAGATCAAGTGCTGAGAAAATCAGCAAGACGGAGAAGGTTTGCTGGTTTCCAGCGAAATAAGGATTGCTAGCTATTTTTTTTTGGCTGGAAATCGAGGCAAAAATTTACTGTTTAGAAAAGAGATCAACAATCATGACGATTGTGCAAATGCATAAATAAAATGCACATATGCAAATATAATCAAGTAAAGTGCAAGTTTGATGAATTCACCGACATAACATTGTTTTTTTGGTTTAGTATGGCCTTCAAGGTTGTGCGATCGGAGGGGATGTTTCCCTCCTTTAAGATTTTTTCAAAAAAAAAAATCAATTCATAAAATGAATCTATTGTGGTACTAGCAAATCACTTGATCTCAAGAGATATTTCAGTATGTTAGAAAATTGGCTCGCCTTCGGCGGGGTTTAGTCTTTCATCTCTTCAAGCCTAAGACAGTTCATTTTATGACACTATATTGAAATTATGAATTATAAATTTTGAGTTGCAATACCACCAAACTGTTGTTTAGAAACTCAAATTCTGACACTCTAAACACCTACCTCTTCTTGAGAATAATTTTTCTCTATGAAGAGTAACTAAATAAGTTCAGAATTCTAAACCAACCATTCTATCTTCAAAATTCATTCATCAAGACACTAATTTACCATAAGCTGGCCAGAACTTTTTATAACCCGTATTTGGGCCAGACATTTGATTTCAAAATTCTTGTCCAAAAATACGAGCAAAATCCATGCAAATAAGACAAATTTGGCCTTTTTTAAATGATTCACGGGGATCCGGACCGGACCGAACTTTTTCAAATGTTGTAACTAATTTCGGGCAAACCCGGATAAAACTGGGCAATTGGGCTTAATTTTACACCTCAACAAGCTTAGAGCCATGTTACAGGCGTCAACTATTCAAAATAGTCACCAGATTGGGCAAAAAAAAAATCTAAAGCGTAATATCCATTACTTTATAGCTAATCACTAAGATTATGATAAAAATCATGTATGTCTAAAATTTAACTCTGAATTGAAATATTTTTCAAAAAACCAATTTTAGACCTCATTTTATTTAGTGACTAGCTGATTTTACCCGGCCTTGCTCGGGTTCACAAAAATATAAATCAAAATGATTCGTTTGACTTTTCGAAATTTTGAAAGCTTTATTTTCATTACTTTAAGAAATTTCGTCCATGATAGGCCATGTAAGTTGTTAGTTGTTAGTTTTTTTTTAGTTTTGATTGAGATTATTTAGATACTGTGTTTATCGTTTTCATATTATTAAAAAACTTATAGTTATGAGGTTTTCTTTAATATAAATTTTAAATCATTTCCCTTGTATGCTTATTAATTCTATCACGAAACACGTTTTTACCCACCATTTTTGAAGGACGCTTGAATAGATTTGGCAATACATTTTTTAACTTCAAATGAAAAAACTGCTTTTTTTTATTTTTCCCATTCCCCATCTAATGAAAATCCCATTTTCAAAATGAATGATCTCCTCGTTATATGGTTTATTTAAAGTTTACTTAGAAATTCTTAAAAAAAAACTTACGAACCTCGTTAAAGGCTAACTTTGCATGTTTCCAATTGTATGTGTGCTTTCTTTCGCTTTTTTACTTCACTGTTTTATGGAATGTTTGTCTTAAAAGTTGAAATTTCTAATAATAGTTTTTGAATTTATCGAAAACGAATCATCTCGTAACCAAAATCGCCCATTTTATAATGTTTTGGTAAAGGTTTTATTTCAGTTCTTTTTAATTTTTTCTTATTTTTTAACACAATTAGGCCTCAGCAAATATATAATCCTTTTTTTTCACTCGGAGTTGGAACATCGCGAGGAGAGCATAATAAAAAATAGTGCGAAAAACAAACAAACTGGAATAAATTACACGAAAGCTTATATGCAGCAAAATTTCATACGACATCAATGCACAAAACCTTTGAATCAAGTAAATTTTTACCGAAAAATTCAATAAAATCAAGAATTCAAAGGGTGAAATAACTCCAGTGTTCCAAAATTTGTTTTGGTCTTGTAATCTTTCAGATTTTTGATTTTTTTTCGAATTTACTTAAAATACTTAAATCTTTATTTATTTCGCCTTTCTTTTTTTTTGTAATTTCGTGGGGAGGGGAGAGGGACAAAAGAGGAAATTGATATTTGTTCCAGTCTTATCCCATTAATTATTGTGAATAGTGATCAATATAAAGATTATTAGAATGGGATGGTAGAATTGAACACATTGATGACGAAAAATTACAAAAAAGTATAGATTGGCCAATGAAATTGAATTGTATAAAACTAAAAACCTAAGATTCAATTATCCAATCATTTTTCTAATCCCCCGTTTGATTTCCCCGCCGGCTATCAATGCGTTGAAATCGCAGCCTTATAACTCTAAATATAAAAAGGTAACTTTTCTTTTTCTATGGAAATTCCAAGAATATGATAATGGTTTGTTCTTAAAAGCTGGAATTTTTGAAAATCGGTTGATGAGTTTTCAGAACTCATTCCAAATAGTTATTAACCTAAAACAGTAAATTCACTGTTCACTATTGTATATGATTGAAACTCTTAAAGCTGCCCAAGGGCGGTAGAGAGCACTTAAAAAAGTATTACAATTCTAGTCAATTTATAACTAACAGGCTAGTTGTATTTTTCAGTCCAAAATGTAGGCTCATTATTGCATACGAATATCTCGTAACAGTACCACATGCTTTGAACAGAAAAAGGAATAAAAACACCCGCCAAAATTTCCCCTTTCAAAATTTTAATGCTTAGCAAGCTTTGATTTGCTTTCAGTACACGTGACTTTCTAATACCCGGCCCATGGTGATGGTAAAAACAACCCGCCAAGGGGAAAAAAGTCAGTTGACAAAATGGGTGCCATGACTTGTGGTTCGTGTGAATAAAACCGAAAGTTGTATGGGAGGGTCCCTTTCAGTGGGTGGGAGGGGCTCAGAACTATTACTAAAACCTTACCATAGTCCAACTACATCTCTGTACCAAATTTCAGGCTGGTCGGTTAAGCGGTGTCGATTTGTATGAGGTGCATACAAACAAACAAACATATATAGTCCAACTCATCTTTATATATTAGATTCTTGTTCATCCGAATGCTAAACTTAACACTCAACAGAGTTTTGATAAAATGGAAAAAATCACACTTTTTCGTGGTGCAAAGAATTTATGAGCGAATTAAGATTAATTTGGGTCTCCTGAACCCAAATATTGAATAAGTTTTTTTTTTGTTTTTTTAAGTAACCTTTGTATATAGATAAAAATCATTCAAACAATTTCACCACTTTATTGACAAAACTGTAAAACATAACAGAAATTAAAAAAAACTTTTAATGAATGGTTAAAGTTCCCGTAAACAGCAATTTTTTAAAATTTCTGTTAAAAAAGCAATGGAAGTTTCGTTCTTGTCTTCTATTTATCATTATGTAATAAAACAATTTTTGGCAAATTTGAAAAATAACCAATTTCAGAATTTCAGAAAATAAAGCTATAGCAAAAGTTAAATCGTCAAATTGATCTTTTTGTATCTTTATTGCGTAAGGTCTAAAAACTAGTAATGAGAAAATTTAGAAATTTACCTTTCAAGCTCACTGTATTTCTGAAATTAGAATATCTAAACTAAACATTATTAATTGATTAAAAAGATTATGAACAAATACAGATACAGATTGATTAAAAAGATTATGAACAAATACAGATTCAGTTATTGTTTTTCATGTAAGTTTTAGTTTCATCAGCTATCAATGATTGATTTATATCTGATTCATTTTTTTAAATTACAAACGCATTGATAATAGAAAACTAGAGGTGAGAGACAAAATCAGACAAAAAATGTGAGTTCAGGGTTAAAAATTGATCAAAATTACACGTTAAAACAAAGCCACTAAAAATGTTGTTCTCTGGAGTATTCAATTGAATTTTATAATTTAGCTTTAATAAAATTTTTTATTTTTTTCATTCTCAAATATTTTAAAATTTATATTTTTTCATCTCCATATTTGGTATTAATATTCAAATAAATACACCAAATTTTCTGTTCTTCTAGTATTCTCCATAACAGGACCAAATTTATTTAGAAAAACACCATGAATACGTTTACCTTCTGAAATGTTTATAAAATCAACAAAATTCACAAGTTAAAAAAAATTATAAAGTGCTCAAAAGTTTCAAAAAGATGAAAAATGCAAAAATATAGAAAAATCAAATTAAATAAAAACACTAAAACAGACAAAAACGACTAAAAAATGATTAAAAATAACAAAAACAGCGAATGTGACAAAAAATGTTATAAACAAATCAAGAACAGTGCAAAATACACCAAAAACATGAGAAAAAATTATAAAATATGACTAAAAATGGTCGGAAATTGACTAATAATAACGTTCACGATTATAAAAATAGTTATTTTGTAAAAAAGAGTAAAATATTAAGAAAAAAACCTTTCCATTTTGGCTACATTCGATTTTGGCAACACAAAATGTTCGGGCATGTTTCGAAAATCGAACGGGTCTGTATATCAAGTTATTATTGTGAACTTCAAAGATGTGCTTTGTCAGCTTGTTTAACTAGGACAAAATGAATGTTTAAAAAATAATCTCCGGAGGCGAACCAGCCAAAGTCTCTTTAATAAAACATAAAAAATATATCTCTAACATTGATCACTTGAACTAAAATTTAATATTTCTTCTGTTTATCAAAATAAATATCAAACTTCCAATAGGTGTTTTGGATAAATTCTCTTAAATTATAAATGGATATTATTTTTATTTCTAATCAAGGATTCACATTTCAATCAAACATTTTTTTTTATAATTCATGTTTTTACCGCGGAATTGAAAATGATGAAAAAAAAGTGGATCAAAATGATGAAAAATTAACAATAATCTACATATTATCATCTTACTTAGCAAAACTAAATCATGGTTAATTACTGATAGGATCTGCAATTTATTTAAGAACTCGTATTCAACTTTTCTTCAAATCTAGTGTTGATTTTAATGTATGTTTTTATGAGCACTGATTCTTATGTCCGAAGCCTTAAATCCTGGTTTTATTTGAATTTTTAATTCGTATTCTTTATCTGATGCTCTGGTAATTTTGATTTAAAACTTGAAAACCAGACTGCTTTCAATTGATTTTTAAGTGAATTTCTGGTTCAGAATAAGAGACATTTATGACTTACCAGAAAAAGCATCAATTTGAATTTTTGATTCTGATTTATTTTGAATCATCTCAGTAAAATTGATTATTTTTCTAGTTTATGTGATGATCTTTAGTAGGAAAATAGTCGCACGGGCCTGATGGATCGTTGGGAAAAATCTAGAAATTGAAAACAATTTGAGAGAATCTTCATCGATCCCTGATCTTCTGGATTGAATGCTTTTCACTCTGCTCCCCAAGTGTGAGTTTGAAAAGCGCTCGCCTCCTTCTTTACAAGTGGCACCTTGAACCGGAAATAATCCCTGCCGGGTCCGGAAACTGGACCTGGACTCGGTATCTTTTCAAATTTACCAAGGTGGTACTAAAGTGGTGTGAAATGGTTGGGTTTCTGATATTTTAATGTGCTTGTCTGCGAGACATTTCAATTGAGATAAAAATGAATGTTACCATTTTAATTGAAGAAAATATTCAACACATTGATATGATTTATATTTTTACTGTTTCAAAGCAATTTAAAAATCAAATGACCATTTAGTAATCTTCTACGTTTCTATTTTCAGGTGAGTGAAACAACTAAAATGCAAAATGATCGAATCAATTGCATTGTGTAAGTAAAACCATAAATATTGAAATAAAAAAATACTAGAAATCATTTTAATAAAAATATTATTAAATTTGCTGCACCTAAAATCTGTGAACTACAGAGATTTATTTTGAATCTTTAAATTCTAATTATTGGTTAATGTACAATGTTCTTCAAGAAATTATATTTTCAAGATAGTTTCAATGCTGTATGTTATCAATAATATTGATTTTTTTTAAACTAAAGAATGATTATTGAAACATTTCGCTCAATTTTGATCTTCTACACTGTACGGTTTACTAATTCTATATTGTTCGATATTGTTCTTTTTCGTTGGCATCTCAGAAAGACACTTGAACGATTCAAATTTGGCACATTGTTGGCAGAAATATGTGCTGCTGCACTGTTAGTGCTAGCACCTTATTTCTCACATTTCTGCTGCAATCCGTTCCCAGCTGCAACGAACGAATTCGATCTCCCAATATGCATTAAGGGGTAGTCACCATCATCATGAGCATCGACAAAATCCCGTCTTGCACAATCTCAGATTGTTGCTTCTGCCTTCTCTAGGGTTCAAAATCAGTCCAAAGCCATGTCAGTTGTTTGGCATATATCCGGCACACAGAAATGAACATTCCCGGAGAGTCAGCCAGCAGCCTGGAGCCCTCGTTTATGTTTGTAGGTTTGTCGGGTGCTCTGCATAACAGCCGGGGCCGTTCTATTCAATTTGGTTCGCCATTAGCCAAACTGTGTATTTCCGGAGCTGCAAGATGGCTGGCCACAAGCAAGATGGGACCATGAATATAGAGAAGCCTTTCACCCTTCGGTTCCGGGCACTCTGGGCTTTATCCGCTTGGCAAAACCCAATCGATGATGATGCCCGGAGGCCATTTCGATTTGTCTTTTGTCGGTGCTGTTTTTCGTTCGCTTGGTGGCTCTTCGTGGATACTTATTTGGTTTGCACAGAAGAGTGACACTGGAAAAATAGTTGGAAGATCGAAAATAGCACTCAAGCTCTCAGTTGTACGATAATCAAGTTTATTGATTATAATAAACATATTTTACAGCTATCAGAAGTCAAAAGAACAGTTACCTAGCAGGCTTTATAGCAGAATAAAACTTTTAATAAAGCAAATTAATTTAACAGTATTTCTATCGAAAATATCAAATTACAATCAAAATCAGTTATTTTGATGAAATGACAATTATTTCTTGAACAAAAACTTTGAAAATTGATTATCATAATATCTCATCTCGATATAAATAATGGGTCAGTTACGAATGCGTGTATCTCAAAAACTATTCGTTTGATCGAAAAACTTTCTATGGAAGAAATGAAGATAATCTTATGATAATTCATGAAAAAAAATTAAAAAAAATTATCAGTATTTGTGTGCAAAATGTCTTCTTTATTCACGGTACCTCCCATCGGCCAGCGCACACTTTTTTCAGTCATGATATTGATCATTTTTCCCAACTTAGACTTCGTGTGTTTTTAAGGTGGCTGCATCCGCTTCCTTCAATTTCTGCTAGTTTTTGGTCCAATACTTCTCTTCTTGAAGAAACTGAGGGCAATTTAGAACTGTTTCAAAATTTACAAAACTCGATTATTTTTGAGCCATTTTAAAGCGTTTTTAATGGAATTTCTGCTGGAAAAATCTTTTTTGGCTTTTAAAAACAGCGAAAACCAAAGTTTTCTTTTTAAATACTGTTGTTTTTTTTTTCACAGAAGCAGAATCTTGACAAATCATAATATTTTATAAAAAAAATACAGCAAATACATACTTTAATATGCTAGGGACCTTACCACGAGCAAACATGTTATGGGATTCAAACGTTGGAATTTGTTTGACATAGGGTTTTTCATAAGTTTTGTCGTCCATCAGAAATCATCTGTCTCATATTCTCGGTACCGGCTATTCAGCTTACGAGCTCTGGAACGAGCAAAAACTTGTTGTTTGAGGTTAGATTTGAATGACTCATTACTAGATAACACTTTCGGGTTAATGGAGAAATTTTTTTGAACATTTCAGTGATTTACACTTAGTTTTTCGCTTATTAAAAATTAAAAATTTTGGTATGAACCTTGACTTCCCTGATGACCCTAAATTGTAATTGGCGATCATGCTCTTCTCTCCAATGCTTGATTTGAATTTAGTGGATATTTTTTATAGTGTTTGCAGACTTTTCCACCACTCATAAAGAGCTATTCTTTGAATAATCAACGGTTTTGTCAGCTATCAATTTAAAAATGATGGAATTTAAAAGAAACTGTGCAAAGTATTTTTGTTCTTTTTCTCTTGCACCGTGAATATCTTAGAAACGCTTAAATTTAAAACTTTGGAAAACATAGGTCTGATAGTACTTTCAACAGGCAACGAAATGCTGTCAGAATTTTGAATGTCCGATAACTATTAAATGAAATAACAGCAAAAGAAAGTGTTCCATTTCTAAAAGAACTAAGCTTAATTGTTTTCTCTTATGATCGGGAACAAACATGTCAGAAATTCGGCTCGCCTTCAGTGGAACTCAGTCCTAAATCAGTCTAGTATTAAAACATTTTATTTTTCAACACTATATGTCGTTCACTTATTGAAACAAGTTTTCAATTGTTAATTTCGATTTGCAATTAAATAACCCCTTTGCATTGAAAATCAAATCTTGACACAAATAAACCCAGACCTCTTCTTAAGTATGGGTTTTTTTTTTATTTGAAAGTGTAACAACCTAAACAAGTTCAAATATGAAACTGAAATTAATTTATCGAATACTTATTTTACACATCAACAAGTTAGTAGCAATTATTACTATCAACTCTGGTTCACAAATTTTATGCCCATAAGAAATACTCTTCAAGAAACCAATTCGAGCCCCTAATTTGTTCTATGTTTATTGTTCTTCTTAACGCCCATCTCTACATTCAAAAGCGTTTTGATAAACTACACAATCCACAAAATTCACATTATTCCGAGGTGCAAAGAAATGAAGAGCAAATTTACATTGATTTTGGTGCTCTGATTCTCAATATTCAATAAATTTTATTTTCTATCAACTTTTGTTTTGAAAGAACTTTTGAAAATAGGTCGAAATATTTCTAAAATTACATGTTATTTTTTGCTAAAACTTTTAAGTATAAAAAATTTAAGAGTAAAGGATTTTATTCAATCATCAACTTTTTTTTTAAGACCCCAAGTAACTTTGAGTTATAAAAGTAATTTTCCCACCTCTGTGAACAACGGGAACTTTAACACATTTTCAAAGAAGTTTTCAACCAAACTGAAGCAAGATTTAAATCGTTTGGTTTGAACAAATTTGTAAATTGATTATAATACCTTTTTCTTCACCTTTCATCAGTGATGGCAGAGAAATTTGTAAACATTTTGAAGTTTAACTTTTTCAGAGCATTCATCTTCATGATCATCGACATATTCTTCATTAATGGGATGAATTATAATAAGCAAAATTAGAATCGGTTTTTTTTTATTTCATGTAAGTTGCTCAGTTCATCATTTATAAACGATTGATTTCACTCAAAACGGATTCATTTAACAACAACAACATATCTGGCAAAATGCTGTTTCCTAGTGTTCAATTCAATACTTTAAAGAAGTTTGGAAAATAGTTAGACATTTTTATTGAAAAAAAAAAAATCAATCTAAAATGTTTTAAAACTTATTTGTATTCATCTTCATATTTTGTTTCAATTTTCAAATAAATTTTCCGAATTTCAAAGTCTGTTTTTTACCTTTTTTTAACTTTACCTTTTCAACTTTTTTTTTAATAAGTTTGTCTATGTTTTCCAATTCTGAATATATGTGTTCTGGAAACATAATGTTTTTTACAGCCTATAATTTCTTAGTTTTCAAGAAGAAAAACATAGCCTTCCTAGGACCTAATATTTCAAAACGTAGTGACAAAATATCAGAGCTTGAAATTTTAAACTATAAAATCTTTGCTCGAATATTTAAAACGTTTCACATATTTTTTTATCATCTTTTTTGAATCGATCATAGTTTTCAATTAATCTATTGAAAGTTCCAAAACTGTTTTCAAGTAGCGACTTGAAAAAAAAATTTGAAGTGCAATGTAGTATTTGCTTTGTGATTTTGATGTTTCCAACAAAAATTGGAAGTCCTTTTCAAATGCAAGATATTATTATCATTTTGGTAAACAATCTAAGTTTTTTAAAGTATTCTTGCGAATTTAATTTTTTCATAAAATCTGGAGTTATATTTAATGTACCCTATTTCATAGCACTAACTCTTATGTCTGGCACTTTTTTTTTTTTTTTTTTTTTTTTTTTTTTTTTTTTTTTAATCTTATACTATATTTATTGAGGCAATTCACTTTATAAAAGTATTATTGTGCCGAGGGTCTGGTTTTGACTTAGAATTAAGGGGGGGTTGGAAGGGGTTTTTGGATGTGGAGGAAGGGATTGGGGAAGGAGAACAATTTATTTCACTGGTCGATTTCCGAGCCTCGGAATTGATAAGTGTAATGTTTGTACGTTGAGGGTCATCTTCAGCCTCGTCACCTGAGGCGATGGGCGAAGCTTGAGGGGTTAATCTTTTGCGGGGTGGCGAAACGGTCAAGTGTACTGTTGCTGGAGCTGGAGTGTTGCGTTCTGTCGAGTGGTGAAGTCTTTTTTGGGGTTGTTGTTGCTGTTGGTCCTTCTGTTGTGTCGGTTCGGTCGGTGCGGTGATTTTTTTCGGCTGCTGTTTTTTCTTCTGCTGGTTGAAGGTATCGTTATGATATTTGACTACTTCTGCGTAGCTGGTAGTATTCGGTGTTTGGATTAATCTGCGAGCGGCGTCCAGTGTGATGTTCTGCTCGGTTTTTATTTTCAGCACGGCAGTTTCATAAGCGTACACAGGGCAGTTTCTATCAAGCGGAGAGTGGTTTGATTTGCAGTTTGCACAAAACTTCGATTTAGCAGTGCAAGCTTCGCTGCTGTGGATGCCAGAGCAAACTTTACACGCTTTTTCTGACACACATTTGTTTTTCGGGTGTCCATATTGCAAACAATTTCTGCAGATGAGTGGTTGTGGATAATACAGTCTTGTCCTTAAACGAATAAATCCGAAATTTATAAATTCCGGCACAACAGTCGAATTTATAGTCAAAACTAGTGTCGGTGTTTCTACTAGTCCAGCCGCTGTTTTCTTCATAATTCGTCTCACAGCTATAATCTTTTGCGACGATAGCTCTTTTAGAAGATTTTCTTCGGACATGCCTTCTACCTCGTTGCATCTCACTACAAACTGGTTTAATTAAAAATTTTAATTAGCATTCATTTTCTGGTGTTTCAGAAATATTGATTTCTAACTTTAATACCACATAGACTTCAAAGGAATTTCTAGTTCAAAATTAGAATTAAAATTTCATTAAAATTTTTGAATGACTTACCGAAAATAGCATTGATTTAAAACTTCAACTCTGATTTTTATTGAATCGTCTCAGTAAAATATATAATAATTTTTATTTGTGTGATAAGCATTGGTAAGAAAATGCTTTTAGAAATCCTTTAGAATTACCATTTTTATTGTGTGTGTGTCAAAAATCACCAAAAGGGGGGACCATAGGGAATCGATGTTGAAGCTAAATGACTAAGAAATAACTAAGAAATGCATGAAATGTCAAGATCTGGTGTAATTAAAAAAAATTATGGCCAAAAATCGACTTAATAAGCTATAGCCTAATAAGCCTTCTTTCGGAAAATCAACTTAGTCCCAGAAAGTCAGTTTTGTTCACTCAAGGTAACGCAAGATCACACCAATTCAATTTTTAGTCGTTTGGCGTCCAAAATGATATTTCGTTTTTCCGAATTTCCTTTGGCCATCCCTTTGGAACCGAAATTTTGAGTGCCTTGAGGCACCCCTAAATCAACTCCGATTAAGCTGTCAGGTTTTTGGGCCTATCTACGAAAAGTATATGATCGGTTTTTGCAAAATCAGATAATAAAATTTGGACATTTGTACATCCATTGCCACTCTACTGTTGTTGTTGTGTAGCGAGGTATTCCTTGCAAAGTAGTCATTTCAATGGCAAAAAATATTTCCTATTCACCAGTTTCAAACTTTTTTGCCTTTAAAGAAATGAAAATACAGTCTTGGATAAGGTTGCTCAGCAGGAAATGACTTTTTAGACATTTTTAAATCGGCACAAAAAGTTTAAAAAGACTCCGTTTCCCAGAAGGAAAATATAAATTTATGAATTTATAAAAAATAATAATAATATTTTTTTTTCCACAGGTTACAATTCTATAAGTTAGTGTGTTTAGAAATACGACATCATTTGTTTTGTATGTAGCTGTAGCAAAAATGTGAAAAACATATCGAAATGTGCTGCTTTTCAACACTAAATTCAGTGTCGAAAAGTATATTCCACGAAGATTCCACGGTTCATGATCGTCCACATGCTGTTATTTGTTAACATGCACTTCTTGTAGGTTAATTAAAAAAAATCAAGGGAATTTTTCGAATTTGCATAAACTGTGTATGCGACTCGTTGCAAAAATCATTTTTTTCATCACTTGACGTTATTATACATCTAGGCAAGCTTCGTTGGATAAATTTACGACTCGTGCTGAAAAATTCACTTTCGCTTCTTTTTTGGATAAATAACTATTGCACATGTATCGATAGTTCAACTCATTTGGATTTCTAGAAGAAGTCTTAATTTCTCAAATTTCATTCAAAGACCATAGGGTTATTCGAGAGCTACGCAACAAAGTTTTTAAGGTGAGAAGGATGATATGAGCGGGGATTTCTTAGTCTCCTTAGTTTTACTCTATGGATCGTGTCCAAATAAATAGTTGCACTTCAAAAATGATTCAAATCGTAAAAATTTCATTTAGTTAAATAAAAAACAAACACAAATAGACTGCAAAAAAAAACAAAATAGTTTCGAAGCGACCAAGATTACCAATGTGACAATTACAACAAACATTATAAACATTACAAAGAAGTGGTAAATTTCTCTAATATAAGATTATCAGATTTCCCGGTGTTATCCGGATTCGCTCGGATGTTCAATACAAAATGTGGGAAAAATCCGGTCCGCCCCGATTGCCCGGATTTCACCTTATTTACATTTTTTTTTCTTTATTTATGCGATTAAAACGCGATTAAAACGCAGCAAGTATTATAAAAACAATCATGATAATCATGAATAAATCATTTATAAAATAAAATTCAAAGTGCCTTGCGAAGTTTTGATGAATTTTCGCAAATTTTCCGGATTTTTGGTCGACAATTTTGAAATCAAATGTCCAGATTTTGCCGGATTTTTAGTTAAAATAGCCCGGATTTGTCCAGCCAGGATACGTGTTGAAAAAATTCTAGCTACCTTAGCACTACATAACTAATCATTTCAAAATACTACATAAATATGTCAAAAAAGAAGAGAAGTGGGAATAATGACAATTACTGTGATTTTTTTTTTAAATATGAGTAGAAAAGTTGAACAGAGAAACAGGTAACCCAAAGTGTAAGGGCGTGTTTCCGAAACCGAAAGGGGTCTGTATAAAGCCAGAATCTTCTGGAATCAATTTTAATGTTATACAGGGTGACAAAAAAGTCCTGTCACACTTTTTTTTGGGGTCGCCTGTAGCCTATACGTTGTATCTCTCTGGTGCCATCTATATGTCAAATGAAGGGGCCAACTTTGCTGCCCACAGTGGCAGAGTTGCATTTCTGTACAGTTTGTGTACATTAAGTTGTGAGTGGCAGAGTTGAGACAGCTGTTATCGCTGAACATGTGAAAGGGTACAAACCCGGACACATATTCAATATATTCAAACATCTAACACCACTCGTAATCAACCGGAAATTCGTGTACCAGACCATAAATCGATCCTAGAGACCAGAGGCACCGAGGACCAGACACGATCTGGACGACCAAGGTCTGTGAGAACTCCAAGGTTGAAAAAGATTATACGAGATCGGACGTGCGCGCCGCTTGCGACGACTTTCCGAGACGTCTGAAGCTGGTTTGATCAGAGAAAGGTGGTGTAATTCCGAAATATCGTCTGTGAAGTATCTTGATGAGTTACTGAATAAAGCTATGAAAGTCAGATTCTGATTTTCTTCTTATTCTTTGAAATATTGAGATTTTTCTGTGTGACCGGACGTTTTTGTCACCCTGTAATAATAACACAGATAATAATATTAATAATAATTCGTTTTATTCATATAACATAAGATTAGTGATTTTTTTGGATTTGTTACAATAATGTTTGTTTACATGTAATTTCAAATACTGAAGAATATTTTGTTTTTGACGAACTTTCTTAACTAACTTTAAAAATAACAGATAACTATCTTATCGATCCAAAACTAAGTAGAGAAGCTTTCTTGAATTATGATATCGTTTTGGAGGACTAAATATGGATAGAAATGTTATTCCAGGTCGAGTTGGTTCTAACTGTAACTGCATTAATAATTGCGTACTTATGAACAGATCTGAAGTGGAAATCAGACGAAGCATGGGGAATAGAAGTTTCTTAATTTCTTATATTGAATTAAAAATTTGAAAATAAAAATTATTCACTTCTGTTGCAAAAAAGCTAGTAGAATCTGGAGATTTCTTTGATTTGGCAAACAGTTATAGAAAACTTAACCAGGACAACTTTGTTTGATGTTTTCTAATGGGCTCGAATTTGTGGACATCGGCTCAGGAGGCAACTGACAAAAATTTTATAAATCAGAAAAAAAGAAAAATGAAAGCATTTGAAGGTTTCTTGATACTCGAATCTTATTAATTTTCCAAATTTCTGGTCTGGTATGGAATGGGGTAATTCTTCAGTATCTATTAGAAATCATTTTAATATGAGGTGAATCTTGATCTGTTTAAAGTTTATGTAAAGCAACGGCATGAGTAGTTTTTTAGAGTAGCTCTTTTTTTTTTATATATTAGCTTACCTAGTGGTTTCATAAAATTTAGAAAACATTCATTGCCAATCTGTAGAGGCTCGTGAGATTGTCGAAATTATTCATACTTCAAACGGCTCCATAGAGTCATAAAACTGTTTCGTTTTACAATCTGAAATTTGTTTTCATATATTAAAATGTCTCCATCTCTCCAAGCTATTTAACAGGCAGTGAGAAGTCACGCGGAGGGAAAAAATAAATTTTCCTATCCGGGGCTGGTCTAAGCTTAAATAAATATCCATTTGTAGAATTTTTATTTTCTCTGCTAGTCAGTCGTCGTTGTTGTTGGTGCTACCGTCGCAGTGCTTGTTGTTGGCTGAATGGCGCCGGTGAGTTCCGATTTAATTGAAACATAGTACAGTCACGCGACGACGACGACGACGCCACCCGCCGGGAGAAATATAACGCTACTCACAGCGGTGCCTCCCCCTCAGAGAGCTTCACGGGCTATTATTTGTTAAACAAACTATAAAATCGTGAGGACCTGTGGTAGAAATCAGCTTCACACCTTGGCCCAAGGTCAGGATTAGGGGGAAAAATTTCATTCAACTAAACTGGAAATTTCTAGACCTCCCTTTCACCCTCTTTGGGTAACGACAAATTTTCTCGAAGTATTATTCACTATCAAAAATCATTATAATCAATCAAACTTAAGCAACATGCAGAAATGAAAAAAAAAACGAAAAAAAAAACATTAATTAAAATGCTAATGACACATTCCACCGTGACGTGAAATCGCTTTTCCGGACTTTTCTGCACTGTTATCGTTCTAGAAGTCAACCAATTAACTTGAAAATGAAAAAAATTGTAGCAAACGGTCGCAAATTGAATTTCCTTCAAAATGAATATAATTTGGTCATTACAAAATTTAAGTTGTTTTTGTTGTGATTGATTACTTTTGTGACGTGAATTCACGCTAGAATTAACCATTTCGGACTTTAGTACATACATCTTTGAATTCCTGTTCTCTCTATGGAAATAGAATATCGGTGTCTTCAAATGAGTTGTAAAGAAAACAATTACCCACAATTTGATGTACGGAGCTTCTCGATTGAACAAAAACTAACGAAGTTATGCTGATTTGAAGTTGTGACGTGAATTCACTCAGTTCAAACAGAACAGGGTAGTTGACTGAATTCACGTCACGAAATATAAAGTTATACTGTGGTTATACTGAACCATTCTTTGGAGTCTTCAAATTTTATGTACACTTTCAAAAACGATATTTTGTTGTTTTGACTTTTACAATCATAAATTTTTAGTATCTGCACCTAACTTTTTCCTTATTTTGATTGACACTTGAATAGCAACATATTTAGGGATCATATGTTAAAATAACTACTGTCTTTATTTAAAGATTCACCAAAAAAAATTTTTTTATTTTTTTTTTCAATCTTTTTGTATTTTATTTTGAAAATAATAAACTTATTAAAAAATCAACTAAATTATGCTCGATTTGTCATAATCCGAGCATCTGGAGGGTCAAAACAGCTTTCAGAGCACATTTTCATATAAAATTTAACGAAAAATCAAATTTTGTGACGTGAATTCACTCATTCGCGCTGTTGTAACTCAGCTAGATTCCAACCGATTTCTATAAATTTTAGTGTTTCAGAATCATTATTTCAAAAAAAGTCAGAGTTTTCTCTTAAAATTAAAAACTTCCCTTTTTTTGTGACGTGAATTCACTCATTTGCGACTGTTTTTGTTCGCTTTTCAAACCAACTATAATGGATATAAACAAATTCTTTTTTCTACTAAATGAAGCCGTGTTTTTTTGGCTTCTGAACATACTAAAAATATTTCCAAAAAAAAAACATCCATATATTAAAGTTAATGATTTTGTAAAAGTTGTCAAAAACACCACTTTTTTCAACAAAAAAACAGATTTTCAAAATCATCTAACACATGTGTAAAAAAACTTTTTTCTCTTTTTTTCGTTGGTTCTGTGTGATTTGAATTATCGAAATTATAGACAATTTTGAGATTTTTTGATATGCGAACGGATAAAAATCACTTTTGTGCGGTACAAGCGCGTGGAATGTGTCTAATACTAAATAAGTGTAACAAAGGAAATAGCTAGCAACTATTCCTCAACACGATTTTAAAAACCTTCAATTATATTTTCAAGGCGCACCTTCGAACTCATTTCAAAAAGGCCCTGATAGTGATAATTTAAAGTTGAGACAGTTTTTTTTTATTCAGAAACTTTCACTCGTTATGAAATCATCCGGCTGGCTTGGAAATCAAGGAAACCGATACCTTCTCCTGGCTTTCAAGACGAAGTTGGAATTTTTGTCATTTTTTTTCCTCGGAAACCATAAGGAAAAGTTCGATTTAATTTTGGCACTCATGGTTAGCGGAAGAAGTTCCAATTACTTTTTGAACTTTTTCCATCATCAGACTTTTTTTTGTCTCCACCATTGTTGGTGCTGCAGTTTGGGTTTGGGAGTTTTTCTTTGAAAAGATGTATGACACATTTTCCCTAGCTTTTCGTGTTTTTGTAACATTTTATTATGAAAGGAAATTTCTTTTCTTAGTTTACAGTGATCATGTTCTACTTAAAAACAAATTTTTTTTAACATCAACGTAAAACTTAAGGAATATGGTACGAATTGCCATAGAAAAGCTGTTTCCATACTCGTTTCAATAGCATTTATTTGATTGTTAAAATAACACTTTTACAACGATTTAAATAAAAAAATTATACTGTTAATTTGGTTCGCCTTTGGCTAGTTTCTTATAAGTTAAACCCTCAGCCAGCCCCGAGTTTTCTACTCGTTAAAGTTATAGAAGTGTCAATTCAACACTTCTGGCCAATAATCGCTTACAGTAGTTTTTCGATTTCATCACTGTTCGATTTTATCAATACTCGTCAAATTCACGCTCGATTTGTTTCGATTTTATCGCGCTTTTTAGAAATCATTCCGAAACAATTTCCAGGCCCTTTATTTTCGTTCATAAGCGTAGAACGTATTTGTTCATGATATTTTTTATGGTTTATGTTATGGAATATAGGTATTCAATAATATGAAAATGCCATTGAACTGCATATTATAGCTGTATAGTGTTTGAAATCGTCATTTGGATTTTAAAAACACTTGTAATAAACGTCATAAGTATTTTAACGTCACGCTAATGTAAGTGTTGTTACCTGTGCTTGGTTAGCCGTTCTAAAAAAGTAAATTTTTTTGGTTAAGCAAATCCTATGATATGTCTTTGATTTCTTTATTTGAAAGAGTGGTGTGTGCAATTCTGATTGGACAGAAGAGTGCCCCAAATGGCCCGACTTTTGAAAAAGTTATATGCTGCAGGCTTAAATTAATCCTAGGCCTAGTGCAAGATCTCATGCCAAATTTGGGCCAGATCGGATCACGAGAATGGGTCGCTCAAGGAGCCTGAAGTTTGTATGTGAAATTGAGACATTTTGTTCGGGAGAAACATGAAAAACCAGTTTTTCATCAATAACTTTGGTTTCCTTAGGCAATTTTCTTTTAAAAACAGGTTTTCTTAAAGCCTAAATTTAGACAAATATTTTATCCTAGGACTGCAAATCGATTTGAGTTAAAATAAAAAAGTTATTAGGCTTCGAAAAATGGGCTAACCTTTGTAAGGGTGGTATTCATCACGGTTAATCCTGCGTCGAAATGTTAAAAATGATTAAAAATGATGAACACCACCCTTGAAAAAATTAGCCCATTTTTGAAGCCTAATAACTTTTTTATCTTAATTCGAATCAAATTGCAGTCTTCGAATGAAATATTTTTCATAAATTGGGCTACAAGAAAACTGGGCTCAAAAAAAATCGACCGAAGAAAACTAAAGTTATTGATGAAAAACTGGTTTTTCATGATTCTCTCGAACAAAATGTCTCTAAATCTCATACAAACTTCAGGCTCGTTGAGCGACCCCTTCCCGTGATCCGATGTGGCCCAAATTTGGTATGGAATCTTGCACCAGGCCTATTGGGGGGTGTCTATTGGACAGCCTTTAGTATTGTCTGAATGGATAATTTTGGAAGATTAAAACAAAAACCTGCTGCTAGCTTTGCCTTAAAATATGTAAAAAGGATAAAATTTTTGTTTTTCTACACAAGAAAAACAAATGTATATCTGCCTATAAAGCAAATTTCAAGAAATGGACTTTAAAAGTCTAAATTGAGCAAAATTCAGAATATTTTTCGAAAAGGTAAACTTTTTAGTTATTAAAAGGTGATTATCGATTTTGGTTGATATTTTTCGGTGAAAATTAAGTCAAATCCAAACAACTTCTTTACGTTTCGGCTTACTGTTTTGTTTCGGCCATCTTCAGAAAAACTATATTTCATAAAATTTAAAAAAATAGAATATAATACAAAAAATGTTTTGTTAGAATAAACACACAATTTTCAGTCACTTTTAACTACACTAGAAGCACTTACAATTGTTTCGCCGTGTGCTTTCCTAACGGCTGTCTAACTTACTTTGAGTCAGATTTTGAATCGCTTCTAGTAGCTTGCGTTTTGCGTTCTTGGTGACGTCGTGCAGTCGGTTGTTGTCGTCGTGTTTGGGGTCGTCGTTTTCGAATTCTTTCTTGAGAACTGTGGCGTCGCTCTTAGTTTTTTGATTATTGAGCTGTATATTTTAGAGATCTCGATAGCGTCTTGTTTTATGTTTACTGTATTTCCTTTTTTCAGTTTTATATGTAATGTTTCAGCAGTCTTTCTTTTTCCTTCTTGGTTCACTCTCTCTAAAATATAAGCCTTTTCAAAATCAAATTTGTGGTTTTGCTCAAGAGCATGTTGTGTCAATCCTGTGGCCCTGGAGTTTTGTTTAAGACTTGTTTTATGGTTTTTTATACGTTTTTCCAGTGTTTGCGATGTTTGACCACAATATTCCTTTCCACATTCACAGGGAATCGAGTAAACTACATTTGTTTGTTTAAGTTTTGGGATCTGGTCCTTCGTTTTGGTGAACAAACAGTTTTTTATTTTATTTATTGGTTTTGAAGATGCAATGATATCATGTTTTCTCAATAGTTTACTGACTTTTTCGCTTAGCCCTGGGATATATGTTAGTGAGACATATTTGCCGTTATTTTCAGTGGGTTTGTTACTTAGTGAGTTGTAAATGACATCTACCCTCTTTTTTAGAACGTAGTTGATGAATTCATCCGGGTAATTATTTTGGTGCAATATTCTTTTAACTTTTTTGATGCTCATTTGCCGTTTGTCTATGTCACTATGTTTAAGCGCTCGATCAATTAGCGCAATTGCGGTGTTCTTTTTATGTACGTATGGACTTTCTGAGTAAAAATCTAAGTATCTCCCATTTTCTTGTTTTGTGTACCAATTTTTCTCAACTTTTCCTTGATTTCTGAAGAGTTTGACATCTAAGAATCGCAAAGTATTATCTATTTCTTTTTCAAGAGTGAATTTTATGCTGCTGCATTGGTTGTTGAATTCAGCCAGCACGTGATCTATGTCACTCTCCTTGCCAATGATCAAGCAGTCATCAACATAACGTTTGTACATCACGAGATTGACGTCTTTATCTCGTAGATTTTGGATGGCTCTTTCCTCGAGTTGTTCCATCAGGAGAGACGCTACTACAGGAGATAGAGGAGAGCCCATCGGTGTACCAAACGTTTGTTCAAATATTTTACCATTGTACTGAAAAAACGACGCACCTAGAATTGTTTGAAGGGCGCGTTTGAATTCAGTCCATGGTATCGGCGTGTATTCGCTAATTTCCCGCCACTTTTGCTCTATTATTTCATACACATTTTGGACTGGCACGTTCGTGTAGTGCGACACGACGTCCAATGAGTAAATGATATAACCTTCGGGGACCCGAATGTTGGTAATTTCCGACGCGAAGTCGAAACTACTGCGCACGTGGTGTTCAGTTTTGCCGACGACGTTTTGCAGTACGTTGGCTAAAAACTGAGCCATGCGGTACGTAGCTGACCCGACTGTTGACACCACAGGTCGAAGTGGCCGATCTTCTTTATGGATTTTATGGATTTTGGGGAAACTATTCAACTGCCCACCGCCGAGGATTTACGGTCTCCCCAAAATCCATAAAGAAGATCGGCCACTTCGACCTGTGGTGTCAACAGTCGGGTCAGCTACGTACCGCTTGGCTCAGTTTTTAGCCAACGTACTGCAAAACGTCGTCGGCAAAACTGAACACCACGTGCGCAGTAGTTTCGACTTCGCGTCGGAAATTACCAACATTCGGGTCCCCGAAGGTTATATCATTTACTCATTGGACGTCGTGTCGCACTACACGAACGTGCCAGTCTAAAATGTGTATGAAATAATAGAGCAAAAGTGGCGGGAAATTAGCGAATACACGCCGATACCATGGACTGAATTCAAACGCGCCCTTCAAACAATTCTAGGTGCGTCGTTTTTTCAGTACAATGGTAAAATATTTGAACAAACGTTTGGTACACCGATGGGCTCTCCTCTATCTCCTGTAGTAGCGTCTCTCCTGATGGAACAAATCGAGGAAAGAGCCATCCAAAATCTACGAGATAAAGACGTCAATCTCGTGATGTACAAACGTTATGTTGATGACTGCTTGATCATTGGCAAGGAGAGTGACATAGATCACGTGCTGGCTGAATTCAACAACCAATGCAGCAGCATAAAATTCACTCTTGAAAAAGAAATAGATAATACTTTGCGATTCTTAGACCTCAAACTCTTCAGAAATCAAGGAAAAGCTGAGAAAAATTGGTACACAAAACAAGAAAATGGGAGATACTTAGATTTTTACTCAGAAAGTCCATACGTACATAAAAAGAACACCGCAATTGCGCTAATTGATCGAGCTCTTAAACTTAGTGACATAGACAAACGGCAAATGAGCATCAAAAAAGTTAAAAGAATATTGCACCAAAATAATTACCCGGATGAATTCATCAACTACGTTCTAAAAAAGAGGGTAGATGTCATTTACAACTCACTAAGTAACAAACCCACTGAAAATAACGGCAAATATGTCTCACTAACATATATCCCAGGGCTAAGCGAAAAAGTCAGTAAACCATTGAGAAAACATGATATCATTGCATCTTCAAAACCAATAAATAAAATAAAAAATTGTTTGTTCACCAAAACGAAGGACCAGATCCCAAAACTTAAACAAACAAATGTAGTTTACTCGATTCCCTGTGAATGTGGAAAGGAATATTGTGGTCAAACATCGCAAACACTGGAAAAACGTATAAAAAACCATAAAACAAGTCTTAAACAAAACTCCAGGGCCACAGGATTGACACAACATGCTCTTGAGCAAAACCACAAATTTGATTTTGAAAAGGCTTATATTTTAGAGAGAGTGAACCAAGAAGGAAAAAGAAAGACTGCTGAAACATTACATATAAAACTGAAAAAAGGAAATACAGTAAACATAAAACAAGACGCTATCGAGATCTCTAAAATATACAGCTCAATAATCAAAAAACTAAGAGCGACGCCACAGTTCTCAAGAAAGAATTCGAAAACGACGACCCCAAACACGACGACAACAACCGACTGCACGACGTCACCAAGAACGCAAAACGCAAGCTACTAGAAGCGATTCAAAATCTGACTCAAAGTAAGTTAGACAGCCGTTAGGAAAGCACACGGCGAAACAATTGTAAGTGCTTCTAGTGTAGTTAAAAGTGACTGAAAATTGTGTGTTTATTCTAACAAAACATTTTTTGTATTATATTCTATTTTTTAAAATTTTATGAAATATAGTTTTTCTGAAGATGGCCGAAACAAAACAGTAAGCCGAAACGTAAAGAAGTTGTTTGGATTTGACTTAATTTTCACCGAAAAATATCAACCAAAATCGATAATAACAATTAGCGGTGATCGAAAATCGTCCCCATCTTATTAAAAGGTGTGAAGATTAAAAAATTATAATTGGCAGAAGAAATTTTTTTGGTGCATTTTTCTTCGAACTCTTTTTTAAAAATCGACATAAGAGATAACGACTTTTAAATTTCCATAAAAACTAAATACTTCATTTTAATAAGATGTAGACTATCAAATAGATATTCTACATGGTTTTATTTAAAGAAAAAATCTTAAAAATTGCTATATAAAAAAAAATTTGAACTGACATCGATCCTTTGTGTTGAGTAATCTTTGGACATTTCATCTTATGATCAAATTTTATTGATACAAAACGTTTCTACTACTGAAAACATTATAAATTATTGATTAAAAGACAATAAAAATCCTTTTTCCACTTTGATTTATAGTTTTGCCAAATTCACGGTTTCGCCATATTCATGGTTATTTTTTTTTTGATCGTGATAAAATTGAAAAACTACTGTATCTATTTTGCTTCTCAACCGATTTGTACAGAATTGTCAGTTCAAAAAATTTGTAACGTAGCCCAATATATTGTCAATATTTCTTTCCTATTATTAAAGTCATGTTCAATTATTATTATCTTGATTCAAGGTCGTGTATTTTCTTTCGGAAAACTACTTTAGAAAAAAGTTTCAAAAGCAAACTTTCAATGAGTGCATTAGTATGTAAGTTGTAGTTCAAAGCTATATGTTGTGTACATCTAGAATTTTTTACAATTGATTTGAAAACATTCCCACTCAAAATGAAAAAAAAACGTTAAACCCGTACACTTCAATAAATCAACAGTACTGAAAATTTGAACAATAGGAATTGACGTACAGATTTTTGACGCATTTTAAAAATAACTGTTTTAGATTTTTTTCCAGTCTTCATTTGGTTAGATTTTTTTCACACCTACATTATACACTAAACTAGGGTTGCCATCCGTCCCGCAAAAGCGGGACATGTCCCGTTTTTTTGTTGAATGTCCCACTGTCCCGCTTTTTCCTCCAAATGTCCCGCTTTTTTCCTTGGGAAATTTTTACAAGGTTCACTAACTTAAACTGGAAGAAATTAAACTTTAGTCTCAATTTGAATTCATTGGTCCAACACAGAAAATCTCTCAAATACGTCTTTTCTCAAAATAAGCAGTCTTTTTCATAGATTATATAAGACAAAACTGAATAACTCTTAAGTTCTTAGCATAACAGTAACATTATGATTCAGTTATGCTTTCTTGTAGCACGTTCAACCCACGGTCAGGCAAATAGAAATTTTGCTGCAGCATTTTTGGAGCATTTTTTACTTTTCGACAAAAAAAAATAGCATTTTTTGAAAAGATTTATAATCGTTTATGATAAAAATTCGGGCCGGAACCAAACAAAATCAGCAAAGCTGTTGTTTTATAGATTAGATTTCATAGAATTTCACCAAACTGATTCATAGGCATGCTCAGTTTGGTGAAATTCGTAAACTTATTTAATGCAAAACTCTCTCAACGGCTTAAAAAAAGTTTTAAGAATGGTCATTCTAATTCCACCCCTGGGTTCAACCAATATATGAAGAACATGCTGTTTAGGTTGCTTCCAAATAATTTAAGATTATTATAATTTTTTTGCCGAAATCTCAAATTGTTTTACACTATCTTTTTCCACTCGATTGTTCAAAGTATAGATATTAGAATGGAAGCTTTCTTGAGTTTTCAATTTTTTAAACACATAAAAAACAAAGTTTTACACAAGTTAAACAAAAGTTTTTTTACGCGGTACTAAATCCGCAGTTAACATGCATGTCTTGAAATACTTTCCCTCAAAATACGTTTTCATTTGGAAAAACTTAGTGCAGTGTACTTTCTATGAACAACTTTGGCTAATGGTATATGTATACAACTAAGCTTTTTAAGAGTTTCTAAAATGTCCCGCTTTTTTCGGCTATGTCCCGCTTTTTTTCGTGAAATGTCCCGCTTTTTCCTGAAAGTAGCTGGCAAGCCTACACTAAACTGTTATCTTAATCTCGAATACAGGAAAGGCGAGCTATATACGTCTACTCAGAAATTATATACACTAGTTTTCTCTAATGTTCAAATCATAGATGATAAATGTTACAAATGTCGTTTGACTGTCACACGGAAAAAAAATTTCAGTTATCGGAACGTGGCTGTTATGTCTTTGTTTCTTTTTACAAATATCGTTCCAAAAGAATGTTACTCGAAAAAAACAGTCGAATGACCTTCTGAAGAATATCACAACCAGCTTAATTAAGATCGGGACGCTTATGGAAAAAATGTTATGACTGTCCAAGGAATGTCGGCTAGAATGACATTCATTTTTGAAAATGATACGGCTATATCGACATTTTTAATTTCACGAAATCTTAATCGTAACGTTCATTTAATTGTTATGAATTTGACTGTCGCGACCGCTTTTTATGCAAACGAAATTAAACCATAGGATTAGGATCGATTAGATTAGTAGATGATTCGGATATTAATTATTTGGCGTTTCATCGGAAAGATTAAACTTGAAACTGAAAAAATTAATGATTAACGGCACAAGTACTGCGAAAAATTAGTTTAGCTCAGATTTCAACTTGCGACCCCTCTAGTGAAAGGGTTTGACTTGTAGATGAAGAAAATTAGTGTTGCGAGCTCGCTAGTACAAGCTACTTGTGTTAGTACCGGTAGAAATTAGTTTAGCTTCGATTTCAACCTTCGACAGGTTTAGTGAAAGGGTTTGACTTGTAGGTCACGAAAAATAGTGTCGCGAGTTCGATAGTACAAGCTACGAGTGTTAGTATCGGTAAAAAGTAGTTTAGCTTTCATTTCATCTTGCGACCACTCAAGTGAAAGGGTTCGACTTGTAGGTGATGAAAGTTAGTGTCGCGAGTTCGCTAGTACAAGTTTCTAGTATAAGTACCAGTAGAAATTATTTTAGCTTCGATTCCAGCTTGCGACCACTCAAGTGCAAGGGTTTGACTTGTGGGTGATGAAAATTAGTGTCGCTCGTTCGCTAGTACAACCTACTAGTATAAGTACAGGTAGAAATTAGCTAAGCACCGACTTCGACTTGCGACCAATTATGTGAAAGTGTTGGACTTGTAGGCGAGGAAAATTAGTGTCGGAGTTCGCTGGAACAAGCTACTAGTGTTAGTACCACGAGAAATTAGTTGAGCTTCGATTTCAGCTTGCAACCCCTCTACCGAAAGGGTTTCACTTGTAGGTGACGAAAACTAATGTCACGAGTTCGCTATTTAATACAAGTTACTAGTGTTAGCACCGGTAGAAATTAGCTTAGCTCCGATTTCAACTTGCGACCACTCAAGTGAAAGGGTTCGACTTGTAGGTGACGAAAATTAGTGTCGTGAGCTGGCTAGTACAAGCTACTAGTATTAGTACCGGTAGAAATTAGTTTGGCTTTGATTTGATTGGAGCTAAACTAACTTCTCGTGGTACGTATGCCTTTAATCATCATTAATTTGCTTAATTTCGCGTTTAATCTTCCCAAAGACTAGCCGACTAATTTATACACCCATTGTGGTCGGGTATCTTATTTTATTTTTTGCTATCAATGAACATTATAACATTTGAAAAAGAAAAATTCGTGACATTTTTTTCATGGCATTCACACCTACTTAAATCCACGAATTTCATTTCGACATTCGTAGAACCGCCAATAACAGCCAAGTCTTTGATAAATGTTATGGAAAATGTCATGCAGCTGTTACGAATTTGAATTTCATTTTAATGATATTCTCAAGCCCGATTTCAATACATCCCTATGTATATCCACTTGTTCAGACACAAGTATTCGTATTCAGAGGAATAGGTTTTAAGTTAAAAGTAGTCTTAATAGCAAATATTTAGTTTAGCAAATGTTTCAATTATTAAAATAGTTAAAGTTATTTGTTTTTTTTTAAAGTTATGGCAGTTAACTTATCTGTATAAAGAGGTAACATTAATTATATATCTGACATCACAAAAGAAAGTCTATAAGTACCTATGAGTTATTGAAGATTTTTATCTTTTTTACAACTTTGCTGAAGTCTGCTTGCAAAGCTTTTTGATCAATCTAAGATTTATTTTGGATTTTTAATAATGTCCAAATTCCCGTTTTCACTTAATGGGAAAAACTAAAATGAAACTTTCTATAACTTTTATTCGGAAGTCAAAATTACTTGCAACCTATGAGAAAACTGATCGTATAGTTAAAACCTTAATTTCCAAATCCTTATCACTTTTTGCAGTTTTTCTCAAATTGCACATGAATTATTCAAACCAGATTTACTTATTATGAAAAGCTGCCTGGTGTCCCAAAAACAAGTGCAAATTGAAGAAAATAAAACTTATTGTAAATTTGAATTTTCTCAAATTCCCGTAGGCACAATTTTTCTGTTTGTGTGAATAACGTGTCACTATTAAGCCTATCCCTTTTCTGATTTATAATAAAGGTAAAGTTTAACTCAACTTGATGTTTATGGTTTTCCGACTTGGAAACTATTGAATAAATTTTGGACATAGGTAATTCCAAATGGATCCCATATGAAAATATAGATACAAGTGGATTCATATGAGTAATGTATAGACGTATTGCCAAGGTTTTTTTTTATCCCGCCCATTTTATTTTTCGGGAGATGGAATGTGTTTATTTTATTAATATCTAAAACACAACTTGTATAATACATATTGATTATCTGAAGTTTTTTCAGTTCACTTAGCAATGCTGGCAAAAATATTCAAGATATAGCGTGATTTTGTCTTGATTAAAAACTGAAACTTATTTTTTAACCAACAAAATTTATAATATTTGTTTCGAGAACTTCTTAAACTTTTGATTGTAATGCTTTTATTTCGAGATACATAATGATATTCATGAATAGAATTTGTATTTTAACACTCTGTTGTTCTATTTGGATTTACTTCATCTAGTCTTATGGAAATTGTGACATTACTCAATTCATGAAATAGAAGAAACAAGCATATTATTTGAGAATCTTATAATAATGCAATGTAAAATACATAATACATTTTTCATTGGTTTGTTTACCTTAGAATTATTTCAGTAAATTCTTTTTAGATTGAATTTAATTTTTGATATTTCAAACGATTTTAAAAATATTGATTTTAAAGTGAATGCGATCAAATCGATTATTTTTATTGATTCCATAACAAATTGTGATTGTTTCTTTGATCCGTTTTAAGAAATCAGCCAATTTTTTGCACTTTGCCCTAAATTTCTGTTCATATTAGGGTAAGTTGCACAATTCATGTCGTTTGTTTGCTCCGGGCCTATCAATGAAACACTAGGTGGATTCTTTTCTCAGGTTCAGTTAAAAAACGCTGATTTCCCCCCTTGATGAAATATGCATAGTTTTAGTAACGAGAGCCGAAAAACGTTGCCCCAGTCTTGGCTGGGAGCTGATGAATATGGATTGGGTGCGCGCCTGGTTTTTTTTGTTTCACTAGAAACGGGAGAATGAATTTCCCAGTGCCCCAATCATCTGATTGCATCCTTCTACTGGTATACTTTGCCGGTACCAATTCTTAAACATTTGAATATTTCAGCTTGATTCTGTTCGTCCGTCGACTCGATTTCGTTTCGATGGGGTCAATCAAATTTGTTCGCTTTATTTGATGACCAAACGTGTCCAGTAAGTTCTGTTTAAAATTCGATGGTTTCTGCACTGTGGCAGGAAACTGCAAAAGGTGAGTTCCAGTTTTTCGTTCAGTGAGTTTGACTTACAAAAGTTGAATTTTCCTTTATGATTTGCAAACTGTGAAACGTTCCACTGCAAATACCAAAAGTTAGAAGGACATTCCTACGAGGAAAGTCCGTTAAACATTTGTCAGAAGTTTCTTATGTACAGTTGAAGTTTGGATGCATGTGAACGTAAATAAGCTGCTCATATGTTTTTTTTTTGCTACGAAATGGTTACGTGACGTGACATATTTGTTTTGGGGTGCAACAATCAGCAAAATAGGGAAGTTCACACATTAGGCTTAGATTATTATGAAAAATGAGTTTTTCCTATTTAGTTTCAATTTTAAAGCTTAGAAATAAAAGTAAAATATCTCATAATATAATTGACAAATTTCATTCTCGAACATTCACGAACAAGACATTCTTGATTGCTTTTCCCTTGTAACTTTTCATGCTTCAATTGTTTTTCCAATTTTCGACTGGTAAGCTCCTGCAAGTAGCTTTTCATTTGCCAGCAAGAATGGAAACAACCTGGAAGGAAAATATTAGCCACCAAACTCATACTGTGTCAGAAATGTGCAACGGAAAAAAGGAAAGCTAGAAACACCATCGTAGTTTTCGGAATAGACGACAAAGAGTCGGAAAATAGCTTCGGTAAGAGTTTTTCCCACGGTGTGGTCCTAACTTTTGGCTTCGGGGTGGGGTACCTAACTAGTCTCGATGCAAGTGCCGAAGTGCACTGTTGTTGCGATGACGAATATGCTCTCCAGCTTCGGTCGTTCGTGGCTGGTGGAATTCTAGTTTAGGGGAGATTGGTTTTTAAGATATCCTTTGTTGACCTGATATTAAGACATTTTTCCATTAATGGTAAACTTATAAAATCTATTCTTTCTAAATGTTTGTTTAAACGAATCCGAATATTTTTTATTATGCTATCTTTACACTACAGATGGATTTGTGTAGCTTTGGATAACCAGACAAGTTTCGTAATTTTTTGAAAGTTTAGAAGAATCAAATTTATACCAATAGTTAAAATCTCTGTTTCTTTGTAATTGCATAATGAAAAGTTTTAGAATTCTATTAAACGTAAATAAAATATGATGCCCTTAGAGCTGAAGGGGCATTAAGTGGATAAAGCTTAGTTCTTTTAGAAATGGGACATTAACGATTGCGTGTATCTCAAAAACCATTCGTTTGATAGAAATTCTTTCTATGAAGGAAATGTAGGTAATCTTATGATAATTCATCAAAAAATTAAAAAAAAAATTTATTGTTTTAGGTATGAAATATTTCAACTTTATTCTTGGAACCTCCCATCGGTCGGCGCACCCTTTTTTCTGTCTTGATTTTGATCAGTTTTTCGAACTTATACTTCGTCTAATCGGTATTTTAGGTGGCTGCATCCTCTTCCTTCAATTTTTTGCTACTTTTCGGTCCAATTCTTCTCTTTTAAAAGAAGCTGAGGGCAATTTAGTGGATACAGCTGTTTGCAAATCATCAAAACTTGATTATTTTGAGCCACTTTAAAGCGTTTTAAAGGTAATTTCTGTTCATAAAACCAGACAATTACGAAGTAAAACCATCATCAGATTGAACTTAGAGTATAATCGATTAGTAAAGACGTAGGTTGCGAAGGTTACGTACAATATTACTCTTTTTAGGCTTTTGAATACAGCGAAAACCAAGAAAAAATCGTGTAAATTTAGATCGAAAACGATGCACGAAAACGGAACATCGATTTTGGTATAAAATTCTACCACGGTGTATTTTTCTCAACAATGTAATTTTTGAAGCGTGTAAATTTAGATCGAAAACAATGCACGAAAATGGAGGACATAAACCGTCGTTTAAAAATACACAATGATATAAATTTCAAAACATATTAGCATTAATATTACAAATCTTTTTTAAATAATCAGATTTTGGGAGTTGTTTATGAATAAATACGCCACATGTGTCATTTTATTTAACATATATTGCCGATACACTGCAAACTCAAAAAATGCACACCATCACTGGCAGCTGGAATTGTAGTTGTGTCCGATGATCCCCAGCAGGGCTATGTTTTGCCGATCAGCGTCAGGCAGCATTCTTGAATCTTTCCGGAACAGCATAGTAATTGGAATCCCCTAAACATTAGAAACATTCAACGTTGATTCGGCTTTTGATCCATTTATAAAACAGCAATTCCTGCAATCGAAAGAGAATTTGAAGTTCCATTTTTTTTTTCACTTCGTCTATAACTTAAATCTACCATTTTTTAATTCAATTCTAAAGAATTTGGTTCGGTTTTAATACTAAATTAACTGCGGAAGCGATTTTTTTTCTTTTCGCACAATAAACCACCATCTCGGATAAAAACAGAACAATTTATGCCGCGAAAAAAAGGAAAACAATGGATCTGTCGTGTTTTACATTGTTTTCGATGTAATTTTATATTGAGATACATTTTTTAGATCGGGGCGTGTAAACATACATCATACAAAATTAAGTTTATACCAACGATTCAAAAATAGATCAAAAAGAGTGTAAAATTACATCAGTTTTGAATTACACTGGTCAAAAAGTAGATCACTCGTATTTTAAATTGCGTATACTTTTAGAAATTTTTTGCTGTGTATAGGATTCAAACGCTGGATTTTTTTTGATACAGGGGTTTTCATAAGTTTTGTCGTCCATCAGAAATCACTGTCTCAATGCCTCGGTACCGGCTACACAGCTTACGAGCTCTGTAACTAGCAAAAAATTGTTGTTTGAGGTAAGATTCAAATGACTCATGACTAGGCAACACTTTAGGCTAATCGGAGAAATATTTTTTGGACATTTTAGCGATCTACACTTAGTTTTTCTCTTATTCAAAATTCAAAATGCTGATATGAAACTTGACTTTCCTGACTTCCCCTTAACCAAGGTAGCTGATCATTGGCTTCATTCCAATGCTTGATTTGAACTTTGTGGACATTTTTGATAGTGTTTGCATACTTCTCCATCACTAACTCAAAGTAATTCTTCAAATAATCAACGGTTTTGTCAGCTATCAATTTTATAATGACGGATTTTGAAGAAAACTGTGCAAAATTATTTTTTTCTGTTTCTCTTACATCGTGAATATCTCAAAAAAGCGTTGATTTAAAATTTAAGAAAAAATAGATCTGATAGTACTTTTTACAGGCAGCAAAATGCTGTAAAATTTTTAAATGTCCGATTATTAAAAAACAAGTTATTAGCAAAAAAAATGTGTCCCATTTGTAAAAGAACTAAGCTTCAAAACACGCTTTCAAGTTTTCGTGTTGAGTTGTTTCCCATATATTGTATGCAAAAAAGAATTTGTCGTTCGAATAGAAAAATATGTAGTAATAATTTAAAAAATCTGAAAAATTTGTCAAACATTGTTTGAAATATGAAAAATTGTTTTTCATTTTTGCACTTAACCCCTTTGGCACTAGGGTGTCAAATGATATTTTAACCCTTTTCTTCCGACGAGGATTAAGATATTTTTTAAAATTGTGACCAACATATACAAATACGTAACGCTCCTAGGGGGAAGGGAGTAAGCTCAAGCGTTACAAATTGTGACATAGGGGAGGGGAAATGGAATGCTCATCGTTACGTAACGATTTTTTCTTCCGATAAATTTTATTTAAATCGCAGCTTTTCGATCTCATGCAATTTTTGACGTGGAACGATGAGCAATCCAGAATCTGCTTGAATTTGTAAGTTACAAAATGATTTTTACTGATTGGTATCCTTTCCTCATATAAAGATTCTGAGAGAGACTTCTCAAGATCTGTATTGAATATTCATGAATTAACAGTTGGAAAACTGAAAGACCTCTTAGAACTCTATTATTCTTTATGGTTTACTTAAATTCACCTTTTATAATTCCGACCAATATTACTAAGTGAAGTGTATTTTGCATAACAAGTTATAATAAGGTAATCAAAATGTAAACATTATTGAGTTCTAGAAGCGATCTGAACAGATATTAACGTAGTTTGTTTTGACCTTTTAAAATATTATTAAAATACTCTTTTTTCGGAGGATGGTGCACAGCGTTACGATTTGAAATATACGGGAGGGATGGGGGTCAAGAAAGGACATTTTTTGCAATGAGTAATTAATGGATGCCGCCCATAGCATAATTACTCATATTTCAAGTGGATGTTGATAAAAGCTTAGTTCTTTTAGAAATGGGACACTTTCTTTTGTTGATAGTTGTCCGAAATTCAAAATTTTGACAGCATTTTGTTGCCTGTAAAAATTACTAATCGACCTATTTTTTTAAGAGTTTAATTGACACGTTTTTGAGATATCTACGATGCAAGAGAAAAAGAAAAAAAATATTTTGCACAGTTTCCTTCAAAAACTATCATTTACAAAACCGTTGATTATTCTAATAATTATCGTGCGTGAGTGGTGGAAAAATATGCACACACCGTTAAAAATGTCCACAAAGTTCTAATCAAGCATTGTAGTGAAGCATATGACTCGAGTCATGCAAACTAAACTTCAAACAACAAATTTTGCTAGTTACAGAGTTCGTAAGCTGTATAGCCGGTACCGAGGCTATGAGACAGATGATTTCTGATGGACGACATAACTTATGAAAAACCCTATATCAAACAAATTCCAACGTTTGAATCCCATAACATGTCTGCTCGTGGTAAGGTCCCTAGCATATCAAAGTATGTATTTGCTGTTTTTTTTGTATAAAAAATAATGATTTGCCAAGATTCTGCTCCTGTGGAAAAAACAACAATTTTCATACGAAAACTTTGATTTTTGCTGTTTTTGAAAGCCTCAAAAGAGTCATCTTGTATTTTAGTTCGCAACCTACGATCTTTACTAATCGATTATACTTTAATATCAATCTCATGATGGTTTTACTTCATTATTGTCTGGTTTTAGCAGCAGAAATTTTATTGAGAACGCATTTAAGTGGCTGTAATATAATCAAGTTTTGTTAATTTCGAAACTGTTGTATCCACTAAATTGGCCTCAGTTTCTTTTTAAAGATAAGATTTGGACCGAAAAGTATCAGAAATTGAAGATAGAGGATGCAGCCTCATAGAATACAGATTAGACAAAGTAAAAGTTGGAAAAACTGTTCAATATCATGACTGAAAAAAGTGTGCGCCAGCCGATGGGAGATACTAAGAATAAAGTAGACATTTTTCTTTAAACAAACGATAAATAACTTTTTTTTTAAATTTTTTCATAAGATTACCTTCATTACCTTGATAGAAGAATTTCGATCAAACGAATGGTTTTTGAGAAACACGCATTCATAACTGTTCCATTTCTAAAAGAACTAAGCTTTATATGGAGCATGAGCTTAGTTTTATTTTCAAAGTTGAATGTTGTCTGATAAACCATTATTTCAAGGCATCTGTTTATTGTTTGAAACACTTTTCATCTCATTTTGTTCGCTTATTTTTAAGTCTTACCTGTCGTCGTCTCTAAGGTCTGGACTTTTCCTTTTTGTGTTATTCACATTACGTCACATTCAAAACTTAGATTTAAAAAGTTTCGGCTGAATCTCGAAACTGTTTTATAAGAAAACTTCAAATCTAATACGATTTATTGTTTTTAAAGTATTTTCGTTTTGGTTTGGTTTAGTTTGTTCATTAAAAAATTGTAGCTTTTAAGAGATGGAAACAACCTCTAAACATGCTTACAAGTGATTTGCAAAATACGGGTATGTATCATAGACCGTAGATGAATGTAAAAGTCTTATAAGAAGCTTATCCAGATTAATGTGTATAACTTTTGTTTCCAAATCGAATTTAATTTCATCTTATTTTAATGGACACATCTATTGATGAAGTTGTAGAAGAAGATATTCCTCTACAATTGGTTGGGGAAATGGTTTATTCTGGACAAAATAATCTGGGGAAATGATTTTCTGGTGATTGAAATTCTGAGGATTTTTCATTCTGGGCAAAAGTTTTCGAGGAAATAGAGTACAACCGTTAGATTTTGCTCAGTTTCTCTAACACGGCAACACGTTTTTTGCCATCAGCATGTTACTTTTACACGGCTCTCGCGATATGCGATATATTCATGATTGCGAGTTACTTTTTTTCCAAAAAGATATGATGAAGCCAAGAAAAAGGGATCAGATCAAGTCTCCCCATTATCCGATGAGGTTTAAAGAACCAAATGCCTTTCAAGGCTCTAGACAAAATTTTCGAGAGTTCATCTTTGGAAATAAAGATCTCAAGGCAGGCCCGTGCGAAGGACCTGTTCATGGGAGGAGAGGGGGGGGGCGGTGGTAAGCAAGCATGTTTACCAATTTTACAACAATATTTCCGAAAACATAGAAAACGAATGCGATTTGAAATTTTAAATAAAACCAGAGTTTAAAGCTTCGGACATAATTACAATTGAAATAAAATTCATATATTTTAACCCAGACTTAAAAAACTAAATCTGAATTCTGAAATAAATTTCGGACTGGATGAGAAATTAATCATGTTCAAAAAATTCCAGCAAGACGATAATAATTGTTGTTTTTTATCTGCTGTAATATTTTGAATTTGAAGAAATTTTTAATCACGATTTGAACTTGAGAGAATTTATAAGAAACACATACCTAATTGATGATTAAATTCAAGTTGATACAAAGAAGAATATCAATTTCATTTCAAGAGTACCAGTGATCAAAATCAGTGATAACATCATTCTTTATAAGTATACATTATACCCGGACCCTATGGCTTCATATAAACTGTTATGGAATGAATGTATTGCGTGTATTGATGTAGATATATTTTCGGAAGAACAAATCAGTCAGGGGTGCTAGTTTACTTACAGGTATTCTGGCATCCGCATATAAACCTGGCTAGCTGGCAACTCAAAGAAAATTTTTATAAATTTAGATTTTCGAGGATTCACATTTAATGATTTTAAATTTTATTTTCCTTAATTAAATTCAAGAATCAGAACTTGACTAGATGATTTAGTTACATCGCGTTAAAGAAAGTCTTTGAGTGTTTGAATATTGAAAGGATTAACGCTCATTTAACTACTTTGAAGAAGACAGCAAAACGATTTGACTTAAGGTTTTAAAAAAATATATCAGATTTAGTTTAACTCAAATCTTCTTTAAAATTTCGTAAAAATTTTCCATTTTTGACAGAATTTGAAAAATTAAAAAAAAGAAAAATTTCAATAACTTTTTTTTTCAGAATCTCAAAATACTAGCAATCTTCGGAAAAGTTCATTATTGAGTTAAAATCTTTATTTAAAAAATATTTGTTATGTTCTACAGTCTTGCGAAAAAATTGTACAAATTCAATTTATTTAATGAATGTTTACCTTTTTTCAAAAGTTTTCTCAAAAGCAAGAGCTGATAGGAAAGTGTCCTAAAATTTATCAATATGAGCTCTTATATTTTCTGTAACTCGTAGAGATGTAGATTTTGTTGCCTTATGTTATTGTTTTAAGACAAGACCGTTTAAATATTCAGCATTGATTAACCAACATGTAAAACAACACCAGGATTGTTTAGCAGTAAATTAAAGAAATTCTATGTATGAGTTTGAAATTGGGTGGTCGGTGTTGAAGGTTTTTTTATCCGATATTTTGGCATTTGAAACCAAAAAAACCGCTAAACCGGTATTTTTTCTAAAACATTCAGATTCATTAAACTGTTTTGTATGACTGCAGCTATAGCCTCGTAAGGTGTTCGCATATGCGTATCTATTGGCGACATTTTAAATTGAGAAAAATGTTTATGTGTTTTATTTGATCTTTTTAAGTCAAAAATTCATCATCATACTCAAAATCTGTTCTTCGTCTGATCATGACCGAAAATGCGAAAATGAAACACAAATTTCACAGATTTTATAAATTTTATAAACGTTTCCAAAGTATCATTTGTCATAACAATGTTCTGCCACTATTTTTCAACCTGCTTTATGAAGATTTTACAATCTTAAATTGGAAGTAATTTTTAGCTCATTAGTTGTTAAAATAACACAAATTTATTTTTTAAATTTCATTCTAATTTTTGAGTAGAATCAAAGACAGTATTTATATAAACCATCAAGTTCACTCATATTTTTCTCGAAACTGTCGAAACACCATGTTTTGAAATAACAAATGCAAGGTACTTTATTTCGATTTATCACTGAAAATTTTCCTAAATTTCATAAAATAAATGAATAAAAATAACGGAAAGTACTATTTTTTGGATTGTGTGAACAAACTTAATCGTAAAACATTTTTAGAATGTTTGTTTATAATTCCAATTTTGAGTCATTGTTTCAAATTATTTTTGATGGGTTTAAGTATTCATTCAAAAAAAAATATGTTGAAATAAAATATAATTTAGACTCAGAGGTAATGCCTTAGTATGAGGTTGTCAAATTGCCCGGTTTGTCCGGATATTTAATACAAAATTTGGGAACAGTCCGTCATGGCCCGGTTGACTGTATTTCACTCATTTTCAAGCGGATTTGTGCCAACGTAAGAACTTAACTACACAATTAGAACACGATGTATTACAGAACACGACACTTAACGTTCTTACAAATGGAAAAAAGGATTCAAAATTACCTTTTTGCCTTTCTAACAGAAAGGTTTGGTTATCGGTCGATTTGAGAGATCATTAATTATGGGTCTTAGACATACCTTTATAGGTACCTATCGACTCAGCTCGACGAGTTCTGTTGATGTCCGTGGATTTGTATGTGCCATTTTAAAAATGTCTAGAACGTTTTTGCGAAACTGGGCTGCACAATTAAAATGATTTTAGTCTCAAAAGAATGCATTTTTTTTTCTACACAACCCTTTCAAAAACGGGAAAAAAACAAAATAGTTGAAACCGTTTTCTTTACCAAATACATATCATACTTATTATGGCATAAAAAAAAGTTGCTAGTGGCGCCTCGAAGCAGCAGCACCAGCAATCATTTATAAATTGAAGATAATCAAAATAAAAAAATAATATTTTTATTAACTCGAGAATTGAACCAAAACCCTTCAGATCCCAAGTTGCAAGCGCTATCCAATAAACCATCGGCACGCTTGATTGAAAGCGGCTCAAACTCAAATAGGTAAAAGGCATTACTAAGACGCACCGTGGTCTGGGCAGTTTCTCAGTCTGCTGGGGCAAATACGGCAACAGTGTTTATATCTTACACTTCTTGCTTTTCAATGCAGCAAATGGCGGATGGGCGTTTCCTTCAGAGTCCGCCATGCCTATAGACATTATAATTTCATTTATGAAATTATAGTGTCTAAAGCCATGCCGGGTGTCAACAAAATGCAGAGCCGTACAGGAAACTGCGTTGGGGGGGAATTTATATGAAGATCTTATGACCCTCGTTTTTTTTACTCGTGTTGAAGAATGAATTTATGTTTTTTTTTTCATTTCTACATACTCATACATAATTTAGATTCAATTTCAGATGCAGAATTCAGATTCAGTTTTCAAATTCAGGATACAGGTTTAGGAATCAGAATTCAAGATTCAAAATTCAGAATTCAAAATTCAGATTCAGAACTCATATTCAGATTCAGAATTTAGATTCAGAATTCAGATTCAGAATTCAGATTAAGAATTCAGATTCAGAATTCAGATTCAGAATTCAGATTCAGAATTCAGATTCAGAATTCAGATTCAGAATTCAGATTCAGAATTCAGATTCAGAATTCAGATTCAGAATTCAGATTCAGAATTCAGATTCAGAATTCAGATTCAGAATTCAGATTCAGAATTCAGATTCAGAATTCAGATTCAGAATTCAGATTCAGAATTCAGATTCAGAATTCAGATTCAGAATTCAGATTCAGAATTCAGATTCAGAATTCAGATTCAGAATTCAGATTCAGAATTCAGATTCAGAATTCAGATTCAGAATTCAGATTCAGAATTCAGATTCAGAATTCAGATTCAGAATTCAGATTCAGAATTCAGATTCAGAATTCAGATTCAGAATTCAGATTCAGAATTCAGATTCAGAATTCAGATTCAGATTCAGAATTCAGATTCAGAATTCAGATTCAGAATTCAGATTCAGAATTCAGATTCAGAATTCAGATTCAGAATTCAGATTCAGAATTCAGATTCAGAATTCAGATTCAGAATTCAGATTCAGATTCAGAATTCAGATTCAGAATTCAGATTCAGAATTCAGAATCAGAATTCAGATTCAGAATTCAGATTCAGAATTCAGAATCAGAATTCAGATTCAGAATTCAGATTCAGAATTTTTGTAAATTTATTTTCGGCATATCGGTGAAAAATTTAGATTCATGGAGAAAGAATATCAGAATTAAAAATTGATGAAGCTGGATGTTGCGAGGTAAAGTATGGTGTACGTTAATAAATTTTCCTTGCAAAAATGTTCTTTCGCTCTTTTCATCATCCGTAAAATTTCTCCTCACTTTATCAATTTTCAATTCTGGAATTGTTTCTCCAAGAATACCAATTTGCACAGTTTTTGATAAATTTGCGATGACTTAAAGATCATTACGCATGAAAACACGATTTTGTTTTGTGAAAACTTTTTTTCACAATTTTTCTGAAATTAAGTTTGCTGCATACTTTTAGGGGTAAAACCATACTATTAAAAGTTGTAAAATCCGAAATCATAAAAAAAAATTTGGATGAAAGAAATTTCAATGTTGAAAACCGTGTGATGCAAAACAATCAAAATGAGATTTACAAGATTAAGAATTCAGATTCAGAATTCAGATTCAGAATTCAGATTCAGAATTCAGATTCAGAATTCAGATTCAGAATTCAGATTCAGAATTCAGATTCAGAATTCAGATTCAGAATTCAGATTCAGAATTCAGATTCAGAATTCAGATTCAGAATTCAGATTCAGAATTCAGATTCAGAATTCAGATTCAGAATTCAGATTCAGAATTCAGATCCAGAATTCAGATTCAGAATTCATATTCAGAATTCAGATTCAGAATTCAGATTCAGAATTCCGATTCAGAATTCAGATTCAGAATTCAGATTCAGAATTCAGATTCAGAATTCAGATTCAGAATTCAGATTCAGAATTCAGATTCAGAATTCAGATTCAGAATTCAGATTCAGAATTCAGATTCAGAATTCAGATTCAGAATTTAGATTCAGAATTCAGATTCAGAATTCAGATTCAGAATTCAGATTCAGAATTCAGATTCAGAATTCAGATTCAGAATTCAGATTCAGAATTCAGATTCAGAATTAAGATTCAGAATTCAGATTCAGAATTCAGAATTCAGATTCAGAATTCAGATTCAGAATTCAGATTCAGAACTCAGATTCAGAATTCAGATTCAGAATTCAGATTCAGAATTCAGATTCAGAATTCAGATTCAGAATTCAGATTCAGAATACAGATTTAGAATTCAAATTCAGAGTTCAGATTCAGAATTCAGATTGAGAATTCAGATTTAGAATTCTGATTAAGAATTTGGATTAAAGATCAACCTGGAATTTGAAATTGGAACTTATATTCAAATATTAGACTAAGTGTTGTAACTCAAAATTCAAACTTTAGAATCAGAATAAGATTTCAGATTTAGTTTACAGAATGAGATTAATCATTTAATAGTCATATTACTTTCCCCTCCTTTTGTGGGAATTTTTCCTCTATGCATGGTTGAGCTCTAAAAAAGGTATCATGCTAGGGCACGCGTCACGGCTATCCATCAATATTGTAGTTGGTTTTACTTATTCAGTAAAAAAAAAAGCATAAAAAAACAGTAAGATTCGAACCGTGACCAGCAACGTGAAAGTTCTGGTTGCTACCACGGCACCATTTCAGCGTGTTATAAATCTTGGAAATTCTACTGTTTAAATACCATTCTTTCCATACATAAAATGAGCTCCTTACATACCAGTTCGCTTTTCCCCAAAAAAACGTATCAGGCATCATTTTTTTATATTGAGATTGGAATTTTTCGTGTTTGAATATCTGAAATCATACTTATATGATTCAGAGGGAAGGAATCTATCATGTATATTCTATATTATTTTATATATTTCCAAATATAATTTAAACTCTGTTAGAAAGGCTCCAATCCACTGTTAAGTGTATTAAATCGGGTTTTTGAGTCGGGCATCGTCCTGTAGATAGGCAACATCGAGCCCGAAACCGGTCGACAAAAAAGGTAATTTTGAATCCTTTCTTCCGTTTGTAAGAACGTTGAGTGTCGTGTCCTGTAATACGTCATGTGCTAATTGTGACTGGATTTCATTGAAAAAAGCCCAAATTTTGCCCGGATTTATTCGCTTTATTTGGCAAATCAAACACAATAAAATAAATCATGTTGTTATTTTTTTAGGGAGCATTAAACACGATTTAAAATCCCTTGATAAGTTTTGATGATAAAATTATTTTTATATAGTTTTTTTTTCTCGATTTTTGTTGAAGAATTTTTGTGTTTTTACCAAAGTTGCCCAGATATTGCCCGGATATTTAGTCATCAATTATGTAATCAAATGCCAGAACCTTGCCAGTTTTTATTTTATTTGAAATTGCCCGGATTTGTCAGACCCGGATACGTTCTGAAAAAATTCTGGCAATCTTACCTTAGTATCCATTTTTTTCCGTGATAACGGTAACAAACGAAATCCTTATATGAGCATCTATTTTTTCAGCAGAACTTGTATCAAAATATTTTAGCAGTAAACAAATTTTGCTTGAATCTCGCAAAATTGGAAATTTAACTAAGATTTTGATGCAGATTTAACAAAATCAGAGCTCGAATTACATGTCTAATAAATGCAAAAACAATTTTCTTTTGCGAATTTTATAAACATATCTTGAATGAATTACATGCGAACTTGATAGTAAAAAAAAATTTCAGTTCACATGTAAATAAGTGGTTTTGGTTTTTGTTTGCTGTTGACTTGTTTTAAGGATGAAAAAATTTACCGGAAATTCCGGGTTTTTGTCACCATTACACTACAAAGATGATTTAATCTTATTTCCTGAAACATGATCTGTAAATTAGTTTTCCAAGATCTGCAATTTTTGCTATGTTTTTACTAGCTTTATTGATTTTTTAATTATGCAAAAATGTATTATTTACTGGTATAGATTTCATCCGTAACTGCTGGAAAGAGGTAGGATCCCATTTTTCGCAATCAAAAACCCTCCCATATCAAATTTGGTTCCATTGATTGAAAAAGTTCTTAAGCAATACAACAAAATTTATAATCCATTCATTTGGAACCCTTTCCATCTCCTTCTCAACACAGCAAGACAGAAGGTTATGTAAAACTCATAGAAACGTATTTTCTACAAAAATTCCCTTCCAGGAATTCGGTTCTCGAGTAATGTAAAAAAAATCATGGGAGCACTCTTCATCCTTAAAAAGTCCCCGCTGGAAGAAAAGAGGGTTCTCAAAATATCATAGAAACATTTCTCGCATTCAAATACCTTCCCGTGTCAAATTTGGCTCCATTTGCTAGATAAGTTTTCCAGTTATGATGAAAATTATATAAGAGCTTCCTATCCCGTTTCTATCTGTTCAATGGGTGGAGGGGGGGGGGGGGGGTACCAAATATTCATAGAAACATTTCTCCCACTCAAATACCCTACCATGCCAAATTTGCTTAAATTTGTTTGTTCATTTCTCGAGCTATGCAATCATTTGTCTTTGTTTTGAGAGATTCCCTCCCCCTTCCAGTGAGAGGGAGGGATCTTAAACCATATTAGAAAGCTTCTCAGGTCTAAAAGCACCAACCTGCCAAGTTTCAGTAAATCGGCTCAGTAGTTTCCGAGTCTATATTCAGAACACCTTTGTAGTTTTTCATATTATGTTGATTATCTTTCTGGAATTGTCAGTAAATTTTCTCGTTGTATCTAAGAGCCCTCGACTCCCGTACACAGGAAAGCTGGCACGACAGGCGACGCGGCAACGACGAAGATAGAGCTTGCATTCGGAATCGGTGGAAAACAGCAATAAATTTTCCAGTGCAGTTTGATCCTTTCGGTCTCCGTGTGCACTTCGTTTCGGTTCTTGGTTCTCGTTGCTTCCTAGAAAATTGGCCCTTTCTGGTGCACCTAGTTGGGTTTTCCCCCGAATGTCTGTGCGTGTGGTTGTGTTTGGGTGTGTGTGCAAGTAACGTGACGTGAGCTTATGTGATGCATTTCCTGGCCCGGTTAGCACTACTCTGACTCATTGTTAAATTTCGATGAGGATAGTTGACGAGTAAATTCCTCCAAAGTGAATGATTTAGTGCGGTGTTCGTTGATGGAATCGGCTCGGTGTGGTGTGAAGTCTGTGTTTAGTCTCTTCCGGACCATTTCGGAACGTTTCTCACGTTCTTTGTTCCGGTGTCGTTGGAGGATGCCATAATTTTTCGCCCTGTTGACACGGTCCCTTTGCTCTGTGTCGCCAAATTGTCTGGGCGTGGATGACTCATCGGGACATCGTTGGTTGGACTAGAAGGAGCCAGAAGCCAGCAAAAAACAACATTCGAAAACCAACCGCGGTCTCTCCATTTCTACTCTTTTGGTAAACGATTGGCTGCTGGCAATTTGGAATGCTCCCCAAACCAAGGCTGGTTGGACGATTTGGAAGTTTTGGATGAGAGAACAAATTGCTGCAGTTCGTGTTTGAATCCGAGATTGAACGGGTCGAGTTCAAGGAGCAAGAATGAACTTCGGAACATCGGTGCCCTACAACACGGCAAGGCAATAAATAATATTGATCGGTCCGGGCGAGAGCGTTTTTCAGTCACCTGTCTGTATGTGCAGGCACCGAAAAAAGGGTGCAGTTTTCCCCCGGAAGATGTCCGGAGCTTTGTTGGGGTAGTGCAGTAGTGATTTATCTTATTTTCCTACGGTAGAAAAGTGAGGGTTTTTCTTAGACGGTGCAGTGTTGTTTTGTAGCAGTAATTTGTGTAGACTCACCTGGCTTCAAAGTGGCGTACTTTGGACAAAGCCTTGAATATCGAGCCGCACTATTGTCTATGTGTTTGTTGATCAACACAATCAATAGTGTGCTGATTGATGTGTTGATTAAGCTGAATCTCCTGACCACTGGCATCATACTTTCGATTAAGCTCGGATCGGAAACGCTGACGACGATGGGTCTCAAAGGAGCCAACATTTTTATAGGTAAATTTTATAATGAACACTTTCTTTCCAAGGGTTTGATAAAAATGTTCCATAAAGATAAAAACTATAATATGTTAACAGAGTTTCAGTTATTTTGGTATCTTAGTTCGTTACTAGCTAAACAAAGGACTAAACCACCTCCGTCGTTAACATTATTCCTTAGTTTCACAGATATGACGTTCTAAAAGTCAAAAGATCTTCAGCAAACATGAAATCAAATTATTTTGAAGGTATATTCAAACTTAATTCTTAAGTCAAACTCAAGTAATAGTAAATTGCTATTAAACTAATTCTTGTAAATAATAAAGCTCATTCCATTGTTAATTATCTTACAGAAGCTTAACTGAAAATGGTTTCACACACAAAATCAAGTTTCAAAAAATCAATCTGAATTTTAAAAGCCTTTTTTTTAATTTTCCTTTTGTAAGATAATTGTTATTGCTTCTATATTGTCAAAAATTTTCATATTTTCAGAAAAATTATGAACCAGTCACAAACGAAAGAAACTTAATCCTGCTGCAACATTTAAGTCTTCAATCGCAAACCTACCTGATATTATTACTGAAAGGGTCATAAAACTATCATTTTTCGTTCGGGTTAATTGTACTGCTGATTTTTATTGTATTACATACCATCTACTCATGAAATCTTAAATTACACTGTATTTTTTTATTACATTTTAATATACATACTTTAATAAATTAGTTATCATATTTATTGCTCAATTAACAGACCGCCCCAAACACATACCTCAACGTAAACTTTCTATTCAGATCCGTATCCTTTTATTAATCAAAATTTTTAATCTTATTTAACATTATGTTTATTCAATATTTGCTTCTCAACAGATATCGTATATAATTTTATATTTTTAGAAGGAATGCATCTAGGTATAACCGAAAAAGATTATTGTAAGGGGTAGCCAGCCATTGTAGGTTTCTGAGAGTTGGATGCCTTCCTTCGACGAACCATCGGACCGTAGAAGCCCTAGAAGCAATTCGAAGACCAAGCCACACAGACATAGGCAGGACCTTGCTACCGATATGGGGGAACTAAACATACATACAAACATACATACATACTGTCAGAAAAGAGATCACGGTCACGTATTTAGAAACTTCACTGTCGTGACACTTGTATTTAGCCCAAAAATCAATTACTTGATTTCAGGAAACTTTAAAACAAACTTTTTCCTAATTTCACATGTAATTTCAACGTGACTAGGTGTGGTAAAAATTTTATGATTTAGATAAAAAAAAGGCTAATTTCTACAAATTTATGATTATTTTAAATAATTTTTAAAAGTTGTCTCTTAAGATCAAATCGATTTTTTTCAGTCGAAAGCTCTTCGTAGTGTCACGCTGTCTTTAATAATCTTTATAAGAAGTGGTTTTTTTTTAAACTTTGAATATGAGATATTTAATCATATTCTGCGATGCTGGCAAAACAATCATTTTCATGATGGTTTTCTTTTCAAACGTTTTATTAACTGTATTTCAACTTTGTTACATTAAATGCTACACATTTATTTTTTTTTCAAATCAAAATACTATGCGAAACTATGTTTTCTGAGATCTCAAAAATAGTGATTTTGGGAAAAAGGTCTATTTACTCATTTATATTGATTTCTTAGCTTCTCCTAGCTACAGCGAATGCCACGCACATATCAGCCAGCTGTCATTATTGTAAATCTTAGAGGAACATCTTTTTTATCATTTAGTGATACAAATTTGCAAAAAAAAACGATTCGATGTGGTTTTATGACTATTTTGGTAAACAGTGCTTCAAAGTGGGGTTGGGCACTTGAGGGTTAACTTGGCATGTGACTTTCTGGTATGCAAATGATCTTTTTAGCTGGGGCGCGAAAAATTTATTATGCACTATTCTTCCGACACAGGGAATAGTTCATTAGTTCATTGTTCAATATGGTTCTTCAATATTGTTTGGTAAAACAAGCACATCAAAGCAATCATAATTTCTACAATATTTAATCGATTTTGCAAAAAAAATCTATTGAAAATAAACGTTTTTCAACGTTTTTTTTTATCGGTTTCTTATCAGTTATTCACGACTATTGTTCACAAAACTGACACACTGAAACTGAAATTTTTAAATTTTATATTCGGAAACAGTGTCCGAATTTAATTTAGAAACATGGGTCAGTGAATGAAATGTTTTGACCATTTTATAAACTAGTGGTATTGTTCACAATAATTTATGTATTTATCGAAATAGGTTATTACTTTTGAAACGTTCTGATCATTTGTTCAGGGTGTGTTACTTTTAAAACATTCCAGGAGCAGTTTTCAAGAAACGAAAACATCGCATTTGTCGAGCTTCATATGAGTTTAAATATTAATAGACATAACTGTTTGATTTACATATGTGTTTTTTCTTCTACTTTCTAATTAAAAAAATATTGAAATTATTTTATTGACTATATTGATAAAATTTTATATTCTTTGAGACAGAATATTTAAGAATTGAAAAATTATAGACAGATAGAAGATTAGTATAAGGAGAAAGATGTTGAAAATGAGCTGATGAGTAATTTTAATTTGAAAATTTTTTCATCGCATTTCATCTTTGACTCAGTAATTTTTTTTAAATAATCTGGTTTTTGTTGAAAAACACAAGTGGTGCTATTCTTATTTCGCACTCATCTTTCATACTTTTGGTCCTCAACGCCAATCGCTACGTCTAAAAAAAGTGAACTTTTCCTTGATTTATCCGTTAAAAAATTCAGAACAAAATGTAGAAGAAAATTTTGGCGTTTGCACTGCAAGTTTTCCTCTTGTGAGGCGAACAACGCTAGGCCTACTATTGGGTGTTGGTAGCTTAAATTCTATCTGTATCTACCACTACAAGGTAGAAGACCCGTGAGGAACAAAAAGATGAAATGTTATGAAAAGTTTTTCAAATTAAAATTACCCTTCTGCTCATTTTCAACATCTTTTATTTTATTCTATTCTTCTTTCCGTTTATAATCTTTCAATTCTTAAATATTTTTTCTCAAAGAATATAAAATTTTACCGATATAGCCGATAAAATAATGTCAAAAAATAAATCTACGGTGATTAACTCTTCATTTCATAAAAAAAATTGTCAAATAATTAGGATTGAAACTTCTTATGCTTTTGGCAGAGTTTCGTAGACTTATCATATATTCGCAACTCATTTGCCGAACCAAAAGATGTGTTTCCCTCTGAGAAAAATCTAGTGTAAAATATCTCGAATGCCCTTCAACTTCCTCACCCAAACTAGTATGCCTGTTAAAAGTAAATGAAAGTGTTAACGAACAAAACCACTTTTGGCTTTGATATTTGTTTCAAAACACGTCGTCATCGTTCAAGGTTGTCGATGTCATCGATGTTGTTGTTTTTGTTGTTGTCGTTCTCAGTTACCTTCTTCCTAGTTTCTTGATATTTTCTGATGATGAGCACCACAAGGTGAGCTTTTAGTGTCAACATTACGGGCGAAAGTTTCCTTTCATATTGCGGCCCCTCCCAGAACAACGTGTCTGTCGATGTCGGCTAATGAGATCCCCTGTTCTTATTTTTTGCTTGATTTTGCTTATAGCTTAGTAGGGAATATGTTGCTGGGAGATAGCTCCAATCAGCTCAGCTTCCAAGGAAATTGGGAATAGGGCGGTGTTGTTAGAGGCAGGAATTTACTGGGGAAGTCAGTTCCTTTCCAAGTTATGTTACTTCCGAAGAATCTCAATCTACGAAAGGTGGAGATTTCTTTTTGGGTTATTAAAGCGGTAGATTCTGCGACTTTCTGTATATTTGGCTAGGCAACATGAAGTGAAATGTTTAACCTAAGTTTGTTCGATATATCTGATCTAAAGGATATAGGGGAACTGGGGGTAAGACGCCCACGTTAAAGAGAATCTTTCATAACTCATAAACAAAGAAGGCAATCCAGTAAATTCGACAAAAGTTTTGAAAAGGGGACGGTTCTTCACCAAAAACATATGAACTAGAACACCTAAACCAATAATATAAGTCTTTTGAAAATATGCTAGATGGAGAAGCGCAAATTAGAAGAGTTGCGGCTTTGTTTGTTTTGAAATACAGTCAATTTCGGTAAATAAGACGGACCGAAGAAGCGCAGATTTGAAAGGATGTTGCTTTGTTTGTTTTGAAATGATACCATTTCCGACAAATAAGACGTACTAAAGAAGCGCAGATTTGAAAGGCTGCTGATTTGTTTGTTTTGAAATGTTGTCAATTCTGGTTAATAAAACGGAGTGAAGAAACGCAGATTAGAAAAGCTGCTGTTTTGTTTGTTTTGAAATGATGCCAGTTCCGGCAAATAAAACGAGCCGAAGAAGGGCAAATTAAAAAGTATGCTGTTTTGTTTGTTTTGAAATGATGCCAGACGGACTGTAGAAGCGCAAATAAAGAGTGTTGCGGCTTTGTTTGTTTTGAAATGCTGTCAATTCCGGTTAATAAGACGGACTAAAATAGAGCAGATTTGAAAGGATGTTGCATTGTTTGTTTTGAAAAGATACCAGTTCCGGCAAAAAAGACGGTTTGAAGAAGCGCAGATTAGAAAGACTGCTGCTTTGTTTATTTTGAAAAGATGCCAGATGAACTGAAGAAGCGCAAATTAGAAAAGTTGTGGCTTTGTTTGTTTTGAAATGCTGTCAGCTCTGGTTAATAAAACGGACTAAAGAAGCGCAGATTGGAAAGGCTGCTGCTTTGTTTGTTTTGAAATGATGCCAGATGAATTGAAGAAGCGCAAATTAGAAGAGTTCCAGCTTTGTTTGTTTTGAAATGCTGTCAGTTCCAGTTAATAAGACGGTTTAAAGAAGTGCAGATTAGAATGGCTGCTGCTTTGTTTGTTTTGAAATGATGCCAGACAAACTGGAGAAGCGCAAATTAGAAGAGTTGCGGCTTTGTTTGTTTTGAAATGCTGTCAGTTCCGGTTAATAATATGAATTGAAGAAGCACAGGTTTGAAAGGATGTTGCTTTGTTTGTTTTGAAATGATACCGGTAAATAAGACGGACTGAAGAAGCGCAAATTAGAAAGGCTGCTGCTTAGTTTGTTTTGAAATGACGCCAGCTCCGGTAAATAAGACAGACTGAAGGAGCGCTAATTTTCAAGACTGCTTAAAGAAGCGGGCTGAAAAAGCGCAGATTGGAAAGGCTGCTTTGTTTGATTGGGAATGATTCCAGTTCTGGAAAAAAAATCGACTCATTTGAAAACTTCGAAACGAACAAAGTTCGAATTTTAAATGTAGGTTCCAATGAAATATGAAAAGAATCTGTTGTAAAATTTGCTTGGCGAAATTCAATCATGAGATAAGAGGTGAGAAGGAATGTGGAAAAGAGAAAAAGAATCTACAAGGTTAAAATAAATAAAACTAATACAGACCCCGTTCGTTTTTGGCAACATTCGATTTTGGCAACATCCTATTTTGGCACATGTGCCAAAATCGAACGGTTTTTAGAATCAACATTACCTTTTAGTTTTCGTTATAACAGGACCAATTTAATTTAGAAAAAAACCATAAATACGTTTTTATGTTCTGAAAGGGTGATAAAATGCAACAATTAAAACGAAAGTTTTTTAAAAAAATTATAAAGTTGAGAACTTTTGACAAAAAAAGAAAAAATCAAAAAGTAAAAAACAAATTCAAGCAAAATACTGAAAATGACAAAAAACAACTAGAAAATGATGAAGAACGACAAAAACACCAAATATGACTAATGAAAACAAACATTTTATAAACAAAACAAGAAAAGTGGAAAATGCTTCAAAAACATGATTAAAAAATTAAAAATGACTACAAATGGTCGAAAATTGACCAAAAATAACGTGTTTGATAATAATAACAGTTATTTTGTAAAAAAAAACTGAAAAAAAAGTTGAGATAAAAAACCGTTTGATTTTGGCAACATTCGATTTTGGCAACACAAAATGTACGAGCGTGTTTCCAAAATCGAACGGGTTGTGTATGTGACACAAACACTGAAATAGATGCTTCAAAGAGTAAACAAAAACACCAAAACTAATCTTGTGGGAGTCGGACGTGTTGAAGCGAGGTGCTGAATCATAGTTCAGATCAATCGTCAGTTGCTATCCGAATCCATTTGTACGAGAGTATCGGCCATTTGAACATTAGAGATGCAAGTTGAATGCAAGTTATGTTAGAGCTTGAATGAATTTCAAATTCAGATTAAGTTTAGCTCATGGGATTACATTGAATTTTTACGGACCTCTCATGATGAGTTTAAGAGGTTTTTTTCGAAGTGTAAAATTTAATTGTCATTTTCGAAACTATCTTGTGTTCTGAAATTTTTAAAATATATCACTTCATAAATGTTCATGTTTTACTGTAAGTTGCATTTTTTTTGTGGGACATCACTTTTTTTTTTAATGAAAAAAGTTTTTCAAAAATCTAAAAACTTTCTAGTGTCAAATTCTGCTTATTAAACGAATTTATTACATGATTATTACATGAAAGTTAAGTTGATGTTTTTTCGCATCAAACAGAGTTTGTCTGTGCAAATTTATTTTTATTTTTAGTTCCTACGTGAATGATTTAAAACGCTATTCTTCAACGAACAAAAATAAACTGACAAAAAATCTGATTGGGTCTAAGAAAAACTAACATACATTTTTATCTTCTCTCCTTTTCCCTCACAGGTAAGACCTGCCGTGCCCTGCCCACTTATGAATGTTGTCGGGTGAAATTTACCTCCGATCGCCATTGAGCGTGGTGCTGCTACCGCCACCCTCATTAATAGAACTCTGTAGAACTATGGCGGCAATTGCAACGCTCGCCAATCAGCAAAATATCGATGATGACGACATCTTCCTAGGTAATTGCTCTCTGAGCTGGGTCTCGGTATTCCTCTTCTGTACCAAATGTTGCTTAACCTCTTAAGCTGGTTTTTTTAGTTTTCCAATTAAAAACACACACATTTTCTCTGTATACCTTCTCTTTAGTTTAGCTTTAGTAAGACACAGTCTCTACACGTAAATACAGTACAACACAGTCCAAATAGTCGTTTAGCTGTCTCGTCTGAAATTGGCTCCATGCCAAGGATTTTCGCTAATCTGTTACATGTTGTCCCCGTTTTTTCGATCGAGCAAAACCCCAAAATTATTCAATCATTCATGTGCAATAGTTCTGATCTCCAGAGAGATTCGATTAGAAAAACAAACATACACACTCTTTCCAAACTTAATTTCCACCCATAGAAGAGAAACACACTTTGGTGATTGTCGGTATCTTCTTTTTTTTTATCTTTCGTCTTTCCCAAACTTGTGGGTGTAATCCGCTTTAGGTTTTTGCTTTTGGGATATCCACGTCAAAGCTGTTCAGTCATCACCGGTATTGTTTTGATTTTTATAATCTAGCGTAGTAGTGATTTTGCCCAATTTCGGTTTGGATATTTTGCCTCGTTTAGTTAGATTTTCTGTAGATTAGCGTTTAATGTGTATAGTGTATTATAATTGTTCGTTGTAGTTGAGACTTTTCAAATGTATCTAACGGTGTCTTTTCAGGACAATTTAAAGAAAAAAATTGGCATCTCTGAAAATTGGGCCCCTATCCAAAGCACTATTCACGAATAAAAATTTATCGGGCGGTCTAGAACTTTTTTTTAAAGATTAACGAACAAAATAAACGATCTAATTTATAAAATGTTCACTTAAATTACTCCTAGAAACTTCAAGTTTTACATTTTTAAATTTAAATGTAATAAAATTCCATTAAAAATAAATAATACTTCCCAAGAAGTTTAAAAAAAAATATTTTAATCGAACGTTTCCGGTATAAAGGTTTAAATTTCGAAAAAAATTACAAATTATGCATATAAACGCCAACTTTCTGTAGAAAGCTGTAAATTAAACTGGCAATACTGGTCCAAATTAATACAAAAACTGTTATGAAGATGTATTCTCTATGATTGTTTGAGAGAAGAGCGATTCAATTTAATCATTCAGCATTACATCGTCAAAAATTATTTAAACTTTGGACATATTTGAGTGTGGCTCAAAAAAAAAAACTGAAAACTAACTTCTTTGATAACGTTTAAAAGTGTTATGCTTAGTGCAGCGTTTACAATAAAATATGTTAAACACATCAAGTTCCTTAAAAAATGTTGCCCTTTAACATCATGTTTCTATTTTTAAGAATGTTTTAAGCTTATTATTTAATTATATAGATGTTCTAAAGTTGTCACAACGTGTTTGGTAAACTTGAAAAATCTTATTATACCTATTCTTTTATATTCTTGTTTCAATATGATGTTCGGATTTTAGGCGCACTTTATCATTTAACATAAGAACTTTTTCTAGAAATCAGTCAGAACGCTTAACTTAGACCAGCGAGAAGGAAGTAAGAATTATTGAGCACTAAGGATTGTATTTTTTAATTGTTGGAAAATTTTTTGCACCATGTACACTGTACAGGCTTGTCACATTTATGGAACCTTTGGAGATCGACTTAGAAATGAATTAAGTGTTTTTTCCTAAATAGAAACAAGTTATTACAATGGATGGTTAAATTGTAACTTTGTTTCCTCCCAGCAAACATTTATGAAGGTATAACGCAGGAACAACAGAATTATTCAAACGAATATATCAGATTAAATTATTGTATTTAACTTACCAAAATAGCATATAGATACCAAAGTGGAGGCGATATATCTACAATGACAAGATTCCAACGATTCGATTTTCCAACAAAAAGCAAAATAAACGAAAAAAAACAATTCCTCGACTGAGATTTGAAATCCAGTCCTTCGAGTTCGCAGTCCGGTATCTTATCACGATGCCAACTCATTAGATGATAAGGTCCTCGCTATAGCTCTACAGGTGAGATTTTCTTTTTACGAACTGGTCAAAGGAAGAGACTGGAGAGAATGTCAATTGAAGGACCGCCCATTTATCGTAAATCAGTTCACTCAAATCGTAGATGTCGAATAAGCCTATTCTCAACTTTTTGGAGACATATTTACGAATTGACTGAACTGCTATCCGATTCAATTTTTTTTTGGGCAAAGCTTGTCGTAAATGAATGATAGAATATCACTCAATACCAAACATGTTTCCGATAGTTATTGAAAATGTCTAAATATTCGATTTGGATTATCATTTCTATTACGATTTCATGTAAGCTGGGCTATACTCAAAACTGCATTCTATCTTCCATAAAAAAAATCATAGAATAGAATCATTATAGAATGCACCTTCATAGCAGTATTTTAAAACATTTTACAGGGTTGCCAGTTTTCTCTATAGCATATTTTAGAAGTTATTTTTGAAAATTTTAAAATTTTCCTTGAAATATATACCTAATTGTCGAACATTTACGGTAAAAATAATCAATTTAAAATTTTTTTGGAAATATGTTCTAATTTTGAAGAATTTTGAAGGAATACATCTTAGTTTGAAAATGAAAAATTTGAAGTTAGTTAATGAAAATTTCAAAAATTTGATCGAGTATTCTGTAAACAAATCTTCACAACTTCACAACATTTTTGTTCAAGACCCCCGATCGCTTTTTATGTGAATTGTGGGAATAGGAAAAAAATCTTCCCAATAATGTGGTAAATTTTCAGGGAAATATTCTATTTAAATGTTTGCAATAAAACACCGTATCCTAGATTAATTATTTACGAAAAGTTTTCTTTAAAAATGCTTCTGTTATATGTACATAGTTTTTTGCGCTTTGTGTTTTTTTTTGTAAAATCTACATGCGTTTCAGAATTGTCACAACCCATCGGCCTGTATATTTTAATACGGAAATATAGTGTTTCAAATTTTCTGCTGCAAAGGTTAGCCTAGCAACGTACCCACAAAAATACAAATCGTTGCCGTTAAAACTCCGTATGGACTGAATATTTGTTTTCCACTCAGCATTGATCATCAAGAGAGTTTATGGGATGGGATGTGGTTGAGTAAATGAGTCTAGTTGGATAAAGCAAAAGAAGCTTGCAGATATTTTTTAAACACCGATATTGTGAGGTTTGAAGTTTTTGGAGATTTGATTGTGATACGCGTCCCCACACTATTATAAGTTAATATAGAAAACAGTGAATGAATGCATAGTAAAATTTCAGCAGAACATGTTGAGGTACAAAGTTTTTTAATCTCCAGATACAGCACAGAGAGGGGAAAGGTTAGTCAATATTTTTAATATTTAATAAAAAATAATTATCAAAATTGAGATAATTTAAAATGAAATTGTTTTTTAAGCATTTCTAAAAGTTAATACGATACCTATTCGTTCTCCCCCCTTTCCCATGGAGATTTTTTCCAGGTAAAAATTTCATCGTAGTAAAGGAAATTTTTTTATCTTAAAAGTTGTTAAAATCTATGTTAACAGAAAAGTCAGATTTTTTTTAAATCACTTTAGGCTTGAGGGATATCATTTTATGATATCATATGCATTTATGCCGATCACAAATTAAAACAAATTTCAATTGTACATCTAGATTTGCAACTCAATAAACCTTGTGTTTCGAAACGCAAATCTTGACATTCAAAAACTCTACCTCGTCTTTAGAATGAGTTTCTTATTTACAAGTCTAATCAAACCGATTCAGTATTTGAAATCAACCATTTTAACTTCAAAATTAATCCATCGAATACTATTTTTTTACATTAAATAGTTGGAAGCCATGTATCATGACTCAATTTTATGTTTTGTTTCTTGATCATCCCATTTGAATCGTTTTGATAAATTACACAAGGCCCAAAAGTTGTCATCTTTCGAGGAAGCTAATTTTGACTTATTTGGGTACTCTGGATCTAAGTATAGAGTTTTTCTATCAGCTTTCGTTTTCTTAATAACTTTTAAAAATATTTTTAAATCATTTACGAAATTTCTGTATTTTTTTTTGACGAATCATCAAAACAAAAGAAATTTTTTTTTGAATAATTGATTTTCAACTTTCCCCAAGACTTCATGTTATTTAGAGTTCTGAAAAAAAAGTTATAGAGGATTTCTCTTTGATTTCTTTTTTTGAATTTTTAATGACGTTTTAAACCAATTTGAATTTAAGATAGTTTCATAGCAAAAATTGAATCGGGTTGAGAGTTTAAACAATTTTCATTAAATGAATTTATTTTTTAAACTTAATTCAGTAATGTCAGAAATACTTGTAATTATCCTTTTTAAATTAAGAAAAAACTGTAGAGATGCCTTACGTTAACAGTTATGTTCTATTATTTAGTTTTTGAAATAGTTAGATGAGTTAATTAAAAAAAAATCCCTCGTAAATGTTAAAAATTTATCGAATGATTTAAAATACATCTTGATTTATATGAACATTTTTTATAGATTAGTTTTATTAAATTCTGAATTTTTGTGTTCTCAAAACATAATTTTCTTGAAAGTCTTTGAAACTAAATCTTTAAGTAAATTGCGACCCAGAGATGGGTCTTGACTCAAACATTCAGTCAACAAAACAAAACAAATTTTTTTCGCATGTTTTTCAACATCGATTTTCTCAAAACTAAATCTTTAATTTAAAAAATATAGGTTCCACCTTCTGCTCTCCAGGACACAATTATTCAATTGAATGTGACAAATATTTAGAGTTTAAAATTTAAAAGATTTAGGGAAGATGAGGGCATAACGAGCACCCAGGGCATAATGAGCACTCCTTTTTTCTACATAAGTACGTATTTTCTTAAACGAATTTTCATGAGGATTTGTTTCGTTTTACCTCTAGTATTTATTTTTCACCAAAAAAGAAATATCCTTTTCATCTTTACAGAAATATTAAATAATAACCAGCAAGGTTCTCAAGTGACGAAAATATTATTATTTTAGAGCACCACCAAATAAGCTTTTATGACCTTTAAATCATCTTGATCTGAAATGTACGCATTGCAACATGATCTACACATTGTTTCTCAATTTTCAACATCATAAAATTTTTGATTTTTCACATTAATCAATTTTAAAACCCTTTTTTACTTTAATTTGTTCACTAGAGGCGAACAGAGCACTTTCAATGAAGGCATAATGAGCATTTTCTGCCGGGGAATCTAGCAGCGAATTCAACTCGATGAAGTCAACTGAATATTAGAGCTACAGCTAGGCTTGTTTCGTCTGTCGATTTGGCCTATTGGTGAGGTGTCGGAGAGGTAATCAGTAGACTCGAGTTAGATTCCTGTTTGAGGGGATTTTTTTTTTTGCACATACCATTCATGATTGATTTTTTTTATTGTTACATTATACGGCTAATAGCATCAAAGCATCATCCGTCAAACAAAACACCAGAAACATAATGTATGAGCATGTGTTAATTCTTTGAATTCTACAAACAGACCTAGATTATTTTGTTATTGCTTTGTTTGATGAATCTACGCCTCACCGTTTAGTGCAATCATGATCATGAATGATAAATGAAAAAAAAAATCACCTCGACCAGGAATCGAACTCGAGCCTACTGATTACCTCTCCGACATCTTACCAATAGGCCAAATCGTCAGACGATTCAAGTCAAGCTGTAGCTCTATTACACAGTTGACTTCATCGAGTCGAGTTTGCTGCTAGAATCCCCGGCAGAAAACGCTCGTTATGCCTTCATTAATGGTGCTCATACTGCCTCGGGGGGTTTCTCATTATGCCTCTACAGTGACTGGTTTTCAGCTTTCGGCAAAAATTTTCAAAATGCATTTTTAAACGTTTTTATCTACTTTTTCAAGTTTCATCCAATTAGGCAACAGACTATTTGAATGTCTGAACACGAAACAATGATGTCATTCACATATTACAGCTGTTCTCTATGGTTAAATAAGAGTTTTCTCTAAGGTGGCCATTATGCCCCCATCTCCCCTCATTGGAAATTTTTTAACGTTTAATTAATTTTCATTGATATATGAAGCCCTTGGAGCTAAAGGGGTATAAGTGCATAAAAGCTTATTTCGAGAAAACACGCTTTTAAATTGTTGTGTTTAGTCATTGTTTATATCTTTTTCGGAAATTTGTATTTTTCTTTGGAGTCTTAAATTATGCAAATAAAATTCCAAAAATCTGAAAAAATCAGGAAATAAAATTTGAAATATGAAAAATCGTTAAGCACCAATAACTCAATATCGACCATTTTGTCACTTATACCCCTTTGGCTCTGAGGCCTCATATGTATTTTAATTGATCTTAATTTTTTAATAATCTTTTGCAAGTTCCAAGAATGATTCGAATCAGCAACTTAAAAGTTGAATTATAATTCGCAATGTAAAACTAATTTGTAATATTTTTGTGCATTCAATTTTTACAACAAAATTTCTTTTTTTTTTGGTTTTCTATTTACTTTCAGTTTCTTATTGATTACTTCTTAATCTATAGTTTGCAAGTGTATTTGAACATGTTGTATCATTAATATTTAAAGTTTTTATTTGGAACTTCCGAACTTTTTTAGAATTACAATATAAAAAAGGGTTAAATCTGTGATTTTGATCACTGGCACTCGTGAAATATAATTAAATTTTTTCTTCTTATTATCGAATATAACTATATCATTAAGTATTGAATAAATTCTTTTAAGTTCAAAATTCCTCATTGAGAATTCAAAATCACCATTTGAAAGTCACATTTCAAATGTTGATTTTTTTTTTGATAAATTCAAGATATATTTTTTTTTAATCAATCCTTCAATTGAAAATAAATGCATCATTTTTCTAACAATTTTCAACCATAGTTAGTTTTTAACCCGTTCTGACATATTTGAAAATTCTAATTTTTGTAAATTTAAAAGTAAGACCGGAGACATTTGAGTGAAGCTTTATTTGGCTCTTGTTACTAAAAAAATTAAAAGTCATAACTGCGTAAAATTTAATTTGATAAAAACAGTTTTTCAGCAGGAAATTTGTTTGGAAGGATTTCAATGTGAAATGAATGTTTCTTGAAGATTGATGGAATGCTCCAGATGATATATTCATTACAGATAATCCCACTTTCATGAAAAAGATATTTAAATTAATTTGCTTCTTGAAAAGATATATTCAAAAAATCAGACGAACGATCTGAAACTTTGGGCGTGGTTGAGTCCATTTCTAAGCTTTAAATTGATTTTCATTGCGTAAAAATCGATCGACTTACAAGTAAGTCCTCAAGTAATCTATATATATAAAAAGCAATCTCTGTGGGTTTGTTTGTTTGTTTGTTTGTCCTCTATAGACTCAGCCGTCTTAAGAGCTAGAGGTCTGAAATTTGGCATGGATGCTCATTAGGACCAGGAATGATGAAAAATGTTTTTAGATTTTCGGATAACCCCTCCTGAAGGGGGTCGTCCATACAAGACAAATATTGCTTTCGCGATATTGACGTGATTTTTCGTCGGATTGGGATAATAATTTGCACATAGGGATTTTGAGAGATCAAAAATCGATTCCAGGTGTTGAATTTCGTGTCAGGGGTCGCAAAAGGGGTTGTCCATGTTAACTATTCTGTGTTTTTACTATATTGACGTTATTATGAATTGGATTGATATGAAAATTTTTACATGAGTGTTTTGAGGGACAAGCAATCGGTTCCAGGTATTGTATTCAGAGTCAGGGGTCGGCAAAAGGGGTCGTCCATATAAACTTTTGAATGTTTTTACGATCTTGGCGTTATTATGCATTGTATTTAGATGAAAATATGCAGACGGGGATTTTAAGGAACGGACAATCGATTCCAGTTATCACTTTTTGTAGAAGGGGTTGGCAAAAGGGGTCGTCCATATCAACTGTTCTATGATTTTGCGATATTGGCGTTTTATTACACATCGGATTGTGATGAAAATTAGCATAAGAATAATTTGAGGAACGATCGATCGATTCCAGGATTCAAATTAGAGTCAAAGGTCGGCCAAAGCGGTCGTCCATATTAGGGACCATTTAAATATAACGTAACGCGTTTAGGGGGGGGGGGGGAGAGGGGTTATAGCAGTTTGTTACGGTTTAGGATTTTTTGATAGAAAATATGATAAAAATGTGTTACGTAGAGGGGTGGGGGGTTTGAAAATGCCCGAAAATTGCGTTACGTAATATTTGAACGGCCCCTTATCACTGTTTTTTTGCGAAATTAATGCTTAATTAAATTGAATTAAGATGGAAACTTGGTACGTGGGATTTTCAAGGAACGAGTGATTGATTTCAAGAGTCGAATTTTAATTCAGAGGTCTGCGAAAAAGGTCGTCCATATAAACTGTTCAATGATTTTGAGGTATTCATGTTATTGTGCATTGGAATGAGATGAAAATTTCCACATAGAAGTTTTTCGAGACGCTCAATTGTTTCAGATTTCAAATCTCGAGTCAGGGGTCGGCAAAAATGGTCGTCCATATTATCTGTTCACTGTTTTTGCTACATTGGGGGTTATTCTGCGAGTCGAGTGACGTGACTCACAAAATTTCACTTCTTTATCCTGACTCTAGGAAAGGTTTCAGAAAAGAAACGTTTGTATGAATGAGCTTCAAAAATCGATCACAGGACATTTGGGCTGAAACTTCTAGCCTAGAGTGGTTTCTGGAGTCGGCACAACGATGTGAATTTTGCATATCACGTAACGTGACTCTCGGAATAAGGCAAATTCTCTTGATTATACATCGGATTATAATGAAAATTTGCACATGGGAGTTTTTCAGTACATGTAATTGATTTCACGTGTCAAATTTTTACAAGGAATCAGTAAAAGGGTTCGTCTTAATATTTTCGATATTTTTTTTTTTGCAATAATTACGTTGTTAGGCATCATATTGAGACAAAAATTTGAACACGAGAGTTTTGCAGGACGAGCAATGGATTCCTGATAACAAACTTTCTATTAGACGACAGAAAAAGGGGTCGTTCACATTTACTGTTTAATGTTTTTGCAATAATTGTTTTATTATGCATGAGATCCAGACAATAATTCATTCACGAATGTTTTACAAAACAGAAAATTGATTTATGAATAAAAATTTTTAATCAGACGACAGAAAAGGGGTCGTTAATATTAACTTTAAAATATTTTAGACATAATTTCGTTGTTATGCATCCGAAAAAGACAAAAATTCATACACGGATTTTCTTTTCGACGGTTAACTAATTTCTTATTTTAAAATTCCGTTTGATGGAAAAGCAAATAGGTCGCTTGCAAATTCTGTTTAGTATTTTAAGCCACTTTGTGGTGAAAATGCGTCCCAATTACCAACCAAATACAAAATCATCAGCTTTAAAGTTCAAAACGAGACGAAGTTCGTACGGGATCAGCTAGTTATTTTATAAAATCAAATTTTCTTCATAGGGGTAACGGTGGGCAAAATCGCGTCCTTTTATACTTTCACCTGTAAAAAGACAAAATTTCAATACGTTTCAGTTCTTTCAAAGGAATTTCAATGACAAAAAACATTTATGTTGTTAGAACATATAAATAAAAGAACATGACTGAGCAAATAAGGTCAAATAACACTTCACTCAGATGTCTATGGTTAAATTCTGCAGAAGATTTGAGTTTCCGAGGAAATTTCATGTGTGATAAATGCTATTCCAGACTCGCAAACCGACACGGCTGTGTGTTTTTTTCGATCTTTGGGTCCGAATTCTCCCACTGTGCATTAGACGGTTTACATGGAAAACCCCCCTCAAAAGGGGCCGTCTCCTAATTGAATTTCATCTGAGCTTTGAAGTTCTCATAATTAGCTACCGTAACAAATATCAGCATCTTTGACCACATGGTGGTTGACCAAAGATTTTTAAAATGTGCAACCATTGAAAAAAAAACGGACAACATCAGGCGCGAGTGAACGACATTAAATTTGCCTGTTGCAACTTTTGGCACAAACAAACCTTTTTGAATGAATTTACATTTTAACGTCACTTTTTTCGAACACTTGAACTTTTGGATCTTGTTGACCAATCCTGTATGAGTGCAATCGACAAAAAATCGAGTGAATTCGGTTGAAATGACTAAAATGCAGCATAAAAACCAAAATCATGTGCATAGCTGAGGGATTGTAACATAGCTCAGTTAGCAAGTCAGTTGCTTTCTGAGCCGATGTCCACGAGTTCGAGCCCAAGAGTAAACATCGAACACAGCTGTAGTACCGGATAAGTTTTTCAATAACTGTTCGCCAACTGCAACGTTGATATAAAGTCGCGAATGCCATAAAGACGGTAAAACGACTGTAATCGAAACAAAAAAAAAAATGCATAGCTGTGCAACGATTGGCAAATCACTCTATATCAATTTAAAGTCCCAATTTTAAAGCTTTTGATGTAAAAGTGGTATTTTGTATGGATATTAAGCTTTTAGAAGCCATTCAATTTGAAAAGTGTTGCATTATGCCCCAGTTGCCGGTATCGAGTTAAAACAGTTTTAGTTTCAATTTGAATTCAAAATAATCCAAAGTGATAAATAGTGTATCATATTGCGATTCTGGTGGATGAGGAAATCTGTTCTTAGCAAATTTTAAAATTATATATCATTTTGTGGACTTGGAGAGTGGACTGAGTCGATTTTTTTTTGTCGTTTTTGAATTTTTCAACCCCAGGGGTCTAAAAAGCTTTGTTTTGATCCTAAACTCATAATTGAACGAGTCTGCAACTGGTTTTGTACCAATTTTCAAATTCATTTTAGAATTTTTTCTGCTGAACAACTTTGTCCAGTATCGTTACTTTGTTTTTTGTTTGAAAATAAAGTAGTTGACAGTTAAATAGGAGTTTTTTGCATTGATGCTTGGCGAGGCATTGCTTGCAAAGTAGGCATGTAATAACTCGCAAGGCACCAGCAGTGATATCAGTTGAATCGACTGTTTTTCAATGTCGAAAGACATGCACCTATTCAACTGCCAATCATTTTTCTGCCTAGTAAGATACGAAGTCTCCGACAAAAATGTTCAGTGGAAAATTTCCTTTCAATGTTATAAATTTGCATTGAAATTATTAGCAGGCTCGGTTACACAAAAAAAAAACAAAACTGATGTTGATTTTTCAGAACAATATATTAAATTTTCCCATACAAATGTAAAAGTTCAAATTAACTCAAAATCAAAATTTACAAATAATCATGGTTGAGTTTTGAACCCTAAGGTAAGTGAAATAAAAAAATGATCCAAAATCAACTCAGTCTACTGGGACAGTATTCTTCTTCAATTATAGCTTGAACATATTCTGGCATTAATTCATCGTTTTATGTGGTTTTATTATGAATCACCCAATATGTCACCCACATCCTAATGAAGTAATTATCTGCCTATTGTCGGTAATTACAACTTAAGAATTACACACCCCACACAAACATTTGTTGATCATATGAGCACTAAGAACATTACCTATTTTATCGACAGGATGTTCAGACAAGTTTTGTGAGCCACATTTCCGCTGGATTTTATTGCGAGCATCCACATTCGAACCATTTAGTGGATCAACATAACCAACAAAATGGGAGACTTGATTTAGGATACCTATATGTACATAAGTACGTAGTAGGTACCTTTGGCTATATTTGTCTTTAACGACACGTGTCATTCGATGTCCTCTGCCTCGGGTTGAGAAAGTGTCTGGAGCAAGGTGGAAGCATGCAGAAAATGGTCCCCAAAATAGAGCCGATTTGCCCTCTTAGTGTGGTGACACCATGAGACGAGATGGTCTCCGGAGATAAAAGTGATAAAATTTTACCCCCAGATGGCCGATGGAGGTCGATTTTTAGTGCTTTTTTCCAGTGGTCTGCAAGCATTCTTCCCAATAAAGACGACTGACGGCATATCCGGTTCCCATTTATAGGCATGCATGGATGTAGTACCACCTACAACCGGATGGCAGGAATGCTTGGTTTCCCGAAACTCGTGGACATACAGATCTGCCTCCCTACATAGATTGAGAGATTGAGGACGATGTTTCAGTTTGTTCCGCTTCGGACTACTGAATGTGCAGAGATTTTCCAAGAATGGAGGAGAAACTAATGGAGAGGAACATTGTTTGGCCATCGGGAGGAAGATTGTGTAGTGATTATTAGATTAGCCGAGGATAAGTTTTATTGCTTTGTAGTCGGCTTTTTGGGATCAGAAAATCCGGATGGAAAGTCATTCGAACGGTCACTTTTATGGGTTTTTAATTTATTTATTAGATTCTGATGAGTTATCTCAGTGTGTTATGAGAACCGGTAGGTGTAGACATGTAGCTTTCTGCAAAACATTTGAAGCTTCAATGGACATTTATATCATCTTAACATCAGCTGATTTTTTATTTTCTTTTCTTTGGGAACTAGTTTTAAAACGATCGAAATATATTTAATGATTCAGTTAAACCTTCTATAAATTGGTAGTTTATTTAGATTATCAAAAGCTGCGTTGCAGCAATTTAGAAGTAGATTTCTAAGTTTTACGAATGTTATCGAATAACTAAATTGCTTTGCAAGAAGCTGACTGATTGATGCATACACGTAAGCCTGGCTGAACCCTCATTAAAGTGTAGAAGTATTGCAGAGAATAAGACTGCTTATTCAAATTATATCTAAACTCAATCTGCTACATGACCTTCGATCTTATGCTATGGACCTGGCCTATGGACAGTTGTTACTTAGTAGGATTACTTCGGACCTCGAACCAATTATAAAAGTGATTCCTTTGAAGGGACGGACTAAATTAAGAAAAACACTGATTTTCCAGATGTTTTTATAAGTATGAGTAAGGAAACATGAGCAGACATCATTTTTCTTTTCATGGATGGCAAAACTCCTTAGTTAGCTTTTTTAGTGAAAGAGAGTGCATGTTTTTTTGGCTGCTACCCCCAAGCAACATTGAAAAATCTACGGAGTTTAAGCACTTTTACGGATCTAAGGATAGAGATTCTGCGGATAAACGAAAATTCTACCGGACAACCAAAAACAAGACCATCAAGTTTCATTTTGCCAAAACCAGTACATTTTTCCTCCTATCTCCTTCCTCCGGATTTGAGTTGTGCGGGAAGAGATAAATCCGAGGGTTTGCAATAGAGAAAGAATTCTTTGCATTTTGAATGGTAATGATCAAAATTTTACAACTGATTTACAAATTGCAACAATTCGCAAATTTTCTCTCTCTCTGAGCACTGATTCCTCTCATTTGAACTCAAACCTTCTCATTTTCCCGCACAAATTACCACAATTTCAATCATGCATTGGCTTCACAATTTGTGCGATCATTAAGGTATCTTTTCCCTTTATCTCAGTCCTCCGGATAAATCGCACTGCAATCAAGAGTGAGATTGTCAACACATAAGAATGAGCCAGAGCACTCACATCTGGTGATGAAGAGAATTCCATTCTCCGGAAAAATATATTGCGCATTGCGTTGAGAAGAAATTTGGAAGCTTACAAGGCGTCTACAGCACCGTTATTTCGCCTTCATTTATGCAATCTAAGAAGAGCTGCATTTTATTTCCACCAATCTATTGGTGTCTTGAAAAATCCTGTTTTTTTTCGCAGTTTCCTGAGTTTTTGATGAAACCACCAGGCAGCTCTGCTCCGAACGCCACCTTCGACAGTTATTTTTGCAAGAAAACAAAATCCAAAACTGCAGTGGGAATGGTACCCAAACAACCAAAAGTCTCGTTAAAAGGTCAAACACAGCTTAATCAGCATAACCAATGTGCTGAAGTTCCTTTTATTGAGCCCA